>NC_058375.1:91275000-91892500 GCF_018350175.1 Felis catus | reverse complement strand
CCTGACACCAAGTGGGATTTATGGCATATGTAGATGCTAAGTAAGTATTTATTGATGGATATCTTGAAAATGAACAAAAGAGTAACTTCTCCAAGACTGAGTGTTACTGAAAGGTAAACTGGTGTTAAAGCTCAAGTGGTTGACTGTGAGTCCCCTCAGCTGTCAGATGGTGTGTGAACTTCCTCCATCACTGTTTCCTGCGTTGTAAAATTAGCTTAATTCCTACCTCACAGGTTCTTGTAGAGTTCCTGACACACAGAAAAATGGTCACTAAAAATTACTAAAGTACTAAATTACTAAAATTAGTACCTTGTACATTTCAGTAATCTTAGGATTTTTATTATCCCACCTTGAAGTCATACATTTTTTTACTTTTAAAGTCATTTTTCTCATTAGAACCAAAAAGCAGATAAACTTGATTGAATTAAACTATTTAAGATTTTGAAGCAGAGAAGGTAAAAAGATGAGTCAAATGTATTGGTGGCAAAAAAAAATTTTAATCACTATGCACTTAGGATGTGAAAAAGACTCTCACGGTAAATCAGCATAAATATACTTAAGCGTTTATTTTACAAACAGCAATACATGTTCATTTTGTGAATTGCACTTGTCAGACTGTCATAAAAATCGACTCTGCCATGATTTCCAGGAATTTGGGCAGCTTTTATTTTTACATACACCTTATAAACATACTGTGCTCTCTAAGTCTTTGATGCTTATTTAGGCCCCAAACAGATATATATCCTTTTTAAAGGGGTCATGGGTCAAAAAATTATACCCATCATCTATTGAGGGAAACTAATATTTATATGTTTTAGTAGGAAAAAAATAGAGACTTTCCATGGAATCATTTACATCAACGAATAGAACATCTATGGCCAGTCCAGCACACTGGTGTAACATCTTGTTTCTAAGAGAATTGGTTTCTAAAAAAATAACGGGCAAAGATTATACCACTATTGGCTCACTGTTTGGAGTTGGGAGTGCGACAGCTTGGTTGGGTAGAGTTGAGGTTAGAGATTCAACTAGCTCATAATTTTGGAGATGAAAGCCTGGAGCCCAGAGAAACCACACAGTCTATCATGGTCTCAAGGAAGGTCACAGCTGGAACCAGAATCATAACCTCCATGCAGTCCCATGCTGGCTACATGACTTTTTGAGGTAGTCCTATTGACAAGGTCTTTTTTTTTTTTAATGTTTATTTTGGAGAGGGGAAAGGGGGAGAAAATGAACAAGTGAGGGAGGGGCAGAGAGAGAGGGAGACACAGAATCCAAAGCTGTCAGCACATGGCCCAGTGTGGGGCTTGAATTCACAAAGCGTGAGATCATGACCTGAGCTGAAGCTGGATGCTTAACCGACTGAGCCGCTTAGGCGCCCTAACAAGGTCATTTTCTAAGAGCCACTCTATACCATTTGATGCCAGGAACTTTTTGATGTGGCCTGAAAAAAACGTTAAACTTTTCTGTTGTTTTGCTTTTTAAATTCAAATAATCAGTTATCCCATTCTTAGGCTTAGGATCTGATGGCATGGAGTTAGGGATGAGGTGAGGATCAGTATAGGCATCTGAGATGTGATGCAGTCAGGAGGGTGTTTTGGTTCATTACTTCCTAATAAGCATGGCTGTTTCAACCTGGCCTTGTCAGAATAGCTGCTTTGAAACATCCAGTTCAAGATGTCCCTTTGGAGAAATTCTAAGGATATGAATGTTTGACTTCATGCAGGGCCATTTACTGGTCTGGGTTTCCTTTCTCTATTCAGCAGTGAAAGACTCATGACTTAAGTGCATTTTAATAACTGGATATAAATGAGTTTCAGCTGCCACTGTAGGATTTTCTTCTTCTTCTTCTTTTTTTACATTTATCTTTATTTTTGAGACAGAGACAGAGCATGAGTGGGGGACAGGCAGAGAGAGAGCGAGACACAGAATCAGAAGTAGGCTCCAGGCTCTGAGCTGTCAGCACAGAGCCCGATGCGGGGCTTGAACTCGTTAACTGCGAGATCATGACCCAAGCCGAAGTCAGACACTCAGCTGACTGAGCCACCCAGGCACCTCAGGATTTTATTCTTCTAATTCAGGTTGCTGTCAAATACTCTCTGGGGAAAAGAACCTTAAAAGATCATGTAGATTTTTTAATTCTTTTAATGTTTATTTATTTTTTGAGAGTGAGACAGAGCATGAGTGGGGGAGGAGCAGAGAGAGGGGGAGACACAGAATCTGAAGCAGGCTCCAGGCTCTGAGCTGTCAGCAC
Organism: Felis catus; assembly: GCF_018350175.1. NCBI lineage: Eukaryota > Metazoa > Chordata > Mammalia > Carnivora > Felidae > Felis > Felis catus. The sequence continues at coordinate 91,890,249 of NC_058375.1, read as the reverse complement.
AAAGCCTGACGCGGGGCTTGAACCCACCAACTGTGAGATCATGTCCTGAGCTGAAGTCGGACACTTAACTGACTGAGCCACCCAGGTGCCCCAAAAGATTATGTAGATTTCAAAACTTGTTAAATATGTTATATTTTGACAGGATATTTATTTGGGGGGGGGTTAGAAAGGAGGATAATAAGGAGTGCTTGGGTGGCTCAGTCAGTTGAACCTCTGACTTCAGCTCAGGTCATGATCTCATAGCTCATGAGTTCAAGCCCTATGTCAGGCTCTGTGCTGACAACTTGGAGCCTTGATCCTGCTTCTGATTCTGTCTCCCTCTCTCTCTCTGCCCCTAACCCACTCACATACTGTCTCTGTCTCTCTCAAAAATAAACGCTAAAAAATAATTTTTTAAAAAAGGACGATAATAAAAAGAAAACAGCATCAACACTGAAATACTAGATCTACCATTGCACAGAAACCAATTTAAAGTAGATCTGGCTTGGTTCTCTCTAAAGCATTTCATTACCTAATGTGCCATAGGGATTTTGATGTCGTGGTGGGTCATGAAGGATGCCATCATGGCAAGGGTTTAAAGGCCATGAATTACTAAGGTATTTAGACATGAGTTATCTTGGTAATTTCATCTGTTTACAGATGTTTTCTCAATCGGGAGCTGTGCTTTGCCAGAAGGCGAATTGGCTTTATAGATAAAACCAACCACCTCTGGCAGTGGGTCACTGTGCCTCTGGTGCCTCCAATGTCTGAGTCTGTTTTCAGAGGTAGGCTAGAAGGAGGATCTGAGAAGCAGCTTCTGAAGAGAGAGCAGATGCCTCCCTGGGTAACTCTGATGAAGAATTTTCAACTTTGGTGACTTTTTTTCCTTTTTGCCATATAATTAAACTGTACTCATTCTTCAGGTGAAATACTTCATCTGAGGTTAACCTGAGATAAAATGTGAAACAGAAAAGCGTATCAGAAAAGCAAACAAACAAACTTGGGACCAGGACCGTCAGAGTCTGGCACCATACGCTCACTGGGGTCATTTTGCCCATCTGGGCTGATCTACATTTCTACAGCCTTGGATTGTTTTTTCTGAGCCGCTTCTTGGTAAACACTAGACCCTAGAGGAAATTCAGATTATCTTGGAATAACCACATGTACTCAGGAGCTAATGACCAAAAAATACTCCTTGCAAAATATCCAAGTTCCAGAAAAAGAAGTCTTCCAGGACTCCTAACGTCATATCCCTTTCAGGATTTAAAGGCCACAGGTTGGGGCGCCTGGGTGGCGCAGTTGGTTAAGCGTCCGACTTCAGCCAGGTCACGATCTCGCGGTCCACGAGTTCGAGCCCTGCGTCAGGCTCTGGGCTGATGGCTCAGAGCCTGGAGCCTGTTTCTGATTCTGTGTCTCCCTCTCTCTCTGCCCCTCCCCTGTTCATGCTCTGTCTCTCTCTGTCCCCAAAATAAATAAAAAACGTTGAAAAAAAATAATAAAGGCCACAGGTTGTGGAGATCTAAAGTGACAGATAGTTAACACTGCTTCAAAAATAACTAAGTAATTCAACTAAAGTTACTCCTAAAGAGAAAATCAGCAAGCACTTGCAATGCAAGAGAGAAGGATTCTCAAAGTGAAATTAAATAATAAAAATAAAAGTTAATCTTCATCTTTTTCTTAAATCATAACGCAAGTGAATTTGAAAAAGCTGATTAAATTCAATATAATTTAGTTGGAAAGGAAAACTTAATGTATCATGATTGTGCATGCTCCTCAGCAAAGACTGAAAAGTAGAAAAGCAAGATAAAGGGAAAAAACTGCATCAGATGTATTTCCATAGAAACCTTATTTTATGACTGCTGGTTCATGTGTGGTAGAATGTGTGCACGCACACACACACCACAAATAGTTGCAAATCACTCTGTAGGAAACCAGACTACCCCTGCGCCAGTTGGAGATTTGTAGATCCAGCCTAACACAGGTTCAGATTGGCAGCCCTGAGGTGACATATCCCAGTCTCATGGACTTGAGGCTCCTGACAGTTCTGGGTCAATTTTTTTGACCATTGTCAACCACAGCTATCTATCATTGGTCCCCACTGGGGCAGCATCAAGTTTCTAAATGATGCCTGGATTTAATCCTCTCTCTAGTGTATCTTCTACACTCTGACGAACTGAAGTCAGATCAGATTTCCTAAAGTTTGCTCAAGCTAGACTCTTGCCTCTGGGATTTGGTGTATCTAGTAATGTTCAAGTTGGGTTGATCCCTTTTTCATAATGCTTGTCACATTCTTTTTCTCCCCTCAAATCAATGCACAGCTAGGCTTTTGTTGAAACAACTTCCTAGGTTTAGGCTCCTTCCTCTGAGCTATTTTATGCCGCAACAGATTAGTATTCTTGACACACTGCTTCTTGACAGTTCATTCTCCAGCTCAAAAATTTTTGCTGGCTCCCCATATAAATAATATATGCAGACTCCCTAGCCAGGCACTTGAAGCTGTCTGCCTCCAACTTGCCTCTCCAACCCTATTTCACACTCATCCAATGAGTGTTCTAAGGGCCAAGCCTGGCATGTGATAGGTGATGAATGTCCTGATGGGTGGCCATCAGATTGACTAAGGGAACAGTCAAATAATTGACATGTGTAGACAGTGGGGATGTGTTAAGTAGAAAAGGCCTGTCTGTGTGTGTGGTAGTTTCTTCCTCACCATAGTGGCTCCCTACTCCCCTTTTAAAGTCCATTGTTTTAGCTTCCGCTGCTTCCACTGGAGATGGCCATAGGCATCAAGAAGCGTAGGCACTGGCTCTTTGACCACATCAAGCTCTGACACCCTGGGGGTGCCATGTCACTCTTAAGCTACCACCTATACTTGTAAACCGAGGAGTTTGGTCCAATCTTTTCTCCATCATGGATCTATTTCCTTTTCTGCCATAACTCTAGGCACTTTGAAAACTTTTGTCTAGACTTATGCTGTCCACTGTGGTAGCCCTTAACCACATGTGGCTATTGAGCATTTGAAATGTGCCTAATCTGGGGGTGTTTGGGTGGCTCAGTCGGTTAAGCATCTGACTCTTGATTTCGGCTCAGGTCATAATCTCATGGTTGTGAGATCAAGCTCCACGTTGGGCTTCATGCTAGATGTGGGGTATGCTTAAGCTTCTCTCTCTTCCTCTATTCCTCCACAGCTTGTGCGTGTACATATTCTTTCTTTCTACTCCCTTTCCGTCCCCCCCTCCAAAAAGGAAGTGTGCCTAGTCAGAATTAGGTGACCTGTAATTGTAAAGTACACACCAGATTTTGAAGATTCAGTGTGGGAAAAAAATACCAGTATAAAATGTTTTGATTTAGATCTTGATTACATAGTGAAATTATAAGTTATAGGTATAATGAACTAAATAAAATATATGATTAAAATTCATTTCACCTGTTTTTATGTTTTCTGGTTTTGTGTTTTATGTTTTATGTAGCTTCTTAGAATATTAAGGTTGTGTATGTGGCTCACATATTTCTATCAGCCATCTCAGGTCTAGAAACTCAATTTCTTTTTCTTTTAAATTTTTTAAAACATTTGTTTATTTTTGAGAGAGAGAGCATGGGAAGGGGAGGGGCAGAGAGAGAGGGAGACACAGAATCTGAAGCGGGCTCCAGGCTCTGAGCTGTCAGCACAGAGCCTGACGCGGGGCTCGCACCTGTGAACCGTGAAGTCACGACCTAAGCAGAAGTCAGATGCTTAACCAACTGAGCCACCCAGGCGCCCCTGGAAACTCCATTTCTTACATAATGAAGAATTAGTTTACCTGCTTTTTAATTGTTAAAGCGTATATGAGAATGAGTACTTTTAAGAAGTATGAAATGACCAGTGTTACCAGAACATAGAGATGTGAAAGGAGTGTCATGTTATTCTCCCAGTCTTGCAGGTAAAGGCGTGTTCTCCTAGGTGATTTGAAATGTGAGAATAACTTACACCTCCTTATTCTCTGTGAGCAGTTCTGAGGCTGGGACTGAAAATGGGACATTTCCAGGTTGGCACAAGGGATGTGTTCTGCTCCACTGTCAGATCCTGTCATTCTGGCATTGCCTTTTTGTTCCCGGACTCTTTGCCATTTCATCCTTTAAAGTGGTAATAGCTGTGTGGGCAGCATTCAGGTAGCAGAAATGTTTGCAGGCGGGTTGCATGACATTGAAAGTACGTCAAGTGTGGAAAATGTGTTGACTTTGACCCAGCTGTATGATTTGTGGGCAGCTTTGACAATTCATTTTATTTTCCAAGTCCCTTAAGTCACATAGAACGTTCCCTGTGTACTTGAGATACATAAACGATTTCTCCTCTGGCCTGATGCTAACGCACAGGATGTGCCTGCTTCAAGTGAGTTGTGTGAATGCACCAAGGCTCCCAATGAGCTGGCAAGACAGAGCTGCTCTGCTAGAGTCGTTACTGAGATGGGGTGGGGAGTAATCAGTGTTTACCTGCCGGACCCACGGTGGAATTCCCATGCTTGGTAGTGAACATTAAAATGGCCACTTAGTCTTTGTGGATTGTATCTCTGCTCTGCTTAGAGGCAGGGAATCACTTGCAAATATGGCCATGTTTTCAGAACTAAAGCGTTTTTTTTTACAGTTGTGTACAAACGATTGAATTCTTTATTATTTGCCTCCTAAGTTCAACATACTGCAACACACCAGTGTAAATTTAGGAGAAGCAGTGAGTATTTGTGTTCGTTCTGATTTCTAACTAAATACTGTGCTTCCAGACAGCTAATTCTGCACTGCTGAATCCCAAGTTTCATCTCTGGTATTTGGACCCAGAAGATGGTTCAGACAGCATTTGGGAAAAGTTACTTACAGCTTCTTTTACTTGGTGGGAGAAAATTAACAATGCTGCTGCCAGTTTGCCTTTTTTCTGCCTACGCTGTAGTAGAAATATTTTTATTTTGACACCATCTGTGAATTGTAGTAACATGAGTTTTGTGCTCTGGTAGGGTTTCTATGAAAGGTTCTAGAATCTCTGGAGCACAGCAAGCCAGGTGGTTGGGCAGGGCTAGACATGGAAAGTATGGGGAGAGCAGGGTGAGCCTGGAAGGGCATAGGGAGTGTATCAGATCTACTGAAGACTCCTCAGTGCTGGTGACTTCATCTCTTCATGAGGGGTAACATTTAAGAATTTCAAGGTAGACACGGAGTTGGTGGTGGTGTATGACATGGACACTTCTGAAGTGTCACACAGCCTGTATGATAGCAGAGTAGATGAGTTTGAGGGGAGTGAAGCTGAAGGCGTGGAGACACATTGGAAGGCTGTTCCAGTAAACGAAGTAAGAATTAGAGCTTGGGATAAGCCAGAGACGTGGAAGAAAGAAGGAGTTGGATCTGAGAGAGATGCAAAAGGATGAAGTGATAGGATTTAGGTGTGCAGTGTGAAGGACAAGTAAGTCTGAAAGATTTCCCAGTGTCGGGACAGGAGTGAGACTGTAGGCTCCCTAGGCATAGGAAGGGGAAGCAGGTTTGAAGGAAAGGTACTCTTTTTGGGGTCTTAGAGGTAGAGCTCAGAGGCCCAGAATGCACAGACAACAAGACCATGGTGGTATAGAAATGGATCCTGAGACAAGTGCAGGTCCGTTTGGTTTAGAAAAAAAATTTTCGCTTAATAATATAAAAACGGGGCAAAAACATAAGAGACTCTTAAATATGGAGAACAATCAGAGGGTTCCTGGAGAGGTTGTGGGAGGGGGCATGGGCTAAATGGGTAAGGGGCATTAAGGAATCTACTGAAATCATTGTTGCACTATATGCTAACTAATTTGGATGTAAATTAAAAAATAAAATAAATTTAAAAAAATTTTGCTTAATGACGTCATCTCTTGGAACCTGCAAAATACCCACTGTAAGAAAAATATTATTCAGGAAATGGCAACTACAAAAAGCTTCTCAGTAAGGTACGTGTGAATCTGCTCTGAGTAGGCAAGTGTTCTCATGGAGTGGGTGGTTCAGAGGGTGGTAATTCTCTATTAACCTGCAGACAAAGAGTCGGGGAAATTCCCGATTGCCTTTCAAGATGTATTCCAAGGTCACCTTTTCTAAAAAGCCCTTTGAGCCATCCTTGCTCTAGCCTTCAGGCCGAGGGGGACATCTGGCCTTGCTCTCTCCCCTGGGCTGCAGGTGTTCTTTGTAATACCAGGTCTGTGTTTTTGCTTACTACCTATATGCTCTTTCCCTCCCAATGAATGGTGGGTTTTTTGAAAGGGGGAAGTATATAATCTCTATTTTGTTACCTTCAACATGTGGAGTGTATCAGGTATATCTAGCCTATAAGTGAGTGTTCAGTAAATGTTCACTGAATAAATTCAGGGGATTTATATACCGCGTGGTAGAGTAGAAAGAGAAATCGTCTGGACAGAAGAGAGGGGACCTGGGTTATGACACCAATTCTGCTATTGGCTCTTTGACCCTGAACGAGCTAGTTAATTTTGCTGGACCTTGGTTTCCTTATAGGCAAAGGAGGTTGAACAAGAGTCTAGGAAATCCATGAATGGTCTTCAAGAGATTCCTGGATTTCTTGAGATGAAATGCAGAGTTGTGTATACTTATGTAGGTGTGTATATACATATATATACACACAGACACACACACGTACATACACATACATACATACAGGTCCACTCCAACCCCCAAGGAAAAAACCAAGGACTTTCAATGTACTTCAAAGGGAGCTATGACTTAAAATAATTAAGAACCATTGAATAAAATGTGGTAGCTTTAAAATTTCTGTATTGGATGGAGTTTGGCCACAGGAGATGTGGCCCTGTGGGGGTGAGGTTTAACCAAAGGACTGGTCTTGAAATTGCTATTAAATGACAGCCTACTTACATAGATTTTTGTATTTATTTGAGGCAATGAGGCATGGAGATTATGGGGAGATGTATGCTAAAGCTTCTCTAAACCCATCCCTTTGTACTGTCACTTCTTAGAGCTTTTTAAATTCTATATGAACTGTATGTGATTATAGTTCTTATTATGTGTTATCTTCATGAGTTGACTAGGCATGGGACATTCTTTTTAACATTTGCTTTGGCAAGGTCAAGTGTGATTGTTTTGGGGCTCTTAGAGTTACTTTTGCATGACAGGAGTTTTTGTTTTTGTTTTCTGAATATTTGCATGGAAAATTAATTACATGAGAGAAGAAAATGAATAAATAAGGAAAAAAATTTACCATCCACAATCTTTTTTTTTTTGAACCTAATGAATGCTATAGTTAGATAAACTTAGTGACTGTTGGCAAGTATTAGACACTGGCCATCATGTACTTGAACAGAGGTATAACCTTTTAGATGTATGCACAGCCATTGGAAAGCTTTGTGCTACATCCTGTGTTAACTTGAGATAGATATCTCACATTGTGTTTTCTGAAGTGCTTTGCAAAGACCACGTGTTATTTTACTAATGATGACAGTGACCACAGTGGCATTAGGAAATAGCAGAAGTATGGGACATCCTTTTATATGCTTTTTATAGACAGAGACTGAGAGAGGTAAAGGAGCTAAGGCACAGAGCATATGCTTAACTCCCATGGCCACCCAGCTAGTGAGAGACAGAGTTGAGATTTGAACTCAGAACATCTGGGTCTTTTTTTTTTTTTTTTTTAAGCAACATTTGAAGAGTTCAATTATCTGCAGATTTTTTAATTAAGTTTTTAATTTTAATTCTAGGATAGTTAACATACAGTGTCACATTAGTTTCAGGTGTACAAATAGTGATTCAACAATCCTATGCATTATTCAGTCCTCACCATGATTAGTGTACTCTTTAATCTCCATTAGAACATCTGAGTCTTAAGTTTGTGCTCCTAACCAGGCCAGGAGGCCCCTAACCTCCTAAAAGGAGGTTCTTTTTTTTCTGTCGGGCTTTACTTTTGAGGTTTCAAAACAGTAAGTATAGACTAATTCTTACTTTTATGATCATTACCAAGGCCTGCACAAACAATACATAATTTGGATGCATTTAACCTATATAGATACTCTTTTGTCCACTTCAATTTCATTTCTCATGGTGCACAATCTTCTTGATACAGAAATACTGTTCAGTTCATCTTATCTGGCTGTTCCGCTTTGCTTTGCCTGTAGGGGAGGTGGTCCACACATTTTCTAGCAGCATCCTACAGTATTCAAAGCAACAACCAGGTGTTTTAGGGAAGATGTGAAATGTGCTGCTAGAACTATGACACTAAGCTGCAGTGTATCTTAATGGGGCAATTTACTGTGTGAAATTAGAATTGCAAAGAAAATTAAGATAATGAGGTCTGTTGATTTCCTAGGAGGCTTAAGGTAAAATATATTAGTCTGATAGTCACCATCTGGTTGGGTTTAGAATTAGGCTTCTTTGAGAGCCTGGTGTCTGGCGTGCCTGGGTAATACCAGGTCTCTGGGTTGCACCTGGTTGAGTCTATAAGCCTGTGTTTCTGTCTGAATTATTCAGTCCAGCACTCCCAGCCAAGTTCTGTCTGAGTTGTGTCCTCTGAGCTTTTCCTCCATGACCACATGGGGCATTTACTCTCAGCCTGGAAGAACCATGATGTGGCGTTCCTGCCTATAGCTTCAGCTGCTGGATGATAACTTGATGCTCTGGTGCTGCAGTGCTACAGAGCTTTCTTGAATGACTAAGCTTGTCTTGCACTTGGGGTTCAAGTCTACAGCCACCAGATTGCCTTGTAGAGCCCACCTCCCTGAAGTGTCACTTCCCTGGGAACTAATGGTGAGTTCAGCTTTCTGCTTCTGAATTTTGATAATAGCCTTTCCATTAGATCAGGGAGAAGCATGTGTGTATGTATATATGTGTATATATGTGTATATACATGTATATGTGTGTGTGTGTATATATATACATATATAATTATATGTATACATATGATATAAATATATTATTATATTTATATATTATAATATGTTTTATTGTATTATATATAAGTGTGTGTGTGTATGTGTGTGTGTGTGTGTATATATATATATATATATATATATATATATATATATATATATATATATATTTAAGTTTATTTTGAGAGAGAGAGCATGAGCAGGGCAGGGGCAGAGAGATTGGGTCCCAAGCAGGCTCTGTGCTGTCAGCTCAGAGCCCAATGTGGGGCTTGAACCATGAGATCATGACCTGAGCTGAAATTAAGAGTTGGATGCTTCACTGACTGAACCACCCAGGCACCCCAAGGAGAGGTTTAAGAGGTAAAACTTCAAGGTAGAGAACTCAAGTAGATAAATCCACAATTAACTAGCACTTTTTGGCAGATGTGTGTGTTGGTTCCTATGGCTCTCTGTGGTTATTGTCTATGGCCATGGCTTCCTTAATTCAGGAACTTAGAAGTAACTGTAACATACTGCTTTTGCATGGATGACTTCTTTTAATTACAAACTACATTATCAACAGCATGAATATGCTGGATAAGCAGAAAGTAAGAATTTTCTTGAAGGTCTCATGAAGAGAATAGTTAAAATTGGTAGCTTTATTAGTTTACAGTTCTTATTGAAAACTTTTATGGCTTTTAAACTTACTAATGGGGATGGTAAAAGTTAAGAGCTCAAACTAAATTAAAATCACCATTAAGGGGAGAAATTTGATGGGAAGGGGTTGCCACTGTATATACTGCCTCTAGACTTGAGGAGAGAGGCAATTCTTTTTCATATTTAATATTTAATATAATGGGCTCCTTCTTCAATTATTCATTCATTCCCTGCTTGTGCCAGGCTAAGCTCTTTACATATTTTTACACATATTATCCCCAATCCTCGCAACAATTTTGCAAGGTAAGTATTAGTCATTCATTTGTTTGAGCAACAAATATTTTTGTGTTAAGTGGTTGTTATGACCCTGGCTGTGAGCTAGGTGGTAAGAGTGGAGCAGTGAAGAAGCAGTTTGAGTTCCCTTACCTTGAGGTGTTGTTCATTGTTGAATGGAGAGACAGTAAATAGGTCATTAGAGTGCCTTGTTATCTTAATATACACTTCAGCGGTGTATAAATGCATAAAAAGTTTTTGAAGAGCAATGCTTATACTTTTGACAACCTCATCTTGTCTAAGAATCTTTCCTCTAGAAATACCTGCACACAATTGAAAAGATAATTGGCAAGGATGGTAATGCCACCATTGTTCTAATAGGCAAATGTTGAGAAAGCTCATTGGCAGCAGAATGGTCAAATCATTGTTACACTCGTATGCTGTAATGTTGTACAGCATTAAGGTGAATGAGGTAGATCTGTATGTGTTGACACAGCTGTCTGGGATATATTATTAAATGACAAACTCAGGTTGTAGAAAAGTCTGTATAATAGAAACATATTACCTAAAATAATAATCATGAAGAAAAGGGAACAGAATAGTGCAGGAGTCACACCAGATTTTTAGCTTTGGTGCCCTTTAAGCAGAGGTGTGTGTATGGTGGGAGTGGGGGGACAACTTGTGTGTGTTACTGTGTTATTTCAGTTTGACAAAATAAACATGAGTCCTTTTCAGATGTTTTAAGCAGCAAAGGTGATAGGTAGAGGGCAGAGTTGTGTTCTACGGGAACACAAAGGACCCAGACTGGAGTGGGAGATGTCAGAGAAGACTGTGGTAGAGGGAATGGCCTGTCTGAATTCAGGATGTTCATGGTCAGCATGAGGAGAGACACAGAATAAGTGTCCTGCTCAGGAGCATCCCAGTAGATGGCTTTGGAGCTGGTCACCTCTATACTTTAAAGGTTTATCCAGGTTGTCCTGAGTTCTTCACTTTGCCTCCACAATACATCAGCCACTCTTCTTAAATACTTCTCACATTTCCACCTCTTCTCTATCTCAACTGCTGCTGGTGTAGACTTCTCATTTCTCAACTGGATGATTGAACCCCCCCCCCCCCACTAGGTCTCATGACCCCTTGTCTGTATCCCATGTCCTTCTACCCCTGTTTATCCTTCACTGTGCTGAATGATCTTCTAAAAATGCAGTTTTGACCTGGGTATCTTCCTTTTTAAACTTTATAAATGATCTTTCATAGATTTTGGGATCTAATCCCACCTTCTAAAGCAAGCATATAGAAGCCCTTCTTACCTCTTCCACCTTCCTCCCGCAGTAACTGTTACTTATATTATCTGGAAATATTTTACTTTCCTTAAAAATGCTGCTCTTCTTACAAACAAGGAATAACATGGATTTAGTAGTTGGTGGTTGTCCTATTAACTTGCAAATGTTCTGACTAGTTACCCCTTTGTGAGTTCATGTCTGTAATTTCATATTATGTTGAGGTAACAATTTATAAATCAATAAATTTCAGGGAAAATAGTCTTGCTGCCCTTGGGGATATTTTCTTTTGTAAATATTCTTGAATGAATGTTTCTAATGTCAGGAGAATCTGGCATTAATTTTTATACTTGTCTATTCCAAATCCGGATATGCTCCACCTTTATAGAATACACACTGTTCTAAAAACACTACATTGACTAAACAGACTTATTTGCTTTGGCTAAACTTAGAATTAATGGATGGACTTGATGTACGATCAGATAGACACAAAACTGAGAGATGGTCCTGAGAGATTTACTTTAAGACATGCTATGTATCCTTCCATCCTTCCTGTCCACTGAATTTGTATCTTTATTTTTCTATTACTGAATGGTAATAAGTAATGCTTTTAAGTAAATAATAGGAGTTGATTTCATCTTGGTGATTTTCAGAAATGTTTGTACTTTATAAACATGTAATACAGGACTAAAGTGATAGACTGTCTTTTGGCTCCCCCTGGCGGACAATTGTGCACAAAACTCAATGGTCTTGGATGGGGATGGTTGTGAATAGTACCAATGGTGGGAAAAGGGACACAAAATACATTCTTACCTTTAGATACATTATAGTTATTTTAGAAAATATCTCAAGGAATAAAATATATTTCTATTATAATGTAAAATAGCAGTGGTGAAATATATCACGTAAAATACCTAATAATAATGCTATTGCTGTTTTTCTTCTGAGTAATGGCAATGCTGGGACCATAGCGTAAAGTAGAATTTCAGACAGCAGATTTCACACCACAGGTTTAAAACGGTGTGCATCAGCATAAGGTTGATGCTAAAATTTGACAGTACTATTAATTCATGTGTCTACTACTTAGATTATTCCAGAATCTTCCAAAAACTAGATATTTCTCAGTAATGCATAATTTTGGAATTTTAGCAAATGGTTATTTTTGAGTTAGCTTATTCTGATAAACTTAATTGTTCATTCATGATCTTCTGAATTTACAGATTCACTGAAGATTCTTTTATCTTTATTATGGGGAATTAATTGATACCTGATTGTGTCTTGCTTTCATATCAGATGTTCAAAAAAGTTAAACCAGGAAGAAATAGCATAGTCTTTCAATTAAACTTTATTTGTCTATAATGATAATTTTATATAATAAAAGTTCACCTTTACTGGGTTAATCATTTGATAGGCATTATCTCACTTAATCTTTTCAGTAACCCCATGGGGAGGCTGGTAGTTAGTTGTCCTAACCCACATTTTATAGAGCTTAGGAAAGGTGAGCTTAGCTAAAATCTGTGAGCCAGGGCTCAACCAGATTCTCTTGCTCCAGAGCTATCTGTTTATAACTTCAGCAGTGTACTTCTTCCTGAAGTAGGCAAGAGATAGGTACACGTGTGGCTAATACTCTTTAAGAGACTTCTGTGGCGTACTGAGACGTTGCTAGTAGGTCTTGGTATTTGAACTGAGGAATTAGAAGATGAACTCAGCTCAGAGAGAGATTTTTGCCTTCCCCACCCCTCATTTTGAATAGGACTTACAGAAGAACCTCTTTAAATTTTGTTTAGTTTTGAGAGTTAGGACAAATTATATCTGTTATCATAGAAATAGGTTTCATGAGAAAAATACATTTTAGCTCTTTGAGTTCATCACTAACTCTTTGAGCGAGATAATCTTAGGTGTAAAAGTGGCGAGGAAGGGTAAAATCGCTAGGTTCAAAAACTATAGCAGGGCACATTTAGGCGTAGGTACCAAGGTCTTCATAAGTAATCATTAAGATAGATAGATAGATAGTCAACGGGTTAGGAAACTCTGAAAATACTCAGAATAATTTTCTTAAAGTTAGCAATTATAAAGAATAGCTATCATTTAAACAGTTTTCATGTATTATCTTCTTAATTCTTACAGTAACCTAATGATTATTAATTACCTAACTATGATTATAGGCAGTATCCAGATGATAAAACTGTAGTTAGGCAGTTTGCTGGAGGTTTTTGGCTAATGAAATGTAAAGCCAGGATTTGAACTTGTTTGAACTAGCTCAAGGGCCCACACTCCAAACCACTTGGCTGTATAGCAGTGCTTTCCAGTAGAACTCTCTGTGATGATGCAAATGTTTGATGACTGTGTATTGCAATACAGTAGCCACTAGCCAGATTTGGCTACTGGGCACTTGAAATGTGGCTAGTACAACTAAGAAACATTTAAATAGCTTGTCCGTGTGGCCAGTGGCTACTGTACTTGGACAGAACAACTTTACAAGATCTTTCAGATTCTGTAGAAGTGGAGATAGAAGACCTTTAGTATTACCTCATCTAATTTCTTGCTTTAATGATAAGGAAACTGTAAACCAGATGCTTAACAATCTGCTTAGAGTAACAGTTAAAGAAGGGACCAGATTATAACCCAGGAGTTTATAATTTTCAGAAACCGCTCTTCCCATTCTGTACTTTTGTTGGCATCTGCAAATTTACATTTATGCTGCCATTGTTAATCTTAGATTGTAAGATTATCTTTGAAAAAAATTCTTATCTTTCCCAAAGTACATGTCTAATTAACGCTTTCCTTTTTTTCTCAGGTTATAGAAACACTGTCACGACTTTCTCGCACACCTATAGCGTTGGCCACAGGAATCAGGTAAGCTTGATTCAAGTGTTCATTTGCTCAATGAATGTAATGATTATTTACTGAATGGTTACTATTTGTAAAGGACTTTGCATACAGGGACCATATCTCATTCATGCACACACAGTGCCTGGTATTTCAGTGCCTACTACACATTTGAAATCAATTAAGCAAGTAAGAACTTATTTATAGAGTTGAATAAGATACATTGGCTAAACATCATTGTCAATTCACTACTGACTGTTACTGGTAGGGTTCTTTGTTTTCTTAATTTCCTCCAACATTTCATTTCATTACATACGATTCATCAAAACAAACACAAATGCTCAAGTAAATACATACTTAAAAGATGTTGTAGTACATTTATTTCCTATAGTCCATAACCATAACTCACAACTTTCAGGAATTCAAAAAGTAAATCAGACAAATATAAAATATTATGTGTACAAGGATATGTGTTGAGGATTGGTACTAAGTGAAAAAGTTGGAAATAGGTTAAATTAATTGTGCCATCTCTGTGCAATGGAGTATTATGCAGTCAGTAAGCATGGAAATAAATGTAGATGTGTATATCATGTTGGACTTTTTATGTTTACTACATTCTCAAGTTATATCAGTCAGAAAATCATATTTTTAGTAACATTAATGATAGAAAGTTTCAGTAGCTACACAGATAGGCCACATAGAAATGGAATGGATCTCATTTTTTTACCTTGTTTTCTCAGAGGTCCATACCTTAGTCTCCAGCCTTTATGGGGCTCTGTGATGCTGTCTGTCTCCCTCTGTTGCTTCTATTTTTCTGTGTCCAACTCACATTCAGGTTTTAAGAAGAGGATATAAGCACATTTTACAGGACTGATCAGCAGTAACTAGGCAGCCCCTTCCCTGGATACAAAGCCTAATGACCTCAGGGAGGATACCCTGTCTACCCTTTTTTGGAAATGGGCTGTGACTTTGGCAGCTTCCTACAGAAGTAATCTCTAGGCTGGGTACATGTTCAACACCTTGCAGTTTGCTCTACATGATTCATCTTTCCATCTTAATATTTATTTTATGTCATTATATGTAAACAGATTTTGAAATAAATAGCCTGATTCTATTTGATGTATTTATGCATATTTGATTCTGAAAGCATATATATTAGAAGGTTTTTCTTTCCTTCTTAATTATTCTTATCTATATTTTCAAATTTTCTGCAGTGAACTTCATATAAGAGCATAATCAAATGTGCCGGAATTTATTTAAAAAAAAAAAGTATTTTGAAACTTTAGCATTTCTCACATTTTTAATTTACTTGAAAAATGTAGCTTCTTTAAATGTCTTAAGTATTCAATTAATCCATAAGGCAGTGTGAAAATCTGCTTTTCAGTATATTAAATATAGTCATCACTTAGTGCTCATTTATTATTTTGTTGGATCCTCTTAGTTTTGTGAAGTGTGACATGCTGGCTGCATGTAAAGAAAGTAAAACTTTTGGCATGAAAGTATAATTATGCCTGTGTTAGACATGCACTCGGGCATTATGTGGGTGTTACGAAAAAAGTTCATAGTACAGTAGGCAAAAAAAAGAAAGTCAATGGCTAGGAATTAGGGGATAAATGAAAGTGCTTTTCTTTTAATAGGGGACAAAGAAAACATCCTACTCTTCCTAAGGTCTGGGTTTCCTCCTTTGTCCAATAAATGAAAATAAAATACACAACATAAATATCTTGTCCAAGTAGAGAAGTCTGCAAGAATCAATCATGTATTGAGGGCATGATATGTTGGTCTTCTAATAATTTTTCTCTATATTTGGTGAGCTGAGTCACGTGAAGACGACTGTTACCAAACTATCTGTCAGTCAGATCAGATTCCGTAGGTGAAAAGAGATGGTGCTGAACACAGGGGCACTTGGGTGGCTGCCTGTTCTCTGAACTGGGGAGCTGCAGTGGCCGCATTGTGGTGAGCCTGCAGGTAAGTGGTGTGTGGCACATCAGATGGGCACCTTAACATGTCCACAGCTGCTCACGTGACTGCGATGACCACTGGTAATTGCTCCAGATAATTTGGGGTAGCAGGTGTCACAGCCTTCCTGGGGGATTCCCTGGGCAGCCACGGGACAGGCACTTTGGGAGACCCCCAGGATGTTGTGTTACACATGGTGACTGACCTGACTACTTTGGTGGCAGCTGAGCTCATGCATTTAGTGAGAAGTAAATGCCTAGCCTAGCTGTTGATAATTTCACCCTTTTCTCCCTTCTCCCTCTCTCCTAGGCCCTTCCCAACAGAAGAAAGTGTTAATGATGAAGACATTTACAAAGGCCTTCCTGATTTAATAGAGTATGTTGGGCATCTTCAGCAAAATTAAACCACTGCCAGTTTTTGCATTCTTGGTGGATTTTAACGATGGATGTTAAAATAGCTTTCAGAAGTGGAAAAGTGGCTTAATGATTAAGACGTGTAAGAATTCACCTCAAACTAGTGATGGAAAGCTTCACGAGAGAACGTACTTTGTAGTTCCTATGGCGTGCCCGACACCGTGCCAGTCCTTAAGACAAGTAAAGAAAACAGACTGCAATGAAGTCGAATTTGGAAGTTTCTCAAAGGCGTACTAGAGGTGGTGGGTAAAACTGGGGTGGACAATTAAGGAACAAGGACAAAGAAACAGGATCTACTAGAATTGTAGGGCAGGTAGTGTGTGCTTTGTCTGTTCAAGGAAGGGCGAGATTAGTGTGGGCTGGAGTTATTTAGGGAGTTTCATTAGATGGTGTTTGTTCTGCACAGAGAATCCTTTTGGGTTTTATTATTTAATAGTCAGGAAAGGCAAAGGCCTTTGCACCTGATTATCTTCTGCTGATTGAGTGACTTGTGCAGATTACAAATAAATATAAGACATGATCCCCACCCCTCAAGGAACTAATGACAAAGACCAGGCTTGTTTGCAAAGAATTATAATAAGAAATATATTATGCTCCAGGAGGGATTCAGGTTCTGTGGAAATTCATCCATTCATCCATCCTAATAAACTAGCACTCCAACCTTGTTCTTGCTGTAGGACCTTTGCACTTGCTCCTTCTGCCCTTATGGCTGACCCCGTCACCTTTCCCATTTTTGCTCGGATGTCTCTCCAGAGAGAGGCCTTCCTGACGACTGCATCTGAAATTGCTGTGGGCCCTTTACCTAGCTATGTGGTTTTAAGGCAATCACTACTGCCTGAGACCATCTTTGTTTGCTTCACTTGTTGTCCACGTCCTCGTTCGAAGGTCAACTTGGTGAGATCAGGGACTTAACCTTGTTCTTGGCTGTCGTCCTAGAACTTTACACAGCATCTGGTGAATAGTAGGTCCTCGATAAATATTTGTGTTCTGAATGACTAAGCAGAATTGCATTAAGCATCTACTGTTTCAGCATTATGCTTCAGGCCCGAGCTGTTTAGTTGTATAAATAAGAGCTTATTGAGAGCCCATAACCATGTTACATGCATTATTTTGTGGTATACACACACGATGAGGTTGTTCCTAGTATCCCAATTTATGAAGTAGAAAACTGAATTGTGGAAAGCTAAGAAACTTGTTGAAGGTCATAGCTAGTAAATTTTAGTCTTTGGATTTGAACCCAAACAGTTATTACTCCAGAGCTGAGGCTCTTCCTCATGGCAGTGACCCCAGGAAGCACCTTGAATTGCCCATCTGGGAACTTCTGTAGAAGAGCAGAGGACAGTGCTGACAGGAGACTCTGGGATGGCTGCTGAAATGCTCTTCCCAGAATAGGTTTCACTTGCATGGGCCTTGAAGTCTTATATTTTAAATGTGAATTAAGGATAGTTTCTTATCTCTTGTTAACACCTCTAAGAACTCACGGATCTTGAGCAAAATTGATGCTGATCATCTCATTGAATTGGCTACAGTCTTCATAAAGTGACTGTAAGGTTACTGGTATTATAACCAAATCCTCTGAAATGTTAGGAAGATTATATTATTTCTAGAGCTATTATGATGTTCTTTTTTGAGCCCTGCCAATTGTTGCTTACAGCTACTAATTTTCCTAGCTTTTCCCCATCTTTTTGTGTGGATGTCAGGATAAACCCTGTGAGGGTGCATCCCTAGCTAAGTTTGGAGAAACCTGGGCTCCTGATCCAGCTGCTCTGAGATAGCAGCTCATGTTCTGTGAGATGCAGCCTGCTTCAACTTTCCATCTGGTGGTAGAAGGTCTAAATATGGTTATTCCTGCAGGTGCTTGCTTTTGAGTTTGCTATGACACCTTGATTTTCAGTCTTAGCTTTGTTAAGATCTCTATGGCTCATATCCTTAACTCTGACTTTTGGGGGTGAGTCACCCCAAGGGAAGCCCCTGGAACAAACACTGCAGTGGGAATCCTACTCTCCACTGCAGTGGGAATCCTACTCTCTCCAATGGGAATCATTCTCTTCTCACCTGGAGAGAAACAGATACAGGCTGGAATGGAGGTGTGAGGTGGCTAGGCAGCACAGTGTCTTTGCTTTTTCTACCTTGATGATCAGGGTGTCACTCTCGCCCATATATAAATGGCTTGGACATGGGAGAAGTAACATAGATTATTGTTGAATTGTTGACCACTGGAAGAATCACAGGTGTCCTTTCCCACTCCCCCCAGCTTCATTTTATACGGGTCAGGAATTATTGACCAGACTGTTAGCAGGAAAAGCTCCCTTAGTATGGGATTGAATGTAAAAAAAAAAAAAAAACCCCAAAGCATTCTAGCCCAATCTTGAGAGTGTGTGTGGGTGCATTTGCATGCACACACATGCATGTGTGTCACTCCTACGATTCTTTAAAAATTGTTCTCCAGTTTTATTGAGAAATAATTGAACTACATCCTTGTGTAAGTTTAAGGAGTACAGTATATAGTTTTATTTACATATATCATGAAATGATTGCCACAGTAGGGTCAGCTAACACCTATCAACTTACATAGACACAATTGAAAGAAAAAAGGTAAAAAAAAAATTGTCCTTGTGATGAGAACTCTTAAGATTCACTCTCCTAACAACTTTTCTGTATACCATGCAGCATTCCATCCCTAGTACTTCGTACATCCCTAGTACCTAGTACATCGAACATTTCATCCCTAGTACTCATTTACCTTATTGCTGGAACTTTATACCTTTTAATCACTTTCCTCCAATGATCCCTCACCCCCGCTTCCACTTCTGATCCCCACCAAGTCTAATCTCCTCTCTTTTTCTATGACAGGTTTTTTTTTTTTTTTGGTTTGTTTTTGTTTTTGTTTTGGATTCCACACAGGAGTGAGATCACATAGTGTTTGGCTTTCTCTGTCTTACTTATTTCATTCAGCATAATTCCCTCATGGTCCATCCATGTTACTTTAAATGGTAGAATTTCCTCATTTTTTATGCTGAATATTACAGTGTGTGTATGTATATATGTGTGTGTATACATATATATACACGTATATATACAGATTTATATATATACTTATGTATGTGTGTATATGTATATATATATGTGGATGATATATGTACATATACATATATATACAAATTTATGTATATACATATACATATATATGTGTGTGTGTATATATATGTACACACACACACACACACACACCACAACTTCCTAATCCATTCATCAATCAGTGGACACTTAGGTTGTTTCCATATCTTAGTTATTCTAAATAATGCTGCACATGAAGGTGCAGATACCATTATGAGCTAGTGTTTTTGTTTCCTTTGGATATATCCCAGAAGTGGAATTGCTGGATCATATTGTATTTCTATTTTTAATTTTTTGAAGAACTTCCATACTGTTTTCCACAGTGACTGCACCAATTTACAGTCCCACCAACAGGGCATGAGGGTTTCTTTTCTGCATATCCATGCCAGCATTTATCTCTTGTCTTTTGGTGATGGCCATTCTAACAGGCATGAGGTGGTATCATGTTGTGGTTTTAAGTTGCATTTTCTTAATGTCTAATGATGTTGAGCATCTTTTCATGTATCTGTTGGCCCTTCATATATCTTCTTTGGAGAAATGTCTAGTCCTATCCTTTGCCTATTTTTTAATTGGGTTATTTTGTTGATGTTCTTGAGTTGTATGGGTTGCTTATCAGATAGATGGTTTGTAAATATTTTTGTCCTACTCCATAGGTTGTTTTTTCACTTTGTTGATGGTTTCTTTTGCTGTACAGAAGCTTTCTAGTTTGATGCAGTCCCGCTTGTTTATTTTTAGATCTTGTTGCTTGTGCTTTAGGTGTCCTATCTCCTACAATTATTAAAGAAAAATCTGTGTGTATTCATACAGTATGTGCCTCTACCCTCACTGGAAAAAGTCAAAAGCAACACTTTAGCAAGATGAGGTGTTTTTTTGGGGGGGGGGCAGGAGGTGGTCAAAGGCAGCAGAGCTGGGATTAGGAGTAACAGAGAAATGGATTTCACAGCCTATCTTCTTGTTGAACAGGCCCTCTTTGATGCAGAGCCTCTTCCTTCATTTCCTAGCTCCCTCATAGATTGCTCAAACCTTCCTATCCTTTGCATTATAGAAAGTGTTCAGACCGGTTGAACTCTCCCCTGTTATCTGTGACTTAACATCTGCCCAGTTTTACAAAGTAGGAAGCTAAGTGGCATCCTCCACTCCTTTCCCCCCTCTCTCTAATTCTGACTGGTCGCCAAGTCTGGTTGACTGCACCTGATGCAGTCTCTTTGTCTCTCTCCGCATATGCCTTTACTCACTCTAGTTATGGCTCTCGCTATCTCTTACCCACAGGGTTTCATTTCGGGGCTTATTGTCTTCTTGCTCCCTCCACTCTACTGCTGTATAGAGCTTCCTCTTGTACCTCCTCTTGTATCCCAAATGCCCAGGTAAGGTTGAGGTTACAGGGTGTACTGCCTTTCTCAGGTTGGTTTTAGTCGTCCCTTTGGGGGTCACATTCACTTACCTGAATGAGATGCCACTCATGATGTTGCCAGGCTCTTCGTAGCTCTTGCCTTTGTACATGTTGGTGTCCTTTTCTGGAATGTCCTTCTCCTCACTGAGTATGTGTCACCTCTGAGGGCAGAAACTGTGTCTGCCTAGTGTACAACCATATCTCCTGGAACATGGTAGTATTTATTTAGCAAATACCTATTAAATAAATACATTCAAGATCCAGTTCAGATGTAATATCTGTTGTGAAGCCTTCCCGAACTTCTTTAGTCAGAGTTAGTCTTTCCCTTTTTGTCCTACTTTGTTCCTTTTTACTCCTACATTCTGCATTCATCTGCTCTGTTGTACTTCTAGAATTATGTGTTCACATGCTGTTACCTACACTAGACTATGGGAGAGTCCTCAGATCTTGATCTATGCATTCTTAGCACTGAAGAGTCTGGACCTCAGTAGGTTCTTAGAAAATGTCTGTGGAGTGAATGGTTGGGTAGACCGCTAACTCGAGAACAAATTTTTCTGAGAGCAGACTTCTCTGACATATTTGTTACTACCAGATAAGTCTCCCTTAAGGCGCCTTTCTTTCTTCTGAATGTTTGAAACAGTTCATTCCTATCAAATGCTTCCAAATAATCCTTCATGACAACATAGACAACCTTGTGATTGAACCTATTTTGAAAAATGCTCCCAAGTCGTAGAGTGACATTTACAGCTACAGTGTTCTTATTTTTGTACATATACATTTTATACTGTTCTATCTGCACAGGCCCAAGATAGGTGCTAAGGGCTGGCAGTATTGAAGGAGTTGATTTTTTTTTTTCAGAGAAAGGTTAATGCTTCTTTCTAACATGTCTAAATGTATTAATCTCAATTCTTTGGGATTATTAGTGAATAGAAGCTATATATAGAAGTCTTGAACTGAAAGGAAAAACTGGAGTAGTAATAAAACATGTGATAGGTGCAACCAGCTATTTCTACTTTGAGTGAATGGGTTTACAATATCATATGAAGGATTTAGGCAAGACACATCAGTCAGTTACTGTGTAAGTGCCACGGAAGCTTTAAAAATTGGGATGTTTTTCAACTATGAGGAGATCAGCTGATTTCAAATGCCTTGTGGCCTTGGAACCATTTTTTTTACATAGAAAACAGGCAAATAAAACAGATAATGGTAGGATCTGGATGACTCAGGGACCTGTACATACTCTCTGAGTAGACCGGATGGAGCGTGGTTGGAAAGCCACTGCATTAGATACTGGCAATAATAACCCTGCAGAAACTGATGCTTTTCTTCTTATTTTTTTTTTTAAGTTTACTTATTTTGGAAGGGGGAAGAGAACAAGTGGGAGAGGGGTAGAGAGAGAGAATCCCAAGCAGGCTCTGCGCTGACAGTGCAGAGCCCAACACGGGGCTTGATCTCAAGAACCGTCAGATCGTGACCTGAGCCGAAATCAAGAGTTAGTTGCTTAACCGACTGAACCACCTAGGCGTTCTGAAACTGATGCTTTTAAAAGACTATTTATAAACTATGAGATTGTCCCCAGCACCCCCTGTGTTCCCCATGTTGTACCCCTTAATATATATGATCAACCTCAGGCCTTGAAATAGGAAAAATATGGGCCATATGATAGAGTAATGAAAACATTTAGAATGTAAGACTAAGTTTTAAATCTGGATCTGCCACGGACAAGCTGTGTTTCCACGGGCAAGTTAAATAACCCTCAGTTCTCTCAGCTTCCTTATCTCTATAAAGGATCAAATAGTATTGCCTGATAGCACAGGTAGTGCATACTGGGCTTGGGCCAGCTACATGAAGTCGTGTGTGCAGAGTGATCATTTATGTGCTTGTACATGGTAAATACCCAGTGAATGTTAGCTGTCACTGCCATCCTGGGTGGATTCTGTTGTTTGGCATTGTTCTCATTAGGAGGGAAAGAACTGTAATGTAAAGCCTTTTGACTCTTCCCATGAATTATGTTTTATTTCCTCTCTGGGTTTTCTACTAGGCTCTATGTAGCTGTTGCATTTACTGCATAAGAGAAAATGACCTGAGTGTCCTACCCTTTGTTGTAGTGAAACCCATGTGGAAGATGAAGAAGGTCTCTACGACTGTGTTTATGGGGAAGACGAAGGTGGAGAAGTCTATGAGGACTTAATGAAGGCAGAGGAAGCACATCAAGCCGTAGGATCTCACTTGCCTTATTGTTAAAGTTACTTTGAGTATTTTATTAGGAAAGTGATTCCTTGTAAGACTAATTAATATAAATATTTGTGTAACTTCTGCTAGAACAGGCTTTTGTTTTCTTTTTACCTTTGCTAGCTTTTAACTACATAATCATGATTTACTGCATTTGGAGACACATACACCCAGCATTTTATAGTTCACAACAACCAGAGGGAATCTCTGGTCTAGTCCTTGAATTCTACTTGTCAGGAAGGAAAGTCTGAGAGAGAAATGCCACCCAGCTAAATAGTGCCAGAGTGGCAGTAGAACATAATTTCAGGGAATTGTGAAAGGATTCTTCTTATCATGAAAGGCAATCTTCTCTTACAAAGCAGTTTAATCTTCTTTAAATTTGATGTAGCATAAAATATATGTTAGAGAATATTTCTTCATATTTGTTCGGGGGTTGATAAGAGGTATTTTTTACTTTTGTTTCATTACAGGTTTCCTAGTATTTTTACTGTTTTATAAATTTAGTTTCAGATATTGTCATAGTCAGTATGCACGCACAGAGGTTAATCTACCACAAAAATATCTAAAACATTCAGAAAGAATTACTCTGAATTATTTTCTCACCTATAATTTGAAACAAAAAAAAATGGTCAGTCGTGTAGGCTTTTATTAATCTTTAAAAAAATTTTTTTTAATGTTTATTTATTTTTGAGAGAGAGAGAGAGACAGAGCAATGAACAGGGGAGGAGCAGAGAGAGAGGGAGACAAAGAGTCCAAAGCAGGTTCCAGGCTCTGAGCTGTTAGCACAGAGCCTGATGTGGGGCTCAAACCCACGAACCACGAGATCATGACCTGAGCCGAAGTCAGACGCGTAACTGACTGAGCCACCAAGGCACCCCATTATTAATCTTTTTTTATACAAAACCCTTTCCTCATCAGCTAGGTGGTAGTATGGGATTTTTTAGTGCTGTGATGAATTTCCTCAGCTCTCTTTGTAGTCTTGGCTTTAATAAAAGGCTGGTGGGTTGTCCAGTGCCCCAGACAGGGAGAGTAGCTTCTGTGGGATGGAAACAAGTTACCTGGCCTGTATTTGGTAGTGAATGAGCTTTAACCCACTGTGTGAGCTGACAGGCTGCCTGTGGCAGTATTTTGAGTATTTTTAGGTGACAGGGTATCATCTGTATCTCCTAATATAATTATCATCTGCTCGGGGTACCAGCAAAGTCTTGAGTGTGTCTCCCAAGGACAGTCTTCATTCAGCTGACAGTGCTTGGTTGTTTCTATGGGGCAGGGTTCACAGCAGTGATAATTTAAATGCATGGGGCCCTTCTTGTGTACTTCTCAGGGTGCTATAGGTGCTCTACCAGGATAGCTCATTTACAGCTCCTTGGGGTTGGAACTGTAGTTCTCACTGTTTTGTGGAGGAGAAGACTGAGACATGGAGAAAATAGGTAACTTATTCACAAGAACCAGCGAATTACAGAAAAACTGGTACTTGAGCCCAGTTCTACCTGAGGCCCACACCTTCCATCTTAATATTATGCTCTGCTACCTCCAGCCTTAACACCTAGTGGAAGAGCCAAACACGAGAATGTTAATTCTTCACAAAAAGTATTTTAAGATTTTTATTTATCAAATGTCCTTTTGATATTTTGCAAGTATTTCTACAGCACTTGTAAAGTACGCTGTACGTTAAGAACACTAGATGACACCATGGGTGATGTTTCCAGAATGAATAACATTTATAATGAAAGAGATTTTTTTCAGTATAAAGAGGGTATATCCTCAGAAGTTTATTTTTAATTATTTAAACCTTTTTCATTAACACTGTTCAAAATTTTAAGAACAGATACTTCTTAAATGCCATAAATGGATCTTTTGGTTGTGTTTTATTAAAATGGAAAGCTTAAGAAAATCAGTAGTTTTGAGTTCTTTCTATGTACTACCAGAGAGATTAATTAATACATATGTTTGATTAAATAATTTTGTTGATAACTCTAATTGCAGAAATGTCCAGAAAATGACATACGAAGTTGCTGCCTAGCAGAAATTAAGCAGACAGAAGAAAAATACACAGAAACGTTGGAGTCAATAGAAAAAGTAAGTTATCAGGTATTATTTTTGATGTCCAAATAGTGCATTTTATAGTTAATATATGACACTCAGTGTGTCTTCTGTATGCTTTCTAATTTTCAGTAAAACAAGCAGACTTACTTATTCCACAACTAGTTACTGATTTCTTAGTCTCTGAATGGCACTGTGCTAGGCACTGAGTATATAGCAATAGACACAACAAAACTCTTGTTCTCATGACACTTTCTGTCTCATAGGAGGGTTTACAATTTAAGCAAGTAAGTGGGCCAGGCGGTGATAAATTCTCTGAAGAAAAACCAGTCAGGGAAAGAGGACAGAGAGTGATGTGGGTGGGCTGGTATTATTTTATGTAAAGCAGTAATGGAAGGCCTCTTTAGTAAGATCACATTTTAGCAGACAGCTGAGGAAATTGAGGGAGCAAGCCATGCCAACATCCCAGAGATGACGGTTCCTGGCAGAAAGGCCCTCAGATGAGACAGTGTTCAGTGTGTTTCAAGGAGTAGCAGTAGTCCAGGTGTCTGAAGCAGCGTGAGTGAAGAGAAGCAGGGAGAGCAAAGAGCTGGTGAGCTACCGCATTGTGTTGGGGGGCACAGAGAACACCTCGCTCAAAGCTGGAGTGTGTGAGTAGAAGTGACATGATCTAATGTAAGTTTCTTCACAGCGTATTCTGACTTTTTGGGAGAAAAGTTAGAAGGATATTGCAATAATCAGATGGACAGAACATGGCAGTATTTGTAGAGCTGGTAGGGAATGGTCAGATTCTGAATACATTTTGAAAGTAGAGCTGAGCAGATGAGATGATAAATTAGGTGAAGGATATATGGGAAAGGGAGCAATCAAGAACGCTAGGCTTATAGCATGAGTAGTTGTTGTGTGAGTAGTAAAGATGGTTACTGAGCTGAGGAGGACAGGTCTGGGAATCACGAGTCTGTTGGGACATTCTACATTTGCAATATCTATTAGCTTCCAAGGGGCTGTGTTGAGGAGGGAGTTAGATACATGAGGCTGGCATTAAGGGGAGAGGTTGACAAATAGATGGGGCCATTATCATTACACAATGGCTTATAAGGTCAGTGGTACTGGATGAATTGACCTAGGGAATGAATGTTGATGAAGGAGAGATTTGAGGCCACCTCCGGCAAGTTCTACATTTAGAGGTTAAGAAAATGAGAATAAGGAGATAGTTCTGGATGTTTAGGAAAAGAGTTGAAGGTTTTGCAGAGTTGTTTAGTAGAGAGGGGGAATAAATGGACTAGGGAAATATAGGATTATGCATTATCACAAGTTCAATTGAAAATTAGACTATTGATCTAGTTCATATTTAACTTCTTAGGTATAGGCACAACATATATGGCAAGCTAGATTTAACAAGGGTTTTTGTTCTTCCAGAAAAGCATGCTGGAAGAAGAAAGGGTAAGGGAAGTGATTCTCATGATGGTTTATGGAGTGTAAAGTTGGTGGGGAGGAAGTGAGGACATGAGAGATATAGAATGATCAGTGGATTGGCAGACCCGGTGGGGTTAAAGAATTCTTTAAAGGAATGAGCTATAAAGGTAGGAGGTAGTGATCAGAGTTGATTACTTAAAATTAATGCTATAGAGCCTATGTAGTTGTTGATAATGAGAAGGTCTTGGAATATGACCTCCAGAGTCGAGAGCCGAGCTAGGATAGAGCACAAGATTACCGGCAGTCAAGGATCTAAAAGCCCAGGCTATCGGAAGGATGATCTGCACAGATACTGAGATTGCCAAGAACAGACATGGGAGTCATAATGGAAAGAGATATGGTAGGCCAGGAACTAACATTCTCAAGGAATGAAGGGGAAGATCAAGGCATTTGAGAGTATTTTGTATCAGTCCTGTATCTCCAAAATATTGCCTTTTTTTTTTTTTGGCCAATTCAGCCAAAAGTGTTATTTTTTTTTATTATTATTACTTTCAGGAGTATTCATTGTCTAAACCTTTTATTTTATACTTTAAATGAATTAACTTATGTTTGTGTCTTTATATGTCTGTTTAAGTATAAAATCTTTAAGATAGAGAAAATAGTTTCTGCTTTTTTCTTGGTATTCATTATACAGATAAACAATAGACTTTCAATAAATATCGATCATTTGTTAATGAAAAACTCTTATATAGATTAGGATAAATTGTGCTTAATTGTTATTTCTCTGTCCTATCCTTGTAGTATTTCATGGCACCGCTAAAAAGATTTCTGACAGCAGCAGAATTTGATTCAGTATTCATCAACATTCCTGTAAGTAAAAATAGACTAGCTAAAATTGTGGTATATTACTATAAAATCTCAATCATCTTATGGGTTCTAGATTCCTATTTTAATATTCTCCTGTATTCTTTAAGAATTTTAACTATCTTGGGGCACCTGGGTGGCTAAGTTGGTTGATTGTCCAACTCTGGATTTTGGCTCAGGTCATGATGTCATGGTTGATGGGTTCGAGCCCTGCATCGGATTCCACGCTGGGTGTGAAGCCTGTTTGAGATATTCTCAATCCCTCTCTCTGCCCCTCCCCAGCTTGCTCTCTCTTTTTCAAAGTAAATAAACTTTAAAAAAAGTAAATTAAAAAAAACTTTTTAAATAAAAGAATTTTAACTCTTTTTTGCCTCTTGAGTTCTTATATCCTTATTTTCTAGAAATAAGGGATTTACCATATCTTCAACCAAAGTCAGTCAGAATGTAAGCAGAAAACATGTGGATAAGATTCATGAAATTATCCTTAACTGCTTGTCAAGAAGAGGTAGTCTTAGTTAAATAATCCCTGGTGCCACTGTCTCTTTGCCTTGTGGGAGCCCCCTTCGGTCCCACTCCTTGCTCTATTCTGCCAGCCCCTCAACCCCATCCTGTACACACTGTCCTGAGGGCATCCGTTTCCTCCACTTTCTTGCCTCTATTCTGATTTCAGTTGTACTAACCTTAATTCCCATTTCTGAAATACACTACTTCCTTATGACTTAAAAATCCGTTTTAGTGGTTATTTGTAAGTGTTTTTCTTCACATTTATGTAAGCATTTTGGGTCTCAGAGCACCTTACAATGATCTTATGATCCTTAGAGTATAGTTATGCAGAAGCATTGAAACAGACCAGATACTATGCCAACCGAGGTCATGCTAGGCAGCATTCAAGTTCTTAAACCTTTAAAACTGGCTCGGATTTTAATATATAGCTTGTGTATACTATATATAAGCTTTTATGCATAAGCTTGCTTGTCTTACCTGCAAGTTTCCTGCTATTTTGGTTCTGTTGCATTCAGTGTTGATGTGTATCAGTCACGTAGCTGGTTGTTGTCCTTGTCCCCGATTATGGTCAGATGAAGACATTCTCATTGATTTGTAGCATAGCAGGAAGAACAAGGTCACAATATGAGATGAACGTTTAGCATAAAACAAACTGCACGTTCCAGGAAGATGAGCATCTTGAACCACCTTAATACGGTCACTGTAACTTAGGACTTCTTTGACAGTCCTTAATCTTATGGCTTTTCCATGCTCTTCAGCAAAATGGCAGGGCCAGCATATTCCTGTTTCCTTTCCATCCTACTAAGGAAAGGGCATGCTGTGAAGTTGGTGTGTGCACCAAGGTACAGGGAAGAGCTAATGCGAGAATTGGCACCTTGATTAGAATTTCCTCATTTTCTGGCTATGACGTGTATTTACTGCCTGACGGAAAATTACTTGCTTATCAGGAAAAAGGTAAAATTCTGACTTCTGAGATGCTCTAGTAAACTGCCTAGTACAATTTATCTGCTCTTTATTTATGCCATTAGTAGTCTAGTTTCAAGTAATTTAGTGTGATTATTGTTAGCTTAGCACCAGGACACCACTAATTGACCAAAGTACAGATCTACATTTTTATGTCCCAAGGACATGAATCATTACTTTATCCCATCAATAAAACATTAAGCACTTGGATAGTTTTATTTAAAAAGTTAAAGTGACTATAATGAAAATGAGCTGTACATATTTTTATACAAGGAATAAATTACCCTTTAATAAGTAGTGAGATAATTTTTTTTTTCCCCAACAGGACAGTGACAGTTCAAGTCAGATCTGAAATTGCTGTTTCCCATGCACATGGCTTGTCTGTCTCTCTCTCTCCTCTTCTGTCCCCTTCTCTTTCCTTCCCTTTTCGTTTCACCTCTCTCTCCTCCCTTCTTCCCCTCTACTTCCTTTTCTCTTTATCATCCCTAGTAGCAGGTTTAGAGTTTGAGGGCATTAGCATTTCCTTGAATGACAAGTCTAGCAACAGTAAGGATTTTAGGTTTGGGGTGATTTATTTTTGGTCCTGTTTTCTAATTTCCTTTAACATTTTTTTCCTTAAGGAACTTGTAAAAGTTCATCGGAACCTAATGCAAGAGATTCATGATTCCATTGTAAATAAAAATGACCAAAACTTGTATCAAGTTTTCATTAACTACAAGGAAAGGTAACTTTTAAATTTTAAATTTTGTGGCTATCAGTTTGTGATTATAGTGAGGGTTAGTATTAAAATTCCTCTGGGAAGCACCTTGGTGGCTCAAGAGTCAGTTAAACATCTGACTCTTGATATAAACTCGGGTCTTGATCGCAGGGTCATGAGTTGGACACATTGGGCATGAAGCCTACTTAAAAAAAAATAAAATAAAATTGCTCATAAATAGCTATTTCTACTGTCCATTAAGTTACTACGTGGGCAGTAACTAGAACATAGGACAGTTAATCTCAGGGTGGTAGTTTGAGTTCTGTATGTGGACCAGGAAAAAGGAAGGGGGAAAGAAAAGGATCTAGATGTTTGCCTTGCAAATCAGAAGTTCACATTATCGACCTTTTACCTCTGAGTTCTGTAGTTTTCAGGAAGTCATTTTAATTCTCTAGCCTCCTTTGCTCCATCTGTAAATGTTAGGGGTAGATTAGCAGGTGCCTAGTGCTTGTTCCAACTCTCATATTTTATAATTCTCCATTTGGGATTATTAGATTCACGGCTGAAGGCAGTTTCCCTTTCTAAAACAAACAAACAAACAAACAAAAAAACCTCTTCTGAACAACTCACGTTAATAAAAGTACCAAGGAATTTCACTTAAAATATTCTCTCTCTTAAAATTAAGCACTGTAGTTCCTACTACTAAGAAGTGGCTAATGAATTGCTTTGCATCAACAACAGTTAAACATGAACTTATGAGTAGTTTTCTTTTTCCCCAATGGAGAGTTAAAAGAAACGATAAATTACCCAACCTCTCTGCAAAGTGCCTATATTACTGAGGAGCTACGGTTCCTGAAGCAGGCTCAGACTCCATGTAGTACAAGGTACCTTCTACCCAGCACACTTCAGGTCACTCCTTCAATCACAATTTTCAGATAATGTGTTTTCCTTAATTAAAAAGTAGGAAAGATTAGGTTTATTGATGAGTGGAGTCATGACTAGTGAGGACAATAAAATTGTCCGAGTTAAATTTTTCTGAGTATGGGTAAACAGTAGAACATTCATCTTTAGTAGGAACATAAACAGAAATTTTTAATTTTGTTTTTGTGATATTCATGTGTACTTACCATAAACAGTTATCAAGCCGGTTTGTGAACTCTACCTGCTGAAAAAATGTATGGGAAATTAATCCCATTCAAATTTAGAAATAAAAATTAGTCCTTTTAATAGCATATTATGAGTCTATGTGTGGTTTGTGTTAAAAAGAAACAAGAAATCAGAGGCTCAGAGAGATAAGTAATTTGCCCAGGGTCACCTAGCTAGAGATGCAGGACAAGTAAGATTTGCTTTGATTCTCCCTAACTGTGATTTTAAAGAGATGATGGTAATTCTGCCTCTTCCCCTTCTACTTTATTTCTTTTGTCCTACAAATTTCTCCTTTTCTTCCCTTTCAGGTTGGTTATATATGGGCAGTACTGTAGTGGAGTGGAGTTGGCCATCTCTAGTTTAGACAACATTTCTAAGACAAAAGAAGATGTAAAACTGAAATTAGAGGTACTGTTTATTTTTTGTTAGCTTATGAAATAAAGTAAGATAAACCTAAAAGCAAGGGGAGGGGAGTGGGGAATGGGCAAAATGGGTGAGGGGGAGAAGGATTTACAGGCTTCTAGTTACAGAAAAAATAATTCCTGGAAATAAAAGGCACAGCATAAGAAATACAGTGAGTGATATTGTAATAGCAATGTAACGAGGCAGAGGGTAGGTACACTTGTGAACATAGCATCATGTAAAAACTTGTCAAATCACTAAGTTGTACACCTGAAACTTATGTAAAGCTATATGTCCACTATACTCAAAAAAAGAATAAAAAATAGATCTACTTCTTTGCAAGATTAGTGCAATAGTACATTTTTCCATGTATTCTAAACATAATTTTATGTCAGTTTTGTAAAATATTTAATAGCTCTATGAAATAATATGATAGTAATAATATAATAGTAAAATCTGAGACTCTGGCTTTGTGTTTTACATGCATTATGTCATTAGGTCCTCATGACTCTATGAGATATGTACAATTAATTTTCTCTTAAAGATGAGAAACCTGAGGTTCAGAGAGAGATTATGAGTAATTTGCTCAGGGTCACCTAGGTAGAAAGAAGTACAGGATAAGTAAGATACATGTGAGATAATGTACATGCAGATGAAAAATGTTTATTAAAAACGTAAGACATTTAGGATAAGGTGTATAAGAAGGGTATGGATATTGTCCGTAAGAAGAAAGACAGGACAGACACAAATAAGATTAAGTTGTATGTGACAAGCAGTAATCGATAGCGCTCCATGAGTGAGATTGAGTGATCACCTCAGCACAGGTAGAATGTGGAAGATTTCTCTGAAGAGGTAGTATTTGATTTAGGTCCCCAAGGGAATGGGAGGAGTCTTGACAGGTGAGATTCTCTGGAGAGTATTCTGACCAGATAAGCATGACTGACCAGATGAATCTGGAAAAGTCTGAAAAATGGAGAGTAGGCCAGAATAAACAGAGCATGTGGAACAGTGGAAAATAAATCTGGAAATGGTGGTCAGTTTTCTTTTTTTTTTTTACATCATTTTTCTTTCTCATAGGAGTTTGCAATTTTAGGGAACTTTTGAAAAAGATGATGTGTTAAGGGAGTAATTTTCTCAAATAGATTATCCATATATTTGAATTTTCTTAAATGTTGAGTGCAAACGTACAGTCAACTCTTAAATGGCTGTGTTTGCCTTACTTGACACTGTAGTGTCCCTTTTGCTGTCTTTGTTCAATTCAGCAGTGAGGTCAGGCGATGAAGGGAAAAAAATGAGGCAGATGATTTTCCAATTAGAGCTCCTTCATTGTTTTAGCATATTTGGTATGATTTTATAACTTTCACAAAGGGGAACTAGTGGTTAGAAAGTTTACACATCAGCAGGCTACCAGGTAACTGTCCTCTCTGCCATGGATCATTTTTCCTTAGCTCTTATAAGCCTTTGATGATGTGGACCTTATGTCTGCTGGTGGCTTGAATCACCACTAAATAACATCCTGATAACCCTGTTAGTGTAAAAGGTTCCTGCTCCTCTTGGGAGAATAGAGCCTCAGGAGCATAGAGCTATAAAGTACCTTGACTCCAATTAAATTATGATGATAAGATAAAACTCTACAACTTACACAACTAGTTCGTAACAGAGCTACCATTAGAACAGATGCCATCAGTTCTACCATTAGAACTTTATATATATATAAAGTTCTGGCTCCAGAAGAGAGTATACAAGTTGTTAGTCATACTCCCATTGTACTCTCAGTATTGTTTGGATATTCTTCTCCCTTCTTTCAGAGTCACTGTCAAAGTCCTGCCCTATGACACATGACATACTCTGGGCCTCTAGGAACATATTTTCTATGGTCATTATCCATCTGAGGGAGAGAGAGAACCTCAGGCTGAGTTTGAAAAGCTCAGGGGGAGGGGCTGCTGGCTACCCGTTTTTTTGCCTGAAAAGGTACTACTACTGACTAGTGGCCTGATTGGCAAGTATTTAATCAGACACTGTGGCACCTCAACAGATACTCTTTGCTGGGACTGTCCTCTGCAACTCCTGGTATGATAAAGGGGAAGCTGCCTTATTCTTGGTGTCTCTGCTTCCTTCGCGTCTTCAGTTTGTGGTGATTTTTGCTCCTGTCGGTCTTTGTCTTTTTCTTCTCTACTTTGGAACCAAGATAACATAGGGCGAACAGTAACAGAATCTCTTTATCTTGTTCTCTAAGCTGGCTCATCCCGATTCCATTTATTTTCTTCTCAGTTAAAATTGGAGTTTGGTTAAGCATGTCGCCAGATGTATTCTACCCTTTATTTACTTTCAATACTAATAAGCATTTTACACCTCAAACTTAGACCCCCAGTTGTAGTAAACGCCTGCAATGTTAGTTTCTTTACTTCCTGAGCCTGTAACTTAGAACTTCAAGGAACTTAATTATTTCCCCAACAGTTTTAAACTGACTTCCATAACATAACAAAGCAAAATTTAAATGTATAACATTTCTGTTCCTAACACTGTTAAGATGGCATATATATGCACGAAGTGTAAGATACAACCTCAGTTCTAAGGAGCTTGAAATGCAGCTGGGGCGATGAGAGTCATTCATTACAATAATCTTAACAGTTTAACCTCCTATTTGAGACCCATGATCCAGAACTCTCTATAATCTGTAGAAGCAAGAAATCAGTTGAAATATTCTTCTAGTGAACTGCAGCAATTGACAAGACATGAGCTAACATGTCCCGATGTGTCCCCAGTTCTTGCTTAAGACCTGTAGTCAAATACTCATTAAGTCACTATGGTCATTAGAGTTAATGGTGTTTACTTTATAGCTCCTGATAATATATCCTTCCATGTGCCAGAAAAGTTAAGTGTGGGCAAAGGGGAAACAAACCATGAACAAAGCAGTGTTTTCTTGAATGCAACTCTTTATGAACTGGAAAATTCCTTGGTTTGGGATGTACAATTGTCTGAGGAGTTTGGATTTAGTTTCTCACTAATAATAATAATTTTATGGAACTTTATTGTTTTAAGACTATATCACAAATATGTGAGAAACAGTAAAATCAGAAAAGCAACTTGTTCAAGGTCACACAGCCAAGAGTTGCCTAACTTTGAGTTCAGGCTTCAGTACTTCAAATTCAAAGTACTTTCCTTAAAGTTATAGTTAATGTCAGAAGAGTGAACACAAGTCAGTACTATTTTTAGATCAACTTTAAAGAAAGAAGAGTGTGAGATAAAAAAAAAACACTAAAATTTGAGGCTTTTGAAAGTTTGAATTCAATAATAGGTTTATACTTTAGCAAATTTTTAGACTCAATCATTCCATTTCCTTCAGTTTAATAAATATTTATTAAGCAAGCACTAGATTCTTAAAGCTGTAAAAGACAGAATATATTGGGGAAGATAGTATGTACAACAATCATTAAAATGTCCACAAGGTACAGAGAGCACAATTTTGATTGGGATTATTACAAAAGGCTTAGATGTATAGTTCTTGAAGAGGATGATTAATTTTGTTGGAAACTGGACAACGCACATGGCGGTTGGAGAGAAGAGAATGAACAAAGTCATGGCCATGGCGAAGGCACATGGCTAGTTTGATAAGTAGGGACTTGTTCTTGATGCCAGGCCCGCAGCCTAGCTGGGGGTGGTTGGTGGAAGGTAGAGCTATAAAGGTAAGTAGAGGAAGAACCTAGAGGGCCACTAGGAAAAATAATTTTCATTGCATAAAACAGTTGTACTTAATGATTCATTTTAGGGTTGAAATGCTACAAGGATTATTTGTTGTTGTTGTTGTTGTTTGTTTTTTAATTAGATCTTTCTATTTTTTAGAAAGGATTATTAATAAAAGCAACAAAATATTTATTATATAATAACAGTTTTGTTTATGGCCTCTGCATCTTTTAATGTTGGCTTTATGACTCCCTTTGATAAAGCAAAGTTTTCTTAAAAAGTTTTTAAAAAACATTTCATTAGGAATGTTCCAAAAGAGCAAATAATGGAAAATTCACTCTTCGAGATTTGCTTGTGGTTCCTATGCAACGGGTTTTAAAGTATCACCTTCTTCTCCAGGTATGTAACTTAAAACTATCTGTTTTGTTTATTCATTTAACCAAATATTCATGAAGCACCAATTATGCTCCAGATACTCCATGTTTGGGGCCATATCCCCCTATGATTTTCAATGATTAGTATAGCTAAGTGGGAAATAACAGAACAGCTGGAAACTTTTTCTTCCTTTAGCAAAGATTCATTTGTTATCTTCCACAAAGTCATATTTTGTGTCCTTCAAACAGAACTGGCCCCCAAAGAATTAGGGGGAAAAAAAGGCAAAATGTAAAGATCCCTTTAACCAAGTCTTTGGTTAGCTATAATCATTTATTAGAATCTCACTGTTGTAATACACTTGAATTTTGGCAGGTTAAGTGTTTTGGACTTTTTGCCTTATAACCATAAACTGAAGAGAATTGTGTCACCTTCTTTGTTGCTTTCTGCTAGGGTAAATTATAATAAGACTACGTTTATTTTGAAGTGATTCTTTTTATAACCACGAAGCTTATGGTTTCCACAGTTAGTCCTCTAATGAGGGTGGAGAGTCTTATAAATTTAATTTGATAGCTGTACCAGGAGGCTCATTAGTTCTGCTCCAAGGAAATGTCTCACAGTATTAGTCTGTCAACTCTGCTGATGCTTGCAAAATGTCATTTTAAAAAGATCTACTACCTGTATGTGAAATATAATTTTGAGTCTGCCGTGCTTTATACATCTTGTATATTAAATTTCTTGATCTGTAGTTGCAAAATTATTAGTCATCTCTATTTTTGTTCTACTGAGAAATCAGAAGAATTCAAGCCCTGATTATTTCTTTAAAATACATTAAAACATTTATGAGACCTAAACTCAAAGCAACTTAATCAAATTGGATTTTATGAAAAAATAATAAGGAAGACTTAAGCAATCGGTTTCTGAGACATCATGGAACTAAAAAACATGTCCAAAATAAGCTAATAATTTATTTTGTAACTTTGGTATCGTCAAATAGCAGATGAAGAATTTAAAAGGTGCAGTTTTCAAGAAACATCTATCTTGGTCATTTATAAAGTTTTAGACTTACAGAAGTATAAAATATGGCAATACCTTTTTGAAATTCAGACTTTTGCCTTAATTTCTCTTGGATTGTTTTCTATTTTAAATTTCAAAAGAATGTTTAGTTCTATGATGAATTTTTTTAAATAGGAAAATTTTTATTTGGGATACCATATGAAGTTAAAAATTCTACAAATGTTTTTCCATCTTGATAGTGTACAATGTATTTATCTAATGTTTAGAAATTTGTTGAATAAATGTGATATTAATTTGAACATTTCCTACTTACTGCTATACTTTAGTGGGGAAATAATTTTTGAAATGCTTTATGATTTGAAATTACATATTTATAAAATCAGAATGAAAGTGGAGAATTTGAAACTTTGAGAATAATTTACACTCATTATTTGATAAAGGAAAAGCAAAAATCAAAGTGAAAGAATATTACTTGGACAACCTTATACTTAACAGATCTGATGTCTGTAGGTCCTCTTTATAAGTAGAAACATTATTGGTATTGAAGTCAGCAAAAATTTTTGAGTGGCTCCCTGTTTGACAGACAGGATTAGGCATTCATGATATTAAACAGCACCCCCTCCCCCTGTGCACTGATAAAGCTCACTGTTTAGGTAGGGAAAATGAAGTGTAAGCTGCCAGGTACTGTATGATATGATAGGTACGCAGAAAGTATGGAGGTAGTACAAATAAAGGTCTAGTTAACTATGCCTGGGGAGGATGGGGACTTGTAGAGACCTCTGTCATAGAAAGCTTCGCTGTACAGTGATTCTTGATCTGGCTGTGCAGGGAACAGTAAGAGTTCCTTTAGGTGCATCAGAGAGGAACTGCTTTCTAAGGAGAGCAAAACCACATGCTTAATGGGATCACCCGTTAGAATGTATTTTGAGAATTGCAGTTAATTTAGTATGGATAGAATATAGGTGGTTTGGGTGGAGTTGTTGGGGTGGGAAAGAAAAGTTGGGAGAGGTTGGCAGAATTCAGACCATGAAGGGTCTAAGAGGTGTAGTTAACAACCTGAAGCTTTTGCAGGCATTACAGAAGTCTAAAGAGGGTAGAGACAGGATCTGATTTATATATTAGAAAACTAGCTTTGATGTCAGTAAATAGCTTGTAGTCCAGAGAGGCTACAAGTCAGAAGATTAATCAGAAGCTGATTTATAATGACCTATGTGAAAAGAGTAAGGACTTGCACCAATGTAGTGGCAGTGAGGATGGTTTTCAGGGAAAAGATAAAAGTCTGTATCAGCAGAACATAGTATGAGAGAGGGGTGCCTGGGACACTTTATAGGTTTTGGCTTAAGTGATTCTACTGATGAAGGTGCCTCATTCAACAGAATGTAAACAGGAACCAGAAGAGAGTTGTGGGTGAAGGTGCCCTAAGTTGGGAGTTGTTGGGTTAGATGGGCTTGTGAGATAACCAGGTAGAACTATGTAGGTGGACGGAAGAGTCTGGAACTCAGGCATGAATTCTGGGTTGAGCACATTCCTCTTAGAGTGATTGTCTTATTAGTGAGTGTGTTGACATTATGGCGACGGTTGTGATAGAATTTGTAGAATAAGTAAAGTACGAATAACAAAAGACTAAGGTGAAAATCTAGGAAATAGTAACTTTCCAAGGTACAGATAAAGAAGAAAGTATGAAAGACTAGTGAATAGGCAGAAATTTAAGAAGGACTCAGAGACAATAATAATAGCAGCCAACAAGTGATTCTAATTGTCCCCAAAGCCAAGGGAGAGGAGTAGACATCAGAATCAGTTGGCAATGAGAGGATCTTTCATGACATTTGAGAAGGATGTCAGTGTTACTGTGCGGGATAGATCAGGTTCATCTTTGAAAGGAGAGTGTTTTCAACCATCGTCTCATGTTCTTTTGCGGTCTGGTTGGTCTTCTTACAGATAGAGATATTTTTATGAAAATAGAACCTAGTTAAATTACATCAGACTTATTACATTATGGTGCAAATAGTATTAAAAATGGTTTAGTTTTTAAATGTTCTGTTTCTCATATTTTGGTTTTAATTGATGAAAGTAGCACTAAACTGTATCTTCCAAATAGGAACTGGTCAAACATACCACTGATCCTATGGAGAAGGCAAATCTGAAACTGGCTCTTGATGCGATGAAGGTAAGGCAAATGTACCATGAACTTCTTTGTGTTTTTTATCCTTGCCCCCAAAAATGATAGAATACAAGCCGCTAATACATATGTATGATATGCTAATGTATAGTGTGTGTGTGTGTGTGTGTGTGTGTGTGTGTGTGTGTGTGTGTGTGCGCGCGTGCGCGTATATGTATTTGTATGGTTTTGTATTAGGTGGGAAGAGCTGAATATTTTTAACTGAAATAGATACCCTTGCATGGATTTAATTGTTAGACAAAGACACATAAAACCAAGAGGTGTATTAAAATAACTTGTTATTTATGAAAGCATGACAACCTTTATAACCACTGGGAATGATTTAATATAAGGGTTTTATTTCACATTCTTTTTGTGGTTACTAATAGAAAACTGTCGGCTTGTGTAACCAGCAGGTCAGCTGGTGACTTCAGAACAGTGGTGTGACTTATTTTCCTCGAGTGAGGATATCTGCCTGGTTTACCCTTGTGGATGCTGTGCATCAGTACAAGTGGATTTCAGTCTGGGTTTCTATGTCTAGGTAAATCTGAAAATCAAGAACTACAAGTGGACAAAGGCAGACTTTTAAACATACTGGGGAATCTGTAAAACCCCAGTTTATATTTTGTGCTGGACTCTGACTTTGAAAGAAATATTTGCCCCTAACTTAAAACATAAACAAATATTTGTTCTTAAGAACAAAATGCCAATGTGACTGTCATCAGAGCAATGCTAATTACTGTACTTGATCTTAGCCAAAAGGCCCAGAAGCAATAGAGCAAAATGCTAATTACTTCTCCATGTCCCTGTGCCAGTTTCAGTGTTAGCTCCGTTATTGGGCTGATTTTAGTACCCCGTTAGGAGACATCACACAACCATTTGTTATTTTAGAAATTCATACCAAATTTGCACTTTTTAAAGAAATCGTTAATAGATACATCCTATGGAACGTCAGACTTTCATTTAGAACAAAGTTAGGAACTGCTTTTTGTCAGAGTTCTGTTCCTGCTGTTGCAGATGAATTTAAGAGGGTAGAGAAAAAAGAAAACCCAGAAAACAGGAAAATCTAGAGCACATGTAATAAAAATAGCTACTTACAGTATGGAAAGATTAGCTAATGTTTCCTCAAATATGAGAAAAGGCATTTTAAAGTAGGTGAAGAAGGCCCATGGAGAAACGTGTCCAGCATTGTTTGTTTGCTTGACTCCATTTTAGTGCCCTTGGGTTTCTGTCTTCTCCTTTTCTTCCCCTTCATTAACTCTTTAAAATTGAACTGGCTGACTTGACTGAATGCTCTCAGGAACTAATACACTAACTGGTTGCAGAAAACGGTCCAGCTGGATTCATTGTCTAACTTTTACTTTTTTGTCCCTGCTAAGCATTCATTATTGCATTGTTACCCTTATTCTAACCCATGTAAAAGTGTGATTCTCTCAAGGTCAGTTATTAACGTGTTTGGAATTTGCATTCTCCTGACCTA
Source organism: Felis catus (assembly GCF_018350175.1). Classification (NCBI taxonomy): domain Eukaryota; kingdom Metazoa; phylum Chordata; class Mammalia; order Carnivora; family Felidae; genus Felis; species Felis catus. The sequence continues at coordinate 91,850,534 of NC_058375.1, read as the reverse complement.
GTTTCCTTTTGTTCAGCACCGTGTCATAGTCTGTTTTTGTTTTTCATCCTTGCTCTTCTCCGAGGTGTGGCAAATGACAACTCTTTAGTCTTCGCAGCTGTACTGCAGACATTTTGAAATTGCTTTTGAGTTGCAGTTTTGATTGATGGGTCATTCATTTTTATTGTCATGGAAAAGTTATGGTGGTTACTTTTACCACTAATGAAATTAATGATGTGTTTTCTTTCAAACAGTTTGCATCTCTTTTCCAGTCTTATCGTGACTTCTTTTTGTACCCTTCCCTTTATTCTTTAGGACTTGGCACAATATGTGAATGAAGTGAAAAGAGATAATGAGACCCTTCGTGAAATTAAACAGTTTCAGCTATCTATAGAAAATCTGGTATGTAATTATCATTCCTTCCAGCTTTCCTAACCCCCAAATCAGAGGACATTCTACAAGTTGTTTTTGAAGCAAAGATAGTTTACCTTGAAGTTTCTGTTGTTCAGGGTTTTTTGCAATTCCTGTTTGGCGGCATCCCCGTGGATTTCCCGTGGCACCTGTGATATGTATATCGTGTCCCAGGACTTTCTGCCCTTGCTTGTCCCTCTCTCCTTAATCACACAATGCCTCTTCCCCTGGCAGTCTAAATTCTAAACATTAGAGTGCATTTTTTTCTTTTCTTTCCCTTACGCTATACATAGTCATGGCCGATTTCCTGTTAATTTATTCATCTTAGTTATATTTACTGGGTGACTGCTGTGTGCCAGACATTGGCTTGGGGCTGGGGCTCTCACTGTGAAAAACATGGTCTCTTGATTGAGGAGACACTGTCAAAATGCTCTGTGGAGATTCCTGCTGTGAACTGGGTGGGGCAACAGAGGATAATCAAGGGAATCCTAGTTTAGATAAGATGATTAGAAAAACTCCTTGAGTCATTTGCCTCTTTTTTTTTTTAATTTTATTTTTTATTTTTTAAAATTTACATCCAAATTAGTTAGCATATAGTGCAACAATGATTTCAGGAGTAGATTCCTTAGTGCCCCTTACCCATTTAGCCCATCCCCCCTCCCACAACCCCTCCAGTAACCCTCAGTTTGTTCTCCATATTTATGAGTCTCTTCTGTTTTGTCCCCCTCCCTATTTTTATATTATTTTTGTTTCCATCGATGGATGAATGGATAAAGAAGATGTGGTGTGTATATATATATATATATATATATATATATATATATATATATATACACACATACACAGTGGAGTATTACTCAGCAATCAAAAAGAATGAAATCTTGCCATTTGCAACTACGTGCATGAAACTGGAGGGTATTATGCTAAGTGAAATTAGAGAAAGACAAAAATCATATGACTTCACTCATAAGAGGACTTTAAGATACAAAACAGTTGAACATAAGGGAAGGGAGTCATTTGCCTCTTGAACCTGAAGAATAAGAAGAAAGCCAGTGGTACAGTGATCTGGGGGAGAGGATTCCAGGCAGAAGCCATAGCAAATGCAATCACCATAGATGGGCCAGAGGAGTTGGGAATTGTGAATGAGGAGAAAAATCGTGGGCTCTGAAGTGGGGGAGAGGTGGGCAGGAGGTAGGGGGGGGCAGGAGAGCTATGTCCTCCAGCAATGTAGGCCAGGGCACAGAGCTGGGATTTTACAGTCATTACAGGGGGAAGCTAGTAAAGGTTTCAGCCTGATTTACATTTAAAGAAAACCCTGCTGGAAAGTTGTGAGGTGATTTCAAGAGCAAGGTGGTCTTGGGGCGCCTGAGTGGTTCAATTGGTTAAGTGTCCAACTTCGGCTCAGGTCATGATGGTGGTCCGTGAGTTCGAGCCCCGTGTTGGGCTCTTTGCTGACAGCTCAGAGCCTGGAGCCTGCTTCAGATTCTGTCTCTGTCTCTGCCTCTGCCTTTTCCTTGCTCATGCTCACTCATGCACCCGCGCTCTCTTGCTCTCTCATGTGCTTGCTCTCTCTCAAATATAAAATAAAACAAAAATAATTTAAAAAAGAAAAGAGAGATGGTAGAGGCCTGGGTTAAACTGTGAGCAGCAAAAACAGAGATGGATGAATGAAGGAAAGATACTTTTCTTAGTGGAGCAATTTTACTGATGCTTTCTCTGAAACATCTTGAGCCTTCCTTTTCACATGTATAGTCATGTTCTCCTTTCAGGACCTCATCTGCCACCTTTCCAACCACAGAAGCCTCTCATCATCCCGTCACCAACTTGCATTTCCAAAAGGTGGACTTCTCAGTTCATTCTCTATCCCTAACTTGTCAGTATTTGCTTTTGCCTTCAGGATTCAGTCAACAATCCTTAGCATGATATTTAAAGCCCTCAATGATTTGGGCTGAAACTACTTTGCTGAACTCATCCAGCTAATACCTGCCCACATACTTTACTTTGCAGGTGTCCTGCTGTGTCGTAAGGTCTCTAATTTGCTGTACATTTTTATAGTTCTGCCTTTGATCATAATAATGTCAGAGCCTAGAATGTCTTCCCATTATTTCCTATCATATTCCTTCAAGGTCCAACTAAAATAATTCTTTCCATAATCTCCCATTATTACTTTCTCTTTGTAATTTCATAGCACATTGCCTGGACAGCTCTGTGTGTGTGTGTGTGGTGAAATATATATGACATTTACCATTTTAAAGTGTATAGTTTTGTAACATTAAATATATTCATGTTGTTGGGCAGCCAGCCATCTCCACTGTCCATCTCCACAACTCTCTTCATCTTGTAAAACTGAAGTTCTGTACTCATTAGACACTAACTCTCCATTCTCCCCTCCTCCCAGCCCCTGGCGACCACCATTTTACTTTTTGTCTTTGTGAATTTGACTACTCTAGGTACCTCATATAAATGGAATCATGTGATATTTGTCCTTTTGTGACTGGTGCATTTTACTTAGCATAATGTCTTCAGTGTTCAACCTTGTAGCTTGTATCAGAATTTCTTTTTAAAAGAATTTCCTTTTTAAGGCTTTAAAGTATAACATTAGTTATATATACCTCACATTTTGATTATCCATTCATCTCTGTGGACACTTTGGTTTCTTACCCCTTTTGGCTGTTGTGAATAGTACTGCTATGAACATGGGTGTGCGAATACACGCTCCAGTCCCTGCTTTCACTTTTTTTGGTTATATAACCAGAAGTGGAACATGCCAATCCACACCAACACTTGTTCTTTTCTTCTTTTTTCTTCTTTTGAAAATAATATCCATCCAAATGTGTATGAAGTTGTATCTTATTATGGTTTTGATTTTGTATTTCCCTAATGATTAGGGATATTGAATATCTTTTCATATACTTATTGGCCATTTGTATATCTCTCTGCAGAAAGATGTACAAAGTTCTTTGCCTATTCAAGTTCTTTGCCTGTTTGTGGATAAGGGTTGCTTGTTGAGTTATAGGAGTTCTCTATATATTCTGGATATCAATTCTTATCACACATTTTGTTTGCAAATATTCTCTACCATTCTGGAGGCTGCCTTTTCACTCTGTTGATACTGTCCTTTGCACAAAATTTTTAATTTTAAAGAATTTTAACTTACTGGGTTTTCTTTTGTTGGTTTTGGTGGTATATCTAAGAAATCATTGCTAAATCTAATGTCATAAAAATTTTCCCCTATGTTTTTGTCTAAGAGTTTTATATTTTTAACCCTTGGATCAATTTGGTATATTGTACAAGGTAAGGGTCCAACTTCATTCTTTTGCCTATGCATATCCAGTTTCCCAGAATCATTTGTTGAAAAGGCTCTCCTATCCCCATTGAATGGTCTTGGTACTGTTGTCAAAAATCATTTGACCATATATATATGAGGGCCTATTTCCAAATGTTCTATTCCATTGGTCTAGCAGTCTGTCTTTATGCAGGTGCCACAGTGTTTTTGTTACCAGAGTTTTGTAATAAGTTTTGAAATCAGGAAGACTAAGACCCTGACCTTGTTCTTTTTCAAGACGGGTTCCCCTATTAAGGGTCCCTTGTGATTCCATATGAATTTTAGGATGGAGTTTTCTATTTCTGCAAAACACATCTTGGGAGTTTGCTAGGGAACATCTATTTTTATACTTTCTTGCAGCAAGTTAATTAATTACCTATCTGCTTCCTTTATTAGAATGTAATCTCCTTGATGTTAGTGATAATTTTCAGTCAATTCTTTTTCTCTCAGCACCTTATACAGTAGGTGTTCATAAATACTTAACGTTTTTATTGTTTGCCTCTGGGGAAATGGTTCATTGTTTTTAATCATTAAGTCATACTTTTCATTCTTGAGATCTTAGCTAAAGGAAGCCATCCTTGACTCCCTTGACCATATTAAGCCCCTGGCAATGCATTTTTCCTGTACTCTTTCTTCATGGCAACTGCACATCTATAATTATATACTGCTGTGAATATTTTCTCCCCCACTGGGCACGGGAAACATTTTGCCCTGTATCTTCTACAGTGTCTGGCACACAGTGGGTGCTTAATAAGTATTAGTTGGTATATCTTTGTTGTGAGTTGGATTCTTCCAGTTAATTCTTGCTTTTGGTAGCTAACTTTCCTCTTAAGACTATAAATAAAATTAATTAATGTTTTCAGTGTACCTTCTAGGATGTCCAAGGGCAGACTGTTTTGAAAGCGTATCATATAGACCTGAACTTTTTGCAGTAAGCATGCTAAAAATGCAAAATGATAAAACTTATAGTGTAATAAGGTAGCTGTCCCTAGCAAATATTTCTTTCTGTTTTTATATGTTTACAAAAAAGAAAAAAAAACCTGAGACATGTAAATTTTATGTTTTAGAACCAACCAGTTTTGCTTTTTGGACGACCTCAGGGAGATGGTGAAATTCGCATAACCACTCTAGACAAGCATACAAAGCAAGAAAGGTGAGAAAAGAGGAGAAATAGTTATTTTCAAAATAAGTGGTTAGTATCAGAAGATTGATAAAACAGTTCTTTCAGGACAAGGGAGGGAAAAAGAAGAAAAACAAGGGGACAGACCAACCTATGGTTTTCTACAATTTTCTCAGAGATAGGTTTCTCGGTTCTGATATCTGTTGATTTGTCTAAGTTATTAAGAGGGATATGACAAATAGAGAATGTCAGCTGGGGCTCAAGGGACACAGTAAGATGAGGGTAGAGATAAAGCAATTGATAACTACTGTAAAAATACAATTGCTTGACTTCTCTTTTTGGTATACACTTTAACTTAAAAATATAAAATGTCCTAAGAAGGAAGTCTAAGGGAGGACCAATTAATATATGTGAATATTCTTGAGGGAAATTCAGGTTAGTGAGCTTGGCCTGGTATTCCAAATTATATACGTATGATTATTAAACTGATTGATTTGGTTGAAAAGGCCATTTTCTGGAATCTTTGCAATGAGAAAGTCAGCCAGCAGGGGGCAGTGTCAGCTCTCGCTTCCAACTTGATACCCAGGCTCTACAGGTAGTTCCCAGGAGACAAAGATACTTTTTAGCCTCTCCAGGAAAATTTGTCTTTGCAGGTGATGCAAGTATTAGAGCTACATGAATGTATCATTGTCATTATTATTTTTTAAATCTATGCATATTAATTACTGAGACTTTTTGAAAAGATGCAAGTACTGGTATTGGAAATAGGAATTACAAAGTTTGTTGTTCTCCCCCAATTCCATTATCTTTGAAAAGAAAGAGAAATATCAACACATAAATTTAATCATAATTTTTTTAGTTTTCATTTTGCTCATACACTGCTCAATTTGTGGTTTAGGTGGTCCATAACATCATGAGGAGCAACCTAGAGGGTAAAACAGCAGATTCCACAATTAGATCTGGGTATGAATCTTGCTCTGCACCTCACAAGCAGTGTGACCCTGAGCAAATCAATTAACTTCGTTAAGCCTCAGTTTCCTCCCTCATACAATGAGGATGAAAATAATACTTCAGTAGATGGTCCTGGGGATTTATTTTAAGTGAGTCATCTTTGTCAAAGGGATGGACACTTGTCAGTACTTTTCTGGCTGATTCCTAGGAACATCATAAGTTAACTGCTATTGCTGTCATCAGTATTCTGTAAATGTTAAGCTTTTAAATGAAAAAAAAAATTGCTCATGGACAATGCTTTGTGGCTAATCTCAGTTGTTCTTTACAGCAGCTCTGTAGCGTGCCTTTTCTTACTATAATTTTGTATATGTTTTAAATGGGGAAACTGAGGTAGACTAAGGCCCTACATTCAGTAAAGGGTAGTGCCGGGGCAGACACAGTTCATTCTTTTCAATGTGCAACACTGCCTTTGTCATTAACTCAAAGGAAAAATTTGGGGTTGGTTTAATTACATTTTATCAGGGAAAAATTAACATACGTGCTTCCAAACCATTTGAAATCTCTCCCTCTCTCTCTCAGGCATATCTTCCTGTTTGATTTGGCAGTGATTGTATGTAAAAGGAAAGGCGATAACTATGAAATGAAGGAAATAATAGATCTTCAGCAGTACAAAATAGCCAACAATCCTACAACTGATAAAGAAAATAAAAAGGTGAAGTTTTGAAAATTAATTACTGTAATTTACTCATAACTTTGAATATTCCAGGAAAGCATGCTAATACATTACTATGAGAGGGCATATCAATGCAGGTGTTTTTTTCTTTCTAGAGATTTATTAGGAGTAAGCCTCTGTGAAAAATAGACAGTCCCACCACTGATAATGATCATCTCTAATGGCTTGATGGTCAAGTAAAATGTGTCGGTTGTACAAACTGATGGATGTAAAGTTAACTACAAAAATGTGGTTCTTTATAATTTGTATGCTGATATGTTATGAGAAGTTTGTGGATGATTATGGTGGTGTTTTAATGAATTTGGAAGCATGATGTTATTACTGAATGATACATATTAACCTGCAGAATATTAATTTTAACAGTGGTCTTACGGCTTCTACCTCATCCATACCCAAGGACAAAATGGGTTAGAATTTTATTGCAAAACAAAAGATTTAAAGAAAAAATGGCTGGAACAGTTTGAAATGGCTTTGTGAGTATTTCTACTTTTAAAAGTGCTTTTTCTACTACTTAAATCTCTTACGAATAATGAACTGTCAGTAAATGTACTCTAATGCTTGTAGCGAGTGTATGGAGACTGTGGAAACACTGAGCATGAGTGCTACTCAGCTGTCTGCTTGATAACTTGGGTCTCCTAGGAAAGAGGTTTTGGTGAATTTCTTCAAGAAAAAGAGAGAGGGAGCTCTAACCTTCTATTTGACTTCCTTCTCATGAGCATATTTTAATTTTTTAGGTTTCAGCAGTCCATGAAAATATTAACTATTCTAATGATAAACTTTTGATTACCATCTTTTATATAGATCTTTATTTAAATAGAGATAGCTCACAAACATACACATATCTTATTTTTAATAGAAAGATTCATTTCTTCCTCTCACTTGTGTTTGACTCATTTATTGTTTGAGTCCTAGATAAATTGCTTGATGCATTCAATGAATGTTTTAAGGGCTTGATTTCTTTCAGTGTTATTTTCTTTTATTAAAATGGAAGCTGAAGAAAGAGGTGGGAAATAAGTCCGACCTGTTTCAAAAGGAAGAGCATGAAGAGATGTAATTACACAAGAACATGCCATCATAGGGGTTTCTTTTTGTTTTGATGTTCATGGATTAAAAGGTACATAGTGACCCTTGTTATGGAAACATATAGGTCGCCCTGAAATTGAAACTGTTAACAAAAGGTGAAATTCTGGAGGGAAAAAAAAAAACAACCCTTTAGTGATTTGCTTCATTTGTATTCTAGCACTGCTTACCATTTGTGGACAAATTCTATCAGGCTTTTTGTTCTTTTGTTTTAAGAAATGCTCATGTTAATGGAAAATGGAGGTAAGATTAGAGTGTCTTATTGTAGTTCTGAAGTGAGAAAAACAGATTTTTTAAAGATTATTTTATCTAACATTTTGAGAGTAATGGTTGTGCTGCTAAATTATTTCTAAGCTCGTAGACAATTCTGGATTTAGCATTAATCACCCCCATGAACTGGCTACATAGTCTTAACTAAATTGATTAATTTCTCAGAGCCTCGGTTTCCTCCTCTGTAAAATAAGGATAATAATATTTTGAATTCCAGATATGTGTCTGGCAGAGTGTTAGCCAAATAGTACCCCAGTAGTCATATGACACTGAACAATAAGTGGTATCTATTGTTGTCACTATTATTAACATTGTTTTATATTTAAGACCCTACTACACCCATGAGGACTTGTAAAATCAGAAGGCATTGTCCCAGTATATCATTATCATCCTTATAATGTATTATTAATTACAATAATGAAACAAGAAAAGTTAGTAGTTATGTGCATCGATGCCATGACTATACTACAGGGACCCCTTTGGTTGTGGCATAAATGATGAAGTTAGTGGCTTCTTCCTAGTCTCTGATGTGCAGTGTTCTACATCATAAACCTAGTGTGTTGTTTCAGTGAGGTTTCAAGTGGTAGATTGTCTACCTGGGGTTGGTGACAATGGGCAAAAGTAGAGCTGATCTCAAGCCTTTGCTTTTGTGGGAATGATGCTAGGGTTACTATTTTCTTATGGGTTCTCGTTGGCTGTATAATCTTTAGAGGAGTAAAGAAATTTCTGCAGAGGAGGGAAGTTAAATTTCTTGTCCAGAGCAGACAGTCTCCTTGGACTATATATGACAGGCATATCAGTTAACATTTTGTTCAGTTTCCATTAATCAGCTTCACACTGGTAAAAGAGGTTCGGAAAGAAAGATGTTTTTATCTCTTTTGTGTAAAAAATCTGGGTAGGTAGTGAGAGGGGGTCTGGTGACTCCCTGGGGTATCATCAGGGACCTGGCCCAGGTCTTCCTGCTCTCCATTATCAGCATTTGGCTTCTATGCTCAAGGTTGGTCACTTTGTTGTCCAAGGTAGCTGCTGGTGCTCCACCTATAAAATAGACAGTCTAGGCAAGAGAAGGTAACCTCTCACTTTTAAGGATCCTTTGCAGATATGCCACAAACTTCTTTTGCTAACAGTGACCAGAACTTAGTAATGTGGCCACATCTGTCAAAGGAGCCTAGGAAATAGAATCTGTATTCCAGGGGAACCTGGGTGGCTCAGTCTTTTAAGCATCCAGCTCTTCAGTTCAGCTCAGGTCATGATCTCGCAGTTTGTGAGTTTGAGCCCTGCACCAGGCTCTTCACTGACAGTGCAGAGCCTACTTGAGATTTTCTCACTTTCTCTATCTCTCTGCCCCTCACCTGCATGTATGCTCTCTCTCTATCCAAATAAATAAACTTAAAAAATTTTATATTTTATTTATTTTTGATAGAGACAGAGAGCACAAGTGGGGGAGGGGAGAGAGCGAAGAAGACACAGAATCCGAAGTAGGCTCCAGACTCTGAGCTGTCAGCACAGAGCCCGACACGGGGCTCGAACTCACAAACTACGAGATCACGACCTGAGCTAAAGTCGGACGCTCAACAGACTGAGCCACCTAGGCCCCCAAATAAATAAACTTTCAAAAAAAGAATCTTTATTCCAGGCGAGACTGTCCCTGGCTAGGGATTCCAAGTTCTCATATGGAAGACAGGAGAAATTTGTAGTTGTAGATAAATACCAATCACTGCTTTATAGGTATATACTTATAGGGGTAGGTATGGATGGATTTAAATAGTTCCACCACAATAAATATGGCTGTACCACACACAGGGAAACTGGGATTATTTTTTTATGTTTATTTATTTTGAGAGAGAGTGCACAGGTGCGTGTGGGTGTGAGTGGGGCAGGGGCAGAGAGAGAGAGAGAGAGAGAGAGAGAGAGAGAGAGAGAGAGAGAGAGAGAGAGAGAGAGAATCCTAAGCAGGCTCTGCACTGTCAATGCACAGCCCAAGGAGGAGCTCCATCTCACAGATCGTGAGATCATGACCTGAGCCAAAACCAAGAGTCAGATGCTCAACCCACTGAGCCACCAAAGTGCCCCCTGGGAGTCTTAATCTTTGCTCATTTTCCAGGCACTTCTATAGTATAATTAAACATCCAAGTGGCTGTTTATATTTCAGAATTCCATTGACTGCCCATGCAGATGGTGAGAGGGTGGAAGTACCTTTTTTGAGAATTGCTCAAAGTCGAAGTTGAGGGCTTCTATAAGGAGTGATTGTGCCAATTACAGCAAAGTAAAATTAGTCAGGATTTTACTAAAGCATCAGAATATTTCATTATTTCCTCCTCGCCTTATGCAGGAAAGCCCTGCTTCCAGCTTTGTAAGACAGCTCCTGCTTGTCTTGTGCTCAGGACAATAGAATAATCTAGGTAAGTCCTGAAGCTTAAGATGCTATGTATGGTTCAAATTTTGCTATTTTACCCATTATCTAAAGTTCTAGTCCCTTAATCTATAAGCTATGGAGAACAAAGGAAACTAAGAAATCTGGCAGCATTCATGACAGCCCATGAAAAACACTAAGCCTTGGATACCTCCACAAGCCATCTTCTGCGAGTCTCTTCAGCATTAACATGGGACACATAGGTCCTCCTAGAGCATTCTGGAGTGCTGCTTTAAGGAGCCCAGAGAAGGAAAGGGAGGCATTGGTAGGAGGGTGGTGGGAAATCAAGGGATGTGATATTTTAAGACTGATGAAATGCTTGCCAGTTCTATTTACAGAAGATGGCAATTCTGCTGTTTATAGGATAATTGGATCATTTTTATTTTAAAAAATTGCAAATCACCTTTAAGATGTTTAAAATACTGTTTTTAATTTAGAACATTATAAAAGACCATAGAAAAGTTTGAATACCAATAAACAGTAAGTATCCAGTAAACGCAAATCATCTCCCAAGAGGCGACCTGAATCTCAGCCTGTGTCTTTCCCAAGCACATCCCTGTCCCTGCTCAGTAGCTGTGTTCTCTGACCTTCTTTGGCCATAACCACTTCCAGCAGTGAACCACATCAAAACTTGGCAAACGTCTGTAAGAAAGACTGAACAAAGAGAAAAGCAGCAGTGATCCACTTGGATGGGACAGGGAGAAGAATATTTTTTCTTTTCTTCCTGTGAGGAGAAGTGGTAGCAGGACTGACTTCTCTTGAGGTTGTTGGAGCAGTTACTGAACCAGATGATGTTGGAAGCCATATTTCTGGGGGACTATGCTCTGAAAAACATATTTGAATCTTTAGGAGGCTGATACATATACATTGCTTATTCTTACTTATTTCTAAAAGGGCTTTCCTCATTGTCTCTGACAATTCCATTTTAGTTTTCTTGGAAATAAGATGGCAAATACTTTTATTAGCTTAAGCTAGTTTTCATAATTATACAGGAAAATACGGATGTGTCTATAGCAGTTTTCAAAATACTGTCAGGAAGCTTATGGATATGTTTTCTCTGAATCCCTTATACCCAATGTGTTTTTAAGAATTTCTCCTATTAGATTTAAATTGATAAATGTTGTCATACCCACTTTATAGTTCAGGAAACTAGCAATCATAGGAGTATTTGACCAAATTTGTACAACTTCAATGTTAAATCATTTATAATAGAGTTCAGGATCTCAGTTCATAGCATGTCTTTATCCAGGAAGGTGCTAAAAATAAGCAACTGGACTCAAATCCTTTTATCTAAAACTAGGTTTCCTTTTTTCTATTCCCTCTCCCTCAACCCCCCCGCTGATCTAGAAGATCAGGCAGTTTCCTTAAATGTTCCAGAAATAAGTCAAAGTTGGGCAAACTATGAAATAAATAAATTGAATAATAGAATACAAAGGCTTTTTAAAGAAAGAGAAAGAGGGAAAAAAATAGGTGGAAAAAAACATTGCAAATGGTAGAAAGTGGTAGATTCTTAAACAGCCTCTGAGTGTTCACTGAAGGGAACTGAAAGGTTCTGTTGCTTGGAATTTCTTTGGACTGACCCAATTCTTGAAATTCTAACAATTCATATTTAATCCTTTGAGTAAAGAAAGTTCTCTAAAAGATACATATACCATCATTCCCACTAAGATTTCTTCACTGTGTCCCATATGTACAATGCTACATGGTTTCACAAGAGGAAGAATAACAGAGAGGTATTAACGTGTGCTCAAAGATTAGCCCAGGATATTTATCTCTTAAATGCTCAGACTCTGGTTGTGGGGAGAAGAGTAGGAGAAAGGGATAAGGAAATTACAGACCCGGGAAGAGGCTCTGGGGCCAGGCTGCCTTGTCATGTTAGTCATCTGGAAGGGCAGCCCCCTGAGCTTTGTTCCCTAGGATGGACCCCTGAAAAAGAGTGCTCTCCAACTAGGGTGGGTCAGGGGCCAAGAATCAAGCCACTAAACTGCACAAAACGCATTTGATCTGAGCTACAGTGTTTCTTTCTAATTTATTCTCCCATTTACTTCCAGAAGGAATTTGAGGTCACTCACCATAAAAAGCACACATGCCACAGAATTAAAAGGAAAAATTTAAATAATCAGAGGTCAAACAGAACAATGTTTCAAAACATTTTCCTCAAAGTTAGGATCTACTAGACAAGAATATTTTCTTGAAATTTACCTTCTGTAGTTTGTATTATTAAAAGCAATGAGTATGTTTTTTACATTTTAAATATGAAATCATATCTTATCAAACATAACTTCAAAAACATAAAATTTGTTTTAATCTAAAGATGTTGCTCAGATATTTTGAATACCAGAGAGATAATTACTGGAGGAAATTACATTCATTCTACAAGTACTTAGCACTTGCCTTGTTGACAGATATTATTGGAAGCCCTGGGCATATAACAATGAGGGAGCTATTGCAATTGAATTTAAATAGTGTAATTTATAAATGTGACAATTTTTAGTAAATATATAAGGAATTGAATGTAAAGACCAAACTCTTGATGTTTCTAGCTAAATAATACCTTTCTTCCAATCCCATTTACTCAAGTGTAACTAGAGGAAGCCTAGGAATTGCCCTTCTCCCTCCATATGTGTTCAACATCTCACCAACCTCTACAGATTGAATCTGACCACTTGTAATCTTCATGTTCACCTCCCTGGTCTAAGCCTTTCATATCTCTAATTAGCTTCTGCATTCCTTGCTCTCTCCTTACTAGTCTACTCTTCAGGGTGGTCCAGTTGTGTCTTGCCCTACTTAAAACCCTTCATTGGCTATGTATAGCACTTGTTATAATCTCAACATTCTTGCCAGGATCTGAAGGACCTCCATGATTTTATCCTGCCTGTCTTCCAGCCATATCTCTTATCAGTTTCACTTGTGTTCCTTTTGCTGTAGTTAGATTGGGTGGATTTCAGTTCCTGGAGAATGCACAGGCCTCAGGCAACCACCCTTGAGGCTTTCCTACCTAGGATGGTCTTTCCTCTTGGTCTTTGGTTGGCTGGTTTTTATTCTACAGATCTTAGCTTTAAATGTGATTTTGTGAAAGAGGTCTCTTCTGACCACAATGCTAAATTAGTAACCTTACCTTTCCAGTATTCTCTCACAATTGTAATTATATGGCCCTACAGAGATTATCCAAGGGTAGTATTTATAGCTTTCACTCTGCTCCTCCGCACCCTGTTTGTTGAAGGGAATCTGCTATTTGCCTGCCCAATTTTGCCTGTCTTTTCTCTTCCTAAAGAATAGGGATTTCTTTCCTGCTTACTAAGAGAGAAGGTAAATTGAACTGCTTGGCTAATGCTGGGAGAAAGGAAAAAAGAAAGCTTCATGGTTCCAGAAATGGAAAGAAAATTTGGGGTTTTGGTGTGAATGAGGCTCTAGAATAGCTATGGAGTTTGAGGAATTTGGGAAGGGAAAAGCACCTTTTGAAATATATACCTGTGGATTCAAATTGTATTCCCTTTTATAAAGTTCTTTGAAATGTTAAGTAAAGAATACAATTGCATTTTGGTTATTTTGGTTTCTGTATGTGTACCTTTAAGGCACCAAGTCCTGGGCCCTTGGATTGATGAGATCACCTTTAGACCTAGCTGCCCATTTCCTGGCTATTTACCCCTGGGTAAAAACACCAAGAAGGCAGGTGTCTTGTCAGTGTCGTTCACATGCATGAGGGGTCCTATCACATCTTGTAGCACATAGTGGATAATCATATTTTTACTATAAACTTGAAATTTCACTCAAGTTTTCTGATAAGGGTAATTTAAAAAACCCCGCAAAGACTTGATGAGTTAAGGAATTCATATTGTCTGACAAAATATCACAACAGCCCTTGAGGGAAAGAAACTTTCTGGTATGATAAGAAGGCTTTATAATGTGGATTCTTAGGAGATACTGAAAAACATATGTTTTCCACTAGCAGCATTAGATTTTTTGAAGTACTAGAAGTTGATGTCACATATAATAATTTTTTCTTAAATTAGTATTAAAAAATGAGATTGCAATTTCCTGAAGGCAGTTTTGTAGCCACCTAACCTGATGCTTCCAGGTTATGTTTCTTTTTGTCCTTCCATATATCTTTCTTTTCGGCAGACTGACTCAATTTTTGGATAAAACTTAACCAACTGAGATGGGTAATTTTCACACTACCTAGACTCTTTCACATAATGCTGACCTAATCTATACTTAACGCTGAAAAGTACAGAACAGTATGTAATGTTCTATGCCACCTATGCCACCTGGGCCTCCTTGCCTCTGGGAGATGGTGGGCCCAAACTCCAGTTCTAGGGTCTGAGGTGCTCAAAGCCCACCTACTTCCTCACATTTCTCTCTGTACAAACTTCTGACCCAGAAGAAACGCAGTCATGGCCTAGATTTTGTGATACTCACGGGTGTCGTGAAGAAGGCTTATTTCATGCACCTCTTCCCTCTGCCATTTTACTGGTCTTGTTGACATCTTCAGTATGACCTTCCTCACCATATACTGCTCCCTGTAGTGGACTGGTATCCTGAGCTCACTGCTTCTGCAATGAGGCCTGACTAGTCATGCCAGAGAGAGTGCACCTCCCCTAGCCATACTGGGATTTCGAGGAATAAAGCCGTGTTATATCACATCAATTCAAGATTAAGAAATCTGCTGACCGTCTCAAGCAATGGTGGCCTTTGCTATTGGTTGGTTGAGTGACCCATATTTATAATATAATAGTAAATTTGCGACAGCAAATTTGACATTCTGTTGTGCGTATTTAAAAGACTGACTTTGTTGATGCTTTTGCCTAGAGGGAGATTTTTCCATCTACGTGAAGCTAGGTCAGAGACTTCTACAGCAAGCCCAAGTTACTGCTGCTACTCCTGCTGCTACTACTGGTACCACGAGTATGGTAGTACTGTTACTTCTTCCTCCTTTTCTTTTCTCCTCTCGCTCCTTTTCTCCATTTTCTTCATCAGGAGGTCTCTTTGGATCTTCTCAGATATATAAATAGGTACCTTTGGGACTACAAATTTCATCTCTTAGAACAGGGACCAACCCACTTTTTTCCGTAAGGGGCCAGAAAGTAAATACGGTAGACTTTGTGGACCATATGGTCTCTGTCACAATTACTCAATTCTATCATTGCAGTAGTAGCACAGCCATGGATGATACATAAATGAACATGTGTGGTGTGTTCCAATAAAGCAGGTGGTGGGCCGTATTTGGCTCATGAGCTGCAGTTAGTGACCCCTGTGTTACAGCCCAAAGATGATGATTGGGCCTAGGGAATGTGGTGAGTCTGTGTTACCACTAAATGATCTCAGCTGTAATGGAACCACCCTGTGGCCTTTGGTAGTAGTGTTATTTTATTTTATTTTTAAAATTTTTAGCACTAATTCTTGTTTAGACCATCATGATGATTTAGCTACAAAATATTCTCTATGCCACCAAAACCGAATTATCTGTATTTGACATTATTTTGTTCTGTCCAAATGAATATCAAAAATATATGCTCAAAAAGCAGACTGCACCTATTTGGGTATCTGGTTTCATTAGGTTTTATTGTAATGTTCATTGAAAAGGACTATGAGACCCAAAGAATCCAGGTCAGTAGTCAACCAACATCAGCAGAGATAATTTTATAGTAAGTGATGGGTCTTTGTTCTCTTGGAGCATTTTCTTTCCAGCAGTATTGACGTTTGTGCTTGTTATTTATTCTGAAATTTCCTCCTTGGAGAGCACACCAAGAAAACAAGAAGAGGCAAAGGAAGACTAGGGTGGTGTCAAGAGTTGGCCCAAGGGTGAGCCTTCTTGGATGAGCCAAATATGGGAGTGACATTTTGGCTTTGTTGGCACTTCTTTGGCATTTTCTGGGTGTCCAAAGCCCGTGTCGGGGTCTACTTGAAACTGGTAGCCTTACAGACATACTACAAAAATAGCAGTCTGCAGAGCATCTCTGTGTTACCTATCCACATACATTTTTTGTTTTTTGGAGAAATTATTTTCTCTAAAAACAGCCTTTTCTTCTTAAAAGGCTTTCATTGTAAGTCTTTATTATAAAGAATTTGTTTATGGATATGAGATCCATGCTGACTTGATCCATCACCCCTGGGCTGTACTGAGTCTTATGGTACTGACCTATTCACATTAATCTCCCAAGTTGAAGCCAGCTCAACTCTCCCTGAATCTGTTGTATTATCTATAACCTTTCAAAATTGGCAGTTAAGTCAGTGTAGGGAACTAAACCGCAGTTTCCTGGCAGCAATAAAAGGAAGTAGGACACGGGACAGTGCTCAGAAAAACCACAGCTGTCATTAAATGGAGTCTTTCAGTAGCCTGTTTGATCCAGAAACATGTAAAAGCATTTCACGCATGACAAAGCATTAGTAAATATTAAACAGTATTCTCGTTCTGTTATTGCCTAGTGGGGATCAACCTCTCTCCTCCTCCCCTGGTTATGTTTAATACTTGCTCGACATTTTTCTGGCATCCCTGACCATGCTTATAAAGAAGGAGAAATCATAGGCATGAAGAAGGGATAGATATCAAAATTTCCACCAACCAATAAGCATTACTCTGTTAAAACTAAATGCAAGTAACATTGTAAAGGCTGACTTAATGTTGGTTTCCCTGAACTTCTGTTGCAGACCCTTTGATCTATTGTGTTTTTCTTTTGTCCTTCTCCTTATATGAATAATAGTGCAACCAGGAGTGTTGAACCTGGCAGTGGTCGTTACTATGCTGACTCCAGCTTGTCTGGGTAATGTAGAGAATAACGCAAAAAATACGTTTATTTTGGAACTGTTTATTGTATCGAGTCAAGTATATACATGGTTTCCTCTAAGAAAATGACATAATTAGTGAATTTTATAAGTTAAAGCTTGCTCACTATTATAGATTTAAACCTAATAGTTAATGTCATATGTACTACTTTTAGGGTATTTTTTTTTGATAAATTATTAAATCATAGGAATTATTACTTTGGGCTCTATAGTACAAAATAAACAGTGATAGAAGGTTGGCTATCCTTACAATGGAAGCAATAGAAGAAACTTTGTTTTTCCTCTTCACAAGACAGTAAGCAATAGCAGTGTAGTTGGAGAAATAAGAAAGTCCTACTTGAGGGGCATCTATGTGGCTCAGTTGGTTAAGCGCCTGACTCCTGATTTCAGCTCAGGTCATGATCTCAGGGTTCCTGAGATCCAGCCGTGCGTCAGGCTCCCTGCTGACAGTGTGGAGCCTCCTTGGGATTCTCCTTCTCCCTCTCTCTCTGTCCCTCCTCCTCCCCCCCCAATAAATAAACTTTAAAAAATAAAAATAAAAATTGAGCTCCTCTAGCCTATCTCCCTTGGCTTATTGCCATACATTATTTGATGTGAGGAGAATGGAATTGGAAATTTCAGCAGAGAAAAATCCAGTGCAGGTGATGTGACCAGGAAAATTTTGAGAGTTACTGACTTTCTGGGAATCTAAGAAAGGCACTGGCAACTGAAGTTTTTGCTCTTAATTTAGAAAAAGTCATTACAGGTTGAGTGTATGTATTTTACTTTAAATAATTAGGAAAAAATGCCATGTATCACTGATATGTAATTTAGAAAAATTAATTTGTTCTAGGTGATTTTTCTCTCATATACTCTGAATACCTGCTCATAATTATCAAGATCCTCAGAAACCATACTGTTTGATGGACACTTTGAGAAGAGTTTGGTGTTCCTCTATTCCAACCATTTAGTGTTCAACCCTTTCCTACAATTTCTTTCCAAGTGTAGTCTGTGCTTACATGCCTCTTGTGATGAGCTCACCACTTCTAGACTCATTTGCTCGTTGCTTACCTTTGACTGTAGAAATCACTTCCTTACAACGAGTTGAAACCTGTTTGAGAATAATTTCGTAATGTCACTTGTTGGGCCCAAATAGAACGTGTGTCTTTCCTCTATGTGGTGACCCTTCAGGCATTTGAAGGTAGCTGTTCCTCCAGCTTCAAGGTTTAAACATTCTTTACCTTAAATGAAAAGAAACTTAATTTCGAAAGATGCTTTCATTAACTAGTTTAGGTGAATGCTAACCTGGATTAATATAAAGGTATAAAGTTATGCATAAGTTAATGCTGAATTTCAGTCCAATATTATGGGCAGGGTGCAATGCCAACTGCTAACATCCCCACAGAAGAACTAAATGAGACAGTTTTATCTCCAAGTTACTGAGAAATCAATTTGGGGACTTCTGATTGAATTATGCATAGTATGTTTTTCTGATTCTAAGAATTATAAGGAAGATTTCAGATTTTAATTCCTTCATGTCAGAGTATTTAGAGTCTGGTAGCATATAGGGATAATTCCTTACTCTTATACTGCTTTATAGTTTCCATAATACTTTGATGATTAAGGAATGCTGTGAGATAGCCAGAAGGTATTATCTTTAAAAAATAAAGAAAAATAGAGATTAAATGTTTTGTGTGTGCTTTTTTTAGTTAACAAGTGGCAGAGACTGATCTTGAATCTCAATTCAGAGCTTTTTCCTCACCCCATGCTGTCTCATTTATAACAAGAATGCCTACTGTTGTTCTCCAGAGACGAAAGTTTCCTTCAGTTTGTTTTAAAAGCAAGAGGTATTTTTGTGTAGTATATTCACATACTGGATTAAAAGTATGATTTAGAACTTAAATGCTTTCCTCTTATTTTGTAATGATGCTATTGGATAAGAATTGGTTATTTTTACAGAATCAAATAATAACATCGTGTATATTATTAACAATGTATAAGGATGATTTGGGCTTCAAAGAATTTCCTTAATGTAAATTAAGTCTTAATTTACAAGTTAACGTATAGCAACATTTTTGGTCACCTTATAGAATCATGCTTAATACAGTCTATGCAAAGTTTTTGTTTGATTTAATTTGATGATGTTTCCTTTTTCCAGTTGTCTAGATGATGTGATTTTAGTCTCAGTTTAAATTCTTTTTTATTTTTAGTTTTTTATGTTTATGTATGTATTCTGGGGGTGGGGGCGGGGCAGAGGGAGAGGGAGAGAAAGAGAACCTTAAGCAGGCCCCACACTGTCAGCACAGAGCCAGATGTGGGACTCAAACTCACGAACCCGTGAAATTCTGACCTAAGCTGAAATCAAGAGTCAGACACTTAACCAACTAAGCCACCCAGGCAACCCTGAATTCTCTTTTAGAGGTAAGGGGATTGGGGAGAAAAAGCCTGTGGTCTGAAACTAAGTCCTGGTTAGTTATCAGGGTGGATTAAGATGAGTTTTAAATATGAGTTTGTACTGAGGTAACATTGGATGTGCATTACATAAGTCACTGGAGATAGGAGCACAGTGTGAGAACAGTCATTTTTCTCCTTTAGGATGAACTTTGGACTCACATTGAATCATCTTCCTGGGGAGAGCCCAATTTGAAGCACTGAGCAGAAGCATCTGACCTCTCTGTTGCTTATTAGAATAGCACACTTTCTTCTGAATACCTTTGTCTCAGAACAAACCCAGAAAACACTGAGTTTGGGAGCTCAGATTATCTGCCTCACAAGTGATTAGAATATTCCAGTGGGTCGTGGTTTTAGTCCTATCCACATCTTTATATTTGCAATATCAATCTGCACCAAGTAGCCAGGCCTTTGAGGAAAGGGGGAAAAATGTCAAAAGTCACAAGTGCCCTAAATTAATGGGCTTTATAAATTGAAAAATTTATAAAAATAATACTGTCTTATTTTATATTCTTCCCCTCTTGCATCAATCCTATGAGAGAATTAATATTCAGTGACATTAACATTGTATTCCAAGTACAATGCTATGCTTTTTGATATTTGTCTCATTAAATCTTCATGGAAGTTATGATGGTGACAGTTATCTCTCCTTTTTTTTTTTCTTTTAAATAAGAAAACTAAGGACCAGAGATATAAGTACCCACCTGGGCCACCCAGCTCATAATAGAGCTTCCACCGTGGTTCAAGATATGCTTTTCCCGTTCTTTTCTCTAAAGAGTTTCTTGCCCAAGTGGCTAGTAAAGAATAAAAACAATGTTTCATTAAAGTCTGTTTTCCTATCCCCCAACCTGAAGCTGCAAACTTCTTGTACTTTGTTTCTTCTCCCCTGGATAGTGAGATCACCCAGAAAAAAATTCTGTCTATTATCGTACTCCAGATTTGCTTTTTTGTAGTCTCTAATGACTCACTGGTCAGAATCAACTCAGGGATCTGTTCTCTGATAGTGCATTAATAATATATATGCATTAAAGCTCCCTCTCAGAGAATATTTGAGCTTTGACATATTGAACACTGGTATTTTAAATTAATGCTGTTGCTATTGGTGCATTTTAAAAACCAGATAGCTTGGAAATAGTGCTTTATATATTACAAAATAGATCTGAGGCCGTAGGTAGTTTACTAAGCCAAAACTATTCCTGGCCTATTTAATTGTAGTAGGGGTTTGCATTGTATTTTCCAGTTATCATGACCTAAACATCTTTCAGATTGAGAAAAAACTAAATGGTTTTACAGGGCTTTGATCTACTAAGAAGGAACACTGCAAAGCAATTTTCTAAATACCATGCGGACTTGGAATAATGAATTAGGAACTCTTCTGAATGCTTCCAGATAGGAAGTCTCAAGATTAAAATGATGCTTGGTGACAGTGATGACTCTGTACGTCGAGCTCTAAGCTTGCATTATTGTTTCTGGTCTTGAAAATACTTTTTCATCTGTTTATTTAGCTGAGCTTTGTTTTTCCTCGTGGCATTAAACTTGTGCAAGCTGGTAAGTAGTCTATGCTAAGCCTTTTCCTCAGGACAGCTTATTTGGGCACATTTTGTATTATACACATACACGCATTCTACACATACATGTTTACATATGATACATGCCCATATACGTGAGGCTCTTGCCATGAAGGTTTTACTTTAGGGCAGTGTAATAAAGAGCCTTAACTTTGGAACCACAAAGATCAAGAGCACCCACCCCTCTCTTGCCTCAGCCATTTGACAGATAGATCAATTAACAGATGGTGGGTTGTTCCCCCCCCCCCAAATGTCTGTGTGCTGGATGACCTCCAATTTCATATCCGATTGGATCTAGGGTGACTTTGTCGACAGAGGAACTTGTTCAAAGCCACAGGAGTGGCAAGTGGTAGGATTGATACTAGACCCCACATCCTTTTCAATTCCTGGCGATTCCTCTTCTTTCAAGGACAATCTTTTTATCAGGTTCCTTTTCCATAAAATGAGGGAGTTTACCTCTTTTCCCATTATCTGTCAGGAAAAGCTGCGACTTCCCTGTCTGGGGACTAGTGGACTTGGGGTAGAGGAGGAGAAGGGAAAGTCAGCCAGCCTCCAGTGATCTTAACAATAACAGCCATTATTCCACCATCTATCTGACATTAATATATTGCTCACTATTGACATTGCAGATATATTTTCAGCAGGGCACTCCTGAATACTTGATACTGGCTTGAAACCTTATAATTGTAGGATAGAATGAAATCCAATGCGAATTAGAAATTTAATTAAACTTCTTGCTTGTTTAATTGTTTAATGTGTTGCCCAGTCTAACTTGCAATTCCATATTCAATTATAATGAAACTCCCCTTAGACTGAGTTTATTTGGGGGTTTAAAAATGACTCTAAAAGGTATTGATGCTTTAAGAGAATCCTTGGTTTTATAAAATTTCAACATAAGAGATTGAGTGTTTTAGTATTAGGTTTGTATTGACTCTTGATATTGACACAAGTCTAAATGTGCAAAGCCCACAAAAGCTAAATCCCATGGGCTTATGTTTAATTTAAAATATGGCTAGCTGGCCATTTTGAATGTACTAGATAGGTTGACAATCTGAATACCTGACTGGTTGGGGAATAGTCAAATATTAATTTTAAATGTTTATTAGTAGACTATTTGCAGTTGGTTTTTAAATTTGTTTGGAAAGTGAGAATTCACACTTATGTAAAATTACCAATAAGCCTAGTTTCAGAAAGGTGTTTGGAGGTTAAATGCCTAATGATTAATTTATGCTTTAGTAATATTTTTAATAATTTTGAGGAAAGGTAAGACAGCTGAGAATAATGTTAGTGATGAATAGTAATGAAGGTTTAAAGATTCTGAGATTTGATAGTGGAGATCATATTCAGCATCCAAAAAACAGAAAAGGAGAACAAATGGAAAAGACAACTTAGTGGAGTTCACCGAGTGCTGGACAACCAGCTGGACAACCAGAAAACTGGTAAGGAAGGACCCAAGTTCTACCACCAGCATGGCCGGAGGACCCAGGCAAGGCAAATATCCTCTTTTTTTTCTCTAGAACTTCATTCATCTTAAAGAGAGGGTTTAAAAATATTTGTGATCTATTCTTTTCTGACATCACTAAGAATTCTGCTCTTGTGTAGGACTCTGTGCAGCCTATTTCTTGAATATGTTGAAGACTTGTTGAATGGATAAAGAACATGGGGGAGGAGTGGAAGCTCAATGTGATACAATATTAAGAGTGTACTCTCATCATCTTTTATTTCTACCCAACAGTTATGACATTTTTTTTTCTTGTGCTTGTTCTCTTTTGGTTCACAAAAATAGGTATTACTCTGTGTGTGTGTGTGTGTGTGTGTGTGTGTGTGTATGTACATACTAGATGATGATAGTGTGATCCCTTTGGGAAGATGAATGTTTCATGCCCTAAAGGTGATGATATGCTTTAAATTCTGTGTATCTAGTCTATAAACCATCAGGAAAATTCAATAAGTAGGACTTATTCCTTCTGTGGAAATACAGCGGTGATAAAGTA
Organism: Felis catus; assembly: GCF_018350175.1. Taxonomy (NCBI): domain Eukaryota; kingdom Metazoa; phylum Chordata; class Mammalia; order Carnivora; family Felidae; genus Felis; species Felis catus. The sequence continues at coordinate 91,827,477 of NC_058375.1, read as the reverse complement.
ATACTCAAAATTAACTTAGTTTAATTATAAATGAAGGCATTGCTTACATTCAAAATTAATAAAGAAATGAGATTGATAGTCTATGCTCATTCAGTAGAACACATCATCTTTTAAAACCAAAGAAATTATCTATGAACCTTTGATCAAAAAGCACAGATAGAGTGTGATCCAGGAAACTTGATTACTACTAGTTTTTAGTGCTTTTTGATATTAAAAGCAGAAGAAGCTGGAGCATTATTGAGTGGAGAATTGATTGATTACTTTAATCAATGACTTCTTCAGAGACAGTTCTGAGACATGATTGGGAAAACCAAAATGAGCTAACCGGCCATTAGTGGTCAGCACTGCTCCATGAAAAGTATCCACACAGTACCTGCAGTCAAAGCACAGAGAGACTTTCTGGGAGAATTGTAGCTTTGTGTGAAGATCAGACCTAAGTAGAGTTTAATAAAATTCTGCTTTGGGGTGATTTGTTTATCTTCTGTGAGCAATTTTTTTAATAGATTGATTTATTTATCCATTTATGTACTCCTCTAGTGCTTTTCCTCATCTGAACCAAAAGCACTTTGCAAATATCAGAGCTCAAATTTTAAAAAGATCATTGATTTTTTTCCAACAGCCCTGAAGGTAGACTGTCACAAATCATCATTTATTTGAGATAGGGATATTGATAGCATATATTAAAATCTTTCATTAGAGGGTTTTTTTTTTTGTTTTTTGGGGTTTTTTTGGTCCAGCAATAACCTAAATTCAAATGACTTTTGTGTTTGCCTTCATCTAATCAGAATTGCTATTTGAAAGTACATACTTCCCCAGGACAATATGGTTGCCATGTTGCTATAAGGGAAAGGAAGAGCGTGTCAATAAAATTATCATTGAGTGAGAGTATTCCTTTATAGCCAAAGAGTTGCACAGGAAACCCAAGAAGCAGGCTCTGATTAGCTATTGAAATTTACCCAGCATGACCAGAGTTTTTAAAGTTTGGTCTGAAGTCCGTAAGCCATGAGTGGCTTGTTAACCTCCCCACTTTTTCTTCACATTATATTGCAGGCTCCCATTTATCATTCGTCATTTTTAAGGAAAGTTCAATTGAAGTATCATTAGTCCTTGATTCAGATGACCACTTGTGAGGCTAAGACCCTGCCCAGTGGTGACACCAGTTATGTAGAATCAAGAAGAAGGGAAATACAAAGTCTTCATAATTTATTTTTGGGCTTCTGTTAGCCTCTCCACTGGCCTTCTGCTGCCTGCACAGCCACTTGGAAGCCCCTAACAGGCTCGTAAGAGTGTTCTTTCTAAGTTACTTATCTCTAAACTTGCATCCCTGACTCTTGTGAGCTTTATCTTCGATTTCAACTGTGTTTTTCATTCCCAGTGTCACTGCCTCAGTTTGCATCTTGACACTCCTCTGCCTAGCCTGTTGCAGCAGTCTCTGAAGCCATCTCCCTGGCTCTAGTCTCACCCTTTCTATGACATAGCTGCCAGAGTTTTCCTTCCAACGTGCCAACATAATCTGGCTATGTGCACACAGGCCTTATGTGGTCACTCCCTGCCCACAGAAAAGATCAGACTCCTAGAGCACATGCAAGCAGCATCTACAGTCCAGCCCATGCCCAACTCGAGTGCTGCAACCAGACTGAACTCCTGCAGGCTGCCAGCACATGCCACCCTGCTTTATTCCTCTGGACCTTTGATCACAGTGTCCTTTACTCGCCTGAGACCTGTCCTCTCCTGAGGTCGACAAGGGAACAGCTTTTCGTCTTTCAAGACTCAGATCCAAGACAGGTGCTCTCTTTTCACACCCTCATGCCCTGCCTCCCTTCAGCCTATACTATAGGATTGACCAATCTCTTCTTTATTCTCCACTGTATCTTATACCTTTGGGGAACACTTTACTTCTTTGTGTGTCTTCATCCTAAATTGAAAGGAGCTTAAGGGCAGGGGCCATGCTTCCCACCCCCAGCACAGTGCTTGATGTATGTTTGGCATTTAATAAATACTGTTCATATAAAAGAATGACTGGAGAAACTGAGTAACAATGTAAGAGGAAGTGCCATGTAATTTTAGAGAAAAGAAGATTATAGGGGCTGCAGTGATCTGGGAAGGTCTCAAAGCATGGAGCCTAAGCTAAGGGATGGATAGGATTTGGAGTTGTGGGAATAAGGAGGAATAGTCATGACCAGGGACAATGGTTTGAAGCCGAGACCAAAATGAACATTTTAAAATACCTTGAATAAATGGGTCTCTTGAGCTTATGATGGGATACGATAGAGATATAATTTTCCCATTTGAAATGTTTCTGTTGCTCTTCATAACCCACATAATAATTTTCAAACTCCTTAGTTCTGGGTTGTAAAGAGTCAAATCAGAGCTCTGCCCGTTAATAGCTTCATGAGCTGGGGCAAGTTGCTGAACTTCCTTTTCTAAGCCTCATTTAGGACATCACAAATCCTAAATAATAAGGTAAATAATATCTACCTTACAGTATTTAAATGTTATAACATTTAAATAAAGTAATACTATCTAACATTTATTCTGTATTATCATGTATCAGGCACAGTGCAGGGTTTTTTGTGTGTATTCACTTATTAAACTTTTATATCAGCTCCATGTTGATATTGTTTTGCTACTTTTTTTTTAATGTTTATTTTTGAGAGAGAGAGAGTGCACATAAGCAGGGGAGGGGCAGAGAGAGAGAGAGAGGGAGGGAGGCACAGAATCTGAAACAGGCTCCAGTCTCTGAGCTGTCAGCAGAGCCCAACACGAGGCTCAAACCCTCAAACCATGAGATCATGACCTGAGCCAAAGTTGTGTGCTTAACTGACTGAGCCACCCAGGTGCCCCAGATATTGTTTGGGTTCTTTCTTTACAACATTGAAAACGTGGTGGCACCACTAATGAATATGGAAAAATGGAAGATCGCAAATTGTTTTGGGGGTTGGGAAGGAACAAGCCTGTTGTAGACTGTGGCTGACAGCAATGTTGTACAAGTGTGCCCTCTGGTTCAAGGATGAGTTGGGTCTACTAAGTTATCAGCTGGTCCATGAAGCTGCTATGTGCCCTGTAGTCTGATGTAGCTTCAGCTCCCAAGCTAAACATTACCTTGAGACCCCTTGTGATACTGAATGCCTCTTTCTGGGAGTTGGCATTGGACAGGGAAAGGGATGGTGAGAATGAGGACATCCTGGGGTTGGAGCTCTGAACTCACTGGTTTTTATGTGACCAGGCCCTGCTGTGGACCATCCCCATGTGCTAGGGCTGCGCTTCTGATCATTATCCTGGCATGGGCCAGATGGAAGTTCCCCAAAACCAAGACCCCTAAAGATTTTCTCTTTCCTGTTAAACTCAGGATCATAGAAGATAAAAGTTAGAAGCATTAATTTTGGAAATCAATAGACAACATTTGAATCACGACACTTAAATTTTCTAGTTAGGTGACTCTCAAACTTTAAGCTCTCTGAGCCTCAGTTTCCTAATCTGCAGATGGAGATGATAATGCTTATTTCATAGAGTTGTTGTGATGTTGAATGAGAAAATATGAGTAAAGCAAGTGTCACGATTCTCCAGAGATCTTAAGGACTTAGAAGTTGCTGATACTAACAGTTTTAGTTTCTCCTCCCAGATGAATGCAGGCCCAGGGTTCTGGCCAGAGTTGCTGTGCTGTGGCTGGGAGCCATCCACAGGCTTTCATGCACGAGGCCAAAACACAATCTGTGAGAATATAAGGAAATTGAACCAAGTTACCTATCTTAACTGACCTGGCAATCTGAAGGACTCGGCTCAGAGAGAGAACCCAGTTGTAAGCTGACAGAAGAAACAGGAGTGCATGTGGAGGATGGTTGCGAATGGTGGAGAACTCACTGGGAGCTTAGGTGGTGATTACAGCTTCCCTTTCCCAGACTGCATGGAAAGAGAACCCTGAGGGCGTAGGCATAAGTCGGGCTGAGCCCACAGGCTGTGGCAGTAATGTAGGCCCGTGATGCTTGTGACTAGAAGGGAAGCAAGGCCCATGGGAGGGACTTGTAAAGGAGGATGGTGTGCCTCATGCTGCTGTTCACCCCTGGCCTCACCTAGCATTGGGGTTTGGAAGACTCTGTATATTCAAGCAGGTCCCCTTTCCCTCACAAAACAACTCTTCAAGGTCAGGATTTCCTTGTATATTTATTACACGTTGGTTAGAGCATGGAAGGTGCTCAGATGTTTTTTTGAGATGCCTCCATTTGCTGGAGTGACTTGATATTTTTTGAGGGTGATTGTGTGTTTTTTGTTTTTGTTTTTGAGGTAGACTGGCACATGTGTCTATTTCAAGCCAGTGAGACTGTTTGAATTTTTGTTTTAGGAGTAGCTACTTGAGTTTCACTGTTCTGTATGCCTTTGGCCTCATTTGGGAGTTTAAATTATTTCAAAATGGATAGAGACTGTAGGACAGAGAATCCCAAATCACAGTACAATTTGAAGTTCATTGACAAGAATAGTGAGAAAAGTGTGCTTTGCAGAATATTTTACCCTGAGTTTCTCTAATGTAATTAGTTTTGAAGGGAGCAGGGGGAAACCAAAATTCAGCACAAAGGCAGGAATAGAGGATCAATCTAATACTTCACGGTGGAGAATGAGGCTGTGTTTGGGCCGTTCTGCATATTCTGATACTCTTAAGCACAACTGACTCCACAGAAAACACTGTCTCCCTCTTGCTATCTGTTCTTTGGGACACCCAGAGAGTAATAGCAGGCTTGGATTCATTTTCTGCAGAAATATTTGGGAAATTCTATCACCCAAATACTTGGAGATGTAAAGTAGTAGTGAAGGGCGGCCCTCAGCCATTCTGTGGCTGGAGGAAGCCAGGAGTTTACTTGGGTTTCCTGATTATTTTGTGTTGTTTGATGTCAAGGCATCATCAGATTTTCTTCAGTCTTGGGGATAGACTGAAGAAGCATGAGTTTTTTTCCTCCCTGGAAGGTCGCCTTGATACCATTAGGGGTAGCATTGTGTTTTCCCTTGTGGGGAGAGCGATGCGTTTGTGTTTCTGTTTCCCCATCCGCCGTAAGGGGAGAGCACAGCTTCCATTTTGTTTCTCTCCTTGAAGGTCAAGTGTGTTTGCTGCCCTCTGGAGCCTGTTTTCCTTACCTATCCAGCCTTTTTCTGATTCTGCTAATCCTGCACTAGTTCCCAACAATGGAGTGCCTTGCCTTCTCAGTGCTACTTATCCATTGTTTCCAGTTTGAATGCTGAATCATTTCCTGAGGTCCTAGACCTTAGCAAAGGTCATTGGCCATGTGGTTCTAATCTGTCAGCCTCAGTAGCCCCTGATCTGCTCCAGAAAGTTCTTTAATACAAGGAAGGACACACAGCAGCAGCCCATACCTTGAGATCATCTTTCTTTAGTTATTCTACTAAATGTACACTCCCCCACCCCCATCGAGATCTATATAACTTTTGTTACCTTTCTGTTTTCATGTGCCCTGATTCAATTCTTGGTGCCTAAATTTGGTCTAGAAGCATGAACCCATCAATGATTTTCTTGTCCACCCTAGAATTTGGGGCATCAACTGTCAAGCTGTTCACCTGAACAAGTCCTTACTCTACCCAGCTTATACTTTGAACACCAATCCCTTCTCTCTAATAAAAGTTTTCCTTGCACCTGCTCTGAAATGGGGACTCTGATGAGCCACCTGTCCTCCTATCTCCAGTTGTGTTTTGCTCCCAAAGCTGTTCTGTGACTGCTTTCACATAATTCTCCAAGTGCTGTGCAAGTTCTTCCCTCCTGCACAAGTTGTCCATGTGAGAGTCTTTATGGCAAGTGAGTGAGTATGGCATGCATGAGTCTTTATGGCAAGCTGGTAGAGGACAGGCATCTTCACGATGCAGAAGTTCCACGGGGCCTAGAATAGACCAAACCACCTTAAAAACCTTTATCAGTCATCTGTTTTGTCACGGTAGTGTTAATAATGAATATGCCTTTCCCTCCAATAAGTATATTTAATGTTTTAAAGTACTTTTGTGGAGTGTAGGTTTTGGTTTTGATAAAAGATCCTAGCTTCAATTCATGCCAAATTTATACTGAAATCCTGCTCAATTTACACTTGGGTGTGGAGTTGAGTATAAAACATAGACTTGAAATGCAAAGTTAAAATGATTAAAAAAGGTGTTTTCATCTATAATCATCACAGAATTTGAAAAGGAAATCCCTATGAGGCTTGTCAGATTATCTTTCAGATTTCCTTCTATTGTTCCCCAGTATTGCTTTGGAGCAATAGCATCTCCATTTCCGTATGCTTATAAAACACATTAATTCACCAGCAAACTTCATATTATCAGCCACAATTTAGAATGTGCTACAAGAACTTAAATTCACCATGCCAACTCAGTACTCCTAATTCATTTTATCTTTAGTGTTTGAATTTAGGGTACAGATTTATTGGACCAGAGAATGAGAAAATCCAAATTCCCTAAAACCTATCCCTTACATAGAATACCTAACACAGTGGGACATGTCTTGGTGTTTAATCCTGAAAATTGAGAGTCTCTCTGCCTGTAGGCCCCTCTCTCTTTCCCTTTCTCACTCACTCAGTATCAAGAGTATAAACAGTATATTTTAATGGAAGAATTAAAGCAAGATAATCCAGATTAACTGGAGAGCTGTGACTGGGTGGATAAATTCACTCTTCTATTCCCAGCTCTAGAAAGTGACTAGCATATAATACGCACTCAATTAATGTGTTGAATGTATGACTAAATAAATAAATTTTAATATGCTTATTAAATGTCTACTACAGGAAAATCTTTATTGCCATTGATTCAGGATATGTGTGGGTAGGTCATGATTTTCTTCTGCGTTTATGAGGCCTTTGGGTTTTCCACTACATAGTTGTCATTTAAGCCAACGATAACAGTAAGAATAGATGTACCATCCAGCATTTGTATAATGCTTTTCATTTAATAAATAAAAGTTAATATGATATGTATATATATGTTTTATTTTCAGGACAAATCTGAATGATAGAATAGGTACCAACAATTGGTGATCCTCCTTCCTTCTCCCACATGGCCTTCTATAGCAAGGATGACAGATATAATTCTTTGATTAGCAAAGAGACTAAAAATAGAAAGATGTTATATGCCAAAAGCCACACATCAAGTTTGCAACAAAGACCCAAATTACTTGTAGTCTGACATTTTTTCTACTTTGAACGTATTACAGATTTAGCTGACTTTACATTTCGTTCAATATTTTCCTTGAGATGTCACAAATTCAGTGATGGACGTATATTTAAAATTACTATAAAGTCAACATTGAATGAAATAAAAAAGTGTACTATATAATAGATAAGACTATTTATTGGTATTTGAAACTATTCATTTCCCTAGATAAAAGACTGTACGTGATTTGGAATATAAAGAGTAAGATTTGGATGTGATTTATAAATTTCTCTTTTGTGAAACCTTAGGAATAGGTGAAGGTGTCCCTTCTGAACTCTATTTTTTTAAATTGGTTTTTGGAGAACCTGTTTGTTTTTTATTTTATGGCCCTTTCCAATAGCTAGCAGTGTAATTAGTATGCTGTGGTGTTGAGTGAACAAATTATGAAAAAACAAGTAAGGATTTAGTATCATTTACTGAAAGATTGTGTGAATAAGTTTCTTTGTACTTATCTATTAGCTGTTTGGTGGATTTACTTTCACAATATATGATAGTTGACAATATAGGATATTCTGAAAATTTTCATGGTAACAAAAGAAAGGAAAACCCATAATTTAATGAAATTCTTAAAATGGTATCTTATAGGAAAGCCTACATTGAGGTAATAAAATGATCATATTTTGATATTTTGCCAAGACTTCTAAGTATGCCTTTTTAGAACTGGAGAATTCAGAATCACTTGAGACATTACAAAAACAACCTGGATATGCTGTTCTCATATTCTTAATATTCTTTAGTTGGTAAATCTCAAAGTATACCAAAACCTAAATTAGATCCATTTTCCAGCTAGCTTGGTGATCTGTCCTGCATCATGGGGACTAAGTGGGGAACGGGGTCTCTATTTGATACAACTTTAGGTCTCTTTTGAGCTGTGGGATTTGTGCATTTTCTGATCTATCTTCAGTCCTCATTGGAGAAATGAGTTGCATAAGCTAATATCAGTTAAGATAGTAACAGCCTTGTATTTGTTATGGAAATTTCTTCTAAATTATAAGGACTGGTACCTCTAGATCTAGTATTTCAAGTTTTGGCACAAATGCTTGCCATCTCTATAGATAATTTTCATATGTTTGGAATTAGTAATTGTTATATTGGAAATATATTTGACTAGCCAAAGCTTGATATCTGACTTCAGGCGAGATGAGGACTGTTTTAAGTGATGGTATGTGATGGAATACGTTCTGAAAGATGCCCCCATAGAATTGCTTTTGCTGAGCTGTACTTTAGAATGATGACCTGGGCTCATAGGAAGAAGAGGTGGAAGTGGCAGCTGCACACTTGTGTGTATAAGGATGTTGTTGAAGACATTGGCTACATACCACAGTTCTATGAAAACCCCTTTCAAGAAAACCTATCAGTGCGATTTTTCTTTCACTGTAGTGCCAGGAAAATATGTGTACTTATCTTAGAAGCTATCCTATTTTCCTCTTTGCTTTGGTTTCTGGGAAGTTTGGCACTAAATTTGTAACCTGTATTTAACAATAGGTTGTATCTTGGAATATATTTTATACACCAACTTCATTTTGCACTTACATCTTTAATCTTCTTTTGTTCTCCATTAAACTTTAATGCATTTGTTAAATGCCTGTTTATGCTAGGTGCCATGTATGATGCTGGGGATACAGTGATTAAATCAATTTGATGGAGCCCCGGCCTCATGGAGCTTATATTATTTGGGGGAAGAGAAACATTAATAAAATAATCATTCAATAAATGTAAAAATTGATATTGTAAACAAGTACAGTGAAGGAACATTATGTGGTGCTATGAGACTCTAAAATGGTCCTAATTTCTCTTTTTTTCTGTGTTATACCCTCTATAGTAACAGAAATACACATATGTACATATATATTGTTTACAGTATACCTTTATACTTGTATTTTCTTGTAAGACCTCTTCTTGAATACAATTAAATGGCTGATTATTCTTCCATTATTTGGAGGTACCACAATATATTTGCCCAATACCTCATCATTGGATATTTAGTTTATTTACAGGTATTCACTATTATAAACAAAATGTTTTAATTTTTACTGTTTTGCAAACCAGGGTTTTCTAGTGGGTGATGTATTAGCAAGAAAAAAAAATACATCTCATCCTCCTCCCCCCACCCCCACACTCAAGAAATTTGGATAGAATCCTGTTTAATTAGTCAAGGATAGAAGATGTGACTGATAGCAAATAGAGCAGGAACAAATGCGACTCAGCTAGCTTTTCCTGGGCCTACAACTGCCAGTCACTGTGTCTGCAGGAGTTCATGGGGCAACATCTTGCCTCTTCCAGAAAATTCAATTCCTGCTGTAGTGCTATGCTTTTATACTTGGGGCTAGCCTGCCATTTTGAAGCCCTAACAGTATGTATACTTCCTTTTAAGGAAATATGTACAGATGATGAGCTCTGTTGGTTCATAGGCTGAAAGTAGCCTCACAAAAATCATATCCCTAAGGAGGGGAGGGGGCGGTGTGGCAAAAGGGAAGAGCAAAGCAATTAGTGTCCAGGAATGACTGTTCTAAACAGTGTGTTTGCTGTAGCCTTCCCATGTTCCACAGCATCCATAGCTCTACATTTACATTTTCATAAAGAAAAGCTGATTGAAGCCTGAACAGGCTTCTCAATCAGTTGTTTTTCTTTGTGAATTTCCTGGTTGTATCCTTTGCCAAGTTTTCGATGGGTCAAATTTATCATTATAGTATCATTGGAGTAATGGCTCCTTTTATACCAAGAATATGTTCACATATGTTGCAAACAATTCTGTTTGTCTTTGCTTTTTAATTGCCTTGTGATATTTTTAGCATAGTGATTAAGAGCAGAGGCTTTGCGACACATCTTTGCCTCAGATCCTGTTCAGTGACATATTATCTGTGTACTTTAGTCAACTTGCTTGTACATATAGTTGTGGTTATTTCTGTTGTTCTTTTCATTTCAAAAAAGGGTAGATGTAAAGAATAACTTTTTTTTTTAATTTTTTTTTCAACATTTATTTATTTTTGGGACAGAGAGAGACAAAGCATGAACGGGGGAGGGGCAGAGAGAGAGGGAGACACAGAATCGGAAACAGGCTCCAGGCTCTGAGCCATCAGCCCAGAGCCCGACGCGGGGCTCGAGCTCACGGACCGTGAGATCGTGACCTGGCTGAAGTCGGACGCTTAACCGACTGCGCCACCCAGGCGCCCCTGTAAAGAATAACTTGAATAATGCATGTTCACTGTAGAAACTTTGGAAAACACAGATAACTTTTAAAAAAATCATGCATAATGCCTTTACCTCTTTTTCTCATTTTCACATAGGTATGTTAGCAAGTAGTTAAGTGTTATGTTAATCACAGTTATGGATACTGTTTAGTAACAAGTTATTTTCCTACAGTATATTGCAGATACTTTTCTTGGCTAGTATGTATGTTCACGTTTTCATTTCTTATTGTTGTACGGTATTGGGTTGCATAGATGTGCTATAATTTCCCTGTTAACTTATTTTTTAATTAAATCAATTCCATTTTTAATTGTTAAAAATGTTATAATGAATGCTCCATGATTATGTCTAATAAATAGAAATTTATGCCAAAGGGTTAGTAAATCTTTAAGGTTAATCTTTGGATATTCTGTAGCTTCATCTGCACTAAGTATTATGTGTTTTCTTTTATCTTTGTCTTTTTTTGCCAGTTTGATACATGAAATGGTATCTTATTTAAATCTGCATTTCTTTTGGTAGTAGCTCAAACATGTTTTGTGTGTTTGATTGTTTTGTTTCTTTTTTAATAAACTGCCCTGTTAATTTTTTTGCTAATTTTTCAATTAGGGTGTTCATTTTTCTTTTAAAAAATTTTTTTAAATGTTTATTTTGATAGAGCGTGAACAGAGGAGGGGCAGAGAGAGAGAGGGAGACACAGACTCTGCAGCAGGCTCCAGGTTCTCAGCTGTCAGCATGGAGCCCGAGGCAGCGCTCAAACCCACAAACTGCAGGATCCTGACCTGAGCCAAAGTCGGATGCTTAACCGACAGAGCCACCCAGGCGCCCCATTCATTTTTTTTTTCTCATATGTTTTCAAGAACACTTATATATTGCAAGGACATTAATCCTTTATTATCCATATTAGAGATACTTTCCTACTTTGTTTTTTTAATTGTTTTTGATTCAAGGAAAATTCTGGTTTTTAAAAATAAATACAGCCATTTTTTTTTACATTTAAAGATTACGTAGTCATCAATATTTTTTCAATTGCTTTTGTGTTTTTGTTGTTTTCTTAAAAAGAATTTCAAGTTTCCGCCTAAAATTTACATCCAAATGTAGAAATAAGCTGTATGATGGCAGCAATGTTGTCCGTCTTATTCCTTATCGCTGGCGGTGTTCATGGCATGTCATAGGCAGGTAATACATATTTGTTAAATAAATGACATCAGTCTTTAAAATTTATATCATTATAAAATAGGTAGTAGAAATGTAATTTCCTTAATCTGTTCAAAAAGCTGGGAATGCATTTTCTAAAATATATTTATAATGTGTTTTTTTTGTCCAGCACATTATTCCTTTCACCTACTGAATTCTTGATTATCTTTAGATCTCAGTGCAAGCATTGTTTCTGTAGGAAAGCCTTCTGTGGTAATCTGTTCACAAGGTCACATTCCAAGCTGTTAAGTTTTCCTAACACTATCTTTGGCACACCTCTAGTTTCATAGTTGTTTATGGAATTATTTAGATACTTATTTTCCCCATCAATACCAAACAAACACAAACTTGACTTGTTTCTTCTCATCACTCTACCCCACTGCCTAACACATATTATGTATTTAATAAGTTTTTAATTTTTTTGAGTAGGCAAATAAGTGAACAAACTGTCACAAAAATCACATAGCAAGTGTGTGCACATGCTTAATCCCCACCAAGACTGTCTTCTGTATTATTGGTCTTTCTGTTTGTCTTGTTGTCAATCCCATACAAATTTAAGAACATCCCTTTATTTTTTTAATAAGGTATTTTTTTAAATGTTCACTTATTTTGAGAGAGAGAGTGAGAGCAGGGGTGGGGCGGAGAGAGGGAGAGAGAGAAACCTAAGCAGGCTGTGCACCATCAGCACAAAGTCCAAAGTGGGGCTTGACCCTGTCACCGAAGCATGAGATCATGACCTGAACTCAGCCATCCCTAATGACAAACCTTTATTTTATTTTATTTTATTTTATTTTATTTTATTTTATTTTATTTTATTTTATTTTATTTTATTTTATTTTATTTTATTTTATTTTATTTTATTTTATTTTATTTTATTTTATTTTATTATTTTCATTTCATTTTTTAATTTAATTTAATTATTTAATTATTTTATTTATTATTTTTTTAATGTTTACTTTTGAGAGAGAGAGTGCAAGTAGGGGAGGGGCAGAGAGAGAGAGAGAGAGAGAGAGAGAGAGAGAGAGAGAGAGAGAGAGAGAGACACAGAATCCAAAGCAGGCTCCAGGCTCTGAGCTATCGGCACAGAGCCTGATACGGGGCTCAAACTCAGAATGGCAAGATTATGACCTAGGCTGAAGTCAGAGGCTTAACCAACTAAGTCACCTAGGCGCCCCACCCTAATAACAAACCTTTAAAAAACATTTTAGTGTCTCTTAGATTACTTCCCACATACTTGCCTACAATAATTTGTCTTGGTTTTAAAATCTTCCTGATCACCCTCACACGTTTATTCTCCCAGTTGAATTTTATAATCGTTTCTCAAGTGAAAAAATGTGTGTGTGTGTGTGTGTGCGCGCGCGCTGGTTTGGGGAAAGGAATTGGTTTAACTTTATAAATTGAGAGATGGTGTGTTTATAATATGCAAGCTTCTTATTCAGCACTTGGGTTATGCAGCTTTTATTTGCTTGAATACTTTTATTTTCCTCAGTTAATTTTTAAATTTTATTATTATAGAGCCTGAACATTTCATGCTAGGATTTTTCTTGGATGTTTTCACGCAGGAAAGAGTTACCTCAGCAGGCTTGGGTTTGCTGTCGTTTTAAGGGTCTCCTTACCTGGCTGTCCCTTGGCTGCCACCTGAGAACTTAGGTTTTGAAATGTGCCCTGTGGTGCCAAGTGGTAAGGTTATCTGGTGTGCCAAGGGTACTGATTTTCACTGTGCTAGCCTACCTACATTCTTTTTTTGTTGTTTTTTTTTTCACCATGTGATTTATGATGAACATCTCCTTTCCTTCTGGGGGTTTTTAATGATTGTGGCTGATCATGATGGCAGAGTGTGTGACCAGCCTCTGAAAAACTCCTTGAACTTTGAGTCTCAAGGAATTCTGCTGTGTGAAAACACAACCCACATGTCCCTGCATTTGACTGCTAGGGAACGTTGGAAGCTTAGAGATGCATTTTCCAGATACCACTGATGTGTCTTTTCTGCTTCTTAGTTTCATTAGTTTGCATTTCTTCTTGTGGTGTTTCCCAGTTGTCCCAACAATGTCCTCTCCAAATGATAATTCTGTGTGCGTTTTTTTTTTACAATATCCCTCCAAATTTATTTTTGCCATATTACATTGATCAGATCTTCGAGAGCAATGTTGAATAATATAATTGACATCAGCAAACTTTGCTTAACTTCAATAGGATAGTGATAGTGTTTAAAATTAAATACGTTTTTTTATTGTCTTTAGCTTGATATGCTTTATTATGTTATAAGGAAGTATCCCTCAGCATCTAATTTATTTAGAATTTCATCAGAAGTACATGGTACATTTTATTAAATGTCTTTTTTTGGCATCTGTTGAGATGATCCACGGCATTTTTTGGTTCTTCTATTCGTGAGATAAATTACTGTATTTTAAAATGTTATTTAAAAAGAGGTGTGGTGTAAGTACATATCTTGAAGATAATGCTCAGTTTCCCATTTTAAATGTTAAGCTCATCCAAAAACATTCTTACAGAAACACTTGGAAAAATGTTTGACCAAAAATCTGTGTATCCAATGGCCAGTCAAGCTGACACATAAAGTTAACCATGTTGGTGTCACAGATGCTGTAGTAAACCTGACCGATCCACCATTCTGTGAACACCTGATACTCATTTCTGAACTTTGAATCTTGTTTTTCCCCCCAAACTTGGGTCACTTTCCCCTTTTCATCTACCAAGCACTGCTTATTCTTCTGACTTGCTCCAGTGTAGCCACTAATTGATTTCCTTTTTATTTCTTTTGTCTTTAGTTATATATTTTGGGTATTTCTTGGATGTGTGTTTTTGTTTCTTTAACTCAGTGGATGGTTTTCTAGGGATAGTAAGTATGCTTTTTATTTTAGCTCTTTCCTCTTTAAGTGGTAAATATTGAATATATAGATAGTAGCCTTGATTTATTCAACAACAATATGTATTTAATGTGAGACACTGAAGTAGGCCCTGGCAGTATAAACATGAGTAACACAGAAATAATTTTCTGGTAGTAGGAAACACATAATAAGTGGTTACAATACAATGTAGTACTATAGTAGAGGACTGGAAAAGTACTTGGAACCCAGATGAAATGATCATCTTTTTTTTTTTTTTTTTTTTTTTTTGAGAGAGAAAGAGAATGTGTGAGTGGGGGAGATGGACAGAGAGACAGAATCCTAAGCAGGCTCCATGCTCAGTGGGAAGCCTGATGTGGGCCTCGATCCCATGACCCTGGGATCGTGACCTGAGCGGAAATCAAGAATCAGATGCTCAACCGACTGAGCCACCCAGGCGCCCTGATAATCATTATCTTTATCAGGTGGACTCATAGAAGATTTTATCAAAGGAGTCACATTTTTATCTAGTCAAAAATGAGTAACTAGGTACATTCACAGCTGCCGGTTGAGGGAAACATTTTAGGCAGAATGAATGGAATACAAAAGTGCAGAATTATGGATGAGAAGAATATGTTTAAGAAATGTGAGACGGTCTGTGTAACTTAGTATAAGGCTTATGAGTGGGGAAAAAGAGGCATACAAGAGGCATGCTAGAACATAAAACACTTTGTATGCCATTTGTCTCCATAGGCAATAGTAACCAGCAGAAGTCTTCAAGGGAAGGAGTGATATATTATTTTTTTAATGTTTATTTTTTGAGAGAGAGAAAGAGAGGAAGCAGGCTCTGCACTGACAACAGAGAGCTCCATGCGGGGCTCTAACTCATGAACCTTGAGATCATGACCTGAGCCAAAGTTAGACGCTTAACTGACTGAATTACCCAGGTGCTCCCATATTTTTAATTTTTGAAGGTTAATTCTGGGAATAGTATGGATCGTGGCCTTAAGTAGGAAGAGAAAGTAGGAGATGGAATAATTAAGAAGATCATTTTAACAATTTAGTTGAGAGATATTGTGGGCTTGAATTAGGTAGTGAGGAGAAAGAATGGAACCTGAATTTTTGAGTAGGTATGTTTAAGGTCAGAAATCAGAAATTGGTTATGGTTTAGGGGGAGGAGACATTGGAGCAGAGGAGGGGTTAAAGGAAAATGAATATGTAGAAGGTATGAGGGAAAGGGAAAAACTCATTGCAACTTTGAAGATTCCAGGCTAGAAGATAGAGTGAATGTTGATGGATTAAAATCATAATTTGGTCAGAATCTGATATGTTAGGAACGTTGTGGAGTTGAGTGTTGTATGTGTTGCATTTGAGATGCCTGAGGAGCCACTAGAAATTCAGATTCAGAGAATGGAGAAGAGACCCAAGCTAAGGGGAGGCACATGGTCCTCAATATAGCATGAAGCCAGGTGAGAAGAGGCGATGATCTAGGGAGAGCATGTCAAGTTAAAAGGTGGCCTGAGAGCATTGTATACCTGACCTTGTACATATTTGATTGGCTGATTAATTGTATTAATAATGGGCCATGTATGAAGCAAAAGAAATGGGGACACTTCACTGAGAAATCTACAAGATTCTGTGCAGGTTCTCATAAGTAAACTGTCGTGTATCAAAACGGGTTACTTAAATGGAGTCCGTCCTCTATGTAGAGCTGCATGACTGAACAAGTAAGCTAACCAATATTTGATCCTCAGTTCTCATCTGTAGATAACCCAACCTGTATGGTCTTTCTGTGTTCACTCTTGCTTCACTACAAGGAATGCTCTTTATAGTAGCCACAGAGGTTTTTTTTTTTAATTTTTATTATTTTTTTGTCAACTAAAGGTGGTATTAATCTCTGTATAAGATCTCACCTCTTTCCTTGGCCCCTGCTAACCTCTCTTACTCATCTCTTATATCTGCCCTCTTAACTCATTGGGCCCTGGTGGAAGGATCCTTCTTTTCCTCTGGCCTTAGGTCCTGTGTACCTGATGAGTACTTAATCAATATGAAATGAATGAATGACTCTGCCTTCTAGGTTTCTTGTGAGAAGTAAATGTAAAAAAACTGTGTGAAGAGCCTGTTAATGTGCCTGGTTTGCAATAAATGCCACTTTGGATCATTTTTTTTTCTTTTGTTATCCACCTATAGTTCTGATGTTTGTCTGTATTTTTCTATTCCAGTATACCTTTCCAACTCTTCCCATCCAGCCAACTTACTGTCTTTGGTTTTTGCAGCCCCAGTGTCCATGTGTCCATGTGTGTTGACATCTCTCTTCAGTTGACACTTGATATGATTTCATCCAATACCCTGGACTTTTTCATACATGTCCTCTCCTGGGCAACCCCATTTCTTATTGTACTTGAATAGTTGTATATAGATTCCTGGTTTGAAGGACACTGAGCATATAATGGCCTTCTTGCATGAAATTCTCAGAATGGAAATCCTCTGGGGACTGGCCCCAAGACTACCAAGAGATTCTTAGAACTCATAAAGCACTGTCTTGATCACATCATTATTTTGTGAATCTGGAATCAACAGTTCATAAATGGTAGCCAATACTTATTGAACACTAACTCTGGGCCAGAGTCCTCTGTAATTTACATACATCACCTCACTTTGTGAATTTGGTTTTATTAGTATTTCTGTGTTACACATACTAACTCGCCTAAGGTCATGCGTTTAGTGACTTGAAAGTCAGGACTTCGGCCCAGGTGGTCTAATTTCAGATTCCTGCACTCAACTATGCTTTTGTATTCTATAGTGCCCCAGTAACAGTTTCGGGGTCATAGAGTTAACGTTTATTCTTGAGTGTTTGATTTTAAATTTAAAATAATATGCAGTTACAGGTTTTTTTTTTAATTTGAATTCCAACGTTTCTTTCCTGCCATGTACCCTACCATTTCAAGTCTCATTTCACTTAATGGCGACTACTGTTAACAACATTTTTAGAATTTTTTTTTCTGTATTGTAAGACTTTTCTTCTTAACCTCTTAGTGTGATTCTCCTCTGAGCTTATGTCTTCTGAAAAGTCAGCTTTTCATGGTTAGTTGGTGAAATTAATTGATGGTTGAAAGACTGTCTATCACTTGAGTTGACCCTTAGAGAAAGATGTTGCACCTCTGTCCCAGGCAAGCTTCTAAAATTAATTAAATTCTTACTTGATTGGAACCCACTTAGTTTCTGAAGGAGACCTATGACAACTCCAGCCTGATGAATTCTTCCAGTTCCCAGGACTGAAGCTGTTACTTGACAATCCACGTATGATTGTATCACCTTGATGTTCAGAAAAAAATGAACAACAGGCCATCTTGGCTAAGGAAATGGGGTTTGATGCTCTTTCCAGTGCCAGAATCAAATGTTTTCTGAACAATGTGAAGAGATTTGTTTCTCGACCCTTATCTTTTCTCTACTTGTCTATTCATGAAGAACTATAATTTTTAATCAGGAGCCCAAAAATACCGCTATGGAAGTGGCCATGCTTTTCAGCACGCAGCAGAACATTTTCCTAAAAAGTGAGGTCACCAGAAGCATGGAGCAGAGAAATCCCAGATGGCACTAATATTTGATTTCATTTTTAGCACGCTCATATTCAGCAGATGGATTGGAAGGCTGACCTCTCTGACACTTCTGCATCACTGCTTGCTACTCCAATTGCCTTTGCGAATGTTTTTTCATAAGGCTTCTCCTGGTACCTCGGAGATTGATGCCTGGTCTCCCGCCTGTGTTATGCTTCATTACACCAAGCCTCTGTGTGGTGGAGAGTTGCTGTATTCTATAAAAGGGGAAATCCTAGCTCATCAGTATCTCAAACTTTTCCTACACTCTCTCAAATTGCTTGTAACATCTTGGAGAGCACAGTCTTAGCTTTCCGGTGTACCTCTGATTTGTATCTGCTTTTTAACTTGTCCATTTCTAATTTTTCTGTTTTCTTCTGTGACATAAATTATGAATAATATAAAAAACTCCTCTAGGAGTGACCAAGTTTGACTTTTTCCAACAGTCTAATTATATTAAGGTGAATATTGTTGAATTCCTCCTTGTACTGTTGCTTTGGGGCAGAAAGAACAGACCTAGGCTGGAGTGTCTGACTCTGCTGTTTCCTTTATTTTAGTGTTAGCCTCAGTTTCCTTGTTTGTAAATTAGTGATGTTATGAACGCTGAGTAGTTAGGGTTGGTGTAATGAACATCGTGTGGTTGTCACAGTGTTGGCACAGAGTCACTTTTGTTATTTTTTTATGTTATCTCAGTTATGGTAGTTTGTGGTATGCTTAATGTATTTTTTGCATATGCACAAAATAGAAGTAAAATATAAAACATAATAATTTTGTTTATTTTTTATTTGGATTGCATGGGAAGTGAATTGTTAAGGAGGAAGTTTTTAAACATCGGACTCATGTTTTGTTTCAAGAAGTTTTATAAAACTACTCTATTCACTTTTCTAGATCATTACACCATCCACTTACCTAGAGATGGCCTCTGTGGGAATGAGGCACCCTTTTCTCTTTCCTCCTGCCCCCTCCATCTCGTTTATATTTCAGTGACGTGGCTAGCGAATCTGTCATGCAGCATGAACATCCAGCATGTTTTTTTGTGTTTTTCCTCGCAGGATGACCCGTGTGGCCATTCTGTAAAGTTCAGTTCTGAGGAGGAGTAGTTTGCTTAAATCCTTACGTGTTGCTGCTTTGCACACAACCAGATTTTAGTGCATATTTTAATGCAAAGCCTACTTTTGGCTTAGAAAACATTGCATATTTAATAGCTTTTTTGCTTGAATCAGATCTCCACCCAATGTAATGCTGATGAATCTCGGTTTTAGATGACTGCTATTTTGTTGTGAAACTTTCTTGAAGAAGTTCCTTCTTTTCCTTTTTATAGATCGAACATAAGGCCAGACTACGCAGACTCCAATTTCCATGAGTTCAAGATGCACACCTTCAGTCGGGTTACATCCTGCAAAGTCTGCCAGATGCTCCTGAGGTAGGCTTGCCCAGTCCTGTTTCTCAGTTTAAAGGAGCTGGTATAATCGCTCAGTGTCTCTGACTTTTCTAATGTACCAGCCAAAATGTTCTCAAGTGGGGAAATTGCCTTAACAGTTTCGAGTCAATAGATCTTTCCTCAGCATTGAACCTAGGAACTCCCTTCCAAGCCCCAGGAGGCCCCATCCCTTGGCTAAGAAGACTTCACAGAGTATCATGTTCCTTCAGTTTCTTTCTCGTGCTTGTGCTTTCCTGTAGGCAGAACTTAGCACCTTTTAACATATCACCCTCTAATTTTATCTTTCAGAGGAACATTTTATCAAGGCTATTTATGTTTTAAATGTGGCGCGAGAGCACACAAAGAATGTTTGGGAAGAGTAGACAATTGTGGCAGAGTTAATTCTGCTGGTAAGTCATGTTTATTGTTGTCATTCTGTTCTTAATTAGGACATAAACCTTGATAAACATAATTAAGGCCTAATTTACTCTTAATATGTGTTTATTGTGACATACCTGCTTTTGAAACTATCATTTATACGGACAATTAGAAAAAATTGCTTGAAATTCCTGTGACTTCTATACATACCTGGGGGGCAGAGGCCTGCAAGGGGGCCTTGGCAGGTTTCGTGTCACCCATTTCATTCCGCCCAGCCCCTGAATCTCAGTACTGCTGTACAGATAAAGCCAAAGCACACAAGTGGAATAAAAAAAAACAAAAAATTATTTTTCATTTCTGTCTTTAGTCCTTAAATTTCTCCCTTGTTCTCTTAAATATTCAGCTCAGAAATGCTAATGATGCCAGAAGTAAACATCATACACACTAATTCATGAATTAATGAATTGAATACATTGTCATTTTGCAGCATTCAACAAAGAGCATATATCCTTTGGATTTCATGTAAATATTTTCCCCTTGGTTTTTAAAAATAATGCTCCATGATTCTTACATGAGCCAGTTGCTAAGGCTGTTGGCAATTATGCATTCAATAGCCTTTTGCCTCTCCCTGCTCCTCTTGGGCTCTCTTCCTTCTCTTTCTTTTCTGGCCTCTTTATTCTTTCTCTTTCTTCTTCTTTCTCTTTGTCCTTTTCCCCTGAGTTTCTCTTGTGTTTTATCAATAAGACCTTTCAAAATCAGTAAAACTTTTTGAACAGAAGAAAGGGATCTTTAACAGCTTGAGTTCAAAAGGTAGCCATGTCAACCTTTGATTTTCCCAAAGGAAAAGGTGGACATTGAATTATTTTGGATAATATGAAGAAGAGTGAAACAGAGAATAATAGCTCATTTCAGAGCTGAGTTCAGAAAATGGGCAGTTGTAGAAAAGGTGTGAATTCCATTAGAGACTAAGATCACAGCACATTCTTCTCACTTTGCTCCTTCGGTGGATGGTTTTTAAGGTTCCCGTGAGCCATGAGCTCTCTGTGCTAGGCATGGGCAGCCGCGAGAAGGATCCCAAAGTTAGGTGAGCACCTGCACTGTGCCTGTCTGGTTAGGGCCCTCTGCTGGGTCCTTCCTGCACGTACCTGTTCAATTCTCAGAACAGCTCCTCCCATTTTCTGATGGGGATCAGAGTGTTCATGCAATGTGCTCAAAGTCTGCTAAGACAAAGAGACAAGATTAGTACCCACTAATTTTTCTGAAGGTCAGAAACAGTTTACAGAGTTGTAAAATATAACAGAAGTGTTATATATTATTATTGTTATTCTTTAATTGACCATCTGATACAACTTATCACTTAAATTTTTGTTGTTCTGTCCTTGTTTGTCCCCTCCTTTAATCTCTTTGAGGACAGTTAACATATTATGTGTGCATGGTAGGCTAATGTGTTTTTGTAAACCCCCCAGCCCTGTCTTAGGAGTTTCAGTCTGTGAGGAATATAAAATGATCTCATAGTTGGCATGGTTCTTGCATTCTACTGGAAGAGTATAGGGCAGTAGTTGAGAGTCAAGCAGAAATGGTTGAAAATCTCGCTCTGCCTTTTGTTACCTACATGAGCTTGGGAATTTTACGTAAGCATTCTGAGATTTTGTTTATTCTTCTGTAAAATGGAAATTAGAGGATTCTCATGAAGATCAAATGGAATAATGTTGATGTTACTAACACAGTGCTGGGCACAATAAAAGCTCAGTGTTTAATCCATGGTGCTGTGATGAGAAGTCAGGTTTTTGTTTGTTTGTTTGTTTGTTTGTTTGTTTGTTTGTTTGTTTTGAAAGGGATGGCCTTAATCTGTATTTTTGCTGCTGTTTTTATGATGTGAAGAAAATGTGGATAGAAGAAATAGCGAGCACCAAACTTTGAAGTGATATAAATAAGTGATGCTAAAGGACGTCAAATTTTCAACTTTTACTAAAAAAAAAAAAAAAAAAAAAAGTCAATAGGAAACAGTTGGGAACTCCTGGTCAGGCAGATACAAGAGTGGTGCATTCCCCGTTTGTTCCTCTGTCACAGTTGCAGCATCCTCTGCCCTTCACTGAGTAGCTCTGGACCGGGAGACTGTGTGTGATAGCAGTAAGCCCATGAGCTCTGGAGTCTTGGTCTGGTTTGAATCCCACTCCAGAGCTTACCACCTGGGTGACTTACTTAACCTTCGTAAGTCTTTGTTTCTTCCCTCCTAAGGTAGGGATAATTACACCTAGCCTTTAAAAGCCTTTTTTTGGGGCGCCTGGGTGGCTCAGTCAGTTAAGCGTCCGACTTCGGCTCAGGTCATGATCTCGTGGTGCGTGAGTTCGAGCCCCGCGTCAGGCTTTGTGTTGACAGCTCAGACCCTGGAGCCTGTTTCAGATTCTGTGTCTCCCTCTTTCTCTGACCCTCCCCCGTTCATGCTCTGTCTCTCTCTGTCTCAAAAATAAATAAACGTTAAAAAAATAATAAATCTTTTTTTTTAATAAATACAAAGTCCCAGGTACTGTTTTATCACTGCTGTCAACTCATTTAGACCTATACAGATCCTTTAAAGTTGGCATTGCTGCTGTTCTTACATAGGAGAAACTGAGGCATAGAGAAATAAGTATCTTGCCTTAGTTGCTTAACCAATAGAGTGAAGAAAGTCCAGGAAGTCCAGCTCCTGAGTTTGTTCTTTACCCCTGAGTTATGCTCCCAGTCATGTGAATTAGTGGTGAGGATATATGCCAAATGTGATAGATGCACAGTGCCTAACCCTTGTAAACCACCAGAGTAAAATCATGTGCTTGGTTTTTGTCTAAGAGAGATTTTCCAATTTTTTAATTTTTTTTTTTTAGCAAAAACACTTCTGAATTTAAATTAGTAACTACCAAATATGTTTAGGTTTCAGTGTTTTGAAGTGCTGTGAGAAATTCAGGCGTCCCCAGGACCATGCCTGCCCTTTCCCCATGGGTTGTCTCAGAGCTGGAAGATTTAGACACCTTCAGTTCCAGGATCTCTTATTTTAAGATGAGGAAACTGAGTCATAAAAGTATGAAAACAAGGTAACTAAGAATAAGGCTGTTCATGCCCTGCAGATTATAGATAATGGTTATTTACACCCATATCATTGATTAAAGGTAGCATCATCCTCTAAACTCTTTTATAGAATTCATCGCACTCAAAAGCAGGAAAAAAATTTTAAGCCTCTGTCTGAATTTACTTCTTGGAGTTTTAAACATTATTCTCTTGCTCTCTTGGTTTTCTGCCTTGCATTCAAAGTTGTCCTGCATTTTCCTGTTTTATGCAACTGTGTCTTATTCTCTCTTTCTATCCTTTCCTGCTCAAGATTTCTAAGAGACTGATAGCATTGAATGCTCCTAGTCTGTTAATTAGTGGTGTGAGCTATTAAGAACCTGCCCAGGAGGCTGCCCTGTTTTGCCTCTAGATTAGCATTCGTAGGTAGCCCTATGACTAAAGGGCCATGCTTATCCTGAGTGAAGAGGAATCTGATGCAGCTGTCAGCAGTCCTCCCCCTCACTCCCAAAGAGATGCCCTCTAAAAGTTGGAAGTTATGACATCCTGTTCTCGAACCCACCCCTTCCTGCACTGTAGTAGGTAGTAACTGCACATAGAGTGTGAGTTTGAGCTTGGTGAGTGTGGTAAAATAGGTAGAATTTTGAGGACATGGGCAAGCTAGAATGTATGGGTGTTTCCCAGCTTGCAGAGAATCAACATTGGCTTAGGTTTTGCACAGAGTACACTAGTTCAAAAGTATAGTTTTCGATGATGGGTATGACATTGGGGGAAATGTGGATGTAGGGGAGGAGGGCAGGAGGGAGAACAAGATGTATCAAGGGCTGGAGAGCTAGTTTACTTGGATGGGGCTTTTTCTGGAGAAGAGCATTTCAGGAGAACTTGACTTGGGGGAGTGGGATCAGCTAAATTTAAACAGCTAAATTTAAAGCAAGTCAATGGTATTGATTTAGAGCAAACGCAAATGCTTAGATAATCCAGGTTCCCACATAAAATTTTATCTTAGGTGATTTGAGATTGACCTCAACTTTACAGAGCTTTATAACTCTATTGCTTAATGTAGTCTAACTATATTCTTAGGAGACAAAGAGAGTCTGATAGGCTCAGTATGAGTCAGGAGGCTACTTGTAGCTCAGAAAGCTGTGCCCAGTAGGAATAGTTAGATTATAAACATTGGGTAGTTGGGGTAGAAGGCAGTTCCAGAAAGTGGATCATGCCATTTTCTCTCAACGTTGGTCCAGGCGGAGAAGGGGACTAGTTGTACAAAATGACACGGTAGCCCAGGAGTTGATGAAGGTTAGAGAATCTTCCGTTCTACTTGTAATTGCCAAATACACTGGTCATCACAATCTAGGCCTTATCTAACTTGAGTTTTCCCTATTATTCAGTACTCTTAACCATTCCCCTTGACAGTTTCCTTCATATCCTACCACATCCCCCATGCTGTCCTTTAGCTATCTGATTAATTTCCCTGGCATTAGCTATAACCTGCACCCAGGTAGATAAGTCACTAGTTCCACATAAGGCTTTTCTCCTGAACTTTGGATTCAAAATTTCTATCTTCTTCTCCCATCTCCTTTCCCAGGTGTCCTACAGTGACCTCAAATTTCACATGTCTAAAACCAGCCTCGTTAATCATTAACAGAGGCTCCCTCTGCCTACTCCTCGTCTTAGTTAAAGGTCCAACATCCATGCACTCACCTGAACCTGGATGTGCGCCTTGATGTGCCCACCTCTCTCAACTTCATTTACTCACCTATTGTTCTTAGCTCTCCTCCTAAGGCTCTCTAGAACCCACTGATAGGGTATTGCTATAGATTAAAAAAAAAATCTCAGTGTCATTTGTTTGGACAACTGCAAAAGTCTCCTAACTCCTTGCTGTCAATCATACTCCTTCTATATGATTTCCAACATGATCTTCATTAAAATCAATTCTGATTGTAAGATTCTACTGCTCCCTATACCTCCCATTCCTTACAAAGTAATGTCCAAACTTCAGTTAGACTGGAGCTGCTTGCTGATAAGAACCATACTTAAGTGATACCCTTACCTTTGGAAAGCCATGGTAGGTGGATGAGTGAGTGGACAGACAGTGACAAGTATGAGTGACAAGTGATGAGTGGCTGACAAACAGATGGACGGTGTAATGAGTAGAAGTATAGCACTAGGGTTTCTGGGCTCTGAGGATCACTATAGTGTTGGAACCAGAAACAGGAGGCTGTGGGAGATTGGACAGGTTTTGATTCTGCCCTTGTAAAGACTGGAGCCCAACTCGATGAAGGATAAGTGAAATGAAAACCTTCTCTGAATCCCTGGCTGGTACTTTAAGAATTGAAGATAGACTTGGTAGGACCTTTGCATTCCTTTCTAGTATTTATGCAAGGAAAGGCTCATGCTCTGTGCATCAATCATCAGGCCTTTGACAGGGGAGCCTAGGTTAGGTTAATAAGTAGCGAGGAACAGAACCATATCACAGAACACCTGATGACAATAATATCTCAATTTCTAGGGAAATATACTCCCTGATCCAGTCAATCCCATTTTCAGAATTCTTGCTGGGGTTTTACTATTTCCTCTCCTTGAAATGCGCTCCCTTTTCTCCCAACAGTTCTAAGATCTATTCTTCCCTTACTTCCTCTACAAGCCCTTTGCCAGTCATTTAACCTCACCTTAGCCACCCAACAGTAGTATGAATTAAATTGTTCTCTAATTAGTTTGTATGTAGGTTTTATGTATTTGCTGTTAAGCAACTAAAACACTACTAAAATACTTCAAATCCCATTGGGTTTACTACATAAACATTGATTTTTCACACATGCACTCTTGGCTGTGAGTTCCAAAGCCCTCCAAGGTAGCTCCCTTCTAAGAAATGGCTTGGGGATCTGAGCTGGTTCCATCTTGGGACTTTGCAAATTCAACACATGGCTTCCCAGTAGCTGTTCTTAAAACCTCATAAACTGAAATGAATAACACTTTTTTTTCCTTTTAATCACACTGTATTGGTTAAAAACAGTTACATAGCCTCAACTTAATTACATGGGGAGGTAGACAATTTAGTGGAATACATGGACGGTTTGGGCACTTTTCATTTCCTCTAGTAGAGTATGTGTTCATTCCTGTAGGGAACGTATTTCTCATCTTTTGTATTCATCCCTTAGTACCAAGTCCAAAGTCAGGATGCTTAACCTCAAGTTGTTATTCCCTTTTCCCCGAATAGGGATATCTCTGCTCCAATACAATCTTTAATAGTGTTGGATGTAGCTAGACACTAACCAATCAGCATGTGAAATAGCTCTTAGGCATTTCTTTTTGTGGAACTTAAGCCTTATTTGGATGTTGTCTTCCCTGAATTTAGAAACCTTTTATGTTTCTTGCTCTGTCACCCTTAAATTTACCTAGTTTTCATTCATCTTTGAAATAATTACTTGGCAAAAATGCAGTGCATTTCTGAATGAAGTAAGTCATTTATATTAATATTGAACTATGACAGATTATTAACTCAAGTGCATTTGAAATATTTTAAAAAGGTGTTTTTAGTTTTCTGTTTTGTATTTATAAGACAAACTGTGCAACTTAGAAATAAATTTGAAGGCTGGGTGATTAGTTTATGTCTTAACATTTGAGAATTTGCATGGATATGAAGAGCAGGCATTTCCCTCTCTCATTTTCACTGAACTTGAGTTGATGCCTTCACATTCACCATGGCAACCTCAATGATCAACACGTACATGGCCTCTGAAGTGTGCTGCCAGAACTTTCCAACCTTAATAATGAATAGGTATGGACTCCATTACATGAGACTCTCTCAACAAGTTGCTGCAGAGCTGATGCAATTCTAGAATGGCATTTCTTTCTCACAGCACACCACCAAGAGGGTCTAATCCAAACTGCGACCTTTTGGGAGCACTTGTGTTTTTCCCCTGCTAAACCCTTCTTACTCTGACTTTGATCAATATAGCTTGCTTTGCAGCCTCTCAGTTTAAACAAAGAAAGTCGCACTGGAAGGCAAATATTGCTGGAGCAGAAACTTTGTTTTAATGCATCTTTTCCTTTAGTGGGAATGCAAGCCTCAGCTGCTCTAATATTTAACCAAAGCAGGTCCCCATTTGCTTCTCTGTTTAATCGTTCTTTTATCTAGGCCAGCTCCTGCTCCTGCTGCTGCTATAGCCATTCCTAATTGGAAGGAAGTTGCCTTGGTATCCTAATGGTTTAAACCTGCAGGATTGTTACCTAGAACCTCCACCCCAAAAGACATCTGAAATGCCTTTTTTATTAATAATAGTGCAGTATTTTATCATAAGAGGTAAGCTCTTAGAACATAGTTTTATTTCAGCCTTGTGCCACTAGGCATTTTATCAGATTGCTTTTACATGAACTGAAACTTGGTCATTGATTTCATTACCAAAAAATGACTTTGGTTCTACTTCATATGACTTAAATTAGCCATAAATTAACCCTCTTTTTTTAATTTACCAAGAAAATTTTATTCTCATGGTTGGTTATTGTTCCTTCCACTTAACTATTTGGGTGAGTTTACTGATATACTAATGATTATTAAAGTAAACTGGAAAATATCATGTGGTCTGTTAGAGCTCTTGAAAAGACTTGAAATCAAAATCTCTTTCCAAGTATTTAAACTTTTTTCTTCCTAATATTGCTATAGATCTGAGTGGTGAACTTAACATTTGTTTAACTTCAAAATTTTATCAGTTCAACTGTCTTTTAGTTTTAATGTTTGACAAAAATAGCATGTTAGCCATGATGACAAGGCGCCTTCAAAAGCTATTCTGGTTATTACTTTTCTGTGGCCTCTTTTGAGACCAACCGTCTTACTGGACATTGATTTGTTTAGTCTTAACAAATAGAACTTCAGATAAGAGAGCAAATTGTGTAATATTGTATGCTTTGAGAGCCACTTGTATTGGAAAAACAAATATAATAGGACTGAATTTTTTGTTTAAACAAATGAATTGTATTAAGTGAATCTAAAGCCTCAGTGGAAAACAATTCTTTTACACAAATATGCACATTGAACCCTGTGCTGGCATTGAAGATGGAGTTCTGCAAAGCCTCCAAGCACCTCAGTAACACCCCTTCTCTGAATTACATTAAACCAGTTGGGACTTGATGAAAGAATGCAAGGTATAAACCCCTTGAGGGCCTGTGAGTCACCATCTAGAAAGGCTCTTGAAAGGGTAAGAACATTTTATAGTTTGATCAATAGCAGTCTGAGAATAGGCTGCGGGGTAAAGACAAGTTGAGGATTAAAAACTTTGGGAAACTTGAAGAATTGAATTACTCTCCTAAGGAAGTTCCCAGGAGAAAAAAGAGAGGACAGAAAGAAAGAAAGACTTTTTCATCAGATCTCAAGCAGCAACCTTTCTGTTTGGTCAGAATTCAGCTAAAATAGATTTGATGGTTATCAGCCCTTATTATCTTGATCTTGATGCAGAACTGTGACACACAAAGTGTTTTTTAGGGACCCAAGTACCTGCCATAGTAGTTTTGGGTACATATCAAGAGGAGATTGAAGATGGTGTTGGAGACTTCAAAATTAAAGCAAACTTTCCATAGAATATTTCATTGAAAGAGGCCCTTATTCTATTTTTCTAGCCAGAATGAGCCTTTACTTTGAAAATGTATAAAGCAATTTTGGCAGTTGGGTCTTCCTGTCTCATCACTGTTATTTTAGTATAAGTTAAGCTGTTGCATTAGTATGGTTATCAGAATTTAGATTTTGTTTATAAAGGAGGCAAATAGTTCAATGCTGTGGCCACTAGGGTAAGTACAAAAGTAATAAGATAAGAATTGCTGAACTTAAAACAGGTTCTAAGAGTTATTTCAAGACCTTTGGGTTTTGCACTATTCTTAGAAAATTTACAGAAACCTACTATGACACAGAAGTAAATAAAAGCAGCTGAGACTTTTAAGAGCCACTCTGCTAGACCCAGTGTGAGCAGATCAAAGTGTGAACTTCTCCATACCAACTCTATGGAGGACGTGTGCCTCTTTCCTGGGTGACAGGGTATAGAGGGTAGATATGGTAGCCATGAGGACAGGAAGTGGTGGCAAGGAAAAGGTAAGCCCTAAATAAGAACTCAGGTCCTTAGAGTTGGAGTTACATCCAGCACAAAGCCTCTTTTCCATTTTTCCTACTTGGATTACAATGAAGAGGCTTTGTGTAGAGGAGTTCTTAGTACATTTAATCAGAATTACGAGGAAAGCTGATGAGACATCAAAGAGAGAAAGCAGGAGCCAACAGGAAGTGCGTAAATGAAAGAGAGAGATTGGGTAAGGTGGTCAGCCCAGTCTGGATTGCTTCTGGCTTTGTACCAGTCACCTGTGTGCCTTGCTGGGACCTCTCACTCTCTTGAGTCCTGTAATAGGTGCTTACTCATGCAGGGAGCTGGCCACATTGAACTTACACACTACATAACAAAATGTGAAGAGCCTGTCAGTGAGAGTCTTCTATTCCTAGATCTTAGTTTCTGGGTAAAGAGGTACAAGTGTCTGCATAGTTAGATGACCACCTTAGATGCCATCTTTTCCCCTTTCTGAGGAGCAACCAGATGACCCTCGTGGACCATAGTGTTTCACTTACTGTCACATCGGCGATCATAGGTTTTATACAAAAATATAATACATTTAAAACATGCTGTAAAAGACCTACTCACAAGGACATAAAAATACTTATATGCAAAGAGTCAGAGAAAAATGGTAATTTTGAATTGAAATTAAGTTGCATATTCATTTATGAACACTGAACCCAAAAGATCTGAGGTTTTTCCGTTTTGGAGGACATCTGGAAATAGCCAGCCTTTCTCAGTCTCCTTAGATGGAAAACTTAAACTCCTCTCCCATTTGGTGCTTCTTGCAGTTTATGATTCTCAGTTCAGGCTCTTTCTCTAACGCACCAGTAGGAGAAAAAAAAAAGTAGTTTAGGGCTATTCTGGAATATAAGTCTTTCTGGTCAAACCAGCAAAACAGGTGTCACACCTGCTGTTAGGAACCTAAGTTCACCTAACCTGGGTTCTTAGTCTTGACACAGCATCTAGCCAAATGGTACCTATAGAGACCCTTTCCACAAACCTCTTAGGCAGTCTATCTTCTGAAACATTGCTTATTTCTAAATGAGGAAAATAAGCGAAATAGCTTTCTGTCCAGGAATACTCCTTTGTAAAGGCCAACTTCAAACCTGGCAAAGATGCCTTCATAGAAGGCAGTCATTTGTGAAAGCTGGTGGCGTGGGGCTTGAAACTGACAGGGGAGTGCACACTTAACTTTTCTATGGAAAGGTGACTTTGGTCATGAGTCTTCCATTTGCATTAATCAGAAGTACTCTTTTATAAAACAAAACAACCTTCTGTTCCATGCCCCAGGCAGCTTCCTGTGTAAAGCAATCTGTGGCAGCTAGTCAGGTGTTCAGGTTGGAATTTTCCCCTTGAACTCGGGTTGTGGGACTTCTTCTATGGTCTTACTGAAACAGCTTACAAAGCTCTCATTTAGGCCTGTCCTTTCTTTTCTGGTGTTTCCCTCAGTTTCTTCTTTTTCTCAGATCCCTCTTTAGAAGATCATTTTGGATGGGAGCAGTCAGGCATAGACTCAAAATGACAAGGTGTTTGCCATCACAGCCTGGAAAAGCAATAACATGTGTAGGTGCTCTTGGGTATGGAGAAAGGAAGCATAAGTATCCAGCAGGTGTCCACGTGCAGTGTGTTGCCTTTACTTTCAGAACAACCCTTCACCCTTCTGCCACTGTACTCACCTGCAAATCTCCGGGTCCTTTACAACTGTTAGTCATTTTCAAGAACTAAAATGTAATGAGTAGATTGTTGTTTCTGCTTACAGACGAGGAAACTAAAGATGAAAGGGAAAAATTAGCATTGGAGTCGAATCCTGTCAGTTTTGTATTTCCATCTTTAAATTAAACTGTCTTCCCCCCAAAAATTAAAAAAATAAGAGTTACAGCCACTTAATGAAAAAAAGTTCATATGCAATACTGTACAGTGTTAAATTCACAGTTGTTATACTCAATGAAATACCTTTGTAACTTAGTGCGTTTAGACTTAAAACTAGGTGTGTTGAAAGGTTCCCACCTAGCTTTTTCTCATGCATGTAAATTTAGTGCAAGCCTCTGTTTCAAGGAGCTTTATGTGGTTGGATTGACATTGCTTAATCAACAATTGAAAAAGTTAAGCATAACCTAGAAGTCATTTAGAACTGTGAGTCACTTTCCTGACAAGCCAATAAGGCAAGAGAACCTGGGTTGCAAAACAATTACTAGCCCAGCCTGAGGGACCCTGGAAATATATTACAAGTATTAGTTAGGGAAACAAAGCAGCAGTGTTTTACCAAGCTGCAGAGAACAAGCTAAGGTTGCTAACTAAACAAAATAACTTTACACTGACAATGCCAATTTTTACATTTGTTTCAGAACAAGGGACGCTCAAACCACCGGAGGTAAGATTAACATTTAAAATTTTTTTATATAACTTTTGCATTTCAGGTTGTTTGTTAACTTAAGCAGGCTTGAGCTTTTAGAATGCTAAATGTGTGTCTTAAAATGGATAGAAACAGAGCTAGAGATCAAGTGCTTATGAATTAAATGCACAGGTTAAATCAGAGGAATTTTCAGTCACTGTCTGGAGATCTTAGGTAGAGGGAAAATGTGAATATTTAAGAATGTGTGTGATATGGAACATCATACTTAGGTACTTATTCAGGTAAATTTCAAATACTCTAACAACGTGTGGCCCTAATATCGGGATACTTTTCCCTAGTTTCCTGCAGAATTCCACAAAACCCTGTGGTTTGTAAAAGTTAATGCAACTATATTCATTTCTTTGGAATAAATATCTTTGATCCTACTAGTACAGAAGGAAGGTAGCCCTCACCCCAGGGAGTTGGTAGATATGTCCCTGTCATGAAACATTGCATGGCTGCCCAACATTTGCTAGTCCTGAAAAGTTCTAACAGTGTTCATCTCAGAATGTGGTTTCATGTTTCTAGTAGTTGTCTATTTGAGCACAAACATGATTTGTATCATGTCTTATTGATCAAAAGCAAGATCTGATAGCATTTTCTTTCAGCTTAACACAGTTTAAGGTCTAATGGCTTAGAACTGTGTGATCCCTGTCACCTCTCAGAATAAAGGTATTTAAAAAAAATATGAAAGAATGAGAAATATGACAGATTCCAGACAACCGTTGCCTTGGCCTTTAACCAAAAGTAGCAGATTTCTCATCTGACCTCCCAAAAATAGTATCACGGAGAAAATTAAAATATAAAATGTATGTGATTGGTTATGTGAATCAAAAGTACAGTAATTTGAGAATTTCAGAGTAAAAGA
The DNA here is from genome assembly GCF_018350175.1 of Felis catus. Lineage (NCBI taxonomy): Eukaryota > Metazoa > Chordata > Mammalia > Carnivora > Felidae > Felis > Felis catus. Next base: position 91,795,272 of record NC_058375.1, on the reverse strand, counting down.
ATGACAAAAAAAAGTTCTATACAAAATTATTTTAATGTAATAATTATGTATCATTAAGGGTGGTATAATATTTTTTAATAGGCTGGCATTTATCTTGTGAAAATAATGAAAAGCACAGTAAGATTAAATAAGCAATTATTTCTGCTTCTCTTTTGCATAAGCGCATAATTTGCACATATAGGGTATCAAGAATGTGCTATGGGGATGCTCATATGCACTTCTTCAGTGTTTTCAGTTAAGAATTTTAGTCTAGAATTTAGATCAAGGAATATCATAAAAATAGTTTATGTAGGCTTTTCTAGGGCTAAAATTAATTAATGTGAAATTTCTTTTACTGTTTAGTTGTCAGGTCAGATTTTTCACCAGGACTATAAGGATGCTGCCAATGAAGATTTTGGAAAGTGGCCTGCTTTCTCTTATTCTCACACTTCCTTAGATTATTGAGACAGAACTCTGAACTTGAACGAAGTATTACTTTACATTTACCCTATTAGCTATATGTATTATTATTTTTTCCAAAGAAGATGATCTCACTTGATTTTATTTAAGTAATGTGAAGTGGGTGTATTTACAGAAAGTGTGCTAATAAGAAGTAGTTAATAATTTTCACATGATACTAAATAATTCTCTCCAAGCATTTTAGCCTTTTAAAAAATGACACGGAAGCCTATTATGAAATGAATTAATTTTCACGTTGACTTTTTTTAATGCAGCATCAGTGGTTTTGCGACTTGCTTAAGTATTGAATACAATCAGTGCAATTTTTATTTAATGTGTGATTCTGCTCATCTTTATTTTGGGTGCATAATTATAGTAAGCTCTTATATTACCCAATCTATTTGGAAACCGTAACTTGGTTTAAGGAGAAATGTCGCAAAAAAACGTTAAGAAGCATCTTGCACTTTATGCTTTTCCACCAAGACTGTGTGGAGGGTGGTTTAATTCTCTGAGGCAGAGGCTTGTATGATGTTCAGGAGTCTTCCTAGTAGTAAATAATAAAACCCTTTTGTAAGCTCTGTCATCTGTAGTTTCCCCACTCTTGAAGTTCTTTCTCTCCATATACCAGTTTGTAGTCCTATTCTGTTCCCCTTTCAGTAGCTATGATTGTGACTTTGTAATTTTTAATTTTACACTTTATTCTTAAGGTAGGTCAGTTTTTAATAGCTACAGGATCTGTAGGCCTTCATGAGCCCCCTTCATATTCATCCCATGTTCTATTCTGGAGTGGGCCTTCAGAAGCTGCCTTCAGCTGTGGGAAGTAAGATTATTATTACCTATCTATTTAACACATATGCACTCTAAATCCATTCCTTAATTTGGTTTTTTTTTTTTTACCTTTAAAACTGAGGAACCAAAGCCAGTTCCACAGCAAATGAACCTTTTGCTTATTTTGTTGGTAAAATCAACAGAGAATTAAGTTTATCCCAAGAGGCAAGAAGAGATTCTTGGATGATAAAAGTATTTCTTTTAGAGAAAGACAAGGTAATGGGTAATGAAGCAAGAAATAACTCAAATGCTTCTAAAATTAGGTTGGTTGCTTGTCCCCTCCCCTGCCCCTTCTAGTTTGATCAAAGAAGATTGAGAAAGTTCTAAAGACCATTTCTCCTGATCTCATGGGGCTGCATTTGACAGCTCCCAGGGATTGCCTCTAGGTGTGCACTCCTGTTTTCTCTCCTCTCCCTGCTAGGGACAAAAGCTGTGTCCAGGCTTTTGAGAATATAGGTGGGGGAGGGGAGTAGGTGGGATGGAATATGACAGAATGACAATTGAAATTAGCATTTTAAAATTGTTTATGGTCTGCTAAATATTTACAAATTTTCTTACAATGTAGAATAGTTTTTAGATGCTTTGTTTAAAATTTTTTTTAATGTTTGTTTATTTTGGAGAGAGAGACCGAGCATGAGCTGGGAAGGGGCAGAGAGAGAGGAGGACACAGAATCCAAAGCAGGCTCCAGGCTCTGAGCTGTCAACACAGAGCCCGACATGGGGCTCAAACCCACGAACCCTGAGATCACAACCGAGCTGAAGTCTGATGCTTAACCATCTGAGCCACCCAGGAACCCCTGGGTGCTTTTGAAGTAAAATAAATCTCCAAAGGCATTTGGTATAAGTAGCTGAAAAAAAATTTTTTTTCAATACAACAAATCATAATTACACTCATTCTTCCTGTAGAAAAATTTGTTTTCGGGGTCACTGATTTTTCAGGAGGAAAAACCTAAAACATAAGCAGTAGGGCAATAACTTTAGAAAAACAGTTTGTAATTTGTGTGCATGTAAACAGTCAAAATACCATGAAGTTAATAGTAATGATGATGATGATATTATTGTTATTATCATTATTAACAACAACAGTAAAGTTGTCACTTAACTGTGTGGCCAGAAGTGTTCCAGGCATTTCACAGGACTCATTTAATTCTCACTACAAATGCTGTGAAGTAGGTGCTATTATTATCCCCATTTTATAGGTGAGAAAACTGAGGCACAGAGATGCTCACAGTCAAACAGCAGGTGCCAGGTGACAAGGTCTGAATTGGAACTCAGGCAGTCTGATTCTGGAATCCATATTCTGTTTTTTTTTTTAATTTTTTAAAATATTTATTTATTTTTGAGAGAGACAGAGTGTGAGCAGAGGAGGGGCAGAGAGAGGGAGACACCAAATCTGAAGCAGGCTCCAGGCCTGAGCTGTCAGCAGAGAGCCTGACGCAGGGCTTGAGCTCAAGGACTGCGAGATCATGACCTGAGGTGAAGTCGGCCACTTAACCAACTAAGCCACCCAGGTGGCCCTAGAATCCATATTCTTAATAATTATACCATGTTCAATCTCTCTCTCTCACTCTCTCTCTTTTGGATAGAGTGTGCACACGAGCAGGGGAAGAGGCAGAAAGAGAGGGAGACAGAGAATCCCAAGCAGGCTCCACACTGTCAGCGCATGACCTGAGCTGAAGTTAAGAGTTAGATGCTTAACTGACTGAGCCACCCAGGCTCCCTTCTCTATTGTTTTTTTTCATACAGTGTTATATCAGTTTCAGGTGCACAGTGCAACGATTCATAGTCCTGTTCATTACTCAGTGTTCACCACATAAATGTACTCTTCATCCCCTTTATTTCAGCCACCTCCACCACCCCTCTGGGAATCACCAGTTTGTTCTCTGTACTTAACAATCTGTATGTTCATTTTCTCTTTTTCTCTTTGTTCATTTTTGTTTTTAAATTGCCCATGTGAATGAAATCATATGGTATTTATCTTTCTCTGACTTACGTCATTTAGTATTATACCATCTAGGTCCATCTGTGTTGTTGCAAATTATTCTCTATTTCAGTCCTCACTTCAGGTAGTATAGCATTGGTCTTAAACCCAAGTGCTCTTTTCCACATTTTAAGTCTATGATTTTTAAATGGTACTAGTTTGGGGGCGCCTGGGTGGCGCAGTCGGTTAAGCGTCCAACTTCAGCCAGGTCACGATCTCGCGGTCCGTGAGTTCGAGCCCCGTGTCAGGCTCTGGGCTGATGGCTGAGAGCCTGGAGCCTGTTTCCGATTCTGTGTCTCCCTCTCTCTCTACCCCTCCCCCGTTCATGCTCTGTCTCTCTCTGTCCCAAAAATAAAATAAAAACGAGGAAAAAAAAATAAAAAAAAAATAAATAAATAAATGGTACTAGTTTGGGGATTCCAGGAATAAGGCCCTAAGGTTTTATTCCTTTCTTGCCTCCAGCATTTTGATTGTATACGGTATAAGAGCACAGAAAGACAGCTTCTACTGTACATTAAGAAGGTGAAGGGATATGTAGGAAGTAAGTAGCAACATGATATCCATCATTATATATTTTCCTGCTGGAAACATTGCCAGTTGTGGTCATTGTCCTTTATAGAGAGAGCTCTGCAAAATGTTACAACATTTCAGGGAGAACAGATATTTTCATTGAAAGCAGCTTTCTTCCAAATTATCAGCCATGAATCTTGGATTCTCACGCTTCTCCTTTTTGTGCCTTGTCTACCAAGAGCCCAGAGAGACATTTTCTTCTCACTTGTAACAGTTCTCTTTATACTAGTTTTTCCAGTACAGTTACCCATCTTGCTCAACACAGGTTCACCGCTGATTTTAATGATCATATTGGGCTTTTTCAAATCCATTTTGAAAGTAGTTTGGTTAAAAACAAAAATTGTAAAAATTTCTTCAGTTTTCTCCCACCTTGAGAATCCTGAAAGTCTGCTCGATGAGCTTTGAGACAGGAAGGCTGTAAGAACCTATTTCACCCATTTAACTTGTGAATGAAAACAGCAAGAGGAACCCTAAGAAAAATCCATGGTTAATATGTGCTTAGCAAAGCCAAGTGTGCTCTGAATGAACCCAAGTCTCCTCCAAACACAGGCAAAAACCCCAACACAGAGAGAAAATTGCTTTTGTAAAAATCTAAATTTTGTGGTCGTTACAGACTCAGCATTTCATCCAGTTGTATAATAAAAAGTGATAAGTCCTTATTAATTAGTGAGATTACTTATTAGGTGGGAATGAATTTAATTATTTGTGAAATGGAACATATAACCACGCATTTTCAAACATTTAAAATTTGTTTTGCATCTTATTTATAATTTTTGTAATGCACAATTTTTCATATGGCTTTCTTTTCTACGATAAAAATTAACTTTCATGTTTCACAAGCTGCATGCCTGTTTTATTTCTTAAAGTATTGAGATGCAAGTGACCATATTTAAAACACCATTCTCAGTTAAATGTTTGTTAAAGTCAGAGCTTCAGATCTTGGTTTTGAGGTTGTATATCTTCTCTAGTCTCTGGCCTGTCAGGCCCCAGAAATAGCTGAGTTAGAGTTTTAGACATCACATGTCTTTGCTGGGAGAATTTTCCATCCAAGAATAGCTACTTGGGCTTTGTTCTAATAATTCCTGTGTTCATTATGACTTCCAAAAAAAATTTTTTTGTGCCATAATACCCGGAGATGGCAAATGAAAAGATCTTTCTTTTCTGTGGTGTTATATCGGCAACATCAATTATAGATGTTCAAGTGAAAGACTTATTAGAGAAACAAAAATGTTAAATTACAAACACGGTAGAAGCACGTTTCGCTCAAATTCAGTCATACTTTTAAATGGAAAAAGTGAAACATTTATTGGCCTTCCGAAGTATCACATATTGACACAATTTTACTAATGCAAAATCTTTGTTTTGCTTTGTTTCACTTTTCTGCATAGAAACGGACCAATGGACTACGAAGAAACCCGAGACAGGTGGATCCAGGTGTGTTTTTGATTACTTGTCTGTAATCATAACTTCAGTTAAGTGATTATGAAAGTATATGGGAATTGCTGTAGAAGGTCAGACGGATTGTTGGCCTTTGTTCCTGGCAGTTTGGTATGTGATGAGTGACCAGGAGGCGCCAGTCTACTGTGTAAATCATTTACCTGACAGTGCTTCCTGGGATAGGCTCACGTGATGAGTAACCACCAGTACTGCACTCAAGAACCAGCCGTCGAGCTGGGTATTTACTTGCTGAACAGCTTCAGGCTCCCTAGTTAATGCCAGTATATCCAACACCCTCCCCTTCTTCCCAAATGTGGAAAGAAAATCATCCAACAAGCTAGCATTTAAAAATTAGCATTTTCTTTTTTTGTTTTTTTTTGTTTTTAAAATTTTTTTAATGTTTGTTTATTCTTGAGAGTTAGAGACAGCATGAGCAGGGGAGGGGCAGAGAGAGAGAGAGACACAGAATCCAAAGCAGGCTCCAGGCTCTGAACTGTCCTCACAAAGCCTGATGCGGGGCTCGAACCCATGAACTGCGAGATCATGACCTGAGCTGAAGTCAGATGCTCAACCGACTGAACCACCCAGGCACCCCCAAAATTAGCATTTTCTAAGGGGGTGAAGGAAGTTCATAAACTAGACAATTTTGGTACCCTCCTCTTTTGGGAAAATACTTTTCATCCTTCATCTGTACTATTTTATAATAGAAGAATGAATTTAAAGACTTGGTGAACAAGTATCCTCCTTTGAGACCAATTATTTGTCTGCAGAGAGCATATAGTTGTTTTCTGTTTAACATCATGAGGTTTGTTTATCATTATTTTAGTATAATTATTTTTCCACCCATTAAACAATGCCTTCCTCAGTTTAATTACCAAAGGTTTGTTGTGTAAATGGTCTTATTATTATGGGTAAAGGGTACTCATGGCCAAAGGATTCCAAATATATGAATTTGATAATAAATCAGGTGGGGCATGAAGCAACCTTGCTGGAAAATAATCTGGATTGTGTGTTTTGTTTTCTCATCATAAACAGCATTCACCTAGTTGTAAACCTGAGCTTTCAAAGCATTCTAGCTTTTAACTGAAACCACACCCATGGTAGCCATGCCAATTTATGAGCTGTTGGAAAAGATTTATAGGACCTTTGTTGCCTCTGGCTAGAAATTGCCTCACTTATGTCCTGAGATCAGTTTAAATCTTTTAACTACAGAACAAAATTGAGGCCATTAAAAAAAAAATAGGTGTTCTGGTTTATTTTAATAGTTCAAAATTCCCAACACAGTACACTTTGCAGAGAATTCTGCAGTAATATTGAGAAGTGACTTCTTCAGTTCTATTTAGTATGAGTGCATGGCTGTGAACAGATTTTTTTCTTCTTATTTTGTGTGAGGTGTCATTTATTTTTATTTCAGAAAATGATCTAACCTTTACAAGTGTTATTTTAAAAATATTTTCTCTTTCTTCTGTGGACATTTTAATTTAATTCGTTTTCTTCCAGGGAAATGCATTTCTGTAATGTGTCAATAGGAACACATTTGACTATTAACAATTGACTTTATAGCTGGAATTTTTAGGAGCCCTTAGCTTTTCTAAAGAGAGGTATAGTGAATTCACAGATGGTAAGTATAACAAAGTGGACCAGTAATATAATAGTGTATGCTCAAGTTCATGGCTTTGTATATGTATAGCAGCTCTGGTATTCCTAATTGTCCACAGATTTTAGAACTTCATGAAGAATAAACTTAAAAATACGAAAGATGTGGTCCGATATGTTTGTAAGGGGAAAGAAACATGTATATATACATGCAGACACACCCACACACACACAGATTGTGTATCATATAGTTTTCCATTAGGTATGGTAATTATATATGAGCATTTTCTCATTTCTCTACATTTTTGAAAACAAAAACCAAAACAAAACAAAAACAAATCGTTGATCTTGCTTGTTGTAGATGCTAACGTGAAAACAAGTGTTTCTCCCTGTAGGTGTCTTTTGATGTCTGGCTGAGTTATGTGTGCATCTTTGTTTCTTTCTGTTGGCAAGTTGCTAGCTTTTTGGTTCAAAGTTAACCCTTCCTTGATCACTGCCCTGCACTGAGTTGGTCTTGAGTATCATTTAGCATATTTTCATAGTTTTTACATCATTCCAAGACGTTTAAATGAGAAATCTGTAAAATTGAGGCTTTCTCAGCAGGGACAAACTGCTTGCAAGGGGCATTATTTGCTGCTCATGCTTTTACCATGGAAATTCCTTTCATCTTTTCTAGCTAATTTAGTTGACATATCTGAGTGCGAATACATCTAGTGTTTTCCAGGGCCTCACTTGGGGTGGCTTGTACAAAAGACCCACTAACTGTAAGGCCTCTCGTTTTGGAAAGGAACTTAATGCATAGTTATATGGGTGGTAGGTGCCTAAGAAGTGTTTGTTAAGTGAATTAATGAATTGTTGTATGCTTTTTGTGCGTGCGTTGGCTCTCTCGCTTTTTAAATTCCGCCTGCTGACAAAGTGCACAAGTACAGTAACGGAGCATTGAATAATCTAGGGGTAAGAAGCATGGCTCTGAGGCACAGTGACTCGGGACTCAACTTGGGTGCTCACTTGCTGTTGACCTGTGGCAATTTCTTCCCCTCTCTCTGCTGTCCTTTCCTCATTGAAAGGATACTAATAATAGTACCTACCTTACAGAGTTGTGAGCATGAGTAATAAGTGTTACATGAGTTAATAGGCGTAAAGCACTTTATAACAGCCCCAAGTATGTAGTAAATAATAAGGGTGGCAGTTATTATAATAATTACTTTATGGTAGAGCAAGGAGCTTAATATCGGACATTTTGTCATGCATAGAAGAATCAGTGATATTTGCCAGTTATTTCTTTGCACACAGACCCAGATTTTTATGTTGAGTTTCCATTGAGGCTAGATGTTACATAAATATAGTTGCTTTCAGATTTGCCAGTATTCCCTGCTTATCTGATGGCCATGATATTTTGTGTATCTTTAAGAAGAGAAACAATCAGGGGCGCCTGGGTGGCTCAGTCGGTTGAGCGTCAGGCTTTGGCTCAGGTCATGATCTCCTACTCCGTGAGTTCTAGCCCCGCATCCGGCTCTGTGCTGACGGCTCCGAGCCTGGAGCCCGCTTCAGATTCTGTGTCTCTCTTTCTTTCTCTCTCTGCCCCTCCCCCACTCATGCGCGCGCGCTCGCGCTCTCTCTCTCTCTCTCTCTCTCTCTCTCTGTCAAAAATAAACATTAAAAAAAAGAGAGAAACAATCAAGACTGGAGGTTGAGAGTTTTTTGGTGAAGTTAGAATAGTGTTTGTGATTGCATTATAGAAACAAAAGAAAGAAAAACCTCGCAAGTTGAGAACATATTTGTGGGGTTCTGTTCAAACCAAGAAAAATGTGAGCTATGGGTTTGCATCGTGTGTTCTTAGCACATATAAAACATTCACTCTTTATTAATAATTGTGGTTAATCTTTATAGGAAATACTTGCAAATGGCTTTGCAGTTTATTTTTTCTTGTCTTCTATTGTGTGCTAAGAAAATTACCAATTTATGATCTTGACTGCTTTTATAAATATAGTAATGTGTTAGATGCAAATTGTGGTAGCTCTTTTGGATTTCTTAAATATAGCAGATATTTTCATCAGTTTGTACTTTTCTTCCTAAGACAGATGTTGGTTTCAGGAAAATAACACTTGTAAGAGACAGATCAATTATTTCAGGAACACAGAGGTGCTAGGCCTTTTTCGAGAACATGAGATCATAAATCTCAAAATCTGAGCACTGGTGTAATATTTATCACTAAAAGTTGCACTCAAGGTCAAAGTTACTAATTAAATTTTAATACTGAATTTTAAACGTTCCCTTCTAAGTATGAAAGATGAAAGATTTATTTTTGTTTGCATGTGGCAAGTCTGTATTCCAGGACATGTGTTCTTTTTGGTCAAGCCCATGTTTTTGTCTTATTTGCAGCTCATCGCATCTTGTATTTAAGTCCACAGTCACTGGCTTTAAAAAAAAATCAGGCCAATGTTCTGGGTAGTGCTGCCTGAAGAGTAGATGGAGTAGATGGCAAATATTTAGGTAGCTCACATTGTCTTTCTGATCTTAGGTTACCCATGTGATTGATGATAACCTTGAATAGTAAATGAACAGGTAATGGTTTAAATGATGAAAGAGTTCTTTCTGAGAACTGTGCTTTTCATATGCTTATTGTAACTTGATTACAAAGAGAAACATGTGGCTTGGAAAAACTGTCTTTTCTTATTCACTGAGAAGATGTCCTACAGTTTCTTAGCAGAGACCCTTCAAAGATGGTCACTTTCTCTTTCAGGTGGGTAGGATTGATATGTAATGCCATTTCTATTTCTTGTATGAAGAAAGGACGTCAAGAAATCTTTCTTTCATTACCAGCTTCCTATATCACAATAAGCACCAGCAATATCATTAATTATAAAACATGGCCCTTTTTTGTAAGGAATTTATAGTCTGCCTAAAGAAGGAATAGATACAGGCGCAAAGTCTTAATTGCATAAATACATATATAAATGTGCATCTGAAAATATTTTAATATTATATACTATTTTATATACTGATTCACTGTGCTATGGCATACTGCCATAAAAACAGTGAATAGTCCGATAAACATATAACAAATCCAGTTATGTAGTATGTGCAAAGAAGCAAATGGAATTGGAAGAGAGAAGCTCAGGAGGGCTCATATTGCTTTTAGGCTGGGTTGTTTATATATGCTTTTATTTATATAAATAATTTTGTTACACTGGTTTATTGTATTGAATTACAATAATACAGTTTTCCTTAATGTTTTAATGTCAAACAATTGATGAACTCATTCCAAATCTGAACAGAATAATTGATTTCTTTCAGATTGGATTCTAAACATAATGTCAATTTGCTCAATAGGGAAATTTTGTATTTTTAGTTTCCAACTAGAAAACATTAACAAAAAAAGTAGCAGCCCAGGATTTTAAAAATCACAGACCTAAAAATACATTTTTTTCCTTTCTCATGGGGGAGACAAATGTATATTCTTGAAGGCCTTAGAAAAATGAGCTTTTGTCTATAATAAATAAATAATAAAATATCCATAGATTCTGATATTTCCATATTAATCAGTCAGACCTACTTCTGTCTTTTCTGTCACCCCTAAAACTAATTTCTCATCAAATATAAATACTAATCTAAATATTGGGAGCATAATTGTAAATGTGTAAAAATATATTTCACATTGAAAGAATGAACTTGAGAAAGCTGGGACAATAGAACCCAGTGAGTGATTAAGATTCATTGCACAGAAATGAGAAATCCAAGCTGTGAATGAGTGCTGGGAGCCTGCTCTGGTTTTCAAAACAGTTGATTTGTTCTCAAGCTTCTATTAAATTATAGACGATAAGACCAGTTTTGCACGAAGGCGATTGATCACCTCGTACCTTTCTCATTCCCTTTACGATGATGACAGATTTCTATAGTGTGCATCATAGTCCCGTGTTCACATCTCTTTTTGGTTTGAAGAGGATTTGTTTTGCCCCTTAGAGTCTCAGGGAAAGCTCACAAAGGGTCACTATTGCTATTGGCTGGCAGCTTTGGCACCTGGTACCTTGCCAAGTTTTTTTTTTTTTTTCCATTGCTCAGGTACCTCCAGCATAGGAACCAAGGCGAGATGAATATTTGAAGACATGCACAAAGGTGCTTTAGGTGGGAAACACAGTATTAATAATGTAATTATTGAAACAACAAAACATTTGGAAAAGTATATATAGAACCTACCTCTGGGTCACTTATTCACTTCTAATTTATAGTTCCTTTTTTAAAAAAAGTTTTTTTAACATTTGTTTATTTTGAGAGAGAGACAGAGCATGAGCAGGGGAGGGGCAGAGAAAGAGGGAGACACAGAATCCAAAGCAGGCTCCAGGCTCTGAGCTGTCAGCACGGAGTCCGATGCGGGGCTGGAGATCACAATCTGTGAGATCATGACCTGAGCTGAAGTCAGACACTCAACCGACTGAGCCACCCAGATGCCCCGTAATTTATAATTTCTGTTACAGTAATCATGTCTTCAGGAAATAATGTATTAAATACTTGGAAAAAATACACTAAAAAGGAAGTCTTGAATGTGGTGAGCTGCTTTTAGCATTTATCACTGATAAAGTATTCCTTGCTTGGAAGGTCAGGATGTCTTGGGCTTCCTTTGCAATATCTATGGCCCTGGTAATAAAATATTATTCAATTTCCAAAGAAAAAGAATGTGCTATGTAAGGCTAAGTTCACACACACAAAAAAAACTTGAGAAATTTCTTGTGGGTCATTGTCCTCTGAGAACCAAGTAACTTGGTTCCAGTGTTTTAGTCTGAAGTAAGGCAAATGGAAGGAACCAGTTAAGTCAAAACTATAGGCTTCAAATGACAATATTGATACAAGTAATATCTGATACCAGGAAAACAGGACATCGGTAAAATAATCATTAATATGATAATGGTTTATAATTGTATAGTAGTTTTATATACAAATAGGATGACTAGCAAGTGAATTAGAATATTGGATGGCAGTTTGTGGAATTTCTATCAAAATGACACATTGGCAAATATATCTTTCAGTATATTCAAATCAAGCTGAGTTTTAAAATTTTAATTTGAAACAAAAGAATTTATGTTCACCACTAACAGTTGTTTTCTACAGATAATTTTTCTTTTGGGATTCATTCTTTTCTGCGTAGATATTAGAAATAGATGGAAGTTAACCCATCTTTGAGAAACTTGGAGTTTTGTTGGAGAGGTAAGATGTACAAAAATAACATGTCAAGCAGTGTACTGTGTGGTATATGATGAACCACCAAAATGTACCGTGCAGGTTATAAGTGGTATAGTTGACCGAGAGGGCAAATGAAGGAGAATTCATGTGAAGCAAAGGACACAGACAAGGAGGCAAAATATCTGACAGGCACATCAAGAAAAGACAATTTATGTGGAACTACAGATGTTTATTTTATTTTATTTTGGCAAAAGTGCAGATGTTTAAATAAAGTTAACTGTCTGTTATTGGGTTTGGGTCAGCTCAGTTCGTTAAGCACCCAGTATGCATTGTCAAGCGACACACATTTCAAACTAGGAAAACAAGAAAAAAGAAAAGATGATTTCCACGTGAAATTTGTTTTTGGTAAGAAAGAAGGGCTATGTTCACGAGAGAATCATGGAGGGGAAAAGCAGAGGTTGAGTTTGAGCAGGCTTTAATGTACGGGCACACCTGGTTTTATTGTGTTTTGCTTTACTGCTCTTCCCAGATATGTGTTTTTCACAAGTTCACGGTTTGTGGCAACCCTGCATTGAGCAAGTCTGTTGGAACCATTTTTCCAACAGCATCTGCTCACTTCATGTCTGTGGGTCATGTTTTGGTAATTCTTTCAATATTTAAAATTTTTTCATTATTACTGTATTTGTCATGGTGATCTGTGGTCAGTGATCTTTGATGTCACTATTAGAGTTGTTTTGGGGTGCCACAAACCATGCTTATAAAAGACCACAAGCTTGGGGCACCTGGGTAGCTCAGTTGGTTAAGCGTCTGACTCGATTTCGGCTTAGGTCATAATCTCATGGTTCGTGGGGATTGAGACTTGTGTCAGGCTCTGTGCTGTCAGCAGAGCCTGCTTGGGATTCTCTCTCCCCCTCTCCCACTGCTCTCTCTCTCTCTCAAAACAAATAAACTTAAAAAAAATTAAAAATAAAAGACAGCAAACTTGATTGATAGATGTGTCTATTTCTGACTGCTCCATTGACCATCGGTTTCCCATTGCTCTCCCTCTCCTCAGGCCTCCCTATTCCCTGAGACACAACAATATTGCAATGAGGTCAAGTAACAACCCTATGATAGCCTCTAAGGAAGAGTCCCACACATCTTACTTGAAATCAAAAGCTAGAAATGATTACGCTTAGAGAGGAAGGCATGTGGAAAGCCCAGATAGGTCAAAAACTAGAGCTCTTGCATTAGTTAGACACGTTGTGATGTAAAGGAAAAGTTCTTGAAGGAAATTAAAAGTGCTGCTACAGTGAACACGTGAATAAGAAGAAGGTGAAACAGGCTTATTGCTGATCTGGATAAAGTTTTAATGGTCTGAATTAGAAGATCAAACCAGCCACAACTTTCCCTAATCCAGAGCAAGACCTTAAGTCTCCTTAACCCTCATCTCTTCCAATAGAGAGGCGAGGAAGCTGCAGAAGAAAAGTTGAAAGCTAGCAGAGGTTGGTTTATGAGGTTTAAGGAAAGAAGTCATTTCCAGAGCATCGAAGTACAAGGTGAAGCAGCAACTGCTGATGTCGGAGCTGCAGCAGGTGATGCAGAAGGTCTAGCTAAGACAGTGAGTGAAGGTGGATACAACAAACAATAGATTTTCGTTCTGTATGAAATAGGCTTCTATTGGAAGATACCATCTAGGACTTCATAACTAGAAAAAGTCAATGCCTGGTTTCAAAGCTTGAAAGGAGAGGCTGACTTGGTTGTTAGGCGTGAAGGCAGCTGATAACTTTAAATTGAAGCTAACGTTAATTTACCATTCCAAAAATCCTAGGGCCCTTAAGAAGTAGGCTAAATTTACTCTGGGCTCTGTCAGGAGAACAACAAAGCCTGGATGACTGCATATCTGTTTTACAAGAGGGTTTACTGAATATGTTTTTAAGGTTTTTTTAAATTTATTTTTGAGAGAGAGCGAGAGAGAAAGAACAAACACAGGGGAGGGGCAGAGAGAGAAGAAGACACAGAATCCAAAGCAGGCTCCAGGTTCTGAGCAGTCAGCACAGAGCCCAAGCGTTGAGACCATGACCTGAGCTGAAGTCTGATGCTTAACCGACTTAGCCACCCAGGCACCCTAGTTTACTGAATATTTTACGCCCATTGTTGAGACCTATTGCTCAGGAAAAAAGTATACCTTTCATAATTTTACTGCTCATTGACAATGCATCTGGTCATGCAAGAGTTCTGATGGGAATGAGTGACAAGATTCGTGTTGTTTTTGTGCCTGCTGACACAACATCCATTCTGCAACTCATGGGTCAAGGATTCATTTTGACTTTTAAGCCTTATTATTTAATACATAAGATAGTGATAGTGATTCCTCTGATGTATCTGGGCAAAGTAAATTGAAAACCTTCTGGAAAGGATACTATTAAGAACATTCATGATTCATGAGAAGAGGTCAAACTATCGACATTAACAGGAACTTGGAAGAAGTTTATTTCAGCCTTCATGGATGAATTTGAGGGTGTCAAGACTTCAGTGGAGGCAGTAACTGCAGATGTAGTGGAAACAGCAAGAGTACTAGAAGTAGAAATGGAGCCTGAACATGTGAGTGAATTGCTGCAATTTCATGATCAAACACAAAGAGATGAGGAGCTACTTCTGATGGATGAACAGAGAGTTTTCTTGAGATGGAATCTACTCCTGATGAAGAATGTTAAAATGATTACAAAGGATTTAGAATATCCCATAAACCTTAGTTGATAAAGCAGTGCAAGGGTTTGAGAAGATTGACTCCCACTTTGAAAGATGTTCTACCGTGGGGAAAATGCTATCAAACAGCATCGAAATTGTTTGTGAAAGGGAGAGTCAATCGAGGAGGCAAACTTCATTGCTGTGTTAGTTGAAGAAATGGCCACAGCCACCCCAGCCTTCAGCAGTCACCACCCTGACCACTCCGTGGCCATCGACATCAAGGCAAGACCCTCCACCAGCAAAACCATGACGATGTGTTAAGAGCTCAGATGGCGGTTAGCATTTTTTAGCAGTAAAATATTCTAAAATTAAAGTATATAGATTTGTTCAGACATAATGCTCTTGCACACTGAATAGACTCTGGTACGGTGTGAACACAACTTTCATACGCACTGGGAAATCAGAGATTCGCTTGGCTCTGTTGCGATACCTGCTTTATCATGGTGGTCTGGAACTGAATCTCCTGTGTCTCTGAGGCGTGTGCCAGTACATCTGTCACTGTGTACGAGTGTCAGACATGTTCCTCCTTGGGCATACCATGGCTGGATTTTCTGCTTCTCCTACTTTGTCCTTTTTCCATTTGTACACTCTTCTGATTGTCTTCTTATTATCAAAAGAGGTAAATCTGGAGGGATGGGTCTGAAATGGGAAGCGGGGAGTTCCGCCAGTCTCGTCCCTACTCATAGCTTTAACTTGCAGCGGTATAAAGAAAAGAAGCTTTCTTTTTTCCCAGTAGCTTCTTGTAACCTTGTCACTGTATCTAAATATGCATTTGATATTCTCCTTTGGATGCAGGTACTATGTTTCTAGAAGGAGGTAATCCCTTCGCTCCACCATTTTCTACTCAAGTGTTAGTGTAGATTGGTCCATTAGATTAGAGAACTGAGGAAATGGGGCCTAACACAGCATGTTCCTTGGAGGCACATGGGAGGAAAGGAACCTTACCCATTGGAAGGATAGGGTGAGAGTGGTGGAGAGGCAGAGAATGCAGCCCTTGAGGCATTAAGTTAGCCACAGCCTGCCTCTGGCAATAAAGGAACAATGAGGGAAGAAAGGGAAGAAGAATCTTCCTAGTTCTGTCTGTGTTAGGTACTTTGACCTACATCAACATTTTTAGTCATTGGAGGCAGCCCTGTGCAGTGGTTTGGGCTGAGGACCCTGCAGTGATATACATCTGCCCCTCTGCTTACCTGTTGTACAGTCTTGGGCAAGTCAACCTGTTTTATCCTGTCTAAAATGGGGCAAATAGCAAACCTCATGTCATTGTGAAGATTATATGATCTAATAGAGCATTTATTAATGGGATTTAGCACATAGTGCTTTGTAAATGATGGTGGTGATGATGGTTATTACTAATACTTAAACATTCCTGTATTAATTTTCCATTGCTATCTAACAAGTTGCCATAAATTTAGCAGCCTAAAACACTACATATTTGTTACCTCAGGGTTTCGGTGGGTCAGAAATCTGGGCATGAGTTAGCTGGGTCTCCTGCTACATGGTTTCTCACAAGCCCTCAGGATGTTAGGGCTGTATATGAAGGATCTGAAGGCTCACTGGGAAAAAGCTACTTCCCAGCTTGCTTACATACTTGTTGGCAGGATTCAGTTCCTTTTTGACTGTTGAATTAGTTCCTCCATTCCTAGCTCGCTGTTGGCCAGAGGCTGTCCTCAGTTCTTAGCCACATGGGCCTCCCTAACATGGCCGTTTCCTTCATCAGAGTGTGCAAGGCAAGAAGGTGATGGAGTCTGGATGGAAGCAGGATGGAAATTCAAATCGTATGTAACATAATCATGGAAATGACATCCTACCCCCTATTTCTTGGCTAGAGGCAAGTCATAGGTGCTCTCTACATTTGGAGGAGGAGATTAACAAGTGTGTGAATATCAGGAGGTATTATTGGGGTTCAGCAGGGATTATTTATTAATCAGCAGGGATTGTTGAGTTTCATCTTAGCCTGTCTGCCACAGACTCAGATATTGCTGTTTTTCAGTGGAGGTAACCTCAGCTCTGAGAGGTTTAAGTAATTTACCCAAGGTCACACAGCACCTGGCTGGTACCAGGACTTAATTGCAAAGTTTGGCTCCAGAGACCTCACTCTTCTAGAGATCTTCTGTGTCCCCTACTTTATGCCAGCTTTTGCATGGAGGACAGCTTATTTCCTGGAGTTCAGCTGTATAGTACAGTGGAAAATTAGCAGTGTGATCGGGTCTGTTTTGCAGAGTTCATTAGTGGCTGCTGTTACAAAGCAGATTTATGGGTGATTTTATTTTATGCATTGTTAATTTTGAAAATGTTAATCTGAAATTGCTACAGTATTTCAATTAATTTGGATGATTAAAACTTAGCACCAGAAGAATCTCTAGCAGAAGATAAGGCAGCTAATTAGAGGTTCTGAAACAAACAACTGTAGACACTGGCACTGAAACATGCTGGGTGGAACTCACTCTGCTTAACAGTTTTGAAGTGGAAAGAATAATTTCTGGCAGTCTAAATATTAAACTTGAGTGCATTTGACTTTTTTAAAAGCCATTTTAAGAAGTTAATTATTTAAGTGAATGTATAATTTTTTAATATCGTGCATTTCTAGAAAACTGCCTTCAGATTGTTTTGGGTAGCTGTAGTTGGTGACAGAAATACAATAGGCATTCGTTGTCCAGGTATTTTTCTTGTATGATATCTCATGCATTTTCTATATGTTGTTTCCATCTATTTTTTGAGTTTAAAGGTGAGACAGCACAGACTTAAAAAAACAAAACACTTGATCTTGTTTGATAGAGTTTTGCATTTTGAAGGATTCTAAAAAATTCAGAAAATATAAGGAAGTATAGAAAAACTTCCTGGATGAATTGCCTAGAATTCCCTCCCTCAGATAATCACCTTTATGTTGTTATTTTGTTACACATTTTTCCTAGTACTTTTATTTTCTTGGTGTGTAACCATATGTTTATAAAAGGTCTGTATTTCCAAGATGGTGTTCTGCTTTTATCACTTAACTTTGTGTCATGAGCATATTTGTTTATTCACTTGTTCATTCAACCGTTTGATACGTATGCAGGCACAGTGTTAGATTTACGGGGATGAATAAGAGGTGTTTTCCCTAACACAGTAGTGTCATGAAGATTTGAGATGAGGTAATCAGGTAAGATTTGAGATGAGGTAATCAGGTAAGATTTGAGATCAGCATACTACAGAGGCTATGCTTAAGAGGGGTGCATGTTTCAGATGTGTGGACATCAGGGAATGATGTGTGAACTGAAAGGATGTGAGTAGGGGATTGACAGAATATGAACGGAGACAAGAAGGCTGCAGGAAGAGGGAACAGCTCCAGCAAAGGCCCCGTGTTGGAGGAAGCACAGAATGGCTAGGGCTTAAAAGGGGAGCTGTGTATCATGAGAATAACCGAGTAAAGGTCTTTATTTCTGCATCAAGAAATTTGACTTTATTCTGAAGAGCAGAGTGCGGCTTTCAGCTAGAGGACATGGTCCTCTAAGATTGGTTGAAAAGATCATCCTAGCCATACTGTTAAGGGTGTACTGAATCATTAAATAGTCTTAAAAATATCAAGTAGTTTTAAAATCATTTCTTATTGGACAATAGTCTAATTTTCATTTTTATGTATACTATTTAAAGAGTATTTATACATGAATATGTTTGTCCATATGGCTGATTATTACTGTTTAAGGATGAAGTCACAGAAGTGTAATTTCTGGCTCAAAACTTAATGAATTCCTATACTCAGGATATATATGTTGCCAAATTGCCCTTTAGAAACTTTACATTGAATTATATCCCCACCATTTTTGACATACGAGATCATGTCTTAACCTATGCTTAATGACACTGTATTTTTCTTTTTACTTTAAGTCATTTGATGAGAAAGGAATAGCATAGTACTGTTTATATCATTGTAGTTGATATAATGTAAATTATTATGATATATGATTACTATTGATATAGATCCTTTTTAATGTTTATTGGATGTTTATATTGCTCTTCTGTGAATTACCTGTTTATACCTTATCCATTTTTCTATTCAGGATTTAGTGGATTGATATAGTCTTACAAATAATCTTTACAAATAAATCTTTAGTACAAATAAAGATTTATTTGTAAAGATTATTTGTAAGACTATATAAATATTAATGATATCAACCCTGAATTTTCTGGCTTATGTTATTTTTATATGAAGTTTTAATATTTGCTGTCAAAATTATTGATATTTATGGAATTCTTTTTTTTTTCTGATTTTGTGCTCAGAAAGTTCTCCCTTTCTGAATTCTGTTAAATACTTCTTGTCTTATTAATTTATGTAGCGTTTAACCTATGTCTTTTGACTTCTTACGTAAGTAATAGATTAAAGTTGTGTGAACAGTTCCAAAATATACATCAAAATATTTTAAGGATTCACAGTACAACACTTTACAAAATTTAAATTTACCCTTTTTTTGTATGTTGCTTAACAGCCATGTTATATTGTGTACATTTTATTTTGTGCTTTATTATGTATGTAAATATATATATATGTATTTTTTGCTCAAATAATTATCTTGTGCAAAATCTATCATAAAATGTCTGTATAGATAGTAAGTGAATAGTATTTGAAACAAATGCAAGTATTTAATATTGAGATACTCAACATTTTTTGTTTGTAAGCTATGACAAACTAATATTCCTTCTCCTAGCCTTTTTGGAAGCAGTAGGAAAAAATATTTTGTGTTTTGAGTTCCGAGTATCTCCCACCTCCCATTGCTCCCTTTTCCTTTATAAATTTACATCCTCCTTAATGTTACAGACCTCTGGTCATGTTAATTTACACAGCAGCTTCTGGGCCTGTGACTAGACTTACTAGTTTAAAAGATTTTTGTTTTGAATAATTTTTCATCGAAGTGGGAAAATTTCAGCTTCTTTGTTGGAAAGATGCTGTAGATATTATTTTCAAAACAGTGTGGAAATTCTATATTTTAGAGCTCCAATTTAGGAAGTTTTATATGTGCCATGAAAACGTTAAGTGTTTAATAAATAGTCTTTCCTTGGGAATCCAGTTGTAAGCAGATAGAATAACAAATTCAGTATCCTATCTGGCATATTCCTCCTGACGATGTGTTCAGGCAACATGCCTCTGGATTTTCAGATATCAATAGTTTTGTTTGTAGCTTCCTACGGTTATATTTAAAAAAATTTTTTTAAATATTTTATTATTTTTGAGAGAGAGAGAGAGACAGAGCACAAGCAGGGAAGGGTCAGAGAGAAAGAGAGGGAGACACAGAATCTGAAGCAGACTCCAGGCTCTGAGCTGTCAGCACAGAGCCTGACAAGGGGCTTGAACTCACAAACCGTGAGATCATGACCTGAGTGGAAGTCGGATGCTTCAAGACTGAGCCACCCAGGTGCCCCTCTTCCTAGTATTTTAAATGGCCCAAAGGAATCATGTGATGTCTTCAAATCAGGACAGAACTTTTCTTCTTGGGGTGGAGAATTCTTCTTTGTTTGGGGCACTTTGACAGATTAGATGGATGAAAATAAAAATATTCATGTATGTCTCCACTACCACCCCCTATTATATTGCTAATATTACAGTTTTTAACTCCAAGAGGAAGAAACTTGCCATTTAAAAAATGTAATGCTATGCTCTGGGGATCCCATTTTTAAAAAGTTGTGAATCTTCCATTTAAATTGAAGCAGTATCCAAGAACAGAATCTGGCCATTGGTTTTGAAAATACAAAATGGCAACACCTTCTTGGAATCTCAGACTGTTCGAGGATGTTTTTTTCTAGAAAAACAGGAAGAAATTGGAAAAAAAAAAGCATATGGACTCAGGTTGAGCATATGAGACATTTTCAACTTGAATCCGCACTTTACTCATATTTGTAGTGTGACTTAA
This sequence comes from Felis catus, assembly GCF_018350175.1. Taxonomy (NCBI): domain Eukaryota; kingdom Metazoa; phylum Chordata; class Mammalia; order Carnivora; family Felidae; genus Felis; species Felis catus. The sequence continues at coordinate 91,774,629 of NC_058375.1, read as the reverse complement.
AATTAATTTTGGTGAAGCATTTAGATTTGAGAGAGGAAAAAAAATCCGTATCTGGAACTAAATCAACATTTGTGGCATCTCATTAATCACTGCCTTATGTAACCACTTTTCCCACCTAAAGAGAAGCTACTGGATGGGAAAAGTTTGTAATATTAATGCCAAATGCAGATCTTCCTTCTCCAAAAAGGAGTTCATTAATCATCATCGAAGCACAAGAACAAACATACTTCGTGTCTCTTGCCAATTTTTTTCAGTAACATTTTTGAAAGGCAAAAAAAAAAAAAAAACCCATGTTCAATTTTTTATCTTTATTTGAAAAGGTTTTAATTTGGCTGTTATTTAATTTGTGATGACGTTATGTAAGTTTAACATGCTGTGAGAATGGGTGTGCGTAGTATATAGCAATATAGGGTATTGATGGAGTTTGGACTTCTGAATCAGGGAAATCTGTATGCAGATTATTGGTTTTGTTAACTTTCTGACTAGGTGGTCATAACATGCAGAACACTCCAGGCACAGTGCTTGACACAGGGTGATTGGCCAATAAGTGGCAGTGACAGAAATTCCTACTCTCACTGGTACAGAGCAATATGGGCCTGAGGTTTGAAAATATGCTTTTAATCCAGGCTTCTGTGTAAATCTTTGGGCAAGTTAATAGCTTCAGTTTCTCAAATGTAAAGTGGAAATAGTCACCTTATGTACATCACGGGATTACCATTTGGCTCAAATGAGATAGTCAGGATCGAAAAACCAAATCTAGTCATGATGTACTAACCTGTGTGATAAAATCAGTGCCAAGTCGTGAGATCTTCATTATTTTTGCCATAAATCTTAGCCTCTCAATGTTAGAGTTATGTGCTTGATAAGTACTTTTGATGGAATTGTAGGGTCAGCCATGCAGTTGTTACCATTCACTGGAAATTTCACTGCTCTTTCTTTGTAACTGTCTTTACATCTGTTTTTCTGTCTCCTAATTAAAAAAGAAATTATTTACAAATGAGAAAAATTAATGAGCATTACAGAATTGAGCCAATAGATGAAAGCAATGCCAGTCTAAAAGAACCATATAAGCTGCATGTAAGAAAACAGATGCACAAACTTAATTTTTTTTTAATGTTTATTTATTTTTGAGACAGAGAGAGCATGAACGGGGGAGGGTCAGAGAGAGGGAGACACAGAACCCGAAACAGGCTCCAGGCTCTGAGCTGTCAGCACAGAGCCCGACGCAGGGCTCGAACTCATGGACCGCGAGATCATGACCTGAGCTGAAGCCTGACGCTCAACCGACTGAGCCACCCAGGCGCCCCTAGATGCACAAATTTAAACAATCATAAATGGGAAGGAAAAAAAAAAAGGAAATCCTCACATGCAAGAAAAGGTAGCTTCTGTCTTTGTTTGTAATCTGTTTGCTACCAAGTATCGGGGGTAAGAATGGGTCTGTGGTGAAATTGTTAGGCACCATGGAGAAGTGTTGATTTCTTACTTGTCCCTTTTAGAAGACATGCTCTTGTTCATTTCTGTGCTTCTGTTAAAAGCATCATTAAAAACTGAAAGAAGAACAAACATTTCTAAGGTTGTTGCTGAAGGTGCAGCCATGAGGCTTTGGAAGATCACAGGAGACAGGTAAAGGTCGGGTCTGGCAACAATGGCAGGGAGCTCTTTTTGTCCCCATAAAGCAGTAAAGGATAAAGAAGAGATCATATGGATGTGTAGCAAAGCTTAGTTCATTTTTAAAGTCAAAATAGTTTGGAAAGAAGAGGTTGAGCAGAGTAGCACAGCAGGAGGTTTTTGTAAGATGAAGTAGAATTAAAGTGTAGGCAAGAATTATTTTCTGTCTTCAATTTTAAAGAACACCATCCTATCCCATCTGTCTCTTTTTCCTGTGTTGTTCTTGACCTTCTTATCAGCGCTTGACTTTCTTCCTTGGGGATATTCCTTGCATAGTCAGCACAGACTCCATCTGAAATCTTGAGACTCACACCCTTATTGCAAAAGAGTTGAAGAGAATTCAAAGAAACATGTTCTGCTAAGTAGCTTGGGAACTAATTGTTCCAGGATGTTTCTGTAATAAGACACTGCCAGCTAGAAGCCAAAAAGTCCATGTAACATGTACCAATCCCATGGTAGGATTCACTTAAAAATATAAACCGAAGTTAGTATTAAGCCTTAGAAATTCCTACTGACCTGTTGACATTCCTTTGACAATAAATCTTTCTTGAATGGTCACTTCCCTCCTTTCCGATCTGCACGTAGACCCCAGGACCTTGCTCTCAGTTTTTCCTTTTCTCTCTACAATGAGGGAAAAGGTGATGGTTTGCTTATCTCTCATGCTACACATTTCATTGTATGTCACAACTTGAAATTCTTAGATGTGATTTATAGGTTCATCAGCATGTTGGTGAAGTAACCAAGGGATAAATATTAGAGTGCTATTTATTCATGTACTAGAATTTTTATATACTTTATTTTTAATTTGCACAACAAAACCTGTGGAGTAGATATTCTTGTTTTTACAGACAAGAAAGCTTCCCTGAGAGGTTAAGGCCTGTGTCTGAGTTCACATAAAAATTTTATATATTTTTTTAAAATTTTTTAAAAAGTTTATTTATTTTTGAGACAGAGAGACCATGAACAGGGGAGGGTCAGAGAAAGAGGGAGACACAGAACCTGAAACAGGCTCCAGGCTCTGAGCTGTCAGCACAGAGCCCGACGCAGGGCTTGAACCCACAGACCATGAGATCATGACTTGAGCCAAAGTCGGACGCATAACCGACTGAGCCACCCAGGTGCCCCCCAAATTTTATATATTTTATATAAAAATACAATAAACATTTTATATATATGTTTCCGTAACCAGTTAAAGCATTAGATGTTTTTAACTCATTTAGGAGTCTTGCTGGGGGGTGGGCGGTTAATCTACTAAAAATTAGTGTATTTTATCAAGAGATTTATGTCGTAGCCAGAATGGTCTCAGCCATGCATCATGCCAGGTGCTCAGGGGAGGGATGAAGTGAGCTGGGTTAGGCTACAGGGAAATAATCCTGGTCAGAGTAAAGAAGGATAAGCATTCTTAATTGCTAATCTTAGGAGGGAGGAATATGACCTTGATGTAAGGGCTCCTAGGCAGGAGGGCGTTGCTCTTGCGTGACAATGTCTGTATCCCAGGTGAGAGAGGCCCACCGGAAGTGATTTGACAGTCCATCAAGGGCTTCTCTGAAGGACCTCAGTAGGGCAAACAGGGGCAAAGAGGCACAGAGATGGCCTCTTAGGTCCCTGCCAACCTTGGGTCACTCCCATTTCTGGACAAGAAAGGAAGCTCATTTCCTACAGCATTCTAGAGCTTTCATTAGTGTGTCTTTGCTTTGATTTTAATATAATTAGGTAATAAGATCATAGGAAAATATCAGGAAATGACCCCAAACAAATGTAATAAATGCTGCTTCTGTTTATTCTTTATTGTCTTTTTTCCTTAATATCTTCATTAGGATTTGTATAGAAAACAGGGTTTGAGCATGATTTTGGCATTTTAAATAATTTATAGAGGATGATTGTTAATCTGTCTTGTTGGTCATGTCTGTGTGGATATAATCCTAACGTGAACTATCATCAGTCAAGTGTCTCAATCCTCAATTACAGCAAAATTCCTTACAATCTGTTTACGCTATTTTACATAAAAATTGCATCTCATCTTCTAGGCAGATGTGGAGACCTTGTTGGATTTTATTTCCTGCATTATTGTCCCATAACAAGCATGATCTTAAGTTCAGTGTGTGGGAGGCCAGAAAATATAACTGGTTAAAAAATTAGGCTTCGTCATTGGTGTTGTCCAACTCGGTGCTTAGCTCTGCCACTTAGCAGTGCACCCTGGGGAAGCTGGTCAACCTCTTTTGCCTCAGTCTGCCTTCTGTTGCATGGAGTCATATTGTATGTACCTTCCAGAATTGCTGTGTGTAGATTAACTGAGCCGGTATATTTGTAGAGCATTAGCATGATGTCTGGCTCCTTTGACACACTTAATGAATGATGGCTCCTGTCAGCACCTCTATCTTCACGATCCTGGGTCTGGGTGGGTGTGGAAGGCAAGCTGGAACCTGTAGAGACGGGACGCAGGCTCCAGACTCTGGAGGCCGGTGGCGATGCCGTGTTCTTGTTTGTTCTGCTTTTAAGCATCTTGTCCCATTAGAGCAGAGGCAGTGCTACAAGCTGCTAGCTCCCACATGTCTTGCTTCTAGTGCTTTTGTGAAACTTAATGTGCATGAATTCCAGAGCGAGGCTGCCTGGAATTCAATCCAGACTGCACCGTTTGCCAGCCCTGTGACCTTGCTCAAGTCCCTTAACCCTTCTGTGCTTTAACTTCCTCTTCCTTAAAATGAGGGATCACAGTAAGACTCACTTTATAGGATTATCAGGAGGCTTAAATGAATTAATATACATTGAGCTGTTAGGGCCTGGCGCATGGTAAGTGCTATGTAAGTCTTAGCTAGTATTTTTTTTTTTAAGGAAAATATTTTCAGTTATCTTGAGATGGTGGTAGAAGTGTATTATGCATAGAAATAATTGTAATATTTAAAGGATATATATTTAAAGAGAGCTGACAGTGTGCTGGGCATTTAGTGCCCCGTTTTTAGGGTGAGAAGCTAGGTATAGCTCAACTATCTCAGGGGACATTGGGCCCTCTACTAGCTGGTTTTGTTAGAAATTGACTGTTCTTTCCCCTCCTCTCTGGGACCTACCCGGTATCTTCTCTTCACTAATTCAGATGTTACAGAAGGCAGGGAGAATTGGTGATTTCTAAAAGCCTGTGCTCTTTACCCTGCAGTGTTCCCCAAGGCAAGAAAACAAAGATGTTAGTTACTGGCTTATAAGAGAGAGGGAAAATACTGGGGGAACAGTTACAAAGGAATGATCTCGCTACAGAAGCACAAAAGGTCTAGTGAGAAGTCAGGAGCCATGGTGATCTGCTGTGCTGCCTCTTGAAGTAGTGGCGTGTGTCCAGGCATTGTGGATTTTACTAGCCTTGCATGTGTCCATCACAGTCCTAGAGGCCCACACACCCCTTTCCAAATTGTAGACACCACCTTCAGTTCACGTTGGTATTCTCCAAGGGCCTATGCTTTTGACAAATAGGCATTAAGTCTCTTTACTGCCTTTGAGAATAAGCACTTTCTCGGTTATTCCTGATGGCCATCTGCCAGTTGTGTGACTTTTTAAGTCATTTAACTTTACGAGTTTTATTTTACTCTGGAAAACTGGTGGGTTAGATTTGGTGATTTTTAGTGCCTGTTCTTTTTATTCCAAGATTTATCCCTGTAGTGTAGAGGAAGGATAAGTGGAAGGAAGAGGAAGGTGTGGGGAGAAAACACTGGCACAAAAGCCAGTTCTCCACAGGGCATGTAGTGCTACTTAGGAACAGAGTGAGAGACCTCGAGAGCTTTCTCCAGAAATACTTCTCCTCCTCCCTGCTTTGATTCTGAAATGTGCCATTGTCTCGAGGTTATTACCACCTTCCTTGAAGAATTGCATTTAGAGATAATATCCATTGACTTTTGTTCCCTTATTTATGCATTGCTAGTGTGGGTACAAAGCAGATAGGAAAGACTTCCATGAACTTTTGACTCTGTGACTTTTCAGCAGGGAGGAATGTGGTAGGAGCATAGCAGGACTTGACATAGAGCGATCACACCCTCCCTCTGGATCAGGTTGGAATATGTGTGTCCCAGTGGTGACCTGCAAGATACTGGTCCTGCCCTCACATGGCCATGTGCAATCAGGGAGTATAAGACTAGTTTGGCTCCCAACCCTGATCTTGCAGTGTGACTGTCCAGGAACAGATTTATAGAAAGTATATTTGTGAGTTCTGGTTATTAAGGTCTGTGCCTTATCACCCCGCTAGACCCACAGCATCTTTAATGGTGAGCACCTGGTTTATATCTTCACAGTCCTCAGATAGTTTTAGTACAGGATCCCTCACACAAAAGTGTTTAGCAGTTAAGCATCAAGGAGGATGGGTGCAATGGGAGTGGTTCACACAGCGGTGGGAGGAATATTTTATCACTGACATTGCTTAGCATTGCTGGTCCGTGGTGATAAGAAAAATCAAACCGACTTCTAGTCCATTTTAGTATTGTTTTAAAATACTCCCCAGAGAATGCAGTCCTTATTATCTGACCTGGTGTGGACTCCCAACCCCCCAGCTTTCCCTATTCCAGTCCCACATACACCCCATGGATATTTAGTAAATTGTAAATTTTTAGTCAACTTATGACTATTATGATGGTCTCTTAGCTGCTCCTCTTGCCTCTGACCCCAACTTCTTTATTGCCTCCTCCATACTATCAGAAAAATGATTTACCTAAAGGAGACTCTGGCCTCTCTGGCTTAAACTCTAGCCCATCCTCAGAACCAGTTGACAGGGTATTGAATATATAAGGCTCCCAAGGTCTGGTTCACACTGAACTTGCTCCTGCTCTTCTTCTCTTCTGCAGTAGCAGAGATCTGGTCATTTTCCACATGCACTGAATTCTTTCTTGCCTCTGTGTCTTGGCTCATGTTCTTGCCTCTGGCCAAAATAACCTTACCCTACTTCTTTATCTGGTTAACTCCTACTCCTCTTTCTTTCATTTATCTATCTAAACTCAGTGCAGTCATTCCCTCTTGCAAGAAGCCCATCTTCTAGTACCTTGTATCTGGTGTGCTATATGAGTTCCTCTCCCATGACAACAAAGCCATAGTATGTTTTTGTTTTTTGAAATGATCTGGACATGTGTTTACTTTCTAAAAATTTTTACAAGCTCCTTAATTAACATCTGGAACCTCATCTTTTCCAGACCTCTATCCGTAGCAGTTGGAACATAGTCGGTACTCAGTAAATCTGTATTGAACTGAATTGTTAAGTCCAACTTTATCAAAGGGAACACTGGTTTCTGGTGTGCAAATCCTCTAGCTTCTATGATAAACTGATGTATACTTTTATATATGTATGTACACACATATATACACATGTACACATATACGTCTATGCATACATTTATATATCTTAAGGAATTTATATATAGACACATACTTTGGAAGTTAAGAAGATGGTTTTCTATTGAGGCCAGTGGTCCTATTTTTATTAAATGCTTGCTTTTCAGATTAGTGTATATAAACAGTGAAAAGTATTACATTTGAATAATGGTAATTCTACACTAACTTTGTTAATTTATTTTTCAGAACACAAGAACAATGAATAAAAGATTCTAAGCCCACAGCAATATAGAACACAGACATGTTTGTAAAGTGGTATTTTGATAGTTTTGCAAGAATCTTCAAGTGAAAATCATTTGTCTCTAATATCAACCACTCAGAGCCAAATTGAAACAATAGGAGTTTCATTTAGGATCTATAATAGCTGCGGTAGAATATGACTATAACACTATTTACTGGAATTATAGAAGGGAATTTGCCGGTACAGAAAGGCAAGACAATCAAATTTTTCAGCAGAAGTAAAACACTAGCAAACTCTTCATTTTGCAAATTGGCAATTTTTTTTGAAGCTCTGACCACTTTATTGGCAATTATCTTGAATCATGTTGCATGTAATTCTGCCTATCACTCTCTTCTAACTTTAATATGTTTGGTGAAAGAGGAATTTATACAGTCATGTTTTAACCCATGCTTATTTTTCAATCCAGATCTCCCTAGATTTCAAAAATCTAGAGAAAGCTTAAGCTTAGAGAGGTAACAGGGGACCCAGAGATATTTTCAAAGCCCCTCCAGTGGAATATTATGCATATTTATTTTAAGAGTATTTTTTTCCACCAGAAATACTTGATTAAGGACAATGCATTTCTCAACTTCTTTATCGTGAAAGTTTTTTGATAACCCAGGTTCACCTGAGACTTTTTAAAAAAGATAAAAGTTCACCTATTCAAATTCCATTTGAATAGAAAGCATATTTTGAAGTCCTTGAATAAACTTTGCCTTGGGTTTCCAATGGATCTTAACTAACTGGGTGAACTTTAGTAACAGATATCTCAATTATAAATGCTTTCCTTGGTTCATAAAATAGTCACCACAGATGTCTTTAAAACATAAATTCCTTCGCATATTTAAAATAGGATTAGGTTTATTAAGAACAATAGTTGAAAAACCCAGAGAGGCTTCAGCAAGACCAAGTTAGCTCTGATAGCCTGGGAAGCAGATGGGTGTGTCATTGCTATAAATAGAGCCTCACTTGGGGTTGGGGAATTCTTGCTTTCTGATTGACATCTGCCTCATTCTGAAAGTGCTTTTGACTGCCAGCGTTTTAAACAGTAGTTGGGTAGAGTTTGAAACTTTTAGCTTCATTTCCTTGCCCATTATTTCTATGACTAATAGGTCTTTTTCTACCCATTCGGCACACAGAGAAGATGCTTCTGTTAGCATTTTTCTCTAAAGCATACAGTATCACAGAGCTTCCTTTGTGGTAATAAATGTTCTTGCTAAGACCTCATCATATAACCTGTCAGTCTGGTTGGATTGGGGACATAAGAAACTTTAAGACCAGTGGCCTTGAATAAATTGTTCAACTCTCAGTACTTTTACTAACATAGCAAAGATAACTATTGGACCTCCGAAACATTGATCATTGAGGAACGGCAGCATTTGGGCTCTAGAAAGCTCTGAGATAACTTAGGTCCCAGCTACCTTGCTGTTTCTACTTCGTGGACATATTTTTTTCCTCCTACAGAAGTCCTTTAAGGAAAAAGCCAAACTGAGTGGAGTAAGAATTGAGAAGATAGTTTTCTATGCATGTTTTTGGAGCTACTCTGAAGTTCCAGCCCTAGCTATAACCTTTTTAAAAACAATTTATTATATCTTAGAATATGATTTTAATTGGAGAAAGGAGACTAGGTGAATTCATAATAACTAGTGGGAATGTAAATTTGTCAACAGTCTTATTTTGCAAAGTGGATCAGTGCTGGAAAGAAACATACCAACTCATTTTTTAAATTTTTTTAAATGATACAATCAGTTTAAATACAGTGCTCTGGTTTTAAAATTTCAAATCTGTATTATGTCAGTAGTTACTCATTAATTAAAATTTAATTTGCTTTCAGAGGTGTTTAATTTTTGCTTGCAGGCACATAATGACTTGAAAATCTAAACAATTATTGTTCATTTAGGAGAGAAAAATACTCCCAACCAGTCTGGTGTGCCAACCCTGTTTTTCTTGGCAGATTCAGTTAGAGAAATTGGTTATTACTGAGTTCCAGAGTATGTTAGGTATAGGCTAGGACTATAGTTGTCGTGATCTGTGTTCTAAGGCTGTATAGTCTAAAGCCGTGCCTCAGTTGAAATAGAGAATTTGACAGTACGTATAATTTACAAAATGGCCCTGATTGCCATTATATTTGTAGAAGCAGAATTAGTCAAGAAATACATTAATAATTTTTTATCAAATTATTTTTTTAATTTGTTTTTTTAAATATTTTTATTTTTTGAGAGAGCAGAGTGTAAGCAGGGGAGGGGCAGAGAGAGAGGGACAGAGGATCTGAAGCAGGCTCTGCGCTGACAGGCTGACAGCAGCGAGCCTGATGTGGGGCTTGAACTCACGAACTGTGAGATCATGACCTGAACCAAAGTCAGGTGCTCAACTGACTGAGCCACCCACACTCCCCTGAAATTTGTTTTTTAATGAACGTTCATACAGCCTTTCATGTATTCAGCAGACATTTGTTGAGAGACTATTGGGTACCACACACCATACTAAGAGTAGTCAGTGGGATAATTCGTTGGTCTCTGACCTTGTGAAGTTTATAATTATGTGGGGAGGAGACATAATCACAATTTATATTCAATCATTTCTATAAGAGTAATTCAAAAGGTTATGGAAACACAGTGGAACCAAGGGAAATCTCTGCCGGGTAGGTGGGAAGGGCAATCTAGAGTTGGCACCCAGAAGGGACTGGAGTGATCCCAGAAGGATCACAGAACTGGAAGGATCAGTGGGACCCTGTGTTGTGGGAGTACATGGGCTACTCGGCAGAGGAAGGTAGACAGCACCTTGCATGCATGATGGGGAGTGGGGAAGCGGCAAGGCTGGGGCAGCAGGTGAGCATGCCACAAAGATGCCCAGTGAAGGGAGCAGGCTGAGGAAGTGCCAACCGAAATTCCTTAGTGCCTTGCAGGTCCTGGCATGGGAACATGCCTTCCCAGAGGAAGGGCCGCTTTTTCCTTGCACCAATGTGCCATCCGTCTGCCAGGCTCACCCAGGGGAGGATGCTTGTTCTGAGTCACAAAGAGGTGAAGTACTGACTGGGGGCTGGCGATTTGCAATGGCATGGTAGGAGAGCACTGGGTTGTACTTGTGTTAAGATCAGGACAAGGAGTTTGGGACTTGACTTTGTAGGCAACCAGGATGTTACTGAAGGATTTTGTTTAATGACAGCAACAAAAACGTTAATTAAAGAATCTTACAAAAGAAACATGTTGCCTGTAGAAAATTTAGATAATCAACAAGTTCTCATAATTTTGTAACTTAATGTAACTACTTAATGTAACTACATAATGTAACTACTATTTAACATGTGTCTTCCAGACTTTCTTCAGTTTCCGTGTACTGCCTTTTAAAACATAAATGAGGTCTTATTGCATATACTGCTGGTTTGTAATATGCTTTTCCCCGCCTCAAGAACATACTTGAACATAATTCCATATTTCTAAGTCATCTTCTATAACATTATTTTTGAATTCCAGCTTGCTATTTAATTATAAAGATGAACCCTAGATTTAATTTCACCAATTCCCTATTGCCATTCTTTTAGATTGTTTTCAGTTATTTTATAGCATAAACTGTATTGGAATGAACATTTGAAAGATAATGTTCTAGAAATTAACTTTTATTTAAAATTCCATAAGTTTTTATAATTTTAATAAGAGTAATTTTTAAAGTCCCATTTCTTAATGAAACAATTTCATCCATATCACATTACATAACTATAGTCCTGTTGGCAAGTTCTTTTAGTAATGGTGTTTTCTCCCCATTGTAGATACCTCCGCTGATGAGATTACCTTGATGATATCATGTTCGCTTGCTTTTTGCTTCCATAATACTTGGAATTTTTTTACCACAAAACTCATAATGCTTTATTATAATTGCCTGTATAATTTTTTTTGTCTGTCAGATTCTAATTTTTGTGAGGGCAAGGACATAGCTATCTAGTTTATTACTTCCATTCTAAGCACAAAGTAAGCATTAGAAGATTTTTTTTTTAAATAATAAATAAAGGATAAACAGATATCTTAGATGGACAAACAGAAGCTGAAAAGCCAAAGCACCAACAAATAAATTACCTCCTTAGGGTCTCCTTTACCTTGTAGCCGTAGTGAATGAGGAGTTTCATAAAGGGGGAAATGGATGTAAAGTGAGAGCTACCCTGCGTTTAAGAGGGAGGCTGTATGACCACCAGTGATTGTGGTGGCTTGGTGTGCGCTTGTGTCTTTCTGTGAAGAGATGGATGGATGTCTAGAAAAACTGGCACTGAGTTGGTTTCTTTTCGATTTACCTTGCTTCAAAACCAAGGGAGCTATGTATAAACCTTCAAATGCCTTCCCCCTCATGAAAATTAACATGAAAATAACAATTTTATAACTCAGCCTAGCAAAAAAAAGATACCTCCAACTTTAGCATCTCAAAAGTGGTGTTCACCATCGATGCTGCTATGTGAAGAATAGTTGTATGGAAAAGGTCTGCAAAGAAAGGAATTCCCCTGCATTGCAAAGTTCAATATACTAGAGCCTGAAACTAAGAGAGAGAGTGAGCTCGGGAAGATAGAGAAACGAAACCAACAGGGACAAAAAGCAGGTAGTCATGTATCCCTAAGACCTAACACAGTAGCTGATACATAGCTGCTTAGTAAGTATTTCCTTAACAAATAAGACTAAATTGGGATACATTTCTAGAGATTCCAAGAATGTTACGTGAAAATAGAAAACATTTTTGTATCTATGTATTTATATGTAGTTATATTTACATAAAAATGTGAGCACTTCCTCAAGCAGTTGGATTGTCAATATTCCTGATCAGAGAAACTTCTGAATTCCAGGTGTTTTTTGTTTGTTTGTTTGTTTTATGGATATTGTGAAGAGCTGGAATCTATAGGATGCTTAGAAGTGTAAGTGGTTCTTCTTTTTGACGTGAGCCTCTATAGCCATTTATTTCTTTACAAAAGTGAATTTCTTTGAATTTACCTAATCTCATTTCGTGTGTATAGTTTTGCGGAAGTAACACATCAAACCTTTTAATCTCTAGCTATATGTTTTACAATGGTATTTTCCATATTTACATGTTAGTAACTTTATTGAGGCCATTTATCTGAAGAGGAGTGTGTTTTCTATTAAAAAGATGTTTTGAAGTATTGTGCCCAGAAGAATTGAGGCAAAATGACATTAATGAAATACATCCTCATATAAATATTATGCCAGAATAAAAACTGGGATCCTAACGGAAGCTTTTATAGTTATATTTGTCCTGTGGGACTGTACTAAACAGCAAGTTGTTAGCAGTTTCTATCATGTGATTGTACCAATAAGCCAAGCATTTAAGTTACTGGGTGTGCATTTTCATTAGTACCTGTGAAGCACCTGGAATTATCAGCAAACAACAAGCATGAAGACAATGTTTCAATTTTCAGTTGTGTTTCGTGTTTACACTTAATACACTTACACTTTCATCATAAGATGTGTGGTATGAATCACACACAAAAAATATTCTGTCATGATCTTTGCATTGAATCATGTGTTTTGCTGTACCTCCTGTAGCTGTGTGAAACTTCAGATGACCTCTGTGGCAGTGTCATGCCGAGATCAAAAGTAATATGTTCAAGGTTATATGAACCACTGTGGTGTCTCAGAGAATTTATACCCAGAAGCAAGTCTCAGGACAAAATGTCAGGAAGGATTAAGTCCCTGTGTATAACAATTCTTTCTCGGCCGCCCTCTTCTGTAACACTCATTATTACCTGAGATAGGCAGAAAGGGAAAGTACAGAGAACATAGGCTATGGAATTTGAAATTCTGCTTAAATTTATTTTTTATTTTTTATTTTTTAGAACATAGGCTATGGAATTTGAAATTCTGCTTAAATTTATTTTTTATTTTTTATTTTTTAGAACATAGGCTATGGAATTTGAAATTCTGCTTAAATTTATTTTTTATTTTTTATTTTTTAGTTTTTAGGCCATGACTCTATAGATGTGGAATTTGCTTGTAAATATCACCTTTGTACCATATTGGCCTAACCTTTGTTAGATGGTTTTGCTTCATAAGCTGAAGTCTTAACTTTAATTATTCAAGGAATAGAGATGAGTAAGGTTAGGCTTGCATGCAGGAGTGATGATGACTCATTTTCTGCTCTCCATGGCGACCCTTGCTGAGAGCTTTATTGAAGGACTGCCACAGGTAGCCAGAGACACAGAGGACAAAGGGCATTGCAGCCAGCACAGGGAGCTAGGCTAATTTCTATGTAATAGGAACTCCCATTCATTAAGAGTTCAGCACCTTCTCTTGCATTCAACAAATCCAGATATCATCAAATAATGAAGATTTATATAAAGTACAGAGTAACAACAGCAGTATTTCAATGCATAGCAAGTTGTGTTTGCTAATTGTAAGTCACTAAAAATATGGTTTATCTATGTTTCTTATAGCATTCATGATAAATATACGATAAACTACTTATTAAGGTCATTTAAAACTCTTCAAAGTAGTATATCATTAGATAAAGAAGCTTTAAATAAAATTTAAGAATACATCTGTGAAACATTGCAGACATGGCAAAATAGTACGATAGATGCAGATGTGCTTACTATTAAGAGTAAATGATAAAAGGCACAAGATTTATGCAATCTGAAGAAACAAGAGTAAATGGATATTAACATTTTGCTATTTGTTAGATCCTGTTCAAAAAGTTCCTGTTTCCTTAAATCTTCAACAATGCTTAGTGTTACTGATTTGCAATATTTTGCCAATATAAAGAGTATAAATTGCTGTTTCATCATTTTGATTTCTCCCCCCAAAATAAATACCTGACAAGGAGCATCTTTTCACACATGTGTAATTAGCTATCCATATTCTTTTCACATTTTTCCACCGCTCTTTTTATATTCTTCTGATTTTTAGGAGTCCTTTAGACATTTGAAGTCCTCATCCTTTGCTTATATCAATGTATGCATCTTTTTTTAATGGCTTCTTCTTCAGAGTTTTAAATTTTAATGGGGACAGATTTATCGATCTTCATTATGTGCTTTTGTTTCTTGTGTAAGAAATCTTTTTCTACCCAATATCTTAAGAATGGTTAGATATATTGTCTTCTAAAAGCTTTACAGTTGTGTTTTTTCACATTGCATCTTTATTTCATCTGACTTGGTCTAGGTCCTCTTATCTTTTCCATTGGTCTATTTCTCTATCCCTATTCTAATGCTACACAGTTTTAACTACTACAATTTTTGCCAATTACATTGAAATTAAAGTATTTTGTGTGAAGATTATTTGATATTATTTTTACATGTAAATATTTTCTTATTTTCTGCAACATTATTAGGCATAGAGGGAACACTGGACCTAACTTTCTTATGCAAACTAGGTCAATGTAAATAATTTATAACAAAAATGGTTGCATGGACCCAGTTAAGGGCCAACCATCCATTGACCCATATCATGTGGCAGGCAGTGTGCTAAATGCTACATACATAATTATCTCACAAAAGCCTCATTAGTATATTAATATACCCATCTTCCAGACGTATAAATGAAGTGTTTATGGCATTCAACCTTAGACCTCTTTGACAGAAAACCTATCTTCTTGACCATTATGCATATTGCCCTCTCCTTTGGGCTCCTCTCCCTAGTTTATCTTCCACACAAAAAGAACCTACTGTATCCAACCTGGGTGACTTCACATTGTAGGTGACTCATCCAAACCTCAGCCTCCTTAATTTACCTGACACTGACTTTTCATCTCTAGGGACCTCTGCTCCTTCTCCATTTCAGTCATACATCACCACAGCCACTCCTTGGGCCCTGTCATCACCCATAATTGTTCCATTTCTGAAACATTAAATTCAAGTATCTCACTCTCTCACCCCAATCTTAGAGGCCTCCTGCTCATTGACCCCTCTGCCACCTTTCTATTGGTCAGTCCCCTCCTGTGTTTTCTCCCTTGGCTAATCAGCTTTGTTTCCATGGCCCAACATGTGAGCCAGTCTTCTGCTTATGTCTGAGTCAACCTGTCTTTACTCATCTAGGTGGATTGTGCAGTCCTGCTGAAGAAAGTCATTCAAGCAAAAGGTTTATGCCTCTCCAAAATGGAGAGATTTATATACCCTCCCTATATCTGGCTGATGCCTACTTACACTTTGGTTTCAGCTTAGAGTCTCTTTCTTCCAGAAGTCTTCTCTGTGCACTTGCACAACAACATCACACTGTGTAAGAGTGTATGTATTCCTCTCTCTCCCTACAAGATGCTAAGTGCCTTAAGGGAAGGGACCTTATCTCTTAGTAATTATTGCAGCCCTAATACTTCTCATATTTCAGGACTAAATGAAACAACTCACAATAAGTTAAGGAACCAACCAAACTTACAGATGAACATGTTTTAAATAGCTCTAAACTCCAAAGTAACATATTCATAGGAAAGTACTTGTAACTTCTCAAAAGATTTTCAAACTTATTTTCTCAAGTTTTGTGCAAAATCATTGTATTTGGTCTTAGTAAAATTTGACCAAAAGAAAGGTGTGTTCTATAAGGATCTTTCTGTTTAGGAGACAGAAAAAGCATTTGGAAGACAATAGAAAGCTTGATATATCTGGTGTCCTGGAGGAGTAGCTTATGAGTTTATCTGTTTGAGGAAATAACCCCTATAGAAATCTCAGAATTTGAAATGTGTACTGTTTCTGTTGCTTAGGTGGACACTCTGGATTTTTTTTTAACTATGTGTTTACTGTGATACCCTCTTGGATGTTTAATTAAACTTCGTAACTAAAAAGCACAAGTTACTGCCACAACTTAAGTTTCTCAGTGGTTAAATCAAAGTGCTTGTAAGAACAAATATTATAAATTGTTAAATACTTTAAGATAATAAAAAAGAAATACTAGTTTTTAGCACATAGCTTTATTTTAAAATTAACACTCTCATGAAGTATAAATTTCTCCTGAAAACTAAATCACTCCTTGTCACCAAGTTTTAACCACATGCTAAGCACTGTGAGTGGGGTTAATAAAAGAAAGATGAATGATTTAGACAGTGTCTACTGTAAAGACAAAAATAATTATTTTGGGATTTTAAAATGAATAAAATATATTTATTCTATATAGAGATAAAAAGAAAGTTACAGAAAAAAAAAATAGGAACTCTACTGTCTCAGATTTTACTCCCTAGTCTCAAAGGGCAAACTGGGATATCCTTACTATTGAAACCTGAAAACAAATTCTGTAACTAGGTTTTTCAAAAGAGTTATAGCTCCAAGGGAGATGGAAACAGGGGCCTTAACAAATGTTGATTGAATTTACTTAACAGAGTTACTAATTAATGTTGCTTCAGAGAGCCAATGCCCAAATACAGATTTCTTTTCTGCCCAGAGTTATGCCAGCTTTTGCCATACTTGAGCTCAGTAGGACCTTTTTCCTCTAACTTTGTTGATATTAGTTATTCGATTCATGTATATTAAAAAATAATTATTTTGGTACATATTGGGTTAAGCTGTCAAAAATTGCCTTTTTGTACTTCAGAAACACTCAACAGCAGCCAGTTTCTATGGTTCAATCCAGTATATAACACCAAGATGTTGGCAAGGAAAGAGAAGTTTTATTCATTATCTGGGGGAGTTTGTCTTAATTGAGGAGCAAGAAACACATAAGTGAAATGATCAGACTGTGTCCAAGAACTCAGGAGAAGGTCATTTTTAGGGTCAGTCATTTTTCATGTTGCATAAAGTTAGTGAGAAATCCATGGTTTGGTTTTAGAATTAAGTGTCCTATTAGTAGATGATGTGTTATATTCAGGTATTTTTGTAAACTGTAATTGCATATGAACTTTGTGTTAAGTGTCATTGGTGTATCAAGAAGTAAGGCAGAACTAAAAGTTCTATTTTAGTATGTTTTCTATGCATAATTCTGTTTTTACCAGTGTAACTGCCTTCTAGACGATTCATAACTTCTTGGCACAATTTCTTAATATTTTGACATTTGTATTTTTATTTTTCTTTGAAGGTCCACAGTCTAAATTTTAATAATTACTACTTTTATATTTTTATTATATCCTTAGGATGTGGGTTCTATTTAATTTTTATTATTTTTCAGATGATTGCAGGCAACCATATGTCTAATTATTTAAATAGCTTATTATGCTAAATTTGAACAAGTTGAAACCATAATTCTGATACCTTAGGTTGATGAAAGAAGCTTTTTATGTACAAAAAAAGATAGGAAGCTAAAAATTCAGGGAGAGAATACAGGCTAACCTTAAGGAAAGTAAGAACAATGGGGAGTTGGGGGTGGGGGGTGAGACCAGGAAGAGAATAGATTTTGAATCGATGGGAGATGGGGGGAAAATGAAGATTTTGATGGGCAAAAAAACAAACAAAACCTACACTGTCCCTGAACGCAATATATTCTACTTAACATTTCCAAATATCTTAAATTAGAAGATTATAAAAGACAAAAATTTATAAGCTAGTATCTTATTTTTTTAGTATTCCCAATTTATAGGAAGGAGGTAGAATATATACTCCCAGTATAATTGCAAGGCTGTAGAGATTTTGAAATGGAATCTCTGAACTTCCTGGAACAGTTTGAAGGGTCTGCTGTTGCTTACTAGCATTCCCAGGGGAATATTAAAAAATTTTTTTTTAATGTTTATTTATTTTGAGAGAGAGAGAGAGAGAGAGAGAGAGAGAGAGAGAGAGAGACTGACTACATGCACATACAAGCAGAGGAGATACAGAGAGAGAGAGAGAGAGGGAGAGAGAGAATCCCAAGCAGGCTCTGCACTGTCAGTGCAGAGCCCTACATGGGGCTCAATCTCACAAACTGTGAGATCATGACCCGAGCCTAGATCAAGAGTCAGATACTTAACTGACTGAGCCACCCAAGGCCCCCTCAACTGGAATATTTTGAATCTGATTCTTTCCCAGCTTCCTTGGGGAAGGTAGTGTTTTATTCATTAAATATTAAGATCTGAAATAATCATGTGTAACCTTTCTAGAATCCTCCCTTATTTTTCCTAGTCAACCCAGCATTACACCCTTACTAGGTGATAGATGCGTGTTGAGAACACCATTTTTGGCTTTTAGCTAGCTATGTGCAACTGGACTTGAGTTGTTTCATATGTAAGTGAAAGTGTTTGACTAAAATATCCTAAGAACTTTCTTTGATAGAGTCACTATTCATGCTAATGTACAGAGTTCCCACTGTCAGAACACTGGTATTTCAAGAGAATATACAATACAGTGTAGCTTCTCTTTTCTGTCCCTCTCCTTACTATCAATAGTGTCAAGAAAGAACGTTCCTGAGAAGGGGACAATGTTTTCTGTATATGTATATTCTTATGTAGATGTGTTGGTTGTTGATCTTTGGCCCCAGTGAAAAGGAATATCAACAAAAATTTTACCACATTCAAATGTAGATACACAGCCATCCTCCTCCTATGAAACATCACTGGTTTTGAGCAATAGTTACACATTTATTTGATTTCAGACTGAGGAGCAAACATGATTGTCTTGTTTCTTACCTTCCAGTGAGGACTGTCCCTTGGGACTGTCTCCCTTCTAGCAGCCTCCTCAGCCACTGGCACATCACATATTCAGCCAATTTATCGTAACCTTTGGCTTAATCACCCTCCCCGATGCACTCAGGTGTGGTCAGAATAGCAGAATGATGTGGTTGAAGTGATTAAAACTTTCTGCACAAAGAATTGCACGCGGCCACTTGTCCACAGAGCCACAGAACTGCATGTGGACGTGTCAGGCACAGAGAGCACCACGGATTGTCGAGTCCAGTGCATTTTGTTGTTGGCATTGAGATTTGAGGCTCTGTCTTTAGAATGTACCAGTGGGACTTATTACTTCCTCCTAGAATTCACCTTATCGTGGAGAGCTCACAATCTTTCCCCACTTGAAGGGCAGTTCTGCCTCCTCTCTTCCTGCTTCCCATGACAACTCTGGACACCCAGCAGGGTTTAGATGACCCCCAAACGTATATTAGTCTGTATAGGAGACCTGTTTTCTGCCATAGTCCTGTTCCCTGCTGGTTGTAGAGAATTACTCATCTTCAGCCAGGAGGACTGAACTAGCAGTTGGTGAATACAGGTTCTGGTTCCAGTTCTGCTTCTAGCTAGCTTTTTGACTTCAGACATTTTTATTGACCACTTTGAATCTTAGTTTTATAAGGTAGAAAATGAGGTGGTTGGAGTAGGTGGTAATGTTCTTTGAAATCGTGTGATTGTGTTCTTTTTCTAGCTTTAAAGAAGATGGTAGAGTTAACTCAGGCTATGTTTTTCAACTGGACTCCTCACACCCCTAGGGGGTGGTTGTTTTTGAGAGTTCTGACAAATACTTGGCACATTCTTGTAGAGCTTTGACCTTATTTAAGGATTTTAGGGAAACATTTCTTATTGAAATGTACATATTTGATGGAACAGAATATTAAATTTGCATGGATTTTACAATAACACATGCAATTTTGTAGTGCTTTTTATATTTGGTAGCCTATAAAATCTTTTTAATAAGTGTGGGGGGAAACTTTCAAAAGATGTTTCTATCTTTAACCTTTGATTTACTAATACTCCTATAGGTAGTGCCAAAGGGTGACTAGTCAGTGTTTATAAGGTTGGAGAAACATATCTCTATCTGATCCTTGTTTTTGTATGAGCGATGACATTGCTGTTTCCTTCATCTGACTCATCATTGTTTAGAAAAGGAAAGAGTAGCCTTCTCTGGGGGAAAATTTTTGAAATCATTGATGGGGGTGTGTTCCCTTTGTGAACAATTAGTTCTTCAGACCGGTTTGTTTTCCGCCAAATCGTCTGTTTCCGTTGTTAACAGATGGTTTCCATTATGAGGCTCCTTTTGCTTCTCTGTGAAGACCAACCCATGAATGAAAAGTGCACTGGTTAGTAGGAAAGGGCCCAAGGAGGTGTGGCGGGCAGGGAAGCCCAGCATCCTAGCTACCTAACTTGCTGGCTGTTCATTCTGCACAGCCTGCTCCTCAGATGCGATGGTTAGATTAGGAACTTCTATCAGGAAGAGCCCAGATGTTAACTTAAAGAGGATTGAGGTGGCAGGGTGCCAGACAGCACTTACTTCACTGTAGCTTTGTCAAAAGCAAGCTGGGAACCAGTGGTGGCTGGTCATGGTGAATTGCTTACGTACCCACAAAAATGTGATTTCCACACCTGGCTAGGATTTGGAAACCACGCCTAGGAAACATACAGAAACATAAAATATATATTTCAGGGTCCTACTGAAGGCTTTTCAAAAAAAAAAAAAACTCCCTGGAAACTTTATTGACAGGCTCATTTTGAAAAATGCCCCACTGGACAAGAGCCCAAGCCTAATTATAGTGTATTTGAGTTCACCTGCCTGTTCAGTAGATTATAGGCTCATTGAGGGCAGGAAGCATGTCCTTGCTCTGTTGTCAAACCACCATGCCCAGAACTTATGTGGCATTCAGGACGTTGAAGGAATGAATGAATATGTTATGCTTGTAATCAGCTTCCCAGGTAAACCAGCTACATTCTCTGACATCTTGTAGAACTAATTATTTTTTAATGTGGCTATGTTTAGATTTTAAATTAGGCCTCAGAGGTGAAAGGCCAGCACATTACTGACAGCCCATTTATCTGGTACACTGCACTCACCTCTAAGTTTTTGCCTTGGGGAAGCCCTTTGCATTAGGGGAGTGATATCAGCATCGTGTGTAAATACTAATCTATACTGTGGCCATCACTCTTCTTAGAAGCCAAGAGGTTGATAGTGATATAGTAGGCTAAGTTCATTGAAGTTTGACAGTTTATGTGAGAATTACTAGAGAAATGGTTTATTTATAGCAAACTTTCTAATAGGATTCTACTTAGAATTAACTTAAATTTTTTTTTTTTTAATTTCTTGGCATGTGTCACTCTTAGTTGCATTGAGTTGAGATTTGAAAGGAAATCTTGCTTCATTCAGATGCCCTTTCACTGCTATATTGTTTTGGAAAACTCTAGTGTTCCATGTAATTATATTGGCTTCAGTTTTATTTGACTAGAACCTGATGACTATTACTGGAATATAATCATAATTTAAGTATTGCTGATTCTTCAGTTTGTTAATTCTTCATGCATAAGATGACTTGGGGACCTTGTCTGATTTAAGACTAAGTATAATGAGTAGTATGAACAAAAGTTAAAGGGTAAAACTGTCCGAACTTTATATATCAACAATGTAGTGAGCTGTGCAGCAAAGCATTTGTTGTAGGGAATGAAACAAGCCAAAATAACATTTGGCAGGAGATCTAATTTTGTCTTAGCCATTTTAATTATGTTCCTTTAGATAAAGATAACAGATTATATAAAGTTTTGGGAACTTCCAAGGTTGCTTAACTGTATATGTTGAAATTACATATGATTATTTCACATTTAATATCTGAAGGTAGAGTCATTTTTAATTTTCAGACTTTGCTGAGCAGCCCTGTAACTATACCAACATAGTCATTATAAATGCTTTTCTGGAGCAGAAAGAAACTAAACGACAATGGTCTGTGTTTATCCAAGAAGAAAGAGGCAGCTTTCTGGGATGATTGTGATTTGACAATATAATGAATGGAATTTATATTTTTAAAATCAGTTTTTAGAATAGCTTTTGGTTGTTTCTGATTGGTCAGAGTTAATGAGGGAAACTATCCTCCACTTTTGTAGTTTTGTAACATTTTGCGTCTCAGAATTCCTGGAAACATGGATAACTAAAGGAAAACGTGAGTAACTAGGGATTTTAAGCCTAAACAAATTTTGAAAGGCTAATCTATAAAAAGCAGATTTACCACCTTCTGCATAATTCTAGATGGAAGGAGGAAGGTCAATGGAGAGAAGTTACAGAGATTTTAGAGTAAATCTTAGATAGAGTTTGTTAATAAACTACACACAACAATAAGTTGTCATAAGGACGTGTAGTGAATGTTCTGTGCTGGACGTTTTAAAGAAAGGTCAAAACTTGTCAGGAATATTTTACGGGGAGAGAAGAAAACCTACACTAAATCAACACTAAATGGCTATTTGAAATATGAGTATCTGTAAATCTAATTTCTTCTCCATTCTTGATCTCATTTATGAGGTATGTGTGATGCCTGCTGTGGCGAGAGATTGTGTTAACAATTATATTGATGGTTGAGTGCTGACATGAAGTTTAACCCACTCTCTATTCTTATTTTAATCGCACTTTTATCTATCCATTAATGGGATTATATTCACCTTCTTAGCAATGTTACCATGTCTTTTTTTTTTTTTTCAATGAAAGGAAAGGAATAAACCATTCGTACTACCAGTATTGTAGAACTCCTCTTATATTCAGACATCAGAGGCAGGGGGCAAGGTATCAGAATTCATCATGTCACAGTGGCCTTCCTCTATCCCTTGTATTCTTTGATCTCTACAGCCCTATTGCCCTGATGACAGATCATCCTGAAATGGGAAGTGCTGACCTATCAGAAATAAATAGCCAGAGATTATTCTAACAAATGACTAAAAAAATATAAATTCCATTGTAAACTCCTAACTCATCCCCACACACAAAAATATGAATCAAATTAATGCTGTATTTTGAAAGTCACTTATGGCTGAATTCAGGCTAGTAGCAATGTCTTTTTCACTATTACCTGGGCTCAACCATAATTCTTGGCAGAGGTCACACAATTTTGCTTTAGGAGTAAAGTCAGTAACATACCCTATGTTGGAGTACTACTGGATGAACTTCCAAAATGAAGCTCATAGCCAAGAAGAAAGTTATAGCAGAAAAACACAGTAAATGAAAAAATTAGCAGTAAGACTATAAAAACCAAGTTCATCATTTCAAGGACTACTTATTTATAAGTAAGTTTTAAGACACTAAGATCTCATTTCTTGGCCACAGTATATTAATATATGTAATACTTTAAATTTTAAATATGGTTTTACTAGGTCATATGTCATGGGCATTATAGTCTGTCAAAAAGGATAAATAAGGCAGCATTGTTCCATGCCTTGTATTTCACAGTCTTCTTTGTAGCCTGGGTATTCCATATGTTAATCCCCAATTTATATTTGGTTGATGAAATGTCATCAAACTTAATTTTTTCCCCTAAGTACTTTATGCATTTTCAACCATTTTCTTAAGAATGACTAACTTGAGCATGTTGGCAATAACAGAACTGTTGTGTCCGTCGGGCACTGCTTCATTTTGTCCCTGTGGGTCTTGGCCAAGGAGACAACTGCAGAGAAGGCCAGAGCCCTTCTGAGAACTTCACTGGGCCCGGTATTTGAGGCCACATCAGTTATTTCAGGTTTAAAAACTCCCGTTTCTTGTCTTCAGCCTTTATTTTAAAATTGGCGTAAAAACAAAATTATCAAGGGAGCATACTAAATGAAATGCTTTCCTTGATCTAGAAATGCTCAGTAAAACTGAGGCTAACCATGACTTTGGCCCCCTAACATGGAATAACTAACTTGCAAACCAGATTCAACTTCAGGGTGCATCCTCTTCTGTATATTGAACTTCTAAATGAGTTGTGTGCATGAGATATTTAGGTTTCATGTAAAATAAACACCAGCAACTTAATAGAAAGTATAAAATAAGCTCTTTCTATACTCAAGGCACCTACAGTGTGTTGAGAGCAAGTCTGATAAACACTTGACTGACAAGAGTTCTCCTGTCAAGTGTTTTTTGGGAAAGACAATAAAGTCTGCTCTTTGTGTACGGGCGCTGCCTTCTTCCATCTGGTAGGGAAACACTCCATGAGAGATGTGGGATTAGCAACGTCCCTTCAGGGGTTCTGTGGCACAAGAACTGAAGCAAAGGGAAGATGTAGTAACTTGCTACATGTCTCAGCAGTTATAGCAGCTAAATTGGGGTGAAGGGCCCAATTCTTTTCAGCCCTTCTGCCTTCTGCCCGATGGGTTGATAAGAAAAGTGTTGACTAAAGCTTTTCAGTTTTGTTTAGTTTATGGCCACACTGTTTCCTCCCATCTGGGGTGGTTGTTGAAAAAGGATAGTGAGGACTTCATGAAATTGTTTGTGGAAGCATTTCATGTAGATACTGAGATCTGTGTAACTTGAACAACCTTTTTGAGGTAACTTGGGCATCTGGAACTGAATGACCATCATGGATCCTCCTACTCTATTGAGCGTGGTGTTTCCAGGTAGTTACAACTTCCCCGTGGTCAATCGTTAGAATAAAAAATCTTCAAGTGTAATAGGCAATGGCTTAAGTTCCTGAATGTGCACCAAATATCATGTTTATGAGTGTTCTGTCTCACAGGAGGGAGCATTTCACCTCTAAATGAAAAGGTGACTGTGAAGTTGTCCATTTGTGACCAATACTGGTACATTTAGGCCTGTGTGCAATTGAAGCTGCTGTTCTCAGAAATGAAATATTGAACTGAGGCCTTCATTGCACATTCTGAGAAATACAAAGAAAAAGGACAGATCTGGATTTCAAGTGTTGTTGATGCTATTGGCTTAGACATGTTCCCTTTATTGGGTCTGTTTTGCAAACCTAAATTTGAGCCTGAAGAATTTCTCCATATAAATGTCTTAAGTATTGCAGTGGCACATCCATCACCTTTTTGCTTTTGAATTACAAAGATAACCTTAAGATATGAGCCGTATACTGGGCAATGTGATGCATACACAGAAAGGGTGAGCCTCCTTAGTGATGAAATCAGCCAATGCCCAAGAGGAAAGTAATAGGCAGAAAGGATAGAGTTGATGAAAAAATTGATTCTTTTCCATTAAACTGTACGTGATGTGTTTTTTATGAAGCAGGCATCGGCTGAAAGAAATATTTTTTCAACTACGAAGAGATGGATGGTGAGGGAGAGGAAAAGTATGTAAGGGATCAGGGGATAAATATGTGTCTTATTCCATTACTTTCTCAAATAATGAGAGCGTTCAAAAGCATTCCATTGTAGTTACTTCACATGTTTACGTGGCCTTTGTTGCTATTACAACTTTTTAATGTTAATGATGGCCTTGTTTTTATTTTAAAGTACATTTGGACTTCACGCATCATTACTCTCTCAATTCCAAAAGTTGTGTTGCTTATTTTCAGGTTTACCAAAGATGCAGGTCATCAAGAACTATACTGGGACACCACCCCCGGCTCTTCATGAAGGACCCCCGTTACATATCCAGGCAGGGGATACGGTTGAACTTCTGAGAGGAGACGCACACAGTCTGTTTTGGCAGGTACTGTCCAAATTACAGTGTTTGTTTTTGTTTTACTCGATGATTCATTACTGCTTAAAGAATAAAGCTCTTGTCTTTAGGAATTGATTGCATGCTTTTAGCTTCAGAAATTTGACATGATGTGGGGGAAAATATCTTTGATTAGCCTTCCTCATATTTACCAATGCCAAAGTGGCAGTGAACATTAGAACGTGAAAGAAAAATAGGATCAGTGCTGTGGATCATAATTACCATTTTTATTAAAAATTCATACTTTGCCAGAGCATTTTTTCCAAACCTAGGACCTGTGGGTGTGATCTAATTTGCGCTGCTTTAACATATTAACAGTTCATTTCAAGGGAACTACCTAATTAGCTTGCCAGTGGCCATTTCTGGCCATACATGATTTGTGCCTACCCACAGAAATCCCTGACATTCTCAGAGGTGCTCTGGGCATTATTCATGAAATGTATGAAATGTGAAAAGTAAGTGAGCATGTTGATGTTTGCTGGAGATGAAATCTCTCTTGTCCGGTAAGCCTATATTGGGTTTAAGGATTGTGTTAACTGAGGAAAATATGGGCTAGTGTTAAGAGTTGTTAAAGCTAGATGGTAGGACATTGCTGTTCACTAAAGTATTCTGTATCTTCATGTGTGTTAGAAATATTTCCCAGCAAAATTAAAGAGTTGGTTAAAAATCTGTTGTGTGCTGAGGGAAAGGGGCATGGGCTCAACAGAAAGATTAGCACACATGAGTGAAATTTGGCGGGGGGGGGGGGGAGAGAGAGAGAGAGAGAGAGAGAGAGAGAGAGAGAGAGAGAGAGAGAAGGGAAGCACTGGTAGATAATGCATTGTACACCTGTATAAATGATGGCTATTTTCTTTGCTTAAAACTATTTTATGGTCTGCCATCTTGTTATAGATGAATGCCCCTAGATTGAACATTTATCTACAACCACTGTAGCCAATGCTGTGGCCAATGACTTTTCCAAAACTCCACTCTTCTTAATATCCTACCCCTCTCATACCTCATCCTTCCCCAAACAGGAAGAGATAATGTCAGACTGATATTCTACTAACTCTTCAGTCCAGTCCTGCACATCCTACCCCCAAAACATACCTACATGTGTACCTGTAAGGTTTCTCTTATTCAAGACTTATTTTCCTTCTTGGGTTTTTCATCCCACATTTCATCAGCTGGTTCTTAATTCCTACATTTTCAACTTCATTCTCTCCACTAGCTCCTTTTCTATGACAAATAAATATGCTCCTCCCATCTTAAAATACATTTACTCAACTTCTGTCTGGTTATGTTAGTCTCCCTCTTCTATTCTCACAGCTAAGCTTTGGAGCACCTGGGTGGCTCAGTTGGTTGAGCATCAGACTTCGGGCTCAGGTCACGATCTCACCATTTGTGAGTTTGAGCCCCGCCTCGGGCCATGTGCTGACAGCTCAGAGCCAGGAGCCTGCTTCGGATTCTGTGTCTCCCTCTCTCTCTGCCCCTCTCCTGCTTGTGCTTGCTCTCTCTCTCAAAAATTAATAAACATTAATAAAAAAGCTAAGCTTCTTGAGAGAGTAGCCTATACTTGGTTTCTCCCTCCTTCTACCCTGTTTATAATATAGTCTGCTGCAGAAACTACTTCTTGGATCACTAATGCCACTTAAAAAAACAACAGTGTTGCAATATATAATAAAGTGCACTTATTTAAAGTGTACAATTTGATACATTTTGACAAATGAATGTACAAATCAAAATGTCACTGATCAAGATGATAAAAATCAGCCCCCATAGTTTTTGTGTGCCCCTTTGTAATTTCTCCTTCTTGCCTCTACCTGTTGTCCTTCCTCAGTCCCCAGGCAAATACTGTTCTGCTTTCAGACTATGAGTTTGAATTTTTTTTTAATGTTGTATAGTACATCATATAGTACATTCTTTTTTGTATGGCTTCTTTGAGATTAAACCATGTTGTTTTGTGTAAGATCATTCTTATTAAAAAAATTTTTTTTAATGTTTACTTATTTTTGAGAGAGAGAGAGAGAGAGAGAGAGAGAGAGAGAGAGAGAGAGAGAGAGAGAAAGAAAGAACAGGGGAGGGGCAGAGGGAGAGGGAGACACAGAATCCAAAGCAGGCTCCAGGCTCTGAGCTGTCAGCACAGTGCCCGACGTGGGGCTCAAACTCACTAACTGTGAGGTCATGACCTGAGCCAAAGTCGGACACTTAACTGAGCCACCCAGGCACCCTAATGGCTCTTATTTTTAAAAACTGACTTATTGATTGTATTATTGGCATACAAAAAGCTGTACATATTTAATGTAAGCAACTTGACAAGCTTGGAGATAAATATAAATCCTTGAGGCCATCACCACAATTTATGCCATAAATCTGTCCTTTACCTCCAAAAGTTTCACCCTGCCCTCTTTATTTATTTTTGTGATAAGAATAATTACCATCTAGCCACTTAGCAAATTTTTAAGTATATAATGCCGTATTATTAAATACAGACTCTGTGCTGTGCAGTAGATCTCTAGGACCTATTCATCTTGCATGACTTAAACTTTGTGCCCTTGGACTAAACTTTTCCCATTTCCACTTTCCATCAGCCCCTGGCAACCACCATTCTGTTCTCTATTTTTATGAGTTTGACTATTTTAGATTTTTCATGTAGACATAGCCAAGACATGGAAGTATCCTAATGTCCCTCAGTAGATTAATGGATAAATAAAATGTGGTATGTATACACAATGGGATATTATTTGACTTCCAAAAGAAGGAAATCCTGCCATTTGTACAATCTTGGAAGAACTTGGAGGAAATTATGCTAAGTGGATGAAGTTTTTTTTCTTTTTATTGCTTATTATTATTCCCTCTATGGATATAGCACAATTTATGTATCCTTTAGCCTACTGATGGATTTCATGTTATTACCAGTTTTGGGCTATTACAAATTAAGCTTCTATGAACTTTCAAGTATAAGTCTTTGTATGGACATATGGTCTCATTTTTAAGTAAATACTGAAAGGGGAATGGGTAGATGGTATGTCTTTTCTTTTTTTCCAAAGGTGTTTTGGCCCTTCTGGGTGCTTTGTATTTCATATGATTTTAGAAACATCTTGTCAATTTCACCAATACAAGCTTTCTAGGATTTTGATTGAGATTGTGTTGAATTATAGATCAATATAAGAAAACTGACATCTTAACAATATTGAGTCTTCTGACCATTCAATGTGGTATATCTCTCATTTATTTAGGTCTTTGATTTCTCAGCAGTGCTTTATAGTTGTTAGAGTGAAGGAAGGATATACACATCTTTTGTCATATTTATCTCTATTTCATATTTTATTTGATACTATTGTAAATTATGGTTTTAAATTTCAATTTTTGTTTATTGCTAGTGTATAGAAATACAATTGATTTTTATAAATTGATCTTTATCCTGCAAACTTGTTAAATTCACAGGAAATTTTTTCTATAAATTCTAGTAGATTTTTTTTAAATAGACACACAGTGTCAGTGAATAAACAGAGTTCTATTTCTTCCTTTGCAATCTGGATGCTTTCTATTTCTTTTTCCTGCCTTGTGACAATGGCTAGAATCTCCAGGAAATGTTGACTAGAATTATGGAAAAGGTATACTTGCTTTATTTCTGATCTTGGGGGGGGGGGGAAGCATTAAGTTCTTTACCATTAGGTATGTACCCTTTGTCCAGTTGAAGATGTTCCATGCTAGACCTAGTTTGTTGAAAGATTTTTTGTTTTTTAATCAGTAATTCATGTTGGATTTTGCCAAATGTTTTTTCTGCATCAGTGGAAATGATTTTATCATTTTTAAGCTTGTTAATGTGGTGAATCACTGATTGATTTTTCAGATGTCAAACCAATCTTGCTTTCCAGAGATAAACCCCACTGGTAATGATATATTGTCCTTTTTATTTATTGTTATTTTCTTGTAATGTCTTTGTCCAGGTTTGGTGATAGTTTAACACTCGACGAATAGAGTCAGCATTTTTTTTTTCCTGAAGTATTTTATAGAATTTATTAGGGAAGCTATCTAGGTCTGGAATTTCTTTTGCAGGAAGATTTTTTTTTTTAATTACAAATTCAGTTTCCTTAGTAAATATATGTCTATGTGAGCTATCTATTTCTTTTTGAGTGAGCTTTGGTATTTTTTGTGTAGAATCTATAGTGATGTCACCTCTCATGTCTAACATAGGTAATTTATTTCTTTGCTTTTTTTTTCCTAATCAGTTTAATTCGTCTCTTATGAATTTTATTGATCTCATACAACAAGGTTTTGTTTCATTGGTTCTATTGTTTTTCTGCTTCCTATTTCACTGATTTCTTCTCTGTTCTTTATTACTCCCTTTCTTCTGATTTTGGGTTTAAGATGTTCTTATTTTTCTAGTCTTTTAAGGTACTCATTGGTTTGAGAACTCCCTTTTCTGATATAGGCATTTAGTACTATAAATTTGTAAGTTCTTTTTCTGATACCTAAAAAATTTTTGTGTGTGTTGCATTTTCATTTTTGTTGATGTTGAAATACTTACTAGTATCTCACTTTTTCACTTTCTTCTTCTGAGTCATTTAGAAGTGCATTACTTAGTTTCCAAATATTTGGGGATTCCCAGATATATTTCTCTTTTTAATTTTTAATTTAGTTCCATATCATAACAGAGTGTAGTTTGTAAGACTTAAATAATTTTAAGTTTATTAGGAATTGTTTTATGACCCAAAATATGGTATATCTTGATAAATGTTCTGTGTACACTTGAAAAGAATATGTTTTCTTCTTTTTTGGGTGGTGAGTGGGTTAGGATATTCTACAAATGCCAATTAAGTCAAAGTAATTGATAGTGTTGTTCAAATATTCTATATCCTTTTTTTGAGAGAGAGAGAGAGAGAGAGAGTGAGCCTATAAGCGGGGCTGGCGGGTGTGTGTGTGAGTGGGGGAGTGATAGGGAGAGAGAGAATCCCAAGCAGGCTCTGCACTGTCAGTGCAGAAATGGATGTGGGACTCCATCTGATGAACTGTGAGATCATGACCTGAGCCAAAACCGAGAGTCAGACACTTAACCAACTGAGCCACACAAGCTCGGTTCTATATTCTTAACAATTAAGGGCATCACCATTCGATCTACCACCATCCTATAATAAGGTCTGAAATCTTTGTATAGTCTCCTCCCCCTCTCTCATCCCTTTCCACATCTCTTTTATCATCAAATGCTTCTCATTGTACCTTCTAAATCACTTTCAGTGCATTTCGTCCTCTTCATCTCTGTTGTCACAGCCTAGTTTTTAATCAACTGCTACATGACATCTGAGATCACCTCCTAACTGATCTTCTCCCCTCCAGACTTCATTTACCCTGGTTATCCTGCACACCACGGCAAAGTTCGGATGCGATTACATATAATTCCTTGTTAAAGTTTTGCAGTGTCTTGCTTCTGACCATGTAGAATTCACATTTCTTAACCTAAATGGAGGCGTTTGTGAATAAACACAGCTTAATCAGAAATAACATGCCTTTAAAAGAAGCAGTAGAGTGTACTTTTTAAGAACTTGGACTCAGGCAAGAATTCCTAGGTTCAAATTCCAGCTCTGCCAGGTTCCTAGCTGTGTGACTTTGTGCAATATTTAACCTCTCAGTGCCTCTATTCACTCATCTATAAGATGGGGTAATAATAGTATTCATTTTATAGAATTTCCATTAGCACTGTATGTGTTAATATATTAAAGTAAGCCTAGAACTGTACTTTGTACATAAAAAAATGTATAAGGAACATTAGTCGTCGGTGCTCTCGTTGTCAGTATTATTATAAGAAAGGAATAAAAGAGAATTCTGTCCACTTTTGCCTGGCAATAGGAATAAGAGGATACATAAGACAGGAAGGGTTATGCAGAGGAGGCTCTGTTTGAACTGGTGGAGAGAGACAGACACGGGTGTGTAGGAATGATGAACACAAAGCATGTGGGTTTTTTGGAGGCAGCATATGGTTGGGTCATGTTTTTTGAGCCATTCACAATCTCTGTCTTTTGGGTGCATTTAGACCATTGCCAGTCAAAGCAGTTATTGAAATATTGGATTACTACCTACCTTATTCATTATTCTTTTTTATTTGTTGCTGTTTGTTACGTATTTCTCTTTTTGTCTTCTACTCTTTTTCTGCCTTTGGTGGTTTAAATTGATCATCTTATATGATTGTGTTTTCTTTCTTAGCATATCGGTTATACTTTTTTTTAATTTTTATTAAAGTGGTTTCCCTAGAGGTTACTATATAAAATTACAACTAATCCAAGTCCAGTTTCAAATAGCACTATACCACTTCCTTGGTAGTGTGCGTACCTTATAATAACAGAGTAATCCAAATTCCTCCCTCCTGTCCCTTGTATCATTGCTATCATTAATGTCACTTATATGTAAACATACATAGCATGTACATACATATCAGGTATGTAATATGAAAGCACATATAGATATGAGCATACATAATTGAATACATTGCCACTGTTATTCTTTTGAACAAACTGTTATCTGTTAGATCAATTAAAAATAAGAAAATAGTTTTTATTTTTACCTTCACTTATTTTTTCTTTGAGAATCTTCCTTTTTTTTTTTTTAATTTTTTTTTTCAACGGTTACTTATTTTTGGGACAGAGAGAGACAGAGCATGAACGGGGGAGGGGCAGAGAGAGAGAGACACAGAATCGGAAACAGGCTCCAGGCTCTGAGCCATCAGCCCAGAGCCTGACGCGGGGCTCGAACTCCCGGACTGCGAGATCGTGACCTGGCTGAAGTCGGACGCTTAACCGACTGCGCCACCCACCCCTGAGAATCTTCCTTTTTTAAGTAGATCCGTGTTCCTGACCAATAGTGTTTTCATCCTCTCTAAGGAGCATCTTTGAACATTCTTGCAAGGCAGGTCTACTGGCAACAAATTCCTGCAGTTTTTGTTTGCCTGAGAAGGTCTTTATTTGTTCCTCATTTTTGAAGAATAATTTTGTAAGGTAGAGAATTCTATATTGGTGGGGTTTTTTTTCTTTCAGCCTTAACTATTTCACATCACTCTCTTCTTGCTTGCATGGTTTCCAAGGAGAAGTCTATGCATCATTGTTCCTTTATATGTAAGGTGTTTTTGTTATTGCTTGTCTGGCATCTTTAAGGATTTGTACTTTGGGTTTCTGTAGTTTGAAACTGATATGCCCAGGTGGGTTTTTTGGCATTTATCCTGCTTACTATCATCTGAACTTCCTGAATCTTGGGTCTCGTGTCTGACATTAATTTTAACAAATCTCAGTCATTATTGTTTCAGGTATTTCTTCTCTTTGTTTCTTCTTCTGATATGCCCATTACGTACATATTACATCTTTTGTAGTTGTCCCCAAGTCTTGAATATTCTGTTGTTTTTCTCAGTTGTTTTTTTTTCCTCTTTGTTTCTCACTTTGACAGTTACTATTGAGATAATCTCAAGGTCAGAGATTGTTTGCTTGGCTATGTCCATTCTGCTATTAAACCCATAGGAAGCATTCTTCATTTCTGTTATAGTATTGTTGTTGTTGTTGTTGTTGTTTATTTCTAGCATTTGTTTTTGGTTCATTCTTAGGATTTCTACCTCGCTGCTCACATTGCCCCTCTATTGTTACATCTTGTCCACTTTCTCCATTAGAGGCCTTAGCATATTAATTGTACTTGTTTTAAATTGCCAGTCTGATAATTCTGTCATTCCTGAATGTCTGCTTCAGATGCTTTCCATGTCTCTTCAGGTTGTGTTTTTTGCCTGTTGGTGTTCCTTGCGATTTTTTCTTCATAACCAGACATGATGTGCTGGGTGAAAGGAGCTGCTATCTAGAGGACTTAGGGATGTGGTGGTGAGATGGAGGGGGAGGGGAAGTATTCTGTGGCCCTATGATTAGGTGTCAGTCTTTTAGTAAGCCTATGCCTCTGGACAATGAACTTCACAAGTGGTGTTTCTCAACTTTTTTCTCCCTGCAATGGTGGGACAAGATGGCTGGAGTGAACCTTTCCCCAGGTCAGTTGGATGTGTTAACACCCCAGGAGATCAGGCTTCCCTTAACTAGTTTCTCCAGAGAGTGGCGTGCTTTTTCCCCTTTGCCAGAAACTGAGGGGATTATTCTCCCATGTTTACTATAGGAATCTGACTGAGCTCCTAAGCATAGTCTTAAAATATTGTAGGGCTCCCCTAAGACTGATTCCCCCCTGGAATTTTAACTCTCAGAGCTGTGAGCACTGAGCCTCCAGCAATTTGTCAATTTAAGTTCAGGTTTTGCTACCCCAGTGCTGGCACCGAATCCCACAGCAGTTTCTGCTAGTGAGGCTCTGCTTTGGCAAGCTGTGACTCCCTGTATTCACCTATCCATCTCTCCAGTCCTGGGGGCTGACATTTGTCCTGTGTCCTCCCCTCTCTTAGGGATCTAAGAAGAATTGTTGATTTTTTTTCAATCTGTTCAGCCTTTCACTTGTTAGGGCAGAGTGTTGACTTGCCCGCTCCTTACGTGGAAGCCCTTTTTACTAAATTGTATTGCCTCCTATTCTTTTTAGACCATAAGAAAGACATTATTATTTGTCATTTCCTCTCAGCAGCCTGGAAGCATGAAGCTTTTCTGGTGTGATGGGTACAATCGCTTTGGAAGCTCTCAGGAAAATTGTAAGAGAAATGAGACCATTGGATAACAAAATGCATGCATATGTCTGTTGAGAGGAAGATGTCTGATAGGAACAAGTAAGGCTAATGTCTAGAACAGAGCAAAACAATTAGCACATTTATTTCAGATCAGCAAATATATATTGAGTGTCAACTCTATAGTCAGTACTCAGACACTGTTCATGTTTCAATTATCAACTCCAATTATTGGTTCGACATTATGTCTCCTGTCTTTAGAAGATCCATTCATGCTGGCTGGGAGCTAGCAGTCTGTTTGAATTTTCAGAGATAAGCTAAAAGTTCATCTAATGTTTTCAACAAGGATGTCGCATGAGTCAAAATTGTCTTATGTGTACTTCTAAGCCATCAAAGGGTTTTTTTTGTTTTTTTTTTGTTTTGTTTTTTTAGCCAACACATTCTAATTTAATCAACAAATTCTTAGTGAAAGAAGCAGTGGCACTGTGGGAAAACCCGATTCAGGTCATGCAGCTGTAGCCAAGTAACTGTATGGCTTCGGTCAAGTTATACCATCACTATATGGCTTAGTTTCTTCATTTGTTACATGATGGGGGCTGGACCAGAGCACTGCTCACCATTCTGAGTCACCTGAGGCTTTGCAATAATGTCAACACACAACCCCACTTCCAGAAATTGGGGTACTGTTGTTTTGCTTTGAATCCAGTAATGAGTAGTTTCTTTAGAACCTTAGATAAAATTCATGTAAGACATTGACCAGGGTGATCCAATTAATTCCATGAAGTTATGGCATTCCCAGTTTACTCTTTGGCCATTGATAGCAAACCAAATTATTAAACGTAACTATAAGATAAGGTTTATAGTGAACTCAATACTTGGTGTCTGATAGTTACCAAATAAAGGGAGCATTTTCAAAGAATTAGTATACAATTAAAATATATTTGAACAAACTTCGTACTGAACTTGATAGAAGTGTTTTCTTTGATTCAACAGGTACTTCACATCTTGCCATCTCTAAAGCCATCATGATAAAATCAGCTTTTGTTTTATAGATAGTACATATGGAAGGTACATGAAGGAACCTGGTCTGAATGTACCCTTACTCAGTGGCATGATTCAGAATGACATGTTTTAAAAATTGCTGAACAAAAATCTTTCCACCTTTTGGGGTCTAAATGTATAAAGAATACTGCTGGTTTGGTCCTTTGAAGTCATGAGAGTTTGTAGGTGTGCTTACAGTGGATCCATGTATTTTAATTTGTCAGTATTCATATTCAAAGAAGATAAGTACTTTATGGTTTGCATCCCAAAGGATGGGACTCCTATATTGTGTGTGTGTGTATATATATTTGTGTGTGTGTGTGTGTGTGTGTGTGTGTGTGTATGTATATATATAGTTACTGACAAAGTTACTGACCTTGCCATCTTTTGGCAGTATGACCTTAAATAGATTACCCTCAGTTTTATCATCTATAAAATGCATACAGAATAAAATAAATAATATATGAAAGAGGTCTAGCCCAGTGCTCATTAAACAGTAGCTTCTATTATTCATTCATCCAGATACTAACAAAATGCTTACTATGTGTCTGACTTTGTGTTTTGTACTGGGATGATCGCAAAAAAAGTTTTCTAACCTTGTGGCTTAATGACCTAAGGAATGATAAAAGCTCAGGACAGGTGATGCAGCTGGTTTCCATGTTGAGCTGTATATTAATGGGTTTGTCATCATATTGTTACAAATATATGTAAAGTTAAAACTGTGGATAACAGTCTAGATTAGTTATTGGGTTGTTACAGTGGCTTTGCATTTTAATTTCAAAAATGTCTTTTGTACTAGATAAGCGCTTTGGCTTATTTGGAAATTTTCAAGAAATTATGCTTTTTAAACTAAACTGTTGTCTGTTTTTTCAAGTGAGTTACTTCACTCATTAGGGTAGAAAGTTGGATTTTATTGTAGACTGTCATGTTTTCTACATACTCTATATCCAGAGAATACAAATTATCCTCCACCCTCTATCAGGAACTTTCTATGAATAGCTATTAGAGTCTAGTCTGTATTATTATTATAACAACAGTAATTTCTAATGCTATCGAACTGAGTGGGTATCTGCGTTTTCATTATAACTTCTTTCAAACAATGAGTTGACAATTGAGCTGTAAAAATATTCTCTGTTCTGTCTTTGAAGGGATTCATTTTGGCAGCTTTTTCTTGTCATCTTTGTTGTCTTCTTTCTCTTTCCTTGAAAGTTCTATAAAATTATCTTCAAGTGAAATGAATGTAAAGTAGGAAATTGGCCATTTAGAGTATGTTTCCTACTGCAGGTGTAAGGCATAGTTTTTATGGAGAGTAAGGACATATGGAACCATTCTGATCATGTCACTGAACTGATCATAAACCTGTTGCTTTAAGTGATTTCAGTATGTGATAATAAGGATTTAATGGCTAAGGAGAACATCCTTCATGCTGAAAAGAGACTGTTCCTATTAAAAGTTTTATTTTCCACAGGAGAGATACAGATTAAACTTACTAGAGAGGGAGAGAGGGCAAGAGAAAGAAACAAACAAATGTAAAATCATGCCATGCCATCTATGGGTTTTGTTTTTGTTTTTAGATTTTTTTTTTACAATAGAGAGTTTTAAGTATTTTCTTCTTAGAATAAAGCTTATGAAACAATGAGGATCCTGTGCTATTTCATGGGGTTTTATTTGCTCCTTTGTCATTTATGAATACCCAAATGTTCCACAGGGAGAATTTTGTAAGCTAATTGGAACCAAAAAGCAATTATAAGAAGTAGAACTGTAATCAGTGTGCCAAAAATATATATTTTTATCCACAATGAAAGTTAAATAACCTAGAAAATAGTTGTGATACTTCACACTTGCAAATCATGCATCTACATGATCTTTATTCTAAGAAGTGAAAATGTTTTTACACACCTTCTGATTAATTCACAGAAATCTCCATAAAGAGGGTAAATTAGAATTGTGGTTTTAAAGGGCCAGATTTGTCATCCATCTATGTAAGATGGCATTTGTAGAATTAAAATTAGACTCTGTTTCAGACTTGTTGTCTCCTGCCTTAGTTCTGTTTGTTAGACTATCCTACCTTTGTTTTGGGAGAGACAGTTATAATTTTTAACACCTCTAAAGAAAACAGATTTTTAGAGGCAGTTTAGTTCTTTTTTGGTAGAACAATTAGGAAATACAACATTGCTTTATGTAGAAGTTCTTCCTTTTTTAATTTTTTTTTTAACTCTTTGCCTCAAAAGAAAAACTAAAAAGTCAGACAATAAATAAAGCTTGGAGAAAGCTTGGGAGATTCTCCGCAGGGAAGCATTCCTACTCATACTGCCTCCATAGGCAAGGAGCCTGGGAGAAGGGTGGTTCTTGACTTGGCCACGGGCAAGAAGGTGTTAAATTCCCCTTTGCTATCATCTTAGCCCTCAAGCACAGTGGTCATGGTCGAGTTTGCATGCAGCAGATGGACCATTGTCTTAGTTTACCAGGTCAAGAAATTTTACTTCCCATATGCCTACTATATTTAGTGTTCAGACAATCCAATTTTTTAACAGATATATTTTCCTCATTTTAACCTGGAAAAAAATAAGGGTTCAATTGGGAGGAATCTTTTTCATAGGAGACATGTTTTTTTTTCAAACCTTTAGCCATTGATTCATAGTTTACATTCTGCCTGAATTTTCCCTTCTACCTCCCATTCTCTTAGCTAAATCCTTCTTTACCATCAAGCTCGATTTTGAGGTTACCTCCTTTGAGGTCTTCTCTGAACCAGAGAGCTTCTACCGTAACACTTTTAGTGGGTCTTTATGGTCTGTTCATTCTTCTCCCTGCCTGGTTAGAGCACCCTAGAAAGATAGGAACTATGGCTTTCATATCTTTAGTGTTGAGCATAAAGTAGGCATTCAGTCCATGAATAAAGCTGTTCAGAGCTGCTATTTCTGTATGTTATTTACAAGTTTTCAAATTTATTGTTTATGAACCCAAATTACACTTTATGATGTTATCTGAAAGACCATTAAAATATTCATTCATCTTGTCAGATTTAAATTTATCTTTGTTCTCTCAGAATAGTCTTAAAGCTATTTAACCTTATGTCCTCGAATTGCTCATCTATAAAATGGAGATTTTAGTACTTAAATGATGCACAAGGGTTTCGTAAAAATCATAGGAAGTAAACTTGAAAGAAAATTGAAAAGAAGAAAAAGTGTATTTCTGTATGGCTAATGATGTTGATAGATATACTTCATTTTCCAGAAGTGGGAAAATTGTTTTTTTTAATTAAAAAAATTTATCTTCCCCATGTTTAATATGAAGAGTCCCACTAACATATATAAGCTCATAGACGACTACTCTGCCCTCCCAATTTCTGTACCCAAACCTGAAATTTCTTTAATCACATATTAAACTTTTTACTCATAATTAAATATAAAAGCACAGTGATAAATTCTGAAGGGAATAGTTAATGTAAATAAATAGGTAAGATCATGAGCCCTTTACTCAGAGCAAGGTTGGATGAGGAAGGCCTAAGATAGCCCAAGGAGAGTGAAGGAGATTGAGAAGGAAACCGAACAGGGGTTTACAGAAAACAAACTTGGCTTAGGGATTAGTTTGCTTACTTGTGGACTCGACTGTAGGAACTATTGACCTTTTGTGTTGAGAGCCTTAAGCAATCTGTCCCGTAACCCAGGCCCTGCCCAGAAATCCTCCAAGGCTCAGAAAGAGAGCTGCAGTGGAATGGAGTTAGTAGGTGTTTTTTCCCGACATCT
This sequence comes from Felis catus, assembly GCF_018350175.1. Taxonomy (NCBI): domain Eukaryota; kingdom Metazoa; phylum Chordata; class Mammalia; order Carnivora; family Felidae; genus Felis; species Felis catus. The sequence continues at coordinate 91,735,798 of NC_058375.1, read as the reverse complement.
CTCCCTGCAACTTTATAGTAGCCAAATCATTTCAAAGGAGACTTTTCCTTTGCTCTATGTGAAGACTTTTTGGATTTCTTCTAGATCACACAGGAATATTGGCTACGATAGAATTTTCTAAAACTATATTTTTTTTCTCCTGATGTAAAATTCGGGTGTTAGGCTGCATCATAATCAGAGGCAAATAAGAACACAGACAAAAAATTTTTTAAAGAATAAAAATCTTTGTGAAGAAAACTGATTCTTGACATCAAAAGGCTCATTGCTTTGTCATTGTAATCCATAGAATAAACATCTCTGGGAACTGTTTTTCCCCATTCAGGTTCCTACTGCAGAGCATTTCTTTGTGAATCCCAAACTTGGTCTTGATCATCTTAGTGATACCTTTTTAAGCAGTGCCAGAGCACAGTTTTAAGGTATTCCCCAGTTAAACTTGGCTTTGCTTCTAAACTGCCTCTCAGCACTTGTCCGTCCCTTCTATAAAATCAGGAGAAGCCAAGGCAGAATTGAAATTGTGGATGTAGGGGTTAAAAAGCTATGTGAAAATAGTACAGTTTATTTGGTAATAGTATGTCATGCAGTCATGAGACCTTTATTTTGACAGGTGTTTACCTCAAAATACTGCATTAAATCAGGGTTCCTAATTACAGGGAAGAAGAAAAAGGCAGAGCGTGACTGTAATAGAACAGGGGAGGCCTGGGAGAGATGATTATAGACGATAATAGACATTAGTGAAGGCCCGTAAGAAACATTGTCCCTGGGTGAATGCCAACTGGCTTTGATTGAATAGATCATAAACTGAGTTTGCAGGAATGTTTCCAAGTATACACACTGTATTGTGGGAATTGGCAAACCTCCTGACAAAGTAGGTGAGGTCCTAATTGTTAATTCTCAAGATGGGCATTTTTAGTTAACAGCTCTTAACTTGTACTTTTCCTATGTTTGGTACAAGGCAAAATGTAGGTTATAATCTACCTGGAGGAGGACACTGCTGTCTAAGGAGAAGTTTAGACCGTGAAGTATTACCTCCTTTTTATCCCAATAGAAAGTAACATCATTAAGGGGACAGTTCTGAGAAATTCTGTTGTGTACTTTTTCTTCCATTATTTTATTACCATATAAGCGGCATTCTGCCGTAATTACTACAAGTGTTTCAATCACAGAATACCTTCAGTGGACCATCAGTCTGAAATTACATCTGATATAACTGTTGATTTGACAGCACGAGTGGTTTCAATAGAGTGTACACAGGCATGTGGCCTTAAGGCTATGTTTCAAATAATTTGTCAAATTATAACATATTGGATTTTAATTATTCATGGTAATTTGAATTCCTGAAGAGTGAATGAATGAATGTAATTTCTAAAAAGTCAATCCTGTGTACCCTGGAAAATAGAGGACTTTACACCAAGTTAAAATGAAAGTCATTTAGGACCTGGAATGTCGTTATCTTCTATAAATAAGTGTAATCAGATTAAATTACTGACATACTATTCCTAATTAAAAATTTCTGGATCAAATACGTCTTGGTAACAGTAACTGACTGGAGAACTATAGGGACTTAGGAAAAGTGCTCATATAAGCAAAGCACTTTGGTGGTAAAAGACACCTCAGAAATCCTTGGGTCAAACTCTGTCATTTCACAGGGGAGATTATTGAAGCCATGAAAGGTTAAATGACTTACTCAAGGATCAGAAGAACAGGAATAGAACATCAGACTCCCAACTGTCTATGCATATCAAATTATTACCTCATAGGTTTTTTTCTCTAATCCAGAATTCTGCAAAAATCTACGAAAATAACCAGAGCAAAGCTAATTAAGGAAACATTATCTGAATGAGATCCTTGAAGATGGTAACCAAGTTTATTCATTTTTAATCCCCTAGGATGTAGCATAATGCCTCACACATATTAGGTAGTCAGTACACTTTTCATTATAGCAGTAATTTTGTTCTTAGTAGAAAGGAAATTCTTTTAAAATATCTAATTCTTAGTAGAAAATTACTTAGGAGAAAAATATCTAATGCTGCCATGACCATTTGACGTGGATGGTGCTTCGTGATCACTTAGGACTAAAATCACCAAGGATAAGAAAACATCCATTAGTAGTTTGCCAAGAAAAACAATTTTCTGTATTTTGGACCTTTGTCAAGCCTGGTTTACTTTTTCAGTTATATGGCCTCTCCCCAAATAGGATTTCTTCCAAGATGTGGTAGAACCTTGTTCTTCTATCCAGATTTTGTATTAAGTAACCACTTAGGATTTGGCTTACCTACATGCAGATTGGTTTTTGCTTGCTAAAATTTTTTTTTATTTCATCAAAGATATTCTCTTGTTTAATTCACCAGAAAATCAGAGTTACAAGATTTTGGTTCAGGATTACATCATGTACAATATCTTACCTAGTGAGACTTTAGAGGAAAAGCCTCAAGACGCCCAAAACAAGAGAGTTCCCTTCCCTGCTAGAGAAATCCAGGAACCCCATAGAATACATTTTTTGGATAACAAGAAAAATGTTCTGCAAAGTCTCAAGCTGCTGTTACATTCATCTCACATATAATAAGTGTAGAAATATAGCTTATGGCTTTTTAGTGGGTTTTTTTCTTAGTGTACATTTCACAACTTTAAAATTTTTTTAGAGTTTTTGACACTTCCTTCTGCCAAAATCTCAGTGATGTAGTAAACACAAACAATTTTGCATGCATTCAAAAAGACATCACATATAATCGAGGCTTTTGTTGTATGTTTTGATGATTCGATGCAATTATAAACCCTTACAGATTGGAGGTAAATTTAATTTCAAAGATCCTAGACCAAGATGCAAGCTTTTAAAAGTTATTCGGAATTCTCAGCCCATGACAGCCACTTAACTGCAAATGAACAAGGCTAGGAATATGAATTTTATATAGTCTTTTGAAAAACTTTGGAAGTGTATGCATTGGACAGAAGTTAAAGATCCTATTCTCTTTTGACTAGCAAATGATAAAAACACATGGCTGTGGTTTTGTTCTTATGTGCGTGCATGAGTATTTTGGAATTCATTGTAATGACCATTCAGTATAACCCTATGCATTATGCTTGGCAAATTTTCAAGTTGTTCACTGGTGGAAAAATGTATACCTTACTCATCAGGTAAGAAACAGTTAATGATAAAAGAATGTGTGTACTTGGAAGAAAACATGGGCACATTTGAGATAAAGAAATGGACTCTCTGAATGTACTATTTATGGTTCAAGATTTTGAGAATGTGTGTTACTTGTGGCCTAGCAAACTGTCTTAAGCATAAGGAGGATGGTGAGACTATTCACTAGGCTAGGCATTTCTGTGGTAATAACACATGAATAGCCAACAAAAAAAAACTTTTGACCTGAGAAAATTGATTGGGAATAATCAAAAAGCAGTATTGTGGGGAAAAAATAGAAAATTGTTATTTTTTAAAAAAAATTTTTTTTTCAACGTTTATTTATTTTTGGGACAGAGAGAGACAGAGCATGAACGGGGGAGGGGCAGAGAGAGAGGGAGACACAGAATCGGAAACAGGCTCCAGACTCTGAGCCATCAGCCCAGAGCCTGACGCGGGGCTCAAACTCCCGGACCGCGAGATCGTGACCTGGCTGAAGTCAGATGCTCAACCGACTGCGCCACCCAGGCGCCCCAGAAAATTGTTATTTTTAGCATTCATCAAGTGCTTTCACACATGTTAATTCTTTGATCTTTGTATTACCCTAGCGAGGCATGTGTGGCAGATCTTGTCATCATTCTTGTTTTACCACTGAGATTTGCCTAAGGTTACACAGTTGTTTTTTTTATAGCAGAGCTGGAGAGAGAATGACCTCTTCCAGTGCCACATCCCTACTGTGTGGTAATGACTTTCTGTGTTTTCCAAGAACTAGCACTGGTGTATATCTAACTGATAACAATTGTTACAGTATGATGGCAGCTAGGATCGCAGATGGCCCCTTAACCAAAGGTCAGTTTCAGACAGGATCTTTGTCCTGGTCTTCTCTCCTTTTCCTGTCCTTTGCATGTACTCACAAAGCCTGTCAGGATAATTGCAAAAATAGTGTGTGGTACAAGCTATCCGTCATCTTTCCATCCATCTGGTCAGTAAATTAATTTGTGTATTTGCCTATATTCCCACAATTCATGGCTACCCTGTCTGTTTTCTTCCCCCACATACTCAGACTGTACATTTCTGACAGTGAGAGAGGACTGGGTAGGGTGACAGTTGCTCTGGCCATTTACCCATGTGTGATAAATTGCTTAGTAATCTCCACAGCACCTTCATGCATACGTTGAAAGTGTTTAGGGCATTGTAACTGGGGAAAATCTCCAATCTTTCATAAATAACCATTAATCTGTCCCTTTTAAATTCAGCTTTCCACATCTGTTTCAAATTGTTCAGTGCTATTCCAGGAGTGCATTAAAGCTCCAATCCAGGTGGTATTAAGGGGATAAATGAGCCACAGGGAAAAGACACTCTGTATTTTTCTTAAAGCAATTCTTGCTCCTTTTTTGCAAAGTTAGGAGCCAAGCAATTTACGATTAAGATTTTTGGAGGATATCCTGTATCATTTTAAGCCATCCTTGTCTATGGGTTTTAAAAAGGCAGCTTTAGCTGTGCCTTGCTAGCATACATTAACGTTTTACTCTGTACGGGTAGATGTAAATACCTTTCTATGAGCAAATTTAAAGTCCTTTTAATTCATTATGGTTCACTGTGGATTCTTGTTGGGGAAAAATGACCTATAACCTAAAAATGAAAAAATTTCAGCTAGAAGTAAGGAAGTGTCTGAATGTGCATTTACATTTGTGATATTCAGGAATTTCAGAGAAAGTTATCAATAATTCTAGTTTAACACATTTTTGTAAAGGAAGCAACTCGCTTTTCAGGACAGAAGGCATTATTTTATGAAATGTCAATAGTATTTTGTGTTTGCTCTACTTTTATTTAATGAAAATTATAAAAGTACATCTTTTCTTACTGTGAATAGCCCATGACGTGTTTTCTCAAGTACTTTCCAAAGAAAATATGTTCTTTTTTTAAAAAAAAAATTTTTTTTCAACGTTTATTTATTTTGGGGACAGAGAGAGACAGAGCATGAACGGGGGAGGGGCAGAGAGAAAGGGAGACACAGAATCGGAAACAGGCTCCAGGCTCTGAGCCATCAGCCCAGAGCCTGACGCGGGGCTCGAACTCCTGGACCGCGAGATCGTGACCTGGCTGAAGTCGGACGCTTAACCGACTGCGCCACCCAGGCGCCCCAAGAAAATATGTTCTTAAGACTTAACTGATCTGTACTGTGTTAGATTTACAAAAGTCACATCACGTAATTTAGAGAATGCCCTGCAGAAAAAATGCATATGAAGACGGCACTGTATGGTACGTCAGATGACATGTAGCAATGAAACAGGAATGTTTTCAAATTGACCTTGAAGAAGTTAAGGGACTCCCAGGAACGAATGTCAGACAGGAGGATAACTGAAAGATTTCCTATCCCTGGCATTTGTAAGAGGCATAAAAGGAACGACAGGTTGATTTTCTGACCCAGAATACAGTGCCCACACCAGAATGTAAAGAAGAAGAAAATTCAGCTGCATGCCTCTCATCATAGTTAGTAAAAATTTCATAAATAGATCATCACATAAAGTGCACAAAATCATTGGCTTTGAAAATGGTTTATTTCATCGCAACAGTCTGGTGTTCCATCCACGCGTAGGGGATTGACAGCTTCTCCACCCATTGGCATTAATGAATTATCAATGTACATCCCACACACATCCACCAGGGAAGCAAAGACACTCCTCCTACACATTACTTTGTTTTTAAATCTTCCAAATGTTGTAGGATGGTTATTACCTTAATAAGTGGAAAATCATTGAATACAGCTCATATTCTCTCCCATAGCTAAAACTGACGTCTCATAGGAATTAGTGAGGAAATGCAGTTTTATTCATGTGTTAAGATATGTTAAATTATCTCTCACTTCTTTGTCATCTCAGGGAAACCTAAGACCATTAAAGAAATGTAACCTGCATTGCTATGCTAAGGCATTTCATTAAGGAAAGAACAATTCAGAATGACCTTGGTAGTCTGTTGAGTGAAAATTTCCCCCTCCTGAGAGAACTCCAGTCGTGTTCTTGAAATGCAGTGAAAAAGAACAAAATGGTTGTTGATACAGTAACCATATGTCCTGGTTTACCCATAACGGTCCCAATTTATACCTTGTGTCCTGACATCATTATTAATCACTACCCTTTCCTCTCAAAAGATCCTGGTTTGGGCAGAAAATTGCATGTTCACCCTAGTTTTAGAACATTTCTTACACAACTATGCCCCTTCCCCTACTGTCTAGGACAGTTAGAGTTCCCATTCATGCTTTTCAGGTAGAACTCTTGGTTTTACAAAGGAAGAAAGACAAAAAAGGGGCACCAGTCCATGCATCTTCAGAAACTATAAAATTCGTTACTGTGTCTTTTACTCTTGCATTCTTTGTGTTCTTGCCTCCTTTCTCTCTATTTTATGCATTGCCTTCTTCAACACAGTGTGTACTTACATAAAATGTCAGAGGTCAAGCAATGCCACTATAAGAATATTTTCATATAGAAACAGTTTAATGCTGCTCAGTGCTTGACACAGTATAAAAGGAAAGTGTGGCGTGTTTTATTCTTTTCAGCTAAGAGGATTTGGAGGTCATGCTACTCATTGACATAGGACTATCAGATTGAGAAATACCTCAAATTATAGACATTTGTTAAATGCTTACTATGCATTTGGCACTCTCTTGTAAAAGAAAAAAATGATGAAGATATTGTCCTGGTTTCAAAGAATTCAGTCGAGTAATGGAGAAGACCATGCAGAGCAAGAATGACATCCATGTGGTGGTATAGCACTCCTAGGATGTGAAGGTGCAGTAGAACAGGGTGAGATTACATCTGCACCTGCAGACTGATGATGGTTTTAGAGAAGAGATGACAGATTAGTGTGTGCACCAAGCTTTGGTGGAGGAATAAGTCCAAGTATCATTCTATATTTGGGGGACCCTGTGTTTTGTTTTGGGGAAATAAGTGGGATTATGTTGGCCAACAGGCGCTGTCACAAAATATCTCTGCTTCTCTTTAACTTTACTTTCCATGGATGAGACCATTTGTTCTTTTTCTGATGAAGAATGTGAATTGACAGTTCACCATTCTTACAATAGCTATCATTTTCCATCTTGTTGATTTATCTTCAACTACAGTTTTGAAAGACCATCATAAAGCTCTCTCTTTGGCTTCTCCCCTGCAAAATAGACTTATTTCCCTTAGTGCACTCTTATTTTACTTTTTAAACAGTCACCCTTATCCTTTTCTGAGTCTTCTCCTGTGTATGGCTCCCACACACATACCCATATATATATTGTACTCAAGTAGCATTGCAGTGCATTTATGTAAAAAGGTCTGGCAAGGCATACAGCCCCCCACATATCATACTTGTTTACTTGTACCTCTGTGTCATGCCTAAAATAAATAAAGCACTCAGAGGATGCAGTCAAATGAGAGTAACACTTCATTCCAACCGTAGAGCTACTGTGTTTTCATCACCCTCTAGTCTGTGACTCTCCTCCCTCTGGTGCATCCTTCCTGCCTCCTGGTTACAGTAATTCCTTTAAGTTCTGTTTTCTATCTTCTTCTATCTACAGTTTCCTCCATGACACTCCTGCTCCATTGACTTTAAGTTTCCCCTCTGTATAATTGCCATTAAATCCAGGTTATGTGTTTGGATGGATTATATCATCACTTCCATTCTTGACTTTCCCCCTGGTTTTTAACTCCCATGGTCTTCTCTTCCTCACCCACTCCTCAGGCAAGCCCCACAGACTGTGGTGCAGTAATGTCTCCAGCAAAGGTCCCCCTTCTCTCTTACCATGATACAGTCCTCTAATGATATTCTCACCTACCAAGCCATGCCCATCTTGCACATGGATGCCAGTTTACTTCTTCTACAACACATAACCCCTTCATGGAAACCCCCTCACCAGTGATAAATTCAGATGTCTCTGTCAAACTGGCTCCCTGCAACCTTTTAGCTCTGTTTCCCTCTGTCCTCCTCTATGAGTCTAATGCTTGTGTAGAGAGGCAGTGCTGAGCTCTGAACTTAGAACATCTGAATTTGAAATCTGGTTCTGTCACTTTCTGGCTCTGTGATCATGGGGTGATCATTTAACTTCTCTGTGCCTCATTTTCCTCACCCATAAAATGGGGATAGTAATTGGGCCTATCACAAAGAATCATTGTAAGGATTATGAAATGCTCAGAGCAGTGTGTAGCATACAGAAAGGGTCCAATGAGTATAAGCCATTATTAGACTCCATTTGCTTTTCCTATACACAACCTGTATTTTCATATCCCTATGACTTTCTCATGCTTTATTTTGTTCTTGGAATGTTTTCCTCCATTTTCATCTCTATTCATTCAAACCCCGCACATTTTATGTTCGTATTCCCCCTCCCTCTTCCATGCAGCTTTCAGGCAAATACTGAAAACATCTCTCCAATTTCCATAGCCTCTCTTCTGCACCTAACAGTGTTTGGCCCTTTCAACCTTATATTATAATTATGTGTATACGTATCTTTCCTCTGAAAATCTAGGGGAAACAGAAACTGACCTATGAAATTGTGCATTTTCCTCAGTGCCTAACCAAATTAATATTAGATACTGTATTTGTTGAATAAATGAATATTCCACTTGTTCACTTACCTTTTCCCTGATACACAAGTGCAATACAGTTTTAGAAACTTGCCCAAATTAACATCTTTTCTTTGCTTATTTAATTCATTTCTCTTTGTCCTAACCCCACCCTTCCCCCTTTTCAACTACACTTCCCCTTTCTTCCCCACTCCCTTCCTGCCTCTTCCCTTTTCTTCTTTTCTTCCTCCTCCTCATTTTCTTTAACTCTGTATTCCCACTTTGTAAAATTTTCTCAACAACCTCATAGCCAAGCTGTCTAGGCACAAAGGGATACTGCTTCAGGAGGGAAATATTTTATCATTTTTTGTTACTTTTCTTTGTCAAAAATAACTGAGCATGTGACATCCAGTCATAATGCTATTTACTCATCTGCATTACTGAGAATTGGGCAATTGTTAAATAGCAAATAAAAATAAGCCCAATTTTTAGACAAGGAGAAGTAATCTCCCAAGCACTTTTAAATTCCATGCTCTGATTGTCACCCTGTGTTTTGAGTATAATTTGTCTTTCCGGAGAAGGGAAACAACTGTAGGTTTAGTGTCATGAGATTCTTTGTGTGTGAAGTAAAACAGAATGTTATGTTGTTTCAGGTGTGCAACATAGTGATTTGACAGGTCTGTATGTTGCGCTGTGCTACCATCTATCACCGTACAGCACTACTACAATACCATTGACCGTGTTCTCTATGTTGTACCTTGTATTCTGGTGACTTACCCATTCCATAACTGGAAGCCTGTATCTCCTACTCCCCTTCACCCATTTTGCCCATCCCCATCCCTCTACCCCATTCCCACTGGCAATGACCAATTTGTTCTCTGTATTTATGGGTTTATTTCTGCTTTTTGTTTGTTCATTTGTTTATTTAGAGTCTACATAAGTGAAATCATATGGTGTTGGTCTTTCCGTGACTTAATTTGCTGCCGAAGATGGCAAGATCTCATCCATTTTTATGTCTGAGTAATATCTCATTGTATGCATACACCACATCTTCTTTATCCGTTCATCTATCAGTGGACACTTGGGTTGCTTCCATATCTCGGCTATTGTAAATAATACTGGAATAAGCCTAGGGGTGCATATATCTTTTCAAATTAGTGTTTTTGGGTTTTTTGGGTTAATACCCAGTAGTGGAATTACTGGATCATATGGTACTTTTTTTTTAATCTTTTGAGGAAAATCAATATTGTTTTCTACACTGTCTCTACCAATTTACATTCCCTGATGAGTTATTTTTAAAAGAGGAATTTGATAAAGGGTCTCCAAGAGTAAATTCTTAAGTATATTTTTTGTCCATTCAGTGCTTATGTTTTCCTTATTCTGCCAATTTCTTTCCTCCCTTTTCTCATTTACAATGTCATTTTTACATATTCTTTCCTCTAACATCTTAATTGTCCTCTTTTCTTGATCAGTGCCCTAGCCTTTCTCCTAAATCTGAAAACCACCTAAAACGTCATATCATGTTGTTTTCCATAAGTCTTGAAATGTCTCCTGTCTTATTGGAGAACTCTTAGGAGTTCTGTTAAAGATACCAATAGTAACCATTTAAATCACATCTCTAATTAATTGTGAGCCTGCACAAAACCAATGTATCTACTTGTATTAGTGAATACAAAATAGAAAAATCAAATATGCTATTCTCTCTATATAGGATTGAGGAGTGTAAAGTGAGTAAGATTGAATGGTAGTTTGGAAAGTCAAACTTGAATTCTTATTTTAAAATTATCATCTAAAACAATATATAAAGTTTAATTTCAAAATCTCTCTGCTTCTGCTTTTCTTCCTGAGCCATAATAAGTAAATCAATGCTTAGAACTGGATAAAACACGTAAGTAATTTTGAGAACTCTGAGTAACAACACTATGTATACAGCATTATGAGATTATCATTTGTGGTAAGTGGGTTCTCAACACTGGTGTTTCCCCCCCTAATTTAGGGTAGAAATTTAGCATCTGGAGAGGTTGGATTTTTTCCAAGTGATGCTGTCAAGCCTTGCCCCTGTGTAAGTATGAGTATTTTCTTTCCATTTTTTTCTGGTTTTGATGCTATAATTAATTGTGCAAGAATGTACAAAGGATACAGTCTTGTCACTCAATAATTTTATTAATGTTTTCTAGAGGGATCATATTATTTCAAGTTTGAATTCATGGTTAATGTTATTAAAAATTCTAAAATCACTATGATTCCACTCCATTAAAGATACTTTTTAATGGTATATGCAAGGGGAAAATTTAACAGTAGAATTTACAAAATTAAACTTCTGTGGGGTGTTAGAAAGAATAAACCAAAGCTACAGAGTAGATGCATTTTCCCCCTTTCCATGGAGGTGAGATTTATTTTTAGTTTAGTTTAGTTTTGTTTCCATGGAGGTGAGATTTAATTTATTCCTAGCCATTTTGGGTTATAGAGAGATATTATACTTCAACTAGTGTGTTTGAAAGCATAATAGAAAGCATGAAGGTCCACAAAATCTTTAATCAAATCTCTAAGTACGTTTTTCTGTGCTTTAGTTTGTCATTACTATTTCTTTAATGTCATAATGGCATTTTCAGATGTCATTAGATACAAGGAGAATGAATGAGTATTTACTCAAATATTATGGATGAATATAACATAAAATGTACTCTCTGGTACCTTATTAGATTTATAAGTTTCTGTTTAAGGTGACATTATTTTATCATAATTTGGTGTTTAGGGTGGATTTTTCTATGAAACTTTTGAAGTTCATAATGGTTTGAAGTAAATGAAATTCCTTTACTAATATAATGGAGTTAATGGTTAAAGAAAACTATCCTTAAGTTTTTTCGCTTGCTATAATATTTCAATCCTTTCTATATTTACAGACTCTCTTTAATATTATAAATGTGCATGTCTGCCATCCTTTATTTCAGAATGTAGTCTGTAGACTAATTCACTCTACTCATTCCAGCTTCATTAATTTCAAAAGTGAAGGGAACCAAAAGGCATTTGCTATTCTATTGATTCTGTGATCTAATGTCACATGTTTTTTTTATCTAATAATCTTTAAAAACTGTTGAACTTTGATACCACTCTTATTTAATTGTGTAAGTAAAATGAGTTTTTAGTTAGTTTTCTGTTGCTTGTATGAACAAGATTTAGGATTCCTATACTTAAAACAATGATATTTATATGTAGGCAGGTAGCAGGAAATCTCCTACGTTCTAACATTAAGATGTTTGGGAACCTGAAGACATCAAATCAAGAATATTAAACATTTCATATACCAAGTGCTATTATGCTTGTACAGCCTTTTACATAAGGCATAAAATGAACACTTGAACTTTTAGGAATATTCTGGCACACAAGTAGATATTTAATATATTTTGTTGTATGGATGAACAAAGGGGTGAAAAAGCAAGCCAAAGTTCCTAGCTGAACCTAGGTAATTAACAATGGTAGACAGTAATTATATCAGGTTATATTTAATGGTATTTGGTGACTCAGTTACTAGAAGGAAAAACGCATTCAGAATTTAAAACCGGTAAGGAGTTGTAGAAGAATACATAATTATGGATGGGGCTACTAGCTAAATGCTGTTTTATAGCTCAAAGTTAATAAATAGTTATTAAAATTTTAGTGCTTACTTAATACAATTATAGATTCATTCGTTGGTGGTAGGATATGTTAGGTGAAGATTAGTAGAAGGAGAGATGGGAGGAAGGGTAGATTGAAAGAGTTTAGAAGGTGGTATCTCTTTTGACCCTGGGACATTTTGTTTATCAGGGAATGGAATATTCCATTCTGAGTTCAAGAGTTATTCTTCTGTATGTGCTGTGCTAGTTTCTTCAAATGTTCAGAGAGAAAGTTAGAACTGAGAAAAACACAGGAGCATAAATGAAACAGTTTTATTTCTGATAATACAGTACCTGGAGACCAAGCCTGGAGCTGCAGCACAGTGCAAATTTGGGTATCTCTGTGACTCCAGGAGTCCTCAGTGGATGAACAAGAAGAAAACAGTACCATAGAGGAAGATATGCCTTTCCTCATCTTGGACCTGGGTTGGGAAGAAAAAAGAAAGCAGTCTCCCCTAAGAATTCCTAGCCTTAGATCCAAAAACCACCCAGGTGTGGGGCTTGAATTCATACCAGCTCTGTGACCTAAATAACTGTAAGCTATAAACAGTTTAAAATGATTCCACATTGATTGTTTCCAATACAAGTACAGATTGTTTCTGGATTGGAGCCTCATTGCACATGGTCCTCAAAGGATTTCTATCGATACAGTCCTAGGGAATATAAGTTCACAACATGGGATCATCAAATTCCTAATTAAAGAAACCATCTTAAGCAAAGTTCAGCAGGAAAAATAAAATTCAGAATTAGACACACAAAGACAGCAGATACTGTAATTATCAGGTACGAAGTTCAAATTTTTATATTTAATATGGCTGAAGAAATAAGAGAATAAAAGTCTAAGAAGAGAACAGGTCACTAAGTTAACTGGATATATTTCACAAAGAATCAGAATAAGTGAAATGAATACTTTAATGGAAACATTACATCATATGTTAGTCACAATTGGATAGAAAATTGGAAGACAAATCTGAAGAAACTTCTCAATGAGTAGTCCAGAGAGATTAAGAAATGGAAATCTAACAGAGAATGGAATGATAAATTTCATATGCATATTATTGAAAGAGAGAATAGAGATGATTGTGAAAAAGCAACATTCAAGGGGTGCCTGGGTGGCTCAGTCAGTCAAGCATCTGACTTCTGCTCAGGTCATAGGTTCATGATTTGTGAATTCAAACCCCGTATCGGGCTCTGTGCTGACAGCCTGGAGCCTGCTTCAAATTTTGTGTCTCCCTCTCTCTGCTCCTCCCCTGCTTGTGCTCTGTTTGTCTGTCTGTCTGTCTCTCTCTCTCTCTCAAAAATAAACATTAAAATAAAAGCACTATTCAAATAAGTAATGGCTGAAAATATTCCAGAACTTACAATAAAACCAATCTTAAGAGTCAAGAAGGATATATAAAATTAATCAACAGCTAGATGCATTTTAGTGAAACTTGAGAACATCTAAAATAAGGAGAAAATATTAAAACCAACCTTAAAGAGAATGCAGATTACCTGTAAAGGGTTGATCATTTGACTCATATCTAACAACAGCAATAATGAAGGCCAATAAAAGTTTCCATTTTTGGTAATTGTCCAGTAGCCCCTTTTGGATCAATCCTCCAACAGAAAACAACTATAAACCCCAGGCAAGATACTAAAACAACAACAATCTGAAGGCACTGGCTAAGAGAAGAGTTGACACTCAGAAAAAGGGGATGATGCTAGGTTAGTTTCCTGGTTTTATGACTGGCTTGAGGACAGATACTCGGCTGGGCTGTGCTATGCAGGGGAGCTAAACTTCAGATAGAAACCTCACAGCATCACTGGCTTGAAGAAGCAGAGTGTGGAGTTCGAAGGAAACAAAGGGGAAAGGGAGGCAGGAAATCTTAGAAAGGACAGTGTCAAAGAGGGAGGAACCTCAAGTTCTGTGTTATAAGCTTTGCCTCAGTTTTGCCATGTGGTACAGACTCCCAAGGAGCTCAGTTCAGGCTGCAAGAACTACACTGAGAATTCATCTGCCAGTCACCACAGGGGAGAGAGTTTGCGGTTGGAGTTCAGCCAAGTTAACTGCCCGCTTTAAGAAAAATCACACTCTTTGTAGAAGCATCACAGAATCCGGAGCTTCTACAGCATATTGTTCAAATTGTCCCAGATATTGTTCAAAACTACTCAATGTATAAAGAATAGGGAAAACACAAACTATACTCAAAAAAGAAAAGGCAATCAAGAGAGAACAACCTTGAGATGTCCCAAATGACGGAATTACAGGAGAAGATTTTTAAAGCAGTTGTAACTAAGTTCAAGGACATAAAGGAAAGTATGTTCATTATGAATGCACAGGAACACCTCGGCAGAGAAATAGGAACCATTGAAAAGAAAACCAAATGGAGATTCTATAATGTGAGACTTGAATATCTGAAGCAATAAGAATAATATGTTCAAAGTTTTGATAGGAAATTAACTTAGAAATCTATCTTCCTCCATTAGGATGAAGTAATGACATTTCCAGCCAAACAAATACAGAAAGTTCACTTCTAACTGTCCCATCTAACTTCTATGAGATGTACTTCTGGAAGAAGTACATATCTTATATATATTACTTTACATGTGTGCTATATTCCCAGTATAATATTTTTAAAAACTGTATGACCATAGCCAAAGTTTGACAGTGTAAACAGCTAGTGATGAAGGTAGAAAAAAGCATTCGGGAAAAATGGTCAAAGATGAGAATATATTCAAAGATAGGAAAATATCCAGAAGAAAATCATCTATAGTTTTATATAAGAAAGGGTCCCAAAAAAGAAGTGGGGAGGGCCTATGACAGATGGAAAAAGACAGGATCCCACCCTGGTTATGGGGATCATTGCTGAGGAGATAGTCCTGGTGCTTCACACATCAGAATACACTCACAGAAGAGCGAGAGTTTTGTTGTTTTGGTTTTTGTTTCTTCTCTCTAGGGAGAAAGATTGGTTTAGGATTAAACATGAATTTAAAGGGTACAAAGAGGGAGAAGGAAGGAGGAACTACTTTTCCATCAGGTTTCAGAAGCCATGTATATCTTATCATCTAAAGAGAAATCGTTGAAGATTGATTACTGTTTGTGAAAACACCTGGTATAAGAAAATATTTGCAGGATTTGAATGGGTGTAGTATATTATATTCTGTGTATCAGGATTTTATATGGTGATGACATTAAAAATGCGACCCACAGTATAGAAATATTTAAATATTAATAACTTCGGAGATGTTCTGTCCAGAAAGATAATTTTGTTATATATAACTATTATCTTGGAAGGTCAAAATAGTAACAACCCTTTATGAAAACTGACATAGCTAAGAGACATATATTTACATTGATTAGAACTCTGTTGCAAATTAAGGATAATAGTATTTTTAATCACCTAATATAAAAAGGCCCAGGAATGCTATGGGATGTATACATCAAAGACTCAGATGATTCATGAAAAATCTCTAAATACAAAACAAACTATCTATACTCCTTGTCCTTTCTTAGGAATTTATAAACTTTGTTGCCCTCTAATAGTATGTATTTTCTTTCTTATTCCTTGAATATTAACATACCTTATTTGGCTTTGTTCATTTTCTGGTTGCAATCAGCAACTAGAAGTTTTTTTTCTTTTTCTGTCTTCATTTGTGTAGAAAAATGTAACATTTTTCGCTTTTGCAAATCTCCATAGACGAAGGAAAAATGAATATTTCCCATGACTTTTCAGCATCAAAATGTTTTCAAAATCAGAATTTAGAATTTGTGATATGAGTCTATTTCCAATATGTATTGTTTATTTTGCCTGTTTTCTGGGAAAGCCTAGTGCTATTTGGTTTTCCTAACATTTTCATTTTAATTTTCTATGATAGGATTGAACTGCCTTAATAATAAATACCAAAGGCTTCCAATTCATATTTTTCCTGTTATCTCTCCTCTTGGAGGTAGAGTGGTGGTAAAATGAATGAAAGAATGAATTAAAGTGAAATGAATTATTTTCTACTTATCTGACATATACTATGATTCACTCTGTATAAAATTGCCGATGGATAGTTCCAGGAGTGTGCTATTTAGGGTTTTATAGAGCTGAGTCAGCTGAACTGAATTAATGATTGGTTTCTAAAAGCTTCCCTTAAGTAAACTTAATCTATTTTTTTGCCTTTTTATATCTCAGGTCCCCAAACCAGTAGATTATTCTTGCCAACCCTGGTAAGTATTAGAAATGTTTATGTAGCTAAGTTGAAATACCATACCCTTAGCTTGAGGATGCCTTAAATGTAGGGGTACTAAACCACATTCCATTTCTATTGTCCTGGCTAAAGGTGTTTTCAGATACAACAAAACACCATAATGAATTTATATATTGCTGACCTTTCCATAATTTCATCAAAGTGGTGTGTGTGTGTGTGTGTGTGTGTGTATGCACGTGCATGTGTGTGTATGCATACACGTATTTGATTGTAAATTCAAAGCTTATAACAGCCACAAAAAGGAATGGAACATTGGCAACTATGTATCTTGTATTTTAGAAGAGTAGATTCCATGAAGCAGAGAAAAAGACATACTTCCATTGTCTGAAACTAAAAATTAGCCCAGAAAGGACAGTAGATCCTAAATTGTAATATAAGAGGAACAAGATGTATCCGTGTCTGAAGTTTTGTTTACATGAAGCCCACTTACCACGTAGAGGCTAGCCTTCTCACTAATAGAAATAAGGAAGCAGAGAAGATAGTGGTTATTACTTTTTAGACATGATGAGTTTAAGTGGAAGTGATATCTTCAACTGGAAAAAATGTCTTTAGGATCCAGAATAGTTATGATCATCATATGATAGCTAATATATACCAAGTACCTGCTGTGTGCTTAGTATTTTACATGTTTATTTTTGTTTTCCAATATCTTTATGAGGAAGGTTGTTACTATCTTTACAGTGAGGAAACAAAGGTTAAGATTCTGCAACTAGTAAGCAGTAGAGCCAGGATTCCAAGGGATCCCATCTGTACATTGCCATACTGCCTGTCCAAGTACAAAACGTGGGTTTATTTACTTATTTATGTTTGTTTCCCTAAATTCTGTGTTTGGCTCCTCTTAAAATGACTGCATCTGTTTTCCTCTTCTTGATACAAGATATATGCATCCAAATGAGGTAATAGTGTATGTATATAAATGAGATATTCTGAGAGTATCTAGTACTAGTTCAGTTTGCAGGTGTAGATAGGACACCTGAGTTGCCTGATTTTTCTAAGTGTTTTGATTATTTTGTATTATATAACCAAAGCATAGAAAATGCCCGGTTGCTATAGAACTACACTGGCCAAAGTGTGGGATTCTTCCCATCAGCCCTCTTGCTGTGTCCTCCATCATCATGGCTGTCCTCTGTAGCTATTATGTTTTCTCGACCTCCTCCCTGGGCTTCAGCACTGAGCTTGCTGAAGAAATTATAGCAGGCTTGTGATAGAACTGGGAATCTTTACTATGTTTTTACTTAGTTTAAGACAAATTTGAGGTCAGAACTACATGGCATTAAAAACCATGATCCTGACAGGAATTCGATTTGGAGAACAGAGCTAATAGTGGGGATAATCAAAGTGAACAACACCAAGAACTGGTAAAATCATGAGAGTGTGATGATGAACTTCCTTCTCTTCTACTATTTTTCATATAACTAGACACAATAGTTACAAGGGTAATGATGTTAGAGATAAATACTAAGGCATGAATTTTTTGAAATAAACCGATAAGTTACCTTGGAACCTTTCAGGGTGCAGGAGATTAGCTTTTGAACCCTTTGTTTTAAAATGCACTCTTGCCAGTATGTAAAATTCTACTGAAAATATAACCAGTTAGAAAATGGTATTGTTGCGGGGCACCTGGGTGGCTCAGTTGGTTAAGCCTCTGACTTCAGCTCAGGTCATGATCTCACAGTTCATGAGTTCGAGCCTTGCGTCAAGTTCTGTGCTGACAGGTCAGAGCCTGGAGCCTGCTTCAGATTCTGTGTCTCCCTCTCTCTCTGCCCCTCGCCTGCTTGCACTCTGTCTCTCTCTCTCAAAAATAAACATTAAGAAAGAAAAAGAGAAAGAAAGAGAGAGAGAGAGAGAGAGAGAGAGAGAGAGAAAGAAAGAAAGAAAGAAAGAAAGAAAGAAAGAAAGAAAGAAAGAAAGAAAGAAAGAAAGAAAGAAAGAAAGAAAGAAAGAAAGAAAATGGTATTGTCCTGAAGGATTAAAAAAAAAAAAATCAAGATGTTCAGATGAGGGAAGAACCTTGAATATAGGAGCAAATAAAGACATTTCGTAGTAAAATTTAAAATTTTTTTTTTCTTTTTCTTGGGAAACTTGGACAATTTATTCACACTAAGCAGACAATTTCATGTGAAATGCTTTCTGCTAGGGAACAAAATGGTCAAGTATATTGGAAAATCGAACCTTCAGTTTTGGAAAAACTAAACCATTTAGAGAAAATTATACTGAATGATGACGTGGTTCTCAAGTCATTAAGAAGTTGGCTTTCACCAATTGCCTTGTCTGTTCATTACATGTCCATGTAAAAACAACTTGTTCGCACAAAGTAAACTTTGTCTTCTGGGTTGGCCATGAAATAAAACAGAAAAGGTGATTATCTTCATTTGCCTGGGTATAGAAACCTAGGTGAGAAATCATTTTGCATTTTAAATCTTAAGGTATTGCTCTGTTGTTTTCTAACTTCCACCCCAATGCCACTTTGATTTCTGATTTTTTGTATGTGATCTGATTTTGTGGGTGGTATCATGTAGGCAGGAATGAGGTGTGGGGCTTAAAACCAGGGAACTGTCTGAAATCCATATGAAGAACAGGATACAGATGCCAAGGTTCCTTACCCCATTCTTCAAAGTAGTCAGACAACTTTTTTCCCCCTACCCTAGCAAGAGACACTGAAGTTAGAAGGTATATTATGTGGAAAAATTGAGCCATGTAGGGCTTACACTTAGAGCAATCCCAGCAGAGATTGGGAGAGATGGTATACTGCAAACAGACTGGTCAAATTAAGGAAGGTCTCCATACTGACTGATGTGAATGCCCAGTTCCTTTGTACAGCTCAGTTCCAGTACTGTGACACCTGGGTCTCATACATGCAGACTACCTTTCCTTGCATCCAGACAGGATCTGGAAGATTTTTCTCTAAAGAAACTGAATAGACTCAGTGGAAAACAAAACAAAAAACCTAAAAGCATTTGGATATTATCCTGCCCCGTGAAATTAGGTTCTTGCCAAATGATTAGGTTCCTACCTGGCAAGTCTAATTTGGTGCTTCCTGTCCCCACAGAGATGTCTCTCTCCTAAATGTAAACAAATGACAAAGAGCAACCAGATACTTGAGAAAAGCTTTGAACTAGAAAACAAATAGATTAAATGGGAAAAAGAAACCAGGAAAAACACAGACATTAGGATGAGCAGTAGAAAGATGTGTTTTTAAAACCTTTAATTTATATTCTCAGAATTAAGAGATGACAATATATCCATGGAAATGAGCTGGATGTGCTATAAAAGGAAAAATCAGACAGCAAGAAAGAGCTCTTCTAAATTAAATATTGAGTAGAGGAGTTGGAAAACAAAGTTGAGCAAATCTTCCAGAAAATTAAAGAAATAGATAATATGGGAGAAAAGATAGAGAAGTTAGACAATTGATCCAGCAAGGACAGCATTAATTTAGTGAGAACTCCAGAAAGAGAAAACTGAGAGCAGCAATTATCAAAGAAACAAGACAGAAATTTCCTAGAACTGAAGGATATATGGCTGCAAGTCAAAGATGTTACTGAGAGTTAAGGATAATATCGAACTAAAATGTATGGTACATAACTTGAAGGCATATTATCTTGAAATTTGCAATATAGAGAAAACAGTCTGAAAGCTTTCAGGGACAAAAAGAGATCAGATCACATAGAATGGCAATGAATTCCAAGTTAGAAGACAATAGGACAATGCCTCAAAATTTGAGAAGCAAAGTAATTTCTCGCCTAGAATTCTATACCCAGGCAAATTCTGTATTAAGTAAAATAAAAATATTTTTCTAGGTGTGAGGCTTTCTGAGTATTATTACAACCTATGTATCCATTTATAGGAGGCTGAAGGATGGGCTAATAAACCAAAAAGAGGGAAATATGGAATCCAGGAAATGAGAGCAAAGGGATGTCCCGGTACTATAATAATTGAGCAGGTTTAGAGAACAAGTAATATGGATTAGAACAAGAGGGTGGAGGGCTCAGAAGAAATGAATGTCTCCATATGATAAAAAATGGACAGGTTCAGTATATGGTGTTGAGAAGTGTATCATTGAGTAGTTTATCATTCTCTTGGAGAATTTGAAAAGAATTTGTAAGACAAAGCTTGAGCCAACAAAAACTTGAATTATTTTTTGGAGTCAGGTGTTCTTTGAATATGCAAACATGACAACACTGAGCCAGATGATGGTTTGGCTTTGTAGAGGTTACAAAAGGAAGAGTGAGGAACAACACTGACAGAATGAGCCTGAAAGGAAGAGAAAGGAGTTTCATTCCTGACACTTAAAAATTGATAATTTAAGAAATTGTAGTTTGATGATATTATTTAGAAATATGCAAGCACAAATAAAAAATAGATAAAATGCTTTTGAAATGGAACTTGGGATAGAAAGCTGCTAAGATGGGGTAATGCTGTTTTTTCATTATTATTGTACAGATTGCATTTTTAAAACTATGTTTCTGTGTTACTTTGATAGTAATGCATATGCTATATACTAGTTATGATAAGTGCTATGAAAGAAATTAGGATAGTGTAATAAGAATCATGGAGTGGAATATGTGAGGTGCAGGACAACATTCTTCAGATGGGATGGTCAGAGAAGACCTCACTCTGAGCTTATATGATAAGAAGGAATGTGTGTGGAGTGAGCTTTCCAGGCAAGAATACAGTCTCTGAAAAGATTCTTAAGATCAAAAAGTGGTTGGTGAATTTCTGGACCTGAAAGAAGGCTAGAGACTAGTGAAGAAGGGGGTTGTGAGAGATAAGATTGAAGAGTGACCAGATCATACCAGGTACTCATAGTTCATGGGTTATCATAACTGCTCTTAACCCAAAGTACCATCTGCATAAAATGCCCTCAGCTCTGCTTCTGTACTTGGTGAAAATCTCACATATCCTCCATCAACAAACTTTCGTGTTTTAAGTAAACACTTAGTGTAAGTTAAAGGCAGGTGTTTATACCAAGTTATCCGAGTCTGTAAGTGAATGAGAGAATTTTCTGGAATATTAACTCATGAAGTTTTGAAAGAGAGCCAGTGGAAACATAAAATTTTTCCTTTTGACTTTATTGTCCAAAGTCTCTATATTGTGCAAATATGTAAAACTTATATTTGATGTGAAAGGGTCACTAAAGAGTATTTTAACATTGAATTTGGGCCTTTTACTATAACTGTTACTGTTACAGAATTTGGGTATGTTTAAGATGAAGATAGTTTAGGAAGAATTAAATTCTGGTATTGAAAATAACTATCTTTTAAAATTAAATTTTAGGGGTGCCTGGGTGGCTCATTCACTTGAGTGTCTGACTTGATTTTGGTTTAGGTCATGATCTCATGGTTTTGAGATCAAGCCCCATGGAGGGCTCCATGCTGGGCGTGGAGCCTGCTCAAGATTCTCTGGCTCCTCCCCTGCTCGTGTGCCTGCACACACACTCTTTCTCTCTCTCAAAAAAAAAAAAACAAAAAACAGGTTTTTTAAATTAGATTTTACTTACAACTAAGTTCTTAAGCAAATTGGTTATCCAAACTGTGGACCATAAGCATTAATCTTATATCCCCCAAAATAATTGTTTAAAAATAAATTGTTATGGGGGCACCTGGGTGGCTCAGTCGGTTAAGTGTCCAACTTCGGCTCAGGTCATGATCTCATGGTTCGTGAGTTCAAGCCCCGCATCCGGCACTGTGCTGGCAGGTCAGAGCCGGGAGCCTGCTTTGGATTCTGTGTCTCCTCCTCTCTCTGCCCCTCCCCTGCTCATGTTCTGTTTCTTAATTATAAATAAACGTTTAAAAATTTTTTAAATAAATTGTTACTGGAATTTTCTTAAAAGGATGCCAAAGTAGGTTTCATTTCATACTATACATAGAAAAGGTGAAAGTTCAGAGGGTCCTGGGTGTGCATGTGTGTGTGTGTGTAAGTGTGTACACGTGTGTGCATGTGTGTATGTCCTATGCATGATAGTCTCTCCCTACAAGTCTTTTTCCTTCTTGTTCTCAAACCACCTATAAATCTCTAACTCAATACCTACTCACTCCTTTCTTGTCCCATTTATTATTTGATAATTATTTACTAACTGGGTGCTTACCATGTGTTAGGCACTATTCACTTCACCGTGGTTAACTTTGTAGACCATTTGTTTTTCTCTTATTAAAGGACTTTTTTTTCTGCATTATTTTTGAAGCAATGTAATTAGTATAGAAGTAAAGTTAAAAACAACTCAGATCTGCCACTAAATGAAAATCCTGACAGATACCTATTTGTAGCTTCTGTCTGTTCCAGGTACGTTACCCAACTTTTCTGTGTCATTCTTTCTTTCAGGTATGCTGGAGCAATGGAAAGATTGCAGGCAGAGACTGAACTTATTAATAGGGTAAATAGTACTTACCTTGTGAGACACAGGACCAAAGAGTCAGGAGAATATGCAATTAGCATTAAGTAAGTAGGACAAGTCCTTTTACAGAAATAGATTTCCTGTTTTCATAATTGCATAGACCATCTGACATGTATAACACTAAAGTTAAAAACCAAGGTTCTAACTGCAGCTGAAATAATGTATCCATCCAGACAGTTCATTAATACTTGAAAATATCTGTTAGAAAAACAGTATTAAGTGTTATAGACTGCTAATTGGCATATTAGATTTCTTTCATAACATTGTATTTTGGTGATTTGATGTGTGTCTGTTTCTTATAAATTCTAAAAATAGATATTACTAGATTTTGTTGTATTTTGTTTTTCTATATTCTCGAAATTAATAAATTGGGCATAATGGTCAAATCTAACACCCCCCCCCCACTTCAAATATTGGTTGTATCTTCAAACAATCTAGTAAATATATTTTGTTAATTAGCTGTCGCCAGTGTATTGGCATAGGTATATATTTTGTCTTCAGAATTAATTCCTATAATTTTATTGGGGCATGCCCTCTGGTAATTATTGATTTCTACTGATTAAAAACACATTTATATTCATACGTTATTCGTTGCCCACAGGTACAATAATGAAGCAAAGCACATCAAGATTTTAACAAGAGATGGCTTTTTTCACATTGCAGAAAATAGAAAATTTAAAAGTTTAATGGTAAGCATTGATTAGTTTTTTTCAATCTGTAGTCCTTATTTTGCTCTTATTAGAAAGTCAGTTTAATTCTAAAATTCTATCTAAAAATTAATTCTAATTTAATTCTTAGAAATCTTATGCACTGAAAGTTGTTTAAAGGGAATTCTGTAATTTTGCAACAGAATCCTGAAAATTCTAATTTTAAGAATTCCAATTAAGTTGTATATTGCCCCACTCATTTTTCACTGTAAATTAAGTTTGCAGGTTTTAGATAATATTTCAGAGTTCCACACTATTTATGATTCTTAGAGCATCAGACAAATTGACTCCACTTTGTTATTTGTGTTTTGCCTTGTGTTTGATTGACAGAGCAGATCTTCACATACGCATCTTTTCTCCTCTTCCTTTCTCTGCCTCTATCTCTTCATTCGGGCAAAGGAAGGTATTTTTAATAATAACCAAAAAATTGTAATTGGTGAAATACCTCTCACAGGTTCATTTCATGCAAAACGCAATATAATGTCAAATGGAAAAGCTTTTTGTATTTTCTGCCATTTTAAATCATCTGAGCCATAGTTCTGCTTCATTACCTTGGAAAATTAAATATTAACAGGGTAACATTTTTACCAAACAACAGTTGTCATATCATAGGCATTATATATTTAAATTGAAATAGTATATTACCAAGTTGCTTCAAATGAACAAAGATTACTTTAGTCTTACGATTTAAAAAAGTACAACTTAGTAATTTTATTAGCGCATAATATTATGTATGTCATAAAGACAGTGTGTATATGGCACAATATAGGCATTGCTGACAGTAAAGAAAAAGTTCAAAGTTCCTCAAAAGTGGTCTCAAGTCTGTTTCTCAAGTTTGAGAGTTTCTTGAGATAATGAAGAATTTGGACACGAGATACAGGATGCATTTGTAAACGTACTTGTAAGTACTTTGAGTAACTTTGGGAAGGACCACTCATTGATTGAACCATCAATCAAATGATACATTCTGCATCCTCCGGAAAACATCTCAAAGCACTTTGCAGATGTTAACCATTAAAGTTAAAGACTGAACGTAAGAGAGTCTTACAAAATAGGCCAGCTTGAAAGCCTTATCTAAAAATTTAGAACTGCTTCGAGATGGGGATACAGGGATTCATGTTTTAAAGAAATGGAAGTGTCTTGAGTTGAAAGAAAAGTCAGAAAACCTCTCTGGACATAAATATCACATTTCCAATTCACAAGTTAAGGATCGGCATCAAGATTATGTCCTGGAAAATGTGAGCCCTGTCAAATTAGTGGCCAAGATGCAGGCATCCTCCCTGCTGGAAGTGACTTACGTTCTGTTGGAACAGGCAGGCTGAGCACAGAGAGAACTGGACCTGAGGAGGTTTTTCCTAAAATGAAAACCTTAGGAGGGAGGTGGCAAGTGGGTGCACAAATAATGAATGGCAGCCCCAGCTGAAACATGATGAAAGCATGCACAGGGGGTCTCCACATCGCTGCGAGACATACTGGCTTGAGTCTTCACCTGCAGAACTTCCATGGATGATAATGAGGCTGCTCCACGGTATTATAGTTAATACGTGAGACTTAAAAAAAAAAATGCTGTAGGGCCAAAGATGAATACCAGCTTCGCTGACTTTGAAAGAAACAAAAGGAACTCCCATCCGAGGAGACAAAGAGGATGAAAGGAATAGTCACTGGAAAGGGCCAATCAATTCAGCTTTGTGTCCCTGGGTTCAGCTCAAGAAAGTTCATCAGCAGCTAAGGTTCGAAGTAAAAAGCCAGTAAATACTTCATGACCTGGATTAGCAGACATAGGTCCTCGAGTTCCTATCTACATACAAAGCTGTGATTCTAGTATAAGCAACAGAGCCTCAGAATTCAAATAATGTGCACCAGAGAGTAGTGAAAGTTTCTGCAGTGATGTTCTGGAAAGGGAATCAAGAGTACTGTCGCAGAGCTAAAGCAAACTCTGCCTCATATGGTATAAAATATCAGAAATGCCTTTGCTAGAGACACATACATAGTTTTTCTTTTCCTCCATATCCAGAGGAATGCACCTTCTGTAAGGAAGCATATAGCACAGTGGTTAAAGGAAGGGAAGTCAATTAATAGCATAGCTCCAACAAAACTAAAAACTATTAGCAAAGGGATATAATTGTAAAAAGAAAGATAAGGAGCTGAAAACTCTGTCTTGGGCAAACTCTTTGTCAGGTTTAGCAAATAACTGTAAAAACTGCTAAACAGTGGAACTAGTCTGGAGCTGCCCCTCGCCTTTGTTTCTGTTCATTTGCTGAACAAACTTATATGGAGACCTTACCTTGTGAAGTCATTACGTTGTTGTAGAATTCAAAATGACTCCACTGTTCTAAAGCAGCTTTCAGATTCGCAAATCCATCTGTAGCAAGAACCTCACAGTAGTTGCTGTCCTTTAAACCTCAACTCAGAAACGCCACATGGATACTTGATCAGCAGGAATGGCTCCGCTTTTAGTAAGCAGCCCCTTTAGAAGGAGAGAGAGAATTAATAGGCACCTTTGATTTCACTCCAGCAATATAGAGGCTTCTCTAAATCAGGCCCATACAACTTCAAGGAATGATCTTTTATCATGTTGGTGTCACACAATACAGTTTCCATTAAAAGTACATAATGGTCTGTGCGTTTGAGTTGCTTCTTGAGAATAGTTCAGTATCCTCCCATTATGGGTGGTAAATTTATATTCTTCTACCTGTGAAACTTACTAGGGCCTGGAATTAAATTTTAATTTGGAAAGGATGTGAAATGCAAGCAGACTCCAGAACTTGTTTTAAATTAACCAGTTTCTTAAAGAGAAGATTGACCTTAGGCGGTTGTGACCGAAGCTTTCCCCTTGGGTTTCAATAGCTTGGCTAATCAAAATCTTTGTTTCTCTTAGTCATTAAATTCAAATTCTAAATGAATTTCTATATCCAGATTACAAGGCATTAATTTTGTTCTAATTTTCATGTATGCCAGACAATCCATGTCCAAATGCTGTTTATAAATCAGCTCCATTGCCTGTTTCCTTGGTAATTGGAATGATGGGCTCTCTCACTCATTATTTTTCAGAGAGGCTTGAATTGTTGACACTGCTGTGTCAGTGCGAGATAAGGAAAGCTTAGCGATTTCTTTTGTTTAGAGTCTTCTTATTTACTTGTAGTACCTGAAGGTCAATGACTGCTAAAGCAAGGGTGGATTAGACTAAAATACAGAAAGCATAAAGGCATAAATTGGAAAAGACCCATGGAGGCACAATTTAATTCTACCCAGTTAGAAACATGTGGGAAGATTTACCCTCATAAGGCTGTAAAAATGGAGCTAAAATCTCTTCCATGCTTAGTGAAGTGATAAAAGAGTATCTGTAGCTCACCAAGCCGCATGACCCTTAGGCCTTGGAAAAGTCATGTTTTTCCTCCTTCCATAAAATTTGGAGATGGTTAGGTATGAAATGATCACCAAGTCCTTTTCAGCGTGATAATTCCGTGGTTTCTAGCCAACTTCACATAAGCTTTAATTCATCCTAATCCATAATATAATGCATAAAATTCATAGTATTTATAACAAAATTACATTGAAATTCATCTTATTGGCTTAGAGTTACTTTCAGGTTTATTTTCATATTTTTGTTAAAGAAAAAACACATTTTACTCAATTTAAATAATAAGACTAAGAGAACACTGCTTTGATGTCATCTGCATCAGCAACACAATATATATGTACAGTTCTTGCAGAGACCTTACAAAATTTTGCCTTTTATTTTTTAAAAGCATTATAAAGAAGGCCATTTTCTGACTATTGAAGCCACATTGAGGATATAAACTTCTGTCTGGTATTTTGATTCTTTTTCTTTCTAAGTCAGTCAGATTCCAGATGCCTTCGCTTCATCAAGGACCCCATAATTTGGGCTCAAAAAAGAAAGAAGAAACATATGTAGATAGATGAATAGGTTTCCATATATCTATAAATAGTGATAAAGTGCATAAAACCCTAGCATCTTAGATCTCAGAAAACTAAGTTCTTGGTACATCATGGACACTTGGCAAATGCTCCTTCCCTTTTGCCTCCATTTTTGTATATTAACATTTGCCAGGCACTACTTGCTAATAGTATGATGTAGTTAAGAGCACAAGCTTTGGAGACAGACATCAGCTGGGCAACCTTGCCCAAGTTGGTTAACTTCCCTGAGATTTGAGTATCAATGAGGACTCAGCCTTGCTCTTGTTAACTGTGTGGAGACTGTGAGAAGCTTGGCAC
The DNA here is from genome assembly GCF_018350175.1 of Felis catus. Taxonomy (NCBI): domain Eukaryota; kingdom Metazoa; phylum Chordata; class Mammalia; order Carnivora; family Felidae; genus Felis; species Felis catus. The sequence continues at coordinate 91,707,908 of NC_058375.1, read as the reverse complement.
ATGGGCTCGTGGGAGCTGTTACGATTATTCACATGTGCCAGGCACTTTCTACATTCTTTACTATAGTCTGTGAAATGGCTTATTATCCCCATTTTACAGATGTGGGAGTTGAAGAATCTTCATTTGCTTTATCCAGTGCTTCAGCTGAACCCTGTTGCTTTTGGTTTATGAATGTGGCCTTTACTCAGTCACCTTTATGTCTGTTTCCAGCCTGACTACTCAAAATAATCTTTCCCTCCTTCCCGGCTTCTGAAATTTTGCCTGTTCTTCAGTTTAAGCCAGGCTACTTCTATCATGAACTGTTCCCTCAACCTCTCCCCTGGGCTCACAAAAGGAAATTCTCTCTCTTACCTTTGGGTGCCCATCACCCCTAACTTTCCTTCAACAGTGAACAGTCCTAGAGGGCAGCAGCTTTACCTTCATAATCTTTGTGACCTCTGGAACTCCCCTCACAATTCATTCCAAAACTTATCTGAGTTTAGTAAAAAATAATGTAAATCATAAATGATATAAATCATTGATGATTCTTTTTTACTTCTTTTGAGTGATTTTTGGCTCAGTTGATTTGTTTTGGAAACTTTGAACATCACCACTGAATGGAGGTACTGAGTTGATGACAGTATGGGTTTTAGAGGAAATGAGTTACTTTTACCGTATTTGTTCTAAACAGTAATAGACGTAATGAATAATAAGGTCAAAAGTGATTTTGCTTTTCATGCCAGGTATTTCTAAGAAACATTATAATACCTACAGTATTACCCAGTAATATTTATTTTTTCATTATGAATTATTATTCATTTTCTGATTAAAGTAGAGAGATTCAGATTTGTGCAGAGTCTATGAAACTGACGTCTTAGAAATTTCCTGAAATTTTAGCATGGGACATGGTGGATGGTTATTATATTAGGCTTGGGTGCATTTAAGGAAAATTAGGTATAAGGGAAAATGGAAAGTACTACATCATTGACCTCTGTAAGTAGCAGTTGATATGCAGAGCTATGGAAGGGCACTAACGCTTCATTGTAAGCCAGAAATAATGTCAAGTAGCATTTGTGGTTTATGAACTTGAGTTTACCATGGGAAAAGAACATTGAGAATCAAAGTTTGTTTTCCTGCTACATTGAAAGACATGCAGGAAACTAGAAATTGCTATATATTCAGCAAACAGCTGTCCCTTCATTTTTGTTTAGAAAAACAAGTATTATGTAAATAAGAACAATAATTACTGTTCTGAAATTGAAGGTTAGTATGATTTGTTTTCATTTACCACATCTGACTGAAGACTAACAGGATGTTCTCTATCCATGAACAACAATAAGAGGTAACTCATATTATCAGTGGCCTGAGTTACAAGGACAGTTACTTGTTAGATGTCATGTACATCCAGAAAGCAGGGAGAGATTATCATTTACTTACCCTTCCATATACTTACTGAAAATTTGGCATTAACTCGATCATCCTTATGTTGTATATAATTATGTGTTCATGTTCAGGTGTTTGAAATCAAAACTATCCTTATCAAAAATAATCTTCAAATCTTTTATCCTAAAGGAACTTGTGGAGTACTACAAGCATCATTCTCTTAAAGAAGGTTTTAGAACCTTGGATACGACCCTACAGTTTCCATACAAGGAGCCAGAACATTCAGCTGGACAGAGGGGTAACAGAGCAGGCCACAGCTGTGAGTACTGCCATTAAGAATACAATTTGCTGTCACATAAGGATTGGAGGCACAGTAACATTAAACATCTTTATTCCAAATTTTGAAATATAGCCAGTTAATACACTGATGTATTTAGCCAGAGTTTGTTTTGTTTTGTTTTGTTTTTGTTGGTTTTTTGGAGCTAAGCAAAATCAGATGAACCAACAGGTGTATGAACATGTCTAGACATAGCTTTTTGTGCCAAATTAAAAGTCACATTTGTGTTTAGAAATGTAAAGGGTATGTTAATATGTAAGTTTCATGCTTTTCGGTGATATTTATATTAGCCAAACTTTTTAACTCATACATGTTTGTGGTCATAATGCTGTTTAACAGTATTTAAGAAAGGCTGGTGTGCAGCTCTCCCTTCTCACCTGGTATCCCAAATCTGTTTATGGTTCTCTTTCAGTGATTACTTTCAGAATTTTGAAATGGCTAAAGCATGTTTCCTCTGATGCCAGTATTTACAAGTATAACTGAGGCACTTTCTTGCAGCATGAACTCTGTGCCACAGCTAATCATAAAAGATTAGCATGTTATAGTTGGAGTGTGAGTTCAAGTCAAAACTGTTTTCTCATCCTCATTTAATGTCACATAATCTTCCTGGAGATAGATGCAGCATGTAAAGAGAACATTGTGATGAAAAACTCTATGAAGGAAGTGTGATTTTCTTCCCTTATATTATTATTTTTCTAAGTAACATTCTTTTGGAGGAGAAATGGATACAATTTTATTACTCTTAGAATCTTTAGCCTAAGCAAAACAGGAATATCCAGAGGTATTGGAAAAAAGAATTTATGTCGTGCAATATAACTTTAGCTCTCCCCCCCACCCCGCAACACCTGCCCCCCGCCCCGAAAGCAGAAACTGAAAGGCAAACAGGTAACACTCACAGGACTCTAACAACATCAGTAAAATCTCATACACTTGTATATAAGTAAATATACAAGTAATTTGTCACATCAACTAACAGATTTTTTTATTTGAATAACTGAATAGTTGTTCTCTTCACAAGGATTGGTAATAAATGATCCAAGCTTGTGTAATAAAAATAGAGCACAGTTTATCTTGAAACTTTAAACACCTATTCAAAGTTACCTTTCTGTATTTTGGTCTAGTGTTTTCCTACAAATTTCTTAAGACTACCAAAGTTAATGATATTTTTCCCTACGTGAAAAGTATAATTTCCTACTAGCCCTTTACTTTGCCTTGCTAGCAGCAGGAGATAACAAATGTTGCCAAGGAGGTCAATTATACTAAAAATCCTGTTTGAGTTCCCTTAGTTCTAGAAAGCCAAGGTGGGAGAGGTTGGCAATCAGGGAGAGCAGATGTCCCATCTTAGTGGAAGGTCATTAGCCCGCGTATTGCCCTGCATGGTTCCTCCCAGCACTTTCTCTGTGCTCGGCACGTGTAGGTGTTCAGAGGATGTTGTCCAGCAATGAGTGGAGTTGCCTAATCTAAAATTTGTCTCTAGGGTTCAACAAAGTATTTAATGCTCAGACTTATTTAGCTACTAGGAATGAAGTTATAGCCATTTTGCCTTTTTTTTTCTTTTTTAAACAAAAAGAGAATAGCCAACAGAACGATTTTGAACATCAGTGAGAGCTACAGGAAATTTTTCAACAAATAGAGCTATGTTAAAAGACTCGGGCAGGTCACACAGAGACCTGCACAAGAAGGTCAAGAAGTAAAAGCAGATCTTCATTTAAAATTAATCTTTGTCAGGGTTTGGTTTTGTTTATCAGTTAGCCATTTATTCATTCCTTCAACAGATAGACATTAAATACCTGACCCAGACAAGGCACTGTTCTAGGTACTGGGATACAGCAGTTGAGAAGACAAGTCTCTGCCCTTGTGGAGCTTCTGTTTTAATGGGGACACTCAGCCAAGTGTGGAATATGGGAGTTTGCTGTTTTTATATAGGGTGGTCAGGGAATATCTCATTTACAAACTTACCAGAAAGAAAGGAGGGAGTAAGTTAGTATGTCAGTCAGAAATAAGGGTACAGTGGTCTGGACTCCAAGATTATTCGGTCATTACCGTGCAGCATGGTTATAATCTTAGATCAAATTTATGATACTCTCCCTGTGTTTTATTTACTTTATGCTCACTTTTGTATAAAACAGGAAGAATACTAAGATGGTTCTCAGAGTTAAATGAGGAGTTGTAAAGCATTTAGCATAGTGCTGGTACATGGTAAAAACTCAATAAATATCCACTACAACTGATTCTACGACTACTAACACCACTATCACTACTAGTAACTCCTCACACAGCAAACATTTTCCTACATTTCTGAGTTGAGTTACTAATTATAATTCATAGAAATTCACATCTTTGCCTTTATGATATTCAAGTATACCTTGCCTATTATATACCAGATCCTGGTTGAGAGTTAACCCTTCATTAAAACACTGCTTCTATTTTTCTGCATACCCTACTTCTCAGAAGGGGGAAGGAAGAACACCACCTAAAGATTTTGCATGTTGTCTTTATAGTCCTCACCTCTGTTCATAGCTTTGGCTATGCTGCTACCTATTATCTAGAAATAATTTTTACCAGGAAGTATTGCCTTGGGATACTGGATTGGACAGTGCCCTGACCTCTTCATTACATCTAAAAGATTTTGGAGGAAGCAAAGCAGGCAAGCTAATGCCTAGGTCCACCCTATGTTCTGGGTAGAGGTTGAGATTAGAGTTCCAACTCCTGCAACCTGTTTTGTTTTTTTTTTTTTTCCTGAAATAGTACAGTCACCTTGGAAAAGAAAGTTCCAGGGCATTGTAGAAGAGGCTGCTTGCTTCCGTACAAGTCCAGGTTAGAATATTCTTGGGTAAATTACCAACTATTTTTCAAGTTTGTAAAACATGGTAAGATGACAGCAGAACTATCTCACGCAAATGCAGAATAACATACAAAAAGATACTGGTCAGAATTAAACCGGAGTCCAGATTGGGCAAGAAGCATATAACATTTCTAGGTGAGGATCCCATTGTAGGCAATGCTCTCTCCCAGGGCTCTGAGACTTTATTTTTGCCTTTGAAATGACTTATGAATGTGGCCAAGAGAAAAGAAAGTGACAAAGAAAGAAAACACAGAGAACTCGGGCATAGCAGTGAGCTGTTGTGCTTCCCTAGAAATTGCAGTGACTCCATGGAAGATGTTCTGCTCTGTCCTGTGGATCTTACTTGCCAAAAACTGGCACAGAAAATCTGGCTTAGAACACATCCAGTATATCTGTAAGGCTTATGTATTTGAAGGGCACTGAACTGACTTTTGCCTTTCATGCTCTACAATGAGCACTTAATTATTTTCAGGTCTGCTACTGAGTAGCTGTCTGACCTTAGGCAAGTCACTTAGCCTGTCTGGAATTCAGCTTTCTCATCTGATGAATGATGAATGAGATTAGATATTTTATTATGTGCTTTAAGAAATAGCATCCTAGGTTTCTTTCTTTGTATGCATGAGGGAAGGAGGCAAGGTAGAATGTTGATAGACCATTACACTAGGAGAAGTTGCATGATTAGCTATTTCATGACCCATAAGGAGATGTTAAACATTTCCCCAAGTTCTTATTTAGGGAGAATTAGTTGGACCATAGAGAAGAGCTGGCTAATTTAAAAAAAAATTGGTTATTCCTATATTCACATAATCTCAAAGTATCTTCTCACAAGAACTTGTTAGTAACAAAGGGAAAAATAGAAGCACCTTAATCAAGTGATCAATGTTAACATCTACTTGATCTAGAAGAAGTAGATCACTTGTACCGCATAATGTGATGTTCTAAGAAATATACAGTATCACTTTGGTAGTATTCCTGCCCTCACAAGGCATATGTTGAAGCTAATTGTGAGGAAACATCAGACAAACCCAGTTTGAAGGACAGTCTACAAAATAATTGCCCTGTATGCTTCAAAACTGTTAACATCCTAAAAGACAAAGACTGAGGAGTTGTTTCAGTTTAAGTAAGGAGACTGAAGAGACGAGTACACACAGCATGTATTGGATTAAATCCTGTGCCTGAAAAATAATTTTTATTTACTTATTTATTTTTGCTGTAAGGACATGCATAGGACAGTTAACAAATTTTCAAGTTTCTAGATTAAGTAATAGTGTTAGGTTTTTGCTGATAATTGTACCGTGATTATATACGAGAAGCAAATGTCTTTGGCTTTAGAAAATACACACTGAAGTATTTACAGGTAAAGGGCATTATGTCTTCAGTGTATTCTAAAATGGTTCAGGAAGAATAATAGAGATTGATAAAACAATCATGGTAAAATGTTAGCATTTGAGGAGTTTGAGTGAAAAAGTATATGGGAATTCTTCATGTTATTCTTGCTACTGTAAGGATGAATAATTTCAGCATTAAAATTTTTAAATGGAGAGATCGTCCCATTAGCTGTAACAAGATTGAGAGAAAATGGCAGCAGCATCCTGCTTTTCCCCCCCGCTCTAGGTGCAAGGGGAGCTTGGGACACGGATTTGGGGGTATGTAGAATACTAAGTAGGTCATATTTGAAACCATCTATTCTTTACATATGACCTTACTGTATTTGCTTATTCGTTTATTCTTTTATTGAATAAATATTTACATAGCCACTTACCATGTGCCAGGCCCTGTGCCACATGCTGGAGTTACAATAGTAAATAAGATGGACAGTTTGGTGGACAGGAACAAGCAGAAGACAACTTCACAAAATCATCAGAAATTTTGACAAGTCTTGTGAGACAGAAGCACAGATGAAAGTGTATGATAAGAGGGCCTACTTAACCTGCAGTGTCCGGGAAGGACATTTAGAAAAAGTGACATCTAGGTGAAATGTAAAGGATCTGTGTAAAGGGTGTGAGGTAGCAGAGAGTAGGAAAACTCCACAGTAGAGAGGTAGCTTGTGTGAAGGCCCTTAATCAGGAAATAATGTAGTATGTTTAAGGAATTGGAAGGCCAACATGTTTGGAGCATAGCAGGTGCATTCTGATATCTACAACGGGAATGTATTGAGCTTTATAAACAAAAAATGATAGGAACTGGTTTACATTGTTTTAAAAGACCACTATCTACTCCATGAGAGTGGCTTGGAAGGGAGCATGGACAGAACAGAGGTGAGTTAGGAAGTTATTACAGATATCTAAGAGAGGAATGAAGCTCGTTTGGACAGAGTTCAAAGTGGAACAGAACTATGGCAGATTTGGGTATCTTCTGGAGGTTGAATTGATTGGATAAGAGAATTGAGGTAGCAGTAGTACTGCCGGAGACCAGCTCCAGCAGTCAGGGTTCCTGATGGGATGGGTGGACGTCGGCGAAGGAAGTCACACTTCAGTTTCTGCACATCAGCCTTTATTGTAGGTAGCGAAGGAGTTATTTATCACTTGGGGACCGGAGTCTTAACAGGTGGGGGATAACTAATTCTACATGATAGGCATGAGGCAGGCATGAGTGTACCGACATATATAGTCTAACATGATTATTTTCAGGGAAAGGGGAAGGTACAAAGTTCACAGAAAGTTCCTCAAAGGTTATTTCCTCAGTTTACATAAGGTAGATACAATGAAAAGAAATCTTTAACAATGTCACAAACAGGGTCATTTATCTTATTACAATTCTTGTGTAAAGTTCACCAGGTTCTTAGGGTCATGATAACTTTTTTAAGAAGCTTTACAATGTTGTTGTGTTCATATTGACGCAGTCAGAGTTTTACAATTTATTTATACACATTAGGGTACAGGTTGTCTTCTAATCCATTGTACACTTCACAATGGCAACCTTTAGGATTAGTCATAAACTTAGGACACAATGCATTGCAATATCTTGGCCAGGGGCAACATCTAAACATATCTTTGACTAATTTCCAAGGAACTTTCCATGCAGTATATCTAGTACTAGTAAGATGACTTACAGAATAATATTTCTGATTATAAATGAACCCAATACAAGGTGATTGAAAACCCCCTATCAATTTCCTCTGGCAAAGTCCCCTCATCCCATGATTAATATAAGGGCCCCAATCACTCCACATACACATCCTATCATTAGGATCTAGTAAATATTTTACATATGTCTCCAGTTTCCAGGCTTCCCCATAGGTGAAAAGGAGAATAGAGAGTAAAAGCAAAACTAGCAGCAGGCGGTTTGGCGACGGGTCACTGCCTTGCAGTGATTCCCGAGAGAGGACCTTTGTCCTCATGGCAGCGCAGAATGAGACTTCATTCGGCTGATCGAGAGAGGACCTTTGTCCTCATGGCAGCGCAGAATGAGACTTCATTCGGCTGGTTCCTTCATTTCCCCCTTTTTTATTTTTTAAAGCAAGCAGTTGAACTTCAGCAGTTAGCTTTTGGAGACTTCGGGCGAGGACTTTGAAGAAGACTGGAATTAAGAGGAGACATATTAATAACACTAAGAGAGCCACACCGACATTAATCAACAAAGTGGTCAGTGAGGATCCAGATACCCATGAAGAAAAATTATCATATAGAGATTGTGCTACGCCTTCAGGGGAGAATTCCTCTGAGGCATGATTGATATCTGAAATTTGTTTATGTAACTTACTTAAATCTATGCCCAGATCAGAATGATTCCATACTCCTAGAATATGACTCTGCACTCTTTCCCAATTATGCTCCGATTCATTTACACGTAAGGGTGTTACGCAGATCCATTTATAATCAGAATGACATCGCAAAGACAATTGAATTTTTAAAGTTAATATTTCTTGTCCAATAGCCATTACCGCTTCTTCAAGAACATTTACTTTGTCATCCAATTTTCGATCAATAATTTCTTGGGTGGTAAGTGCTGTAGTTACGTTTTTTGAAAGTTCATTAGTAAAGTGTGCTGTATGAACTTCCTGTGCGAGGGCGATGGTCGAAACTGTCAGCGATGTTACAATAGTAATAAGCGCTGTAATGCCTAAAATCAATGCTGCAATAAATCTTTTGGGACGCATCAGTGAATCTAATTTTTGGAGAGCCTCTAAACCCGAATTTTCGTGCCAACTGTCTGTAACATTAACAGGAACCATAATGTAAGGTGGCTGCCGAAGCAAAACAAACGCTTTCGCTTTCAGTTCGGGGCGCATACAGTTAGTTAAAATACACCTTTTACAGGAAGTAGTTATAAGTTTTGTTTTTGGGTCCATTTTAAAGCTTAAGGAGTACGCCGTTGGAGACACAAGCAAAGCATAAGGCGTCTGCACACAAGTAGTCACTGAATAATTCGCAAAGGTAGTCTGATTATTAGAAAAATAACTTGCAGTTATTGGATGTGAAGCGGCCGTAGCCTGCCAAAGATATTTATGGAGGTAAGTTTGTCCTTTCACTACTGCAGTTAAAACTGGAGCTACCCAGCCGGAAGTAGAAATTCTATTTACATTTATTGGATCGGGTAGAAGAGTTTGATCCCACCCTTTGTAATTTGTCTTGTTTCTAAAATAAGGCTTATAATCTGCAAAAGGATCAGGACTAGTCCAATCAAAAATGCGTGTAATCCCGTCCATGGCTTGCAGAATTTGTGGCCGAGTAGAATTAAAATAACAAGAAACCCAATAAGGAGCACTAGGCATAAGTCTAAAAAACTTTTGAGAGCAGTCTGGTAGGCCAAGAGGGTGAGGTAGGTAAAAAGGAGAGTAATTATCGAAAGGCCACTTTCTTACCGGAGTTGCTTCAATCCCCGGTGCTATAAGGCGAACCATTTGTAAATGCCTCTCTTCCGATTGACTTTGCTTACCTCTCGTAGATGATGATTCAAATTTAGATGGTGGTGGATGGTCAAAAATTATACCTGTGGTTTGGAGTCCGACACATTGTGGAAAGTTTTGGGAGTATGGCCAAACAGTAGGGATAGAAAAACAAATAGGCATAGAAGGCGAAGTTCCCAAGTAGGTATAATTATAATTAATAGTTGGAGTAGTATGAGAATCAGAGTATACGATTTTTGGACCCCCCATAATAGCAGTATTATTAACAATAAAATGTGTAGTATTATCATCCCAGGTTACTGGATGAAAGTGAGGAGGATTAGGAAAGAAAGCCCAGAATTGTTCTGCACTACAGGTACTTACTTGACACGCGAGGATTGATAGCATAGCAACGAACAAAACAGAAGGACTGAGTGTGCGGCCTTGGCTTAAGACCAAGTGTTCAGCCTGAGCAGCCAACTTCTTAAGCTGTCCCCGTTTTGGAGGGGGGGCAGCCAAGGTGGCCGCTGTCTTGAGGCGAAAAGGATCAGGTTCCTCCAGTGAAAGCCTTTTAAATTCTGCAACAGGAGGTTTGTCACAATTGCGCCGTTTCCTGCTCTTGTTCATTTCTAGTGGTTACAGGTACTTTACTGGGAAAGGAATTTACATATTTAATATGCCTATCTGGTAACCAAAGTGGAGAATCAGCTTCCTTAGGAAAAACACAAACATATCCCCTGCCAGAAGTAAGCAAAATGTCAGGCCCTTTCCATTTACCAGATAAAAGGTCTTTCCACATTACTGTAGGTTTGACAGTATTTCTTGGTTCCCAGTGTCGTTGCATATTATTAAGATCATCATGTCCTAGATTAACATAATTAAGAACAAATAGAGCATGAGTAAGAATGTGGTGAGGAGAGTTATACTTGAAGTCAGAGGCTTGCAATCTAGATATAAATGTTTTTAAAGTTTGATTTGCTCTTTCTATTCTGCTTTCCATAACAAGTATTGACCACCAGAAAGACAACTCTTAGCTATCTGAGTCCAATCAAAAGGAGTCATCCAATAGTCTGTAAGAGAATCCACTAATGCTAAGGTATAAGGAGCACTGACTCCATAAGCTGAACATGCCGTTTTTAGCTCTTTTATGAGTTTGTAGGGAACAGGAGTCCATTGAGGATCCCCAGCCCTCGGATCAGATTCCTTCTGTGGACCATATGTTACTGGAAAACACAATGAGAAATCTATGTCTCCTGCTTCAATAGCTTGTAACTTAGTTTTTTGCATTAAGGAGACACAACTTTTATTAGGCAATTTCCCTGGAGGTCTAGGGTGATCATTAATTATAAAATCTCCAGGAGGGACATTATTTCTTGAAGATGACTTAAGGGTCAATTTTTCTAGAGGGGGATAATCTTCCCCTTGCTTCTCCATTTCATATTTAATCTCTTCATCAGCTAAATCAATATCATTCCCTTCTTGATCTGAATCTTCTTGGGCTTCCATGGCCATAACTGCCTTCGAACTCGAGGGCATGGTCCCATAGGAGGTTGCAACTTTAGTATCCAACCTGGTACTCTCATGTACAGGATCTAAGGCATCTCTAACCAAATTCCAGAGAGAAAAAGTATCTACAGGAACCTTCTCTGGCCCATGTAAAGTATAATAAGTTTTTAATTGCTGCCCTACCTTTTCCCAGGTTTCCACATTTACAGTTCCCTCTTCTGGAAACCAAGGACATTGTTCTTGCACGAAATGCAAAAATCTAGAAATTTGTGATCCACTTACCTTTATTCCTCTTTGTCTAAGCATATGAACAATAATATCAATGAACAATCGTCTCTCTTTGGACTCTGAGTTACCCATACTTACTTAGTTCTTGAGATCTCTCACTCTATATAAGATAGAGGGGTCTGCAGCACCCTGTCTCAAGCTCCTATTCCACCCCGAAATATCCTCTATATACTTACCCAATTCAGGTCCCTGTTCGGGCGCCACTTGCCGGAGACCAGCTCCAGCAGTCAGGGTTCCTGATGGGATGGGTGGACGTCGGCGAAGGAAGTCACACTTCAGTTTCTGCACATCAGCCTTTATTGTAGGTAGCGAAGGAGTTATTTATCACTTGGGGACCGGAGTCTTAACAGGTGGGGGATAACTAATTCTACATGATAGGCATGAGGCAGGCATGAGTGTACCGACATATATAGTCTAACATGATTATTTTCAGGGAAAGGGGAAGGTACAAAGTTCACAGAAAGTTCCTCAAAGGTTATTTCCTCAGTTTACATAAGGTAGATACAATGAAAAGAAATCTTTAACAATGTCACAAACAGGGTCATTTATCTTATTACAATTCTTGTGTAAAGTTCACCAGGTTCTTAGGGTCATGATAACTTTTTTAAGAAGCTTTACAATGTTGTTGTGTTCATATTGACGCAGTCAGAGTTTTACAATTTATTTATACACATTAGGGTACAGGTTGTCTTCTAATCCATTGTACACTTCACAATGGCAACCTTTAGGATTAGTCATAAACTTAGGACACAATGCATTGCAATATCTTGGCCAGGGGCAACATCTAAACATATCTTTGACTAATTTCCAAGGAACTTTCCATGCAGTATATCTAGTACTAGTAAGATGACTTACAGAATAATATTTCTGATTATAAATGAACCCAATACAAGGTGATTGAAAACCCCCTATCAATTTCCTCTGGCAAAGTCCCCTCATCCCATGATTAATATAAGGGCCCCAATCACTCCACATACACATCCTATCATTAGGATCTAGTAAATATTTTACATATGTCTCCAGTTTCCAGGCTTCCCCATAGGTGAAAAGGAGAATAGAGAGTAAAAGCAAAACTAGCAGCAGGCGGTTTGGCGACGGGTCACTGCCTTGCAGTGATTCCCGAGAGAGGACCTTTGTCCTCATGGCAGCGCAGAATGAGACTTCATTCGGCTGATCGAGAGAGGACCTTTGTCCTCATGGCAGCGCAGAATGAGACTTCATTCGGCTGGTTCCTTCATAGTACAAGCATGAAACACAAGTACTTGCCTTGGACGACTGGCAAATGGTGAAGCCACTGACTGACCTGGAAACAGAAGAGACATAAGAGGAATAGAGAAAAAGGTAAAACATTCAGTTTTGCATGAAGTTTTAGTTACCTGTGCATACTCGATGGTTCAGTAGGCAGTTGGCACCAGAAGGAGAGGTCTGGGTTGAAGATAGAGGTTTATGAATCATTAACACATTCATTTCATAGTTTACATAGAATATAGTATTATTTTTATATAGGTTAAATTATTTCTTCTGGTGTTATGTTCCCTCAAGCCTTAGGAACCAGACTTCTTTGCTCCTCATTCTCAAATTGCACTTTGCACAGTGCCTTTCATGAAACATGTGTTCAGAGAGGACTAAATAAATGAAGTCAGAAAATAAGATCCATGCGAGACAATAGCAAGTATTAAAGCACTATGTGTAGTTGATATTTGAAAAATCATGGGTAAATAGGTCAGTTTGAAAATAAAATATACATCAGTATGTTCCTTTTGGGGACAAATACTATAGCAGTCCCTCAGAAGTCAACAAAATCTTTGGTCACTGGGACCATACAAATGACCTTGCAGGACAAAGTCAGAGCCAGAGCCTGCGTGGCTTTGCCCTGGTGTGGTCTCTTTCCTTCCACACGTGTGTCCCCATTATTCAACTAACCATCTGACAAGGCGCGTGAGCTTCATTTTAGACACTGTGTTAGAAACTTAAACAATTTGCATCACTCATATTTAACTCAGTATGCGTAATATAGCTTTTGTATTTCTGATAATTCCTGAAACATCCTGACAATGCCTTAGTTACCATTTATTAGTTTAATCACAGTATAACAGTGGACAATATTTATTATTACCTCTTACATACAAACTCCTCAAACATCCACTTAATTTAGTTTTTACCTTCTTGTGCTTGTAATTCAACATACCCATTTTCACCTACCCTTATTTTCTGATCTCCTTATCTTATGCTCTGTCTTTTGTCCTCCCTTTCCCTGATCACTTGGCATTTGGGTTTGATTCAATTTTATTCTGATAATGTAAATGTTTGTTTTAATCCTATTATAATAGTTTCCTTGGGCTGCCATAAAAATTACTATAAACTGGGTGGCTTAGAAAAACAGAAATTTACTCTGTCACAGTCCTGGAGACCAGAAATTTTAAACCAAAGTGTTGGCAGGATTGGTTTCTACTAAAGGCTCTGAAGTAGAATCCATTCTAGGTATTTTTTTTTTTTTTTTTTATAGTTCCCAGGTGACCACTGGGAATCTCTGCCATCCCGTGGCTTATAGAGACGTGATTCCAATCTCTACCTTGTCTTCACATTACCTTCTCCTCTGTGTGTCCTGCCCTTTTCTTGTATCTTATAAAGATACTTGTCATTGCATTCACAGCCCACCCTAATGCATTTAGAGGCCACTTGAATGTGAGATGATCTCATCTGGAGATCCTTAGCTTATATCTACAAAGACCCATTTTACAAATAAGATCATATTCAGAGGTTCTAGGTAGATGTGTCTTTTGGAACCATTCAAACCCATTACAATCTCATAGTATCAATTTAAAATTTCCATTTTAAAATTTAATCAATTTTAAATTTTAAATTTTTTAAAATTTAAAATTTAAAAATTTTCCATCCTTATTTTGTTTGTTTATAGCTTATTATTTATCAGTTGTCTATAAGTTAGCATGGTAAGAGGACTTATATTATTAGGGTAGACAGGCAGTCAGTAGATGGGGGTTAGAAGGCAACCATTACCTTAATACAATCAAGTGTTTTAAATGGATCATAACATTCCTGCAGTAAAATGCACTGTCTTCCTAAGAGAATGCGCGTCTAGCCAATGAGAGTTTCCAAGACTTATGTCTGAAACTTCCTTCATATAAAATATTTGATACACAATGAGAACCTAATAATTCTTATATTTAATAATTTTGTGATTAATAGAATACGGTGTTTTTCAAACACCTATTACATACATTAGATTAATGTCTCCAGTGATTCTGTGAAGCAAAAGCTCCAAAAGAAGTGTCATGAGAGGCTTCTTTTGTCAAACAGATACCCCACAAGTGCTGCTTGTATGACACAGGAAAGGGACAGTTTCCCTAGTTTACTTCATCATGTAATACTGGCTCATAGTGTTTAAAGCCCATTTGATGAGCCTTAAAAGAGTTGGTATATGTCAAGTACCTACAACAATGTCTGGCACGTGGGTAGTGCTGTATGCTTTAGCTCTTCCTGTGCCCGCTACTCCTGCCACCACTTCCAGTACTGCTGTCCAGTGTGAAATGCTACCTTAGCCTCATTTGACATGTTTTAATGCATTTATAAAGCCCTTCTCCTTGGGACTTGGATTTCTTACTGCCATTCCCTGGGCTTCAGCTACATTCTCCCAGTATCCACTCCCTTCTGTGGGCTAAAGGAGCTACAACAAATGGCGGACATTCTAAAATTCTTTTTCCTCAGCGTGTCTATGATGTCCACAGAATTTACTGTTCTTGGGAAACTGATCAACTATAGTTGCACATCTTCGTTATCAGGTCATGCTGGACTTCTCTTTTTTATTTACTTACTTTGAGAGCTTTACTAGCTACTATAAGGCATTTTTATCCCAAACCTGATAGCTCTAAAAATTAGTAGCCAGTACCCAGGGTCCCTCCAGAAATATAGCTTGCAGATAGAAATTCTACAGATTCAGATAACCTCATTGAAAGCCATCTTGTTTAATGTTTAAAAGCTCAAAAAGTAGTCCTTATGTTTTAATATTTTTCATCTTTTATACTGTCCCTCCCCATAGACCTTATATTCTAAATTAAAAACTAGTCTCAATGTACGTGCTGTCCCCTGACTAGAGTACCCTCCCATGGCAGCTCTGATCAAAGGCTGTAGTCTTTCTCATCTCTTTTTCCTGAAAAACAAGCAGCAGCTTATCTAAATTGAGAAGAATTCCTTCTTTTCCTTCCTAAAATTTGGATGAGGCTCCCAGCTTTGAGGTACAATGCTGAGAGCTCTCTTTTCTTGATACCCCACCGATCCCATTCCAAATCTGCATAAGGTAGCAGGTCTTAATTCTGTAACTCTCTTCTTTTCCAATAGCGTGAGAAATTAAGTACGAAAGTGACTAGGTTTTCCTTTCATTCGTTCCTTTCTGCGTTCAATATGTGTGAGCATCTATTTGTACCACGTACTGTATCACACATACCCCTTAAGTGTGACATAAAATTTAGCTTAATGTCTGAACGATAGATGGGGGTGCAGAGGGGTACTTGGTATCTAGGCTCCTTAGACTTAACAGCCATATTGGCCCTGGTCAAGGTTTTTTCAAACAAGTACTTTTTAAAAAAAATTTTTTTTAATGTTTATTTACTTTTGAGAGAGAGCGAGAGAGAGCAAGCTGGGGAGGGTCAGAGAGAGAGAGAGAGACATGGAATCCAAAGCAGGTTCCAGGCTCTGAGCTGTCAGCACAGAGCCTGATGCGGGGCTCAAACTCACAGAACCGCAGGATCATGACCTGAGCCGAATTCAGATGCTCAACTGACTCAGCTCTCAGGCACCCCCAAACAAGTACCTTTTATGACATTCCTGAGAGATCATCCTCAGGCTTTGCTTGAACTCTCAGTTGTTGGTGGCCAAATCTGTTACCATCCTGGCCAGCCTGCTATGGATTCACTCAAATTTGTCAAAATTGAGCATAAAACCTCCTATATTAACTGACTTGCTGGTTCAGATTTTTCTCTATTCAAGGCTGCCTTTCTATTTAAAGTTCAGTCTTCTCTGTTAATTTCCCTCTTCCCTTTCTCCTTCCTTCTCGTAGGATACACTTCTGTTTGGATGAATCCAAGAACTTTCCTCATCTCTTCTCACCAGTAACCCCCGCCATAGATCCCCACATTCATTCATTCAACAGATCTTTATTGGGAGCTTACTGCAGGGAGGGCCTTGTTCAAATTGCTGGGGATACACAGGAGTGAAAAAAACAAACGTCTCTGCCTTTGTGGAACTTACACACTAGTGGGGAAGGCAGATAATAGGTAAAAATAAATTATATAGTACATTAGAAGTGATCAGTGCCCTGGAAAAATAATATACAGGGCGATGGTACTCAGGAGTGCTAGAGATGGTTTACTATTTTAACTGGGGAATGGGAGGAAGATGAGGAAGATAAGAAGGGGCTCATTTTTCCTCCTTTTGGTAGCTTAGCAGAAAGCTGGCTCAACAGTTCTGAGTTTTCTCAACATTAGAAGAGGTTAACACCAGCCACTTGCTCCAGAAGCTCCCCTAACGAGGCCATTCACATGACCAGTGTCTTAGTCTGTTCAGTCTGCTATAACAAAATAACATAGACCGAATGGCTGATGAGCAACAGAAATGTATTGCTCACAGCTCTGGAATCTGGGAAGTCCAAGATCAAGGTGCCAGCAGATTCAGTATCTGCTGAGAGCCTGTTTCCTGGTTCATAGAAGACACCACATATCTTCACATGGTGGAAGGGGGCGAGGGAACTCTGTGGGATCTCTTTAATAAGAGTATTAATCTCATTCATTAGGGTTCTATCCTCATGACCTAAGCACCTCCCAAAAGCCCCACTTCCTAATACCAGCATATGAGTTTGGAGAAAGGGGGAGCACAAACATTCAGTCCATAACAGGGAATTTCTGTTATTACAAGGTTGCATAAATACCCTATCAGTCTGTAGAGCAGGCTGCTGGAAGCTTTGACCATGGTGTGTGCAGACCATCCGTGCCCAACCTAAGCAATAGGACAACGGGAATTTGAGGTGCACTCTACCTACTTCTCTGCCTACATGTCATCCCCCCTGGCCAATAAAGCCTGTTTTCTCTCTGTGCCACAAAGCACTAGTGATGTATGTCCATGACTCTTTTATGGGGCATCAAAGTAATCCTCATTGTGAAGGTAACACTTGAATAAAGACAAAAGTGAGAGGGAATACCCAATGCAAAGAAAGCATATATGACATGTGCAATGTGGCCAGAGCAGAAGGACAGGTAAGGGAAGCCAGACCATGTGCACCTTTTCAGGACTTGAGCTTTTAGCCTGGAGGAAATGAGAGGCTGCTGGTGGATCTAAGCAAAGGAGAGACATGATTTGAACCTTAAGTATTAATAGGATTATTTTGGTTTCTGTATTGACAAAAGACCATGGAGACGTGCGGGACAAGGTAGAAGCCTCCCTAGACCAGTGAGGAGGCTCATGCGGCTCCTCAGCTAAGAGATGGTAGCAACTTGAACCAACGTGTAGCCGCATAGGTGATACATTTTGAAGGTGATCCAACAGGATATTTGCACTGGATGTGAAATTGAATAGCAAGAGAAGACACAAGGATAACTAAGCTCTTGACCTGAGCAAGTGGAAGACTGGAGGTTTTTTTTGTTTTTGTTTTTGTTTTTGTTTTTGTTTTTAAGGAGAGGCTCAGATGAAGCCTAAAGCGTAGTCCTAGCATTCTTAATCCAAAATGAATGGTTTCCCTATCTCTATATCATTTCTGTATGTGTCTGTCTTTTCACCAATCTGTAAGCTCTTTTGAAGTCAGATGTTCTTATTGTTGTACCTCCAATAGCACCTTAGCACAATATTCATCAGTAGTTGCTTAATAAACGTCTACCAATTTTTTTTTAATTTTTTAATGATTATTTTTAAGAGAGAGAGAGACAGAGCACGAGTTGGGGAAGGGCAGAGAGAGAGGGGGAGACACGCAATCTGAAGTAGGCTCCAGGCTCTGAGCTGCCAGCACAGAGCCCAGTGCAGGGCTCGAACTCATGAACCACGAGATCATGACCTGAGCCGAAGTCAGACACTTAACCAACTGAGCCACCCATGTGCCCCTCTACCAATTATTTTTAAAGAGTAAGGAGTTAGAGTTAAGTTCATGTTTTGATAAACTAGATGTCTATAAATAATCTGAAATTCCTAGAAATGTCAAATGGTCTAATTTTCTGTAACAACAGGAAAGGCCTTATACTCATCTTTTTCTTGATACTGGCTTTCTATGCTTACACTATGCAGTGTTGAGTACAGACTTCTTTTTTTTTTTTTTTCCAGGATTTCTAGACCTAAGTTTTCCTTGTTATAATTTTGGATTTCAGGTTAAGGGAGATTGGTCTATTTGCCAGATGTCAGCATTCAATGAAATGAAACCAATCTAAATTATTTAGTTTTTTTTCAGTGACAATATATAAGATGTACAGTAAACATTATAAACATTGGCAGGGGAGCAAGTCTTTGACACTATGTCTGAGGCATGGCTAAGTTCTAAAATAAAACCAGGTTAAGGACCACAAATTTAAATTAAACATTCATTAAATTCTCAGCATGTTCTCTGCTGCTAGGCCATCTGTAGACAGCCTTGGTAAAAAGAATCTACTGGATCGCTCGTCACAGTGTCCCTCCACATAGGAACATGGTTCTCCTCCAGGCCAGTGCTGCGCAGCAAACTCCCAGAGATCACTCTATTGATGGTAGCACCATTGCTGATCTCTTTACTGACAGCTTCTTTTTACATAAGTGAATGTGAACACTTGTGGTTGTTACAACTTAAAGCTGAGTGTTAGGCAATGTCTGTCTCAGAAAATAATTAGCAAATGCTTAGGCTCATATTCAGTTATACATGTAATACATGATTAAGTGGTAGTTCAAAAATACTTTGTGATTTGATAACCAGTATCTTAAGGAAGAGTGTTGACTGAGCTTGGCCTCCACAGGGTATACATTTCAAATATTATTGAAAGTTGAGTAGATTTTCATTTGCTCATGAATATGAATGGCCTCATCAAGGAGAGCTAAAACTTCAAAGCAACGTTTCACTAGCCTTGCCACAAAAGTATAGGCATCAAATATCAATTCTCTAGCACTTTTTATTCTATACTAAACTCTCTGTTCTTCTTTTCTTAACTGATACACTTCTGTGTTCGGTGGTTCTGTCTTGTCAGTCAAGTCTCAGAACTGAATAATATTCACTAATGATTTATAGCTTCTGTTCCCAGTTTATTAACAGGTAACTTCTGTTTCAGTTAGAGAATGTTTGTACTTTAGGTTTTGTTTAACTTGGAAAAGTTGATAAATAATATTTGCATCCTTAGTAGTTCCTAATGAGGAATATTAAGTCACTAAAGTATGAGCCATTCACTTCATAATGCCCCATCAATGTTAGCCCAACTGAGCACCAGGTATCATGTGAAAAATAGCCAGAGAGACCAGCCTGAATGTGTTGGTCTCTCTGCGTAAACTTCTCCTTTGTTTGTGCTAATAAGGAGCTCAAAGTGTTTGAGAAAGGAGGGAAGTTAGGCCCTTAATTAAAGCTTGCAGTTTGCGAATGACTACTCAATGATAACGGTCTCAACATAGATTTAACATTGTCTCAGAGGATACAGATATGAATAAAAAGAGTTGTTTCTCTCAAGAAGCTTCCCAAAATGATGTGATGTACTAGCATGTATTTCTATATGTGTTTCGAAATAGGTGGATATGTTCTCGGTAAGGATGTAAATAAGTTTTGCAGGTTAAGCCATTCTGCAAAAAAAAATTTTTATCAAATACTTTATTCTGACATCATTTACATCTATATTTAAACCCATACTTTCCAAGGGAAACATGTTGTTTTATACTCTGGTCTCTGTAAATGCAAGACATTCAGATGCTATTTTGGCAGCTTTTGAGAATTAAGGACCCAAAGGCAATGAAAATTAATGTATAGGAAGAATGGCAACAGTAAATCATGCTACAATGTGTAGAAAACTAGAAAGCATCCCTACCAATTTTTAAAATATTTGGCTGAAAGCTATACACTGGGTGGTAGGAGAAACTTATTAACCTTTTACCCCTAAGAGGATTCCTCAGGCATACAGTATACTTAATGCCAAGAGATGTACAGTATTTAATAGCTGTTCAGCATCTCAGAAAAAATTAGTTATTGTAAGAATATCATCAATAGATTATGGTTCTCAGAGATCCTGGGGAATAAAACCTGAAAATATTTCACATTCTTTTCTTTGTGTTGTGCTGGCTTTTGTTGGAGGTCTTTTTGAGCAGTTAAGTGTGCAGAAGATGAGCTAAATGAATAGGAGGAGGAGACATAAGGAGCTTGCAAAATTAAATATCCTGCTGAGACACTTGTCCATTCAGCAGCTTCAGTGCTTAGCACTGGGCTCGATCCTGTGGAGAAGCAGAAGCAGTGTAAGAGTTAGCCTCTGCTCTCCAGAATCAACAACTTTTTGGAGATAGAACACAGGAGCACATGCAATAATTAAACGGTAGAGCCAGGGAGTGCCACAATGTAAGTGCCTAGAGATGACTAGAAAGAATAGGGAAGAGGACAAGTGTTGGGATTGGTCATGGAAGACTCCTGGAAAGGGCCTGAGCAGAGCCTTGGAGACAAGGAGGTTAAGGTTAGCAGAGGCAAGATGGAGGAAAAACATTCGAGAAAGAAACCAATACTGAGGGCCTTGGTGCGCATGCTCACCAGCTGGTCTAGGGGTAAAGAATTTATATGAGAAAATGACGGAATATTTGGTTAGAAAGACAGGAAACAGCCAGACTATAAGTAGCCATGGAATTCAGGGCAAGAGTTTGGATTTCCCAATCTGGGAAAAGGAATGATGAATCTTTGTCTATTGTGAGTAGCTGAGAGGCAGTATTTCATATAGAATGGAAAAAATGTTGAAAGCAAAAAGACCAACTGGGAGGCAGTTGTCTTAGTTTAGAAATGGCGTAAGTACCTGGGTTGGAATGATGGAGCTGAGAATTTGGTGAAGGAATAACTTCATATTTCGGAGGAAGAAGAGAGTGAACAGGAAGAGGCAAAAAGCATACTGACTTTGCAAGGGTAGTTTGCAAAGAACACAAGAGTCATTGAAAAAAAAATGTGGAGGGTTGAGCTAGGTTATAGGGAGGGGGATCATGACTTTGGTTTCAGGCAGGTTGCATTGGAGATAGTGGTTGTCCTTCATGGCAGTGTCATGAAAATATCTGAAATCACAGACTGGAATTCAGATGAGGAGCCAAGGCATATCTTAAAATCTGTTTGTTCCCTTCACTGGGGAAAAAAATTAGTTCCCATTGAAGCCAGTAGAGGAGCCAAGGCCTAACCCTGGGGGAATAGCTACCATTCAGCTAAGATTATAATATTTTAGATAAGATTGAGGAAGATTCCAACTGTAGCTATTTGACATGAGTGCCAGTGCTTATAAGGCTTTGAGGGTTAGATAAGAGAGAAGGTAGCACACTGATACTGTGTATCTGAAACAGATTCAAGTTCACTCTGCATAGTGAGGCATTATCCATATCACTTCAGGAATGTTAGATATTTTTAAATTAGAGACAGGTTATCTGATCTAACGTATCTACCTATTGAGATTATTTAAATTTCATTTAATTGTGTTTTCATTGATTTCTTATATCTTCCTTCTAGAGCTAACTTATCTCTTGTTATAGTTCAGACTGCTGACTTAAATTATCATTAGAAATTTTGGAGAAATGCAGTCTTCTTTTATTACTTTATGGATAAATAGTCCCAGAGAGATAGTGAAGGATGGACACTTAGAAAGCAGTCCAAGGAGAAAATTCTAGTACCTGCCAGAAGGAATGTGTAGAATGGGGGTTCTAATTTAAGTTCTCACAAACATGGGATAGGAATCTTGCAGATTGTCAAGATACAGTTAGATGTGAGCCATTTTTCTCATTAGAGATGGCATCCCCTCTTGTCTCTAATAGTGTGTATAACATCTCAAGGAAATTAAACCAGTTATGTTGCATGGCAATAAATGAGCATATTGTAAAATTAGTTGTAATGGCATGTATCACTGAGTTTTAAAACAAAAATAATGTAATGTGGGAGATGTAATGGATTAGAAGAGAGCCTTGATTATCAACAAGGATATACTTCAGGGTAGGTTAAAAGTAAATATGTAAGGACATTGATGAGGAAAGTGTCTTATATGAGGGATCCATAGTCCATGGTTGCAAGAGCAACTGAATCTCCTCCAATTCCCACGGCCAGTCTACTTAAATAGGATCTGAGGATCCCCTTAATGAGTTACGACTGTTCCCAGGTATCAAAGAAGCCCTTCCTGACAAGAGTATTAACTTTGGGAGAATTCTGTGGCTATCAAATCAGTCAATGGTCTGAAAGAGACAATCTGTATTGCAAGGTTATATGGATGCATTGCAGTTTGTTTAGCCCACTTTCACGTCCTCCTCGGTTATAGAAACTTTTGTTACAGTTTAGATTAGGTCCAGGTACAAGTAACAGAAATCCGAGAAAACATTGGCTTAAACAGGATAGACATTTATTTCTCATTCTCATAAAAACCTGGAAGTGGCCAGACCAAGGCTGGGGGAAAGGGCAGGTCACCTCTTCCATAAAATTTTCAGAACTCCAGCTTCTCTGAAGCTCATGAGCTACTGTCCTTAAAGCGAGGCCTTTCTTCTCACGGACCCAGATGGTAGCTTGTAAATTCCACACAGCAGGGTAGAATGAACAACCAAAAAGAAAGGTGAATGCATGTGCCAGCTGCCCTGCCAGGGAAGGTACCACAGGCCACCTTCCAACACCCTTGCTTATTATATCGTAGTGGCAAGAACTTAGTCATATAGTTGCATAGACCTGCATAAAGACAGAGAAATGAAGTCTTCCTTTTGGGCAAAGTTGGCCTGGCCAGATAACCTATTGCAGGGATGAAGGGGGAGAATAAATATTGGAAGAAAATTTATAACCATGCCTTTCTTTTCCTTTGCAATGGCACCATGATATTAACAGGTAGAGTTTTATAACTGCTTATGGAGGTACCTAAAGCAGAGTGCTAGATGCAGAGCAATGCAGCAGTTATGAGCCTGGACCCCAAAGTCATACTGCCTAGGTTTGAATCTAGGTTGTTCTAAAAATATCAAAGGAAAGTGGTATTAGTACCTTCCTCTTTGAATTGTTGTGATGGCTAAATTAAATATTGAATATAAAACATTGAGCAGGACATTTAACACTTCAGAACCATTTGATGATTATTAGCTTTTATTATTAAAAGTAAAGTAAAAAGCTTCTGAGGGTAGAGTTTTTGCATAGAACTTTTCCATACATTCCCAAAATTTCCGGATGTATTTACTTGTCCAGGTATGGTAAGATTTGAAGTGATTTACATTTTATTTGTGGTAATAAATTAGCATGTGCATGCTTGGTTAGGGGTTGGGGATGGTTTCTAACAAATTGTATGAGTGTTTCCTTGACTTTCCTATGGGCTCTGTATGTTTCCTTGACCCTACTCTATAGGCTCTTACTTGTTTATATCAGTTTTGATGTGAAGCATATTTTACATTAAGAATTTACAGTCTCCTCTTTTCCACTGGTGTAGCAAAGTGGGAATTGTGTATCACATCAAAAGAAGGCCATCCTCGGATGGGAGGGGTTCAAAGATGGCACCATGGTAGAGTGGGTATGCTGTGTTCACCGCTAAGGGGATAGCTCTAAATTTCAGAACTAGTGTCAATCAAAATGTAAAAATCTGGCTTGTCCTTCATTTAGAAATGGTGATAGGAGAGAAGTGGGTGAAAGTGAAGCTTAATACTCCAAATTTGATGTGACCATTTTCTTAGGATTAAGAAATAGCCGTGTTGAGATTTTTTGCCATTACCTAAATGCTCTTTTGCTTCTCTCTTTTTCTTTCTTTCTCTAAGCCCCTTCTTTGTTCTGTGGGTTTTCTTTTGTAACTCCTCCAGACTACAGCTTTGTTCCCCCTTCTTCTACTCCTTTCTGGTCAGGTACTGCTTTACTGCTTTTATATGTCTTTTCAACTTGCTTCTGTTTGCAAATAAAATACTTTGACTTCTATGTGTAGCTTCTCATGTAGATGCATCTTCTCACAAATAGTCCCTAGAGTCCCATTCCCACCATGCAGTTTCCTCTTCTCTGTCATAGTCACCGTCTGTCATGACATTTCACTCTCCTGGTTTTGTGTGTGTGCTCGCGTTATGTATTTCCGTTAGACATTTTTTGTTTTGTCTTTTGGGGAGAGGTTGGAAAGGGTTGAGGGCTGAAAGTATAAAGCGGGAGATGAAGCACTCTATAAAATAATTAGTTTTCTTGAGGATCAGAAATTTTAGCTGAGAAAAGCCAATGCTTACTTATTCCCATTAAGAAAATAAATAGAACCCAATCCCAACTTTGTCTCCAAATATAAAAGTAAAACATATTTCATGTTGCTTGGAAGGATGACTGTGCCCATCAGTTTGTGTGTGGGCATTCTGGTCTTGATTTCAGTCATTAGTCTGAGAATTTAATGGCTGTTGATGTGACATGTAGGGGAGTACATTATGGCTAGGTCAAGTATGTTTTCTTACAGATTTTTAAAAATTAACCTGTAAGTCCCAATGGAATCATAACATTTAGTACTAGAAAGACCTTGGATGTCATCTAGCATAGAGTTTTCATTTTATAGGTGAGAAAAGTGTGGCCTCAAGGGTTAAAAGACCTGCGCAAGGTCACACAGTTAAGGTGATGATTGGTTTTTCCGTCACAGGGGTGTCTTTATGTGCGCCAACTCTAAGAGTAGCGCCCCAGTAATGGGACGGTTTTCAGTAAGAAAACTATTAAAGTGGTTTGTGTCTGAACAGTAAAATAAAATGACCCATTTTTACTCCCTTTACAGTTCTGAAATCTACAGCATTGCTATTCGTTTATCTTATGATGGACACCTGGAGACTAAAAAAACACCCTGTCATTGCAGAGCCCTGAATAATAGGCTAGAGATCCCTGTCTCCATGTGGGCAAGCTCTTCCAGGGTAATGCAGGTCATAACCGCAGCTGCCTGGGCACCAGAAACTGTTAAAAATACAGATGGATGGCATTTCCCATTTGTTTTTCTTACACTTGTGTTCCTCTCCCATTTAAGGTTTATAAAGTCCTATCGTTCCCAGGTGAGTGATTCTCAGAATCACTGCACATATAATTGAAAACACTTTACAACCCCAAGGAGCAACAGGTAGAGAAGTTAATATGAAATGTGTTATAAAACACTAGAGAAGAAAAAACGTACAGCTTGAATAGAGTTTTTCTTTCGGGGCAGGGTGGGTTAGGACAAGGAGTAAGTTAGCACTTCATTCCTTCAGTAAAGGTTTTCTGTACCTACAGTATTTGTTTGAAAGAAAGAGGATAAATTGATGGTGTTTATGCATTCTTTCTGTGAAACTTGACTGAAGCTTCTTCACATAGTGAAACTCTATATGAAGCAACAATTGAGTTTGTCCCCAAGAAGTTTTAACCAAAAAGGGCTGGTTGGGGAAGGAAGAGCCTTTTAACTAGAAGTAATGACAATGACATGGATTCAATAGGAGAATTTCAGAGCAAAGCATTTGGTTGTTTTAAGTCTTAGTTGGAGACATTATGAGATAAAAATGTAAACCTTTCACCTTAGAGGTTCTAGTTAGAAATAGATCATTGTGCCATCCGTAGGGAATGCATGCTGGTAATTTTAGGTTCTTTTCTTTTTTTTAACAAAAGCTAGTCCCTGTTTTGGGGTTCTGATGAAGAATGGAACAGAACAGCGGTTCTTTAAACTGCCTGAAATGAACTTGACCACACCAGACTGAATTGAAACAGCAACTCTGCTGCTTTCAAGGTCCTCCATCATTATCACTAGTCTGTAGTGAAATCATGGCTGTGCATTTGGATTGCATCTATAACATTCATCTGATTAGATTCTGGTGGTCGTGGGACCACAGATCACTGCTGACTCACCATCATTTCTTTCCAGTGCTAAGTCCAAAAGTGCTGGGCATCGCCGTTGCTCGGTATGACTTCTGTGCCAGAGACATGCGAGAATTGTCCTTGCTGAAAGGAGACGTGGTGAAGATTTACACGAAGATGAGTGCAAATGGCTGGTGGAGAGGAGAAGTAAATGGCAGGGTGAGCTGTCCCTCTCGATGTGCTTGTGCGGGTGAAGGAAGGGGACCGGGCTGTCGTGGGCACCCACCGTGGGGCTGGGGAGAAGTCTTCACCCCACAGAGCCAAGGCTCTGGAGAGTGGTGGTGTTCCTCACTGAAAATAGACACTCAAGAAAAAGATGTTGAATGAATATGATTGTGGCATAAATAAAGTTCACCTAGGCAGGTTTGATGGCTTCCTATTTGGAAAAGGATTGAGGAACATTTCCGTTCTTTTTAGTCCATAAGCCTCAGAGCATAAATTTTATGTGGAACATAGAATATTTATAAGAGCTGCTGATCTAAATTGGAAAGAATGGGGACATAGTACCCCTTTGTATCCTGTTCTATAGCAGAAATAGGAAGCGTTAAATAGTAGAGCCCCTTAGTACACTTAATTTACATATTTGTCTGTGTGCTAGCACATTAGAACACTCTTTAGGCTTCTTTTATTCCTCTGTCTCCATCACTCATTCTGTCGGGCTTCTAGGGCAGTTAAATCAATCTCCTTTACCTACAGTGGCCATAAAACCCCAGTTAATCGGGGTGTTATAAAAACTAAATGCTCTATTTGTAGAGCCCTTTGAAATGCCAGATGTGAAGTCATGTTGCTATGTTGGTTGCTTTTCTTTTTTAGGTGGGCTGGTTTCCATCCACGTATGTGGAAGAGGATGAATAAATTCCACTCCAGCGTTACACCCTGCACCAGAACTTTCAGAGAAGGGATAAACAGAAGTCTGCACAGCATTGTGAATTAACTGAAGTGTTTAAAAAGCCACATTTCTGGCTATTCAACATCCTCCCTCCTTTTCCCCTCCTAAGTCTTAATGCTGGGATTTCTAAAGATGCTGGTACTGACAGATTAATGGCTTGCCTAGAGCTGTGCAAGAAACAGCCTGCCAGTCTGTCATTGTCGGGGACTAGGGCACAGCCAAAAGCTTTTTTTTTTTTTTTTTTTTTTCCCAAAAGAGCCCTGCAAACACATTGGTTCGTATTTCTTTTTACCATGTGTGGTCAGGCACCATGAACGCCAGCTATCAGTAAATGGTGGACACACATTTACTTTCTTCTCACGTGCCATTCACCAGAATCTTTGATGGTACAAAGAAGCCGAAGTTTAATTTTGCTTTTCCCAGCATGAGGAAAAATCAGAGTCTCGCTTTTTGGGCAGCTTCCGGGAAAGGTCCAGCACTCCTTGTCTTAAATTGCCTCACAAGGTGACTCATCACCTGGCAGACACTTTTACCCCCAGATGTTACTCATGATAAAACAGAGGAGGCAAATGCTCAGGTTTGCTTCCTAAGTGATATATCCCAGAGGGGTTTTAATTATTCATTTGATGTTCTGATTATATTTGCAAACTTCTTCATATAAAAAAAGTACATAAAAGAGTGTCTTCATATTAAATTTTCACAGCCTTCATGATTTCATAGAGTTATTTTGGAAATGTGTAATTCACTCTATGAAATAATCTTGGCTGGGTATGTTCTGGGTAATTTCAAGTAACCTGGGAAAGGTGGCATTGTTTACAGAAACAGATCAAGGGCTATAACTGATTGTAAGTCATTTTATGGAAGCAACATCTATTAACATAAGCTCCCCCCCCCCCAAAAAAAAGGACATATTTGTTGAATCTCACATTTTCCTGGAGTATTTACAGTAGCACAGACAACTTTGGTGAGGATTTTGAAAGGGAAGCCCAGCTGGGTCCTATATGCATTTCTGGGACAGGAGGGTCACTAAGACTTTTCTAGTCTTATTCACTGTGGGCTCCCAGCCTTTTACTAGGATCTTCCCACTGCAGGCCCCTTGGGGGTGTCCGTTAACTGGTGGGAAGATCTGTTTTGCAGTGCATTTGACCAAGCCTTTACTTTTTATGTGAGGAGGTTAAATATGTTCTTCCTGGGACATACAGAGTCCTTAGTCAAGACCGTCAGGTTAAGACACTAACTTGGCCCTTTGCTGATGAAATATTTTTCTCCGTAGCAGAAGTCTTGTTCTGACAAGATTCAGAGTGTTTCATGTTTGAAGACAACCAAACAAAACATGAGAAGCATTAATTTAATAGAGCCAAACTAGGGACATTCAGTTTTGAAATTCTGGATCATCTCTGAAATGAGGTAGGTAGGTGTGACCTGCCCTCTCCCCAACCCACTTTAATGTCATAACTTAATGTTCATTAGGACATATCCCCCTTCAGAGACCCTCGTGAGCTAGGACTTCTCAAAAGATAGATTCAGGACCTTTACCTCAGAATTATGTAAACTGTGATTGTGTTTTAGAAAAATTATTTGCTAAAACCAGTTAAGTTTTTGTATATGTGTAAATGATCACAAAAATGAATTTTATAAAATGTTCTGTACAGTAAAGTTATACCCTCAAGGTGTACTCTCAGAATGGATTCTTTCCTATGAAGTCTTACCTGCGATCCTGTGTCTTGGGAATGTTTTGTCTGTTACTGTCAGCCAAATGTTACGGAGAAAGTCACTTCACACAAATTGAAATACTCCTATGTATAGTACTGTAGCCTATATTGTTTCTTTTATTGTTGTTTTAGCCAAGAGACTCCCTCCCTTACAAATGGTGTTTGGTTTTCCTGTTGCATTTCATAGACCTGGGGGTTTCCTAGCAGAGGACATTAGAGCCCCTTTTCATGACATTGCCAATTACATCTTTGTCTGTGTTTAATACTTTGTATTGGAAATTTTAAATGCTGCGGATTTGTGTAGATTTCTAATACCAAAGACAGAAGTAAACGTTTCTTCCATATGCTTTGTCTTGCCTGTATGCAGCCATTGTGTAATATGGTGAATTAGAATGGTATTTCAGTTTGTAATATTTTGTAAATATGTCAATAAAATAGTTACTACTTGCATTACATTGATTTCTTGAGAGTTGAAGAGTCTATTGAACAATTCCATAATTCAACATCTACCTCATAATCAACAAGGGAATGGAAGCCCTAATTTTGATCAGATTTATGAAATCTGAAAGTTATGAACCTACAAGATATACTCAAGTAGTGGCAAATAATATCTACTGCTGTGTTCACTATGTGCCACACACTGTTCTAAATGTTTTGTGTGGACTAACAACAACTCCAGAAGGTGGAACCCCATATTATCTGCATTTTTCATATGAAGAAACTGAGGCATCATGAGAGGTGGCAACTTGACCCAGATCATACAGCTGGTAAGTGTCAGGACTGAGGTTCCAACATAGGCAGTCCGGCCTCAGAGCCTGAATAGCCACTACTACTCTTAGAAACATTTGCCTGTTTTTGCCTTGTAAAAGAAAACCTCCAACACATATTCCCTAGAGAGACTATGTCAGAGATTGACTTTTGTTTTTTTTTCTGTCTTGATTCAAATTTTGCACAGAAAATAGCAAACTGCTAAACCAGAAAGGCACAGAGGCAAGTTTCCTTTGGCAGAGCAGGCCTGAGGATTGTCCTCAGTGGAAGGGGCAGGCTGGCTCAGGAGAGGGTGGGAGCCTGTTCTAAGGGCCAGGAAAGGCTTGTTCCAGGAGTACACAGTAGTAGTATGTGCCTGACATCACCAGCACAACTGTGCTCAGAAATACAAAATCCCCCACTTTCCTTGTAGTACAGTGCGTTATCCAGCTCTCATGCTCTTTACTCAGAGTCTTTGGTGTCTGGTTTTTCTCTTCGACATATTAACATTTCGTGTCTCTTAGACCTTCCATCAAATTGTCACCATCCTCACCACCATTGAGAATTCATTCCCCCATTGTTTATTCGTTGACATGGGAACATATGCTTTATAACATTCCTGTATTTTGTCTTCCATCAAGTAGTTAAATATGTGGATAATTAGAATTAGTCTCTTGGTGCTTGCTCTATTTGACCGCAGTATAGAAGAGCGGTAGGAGCTTGGCCCCACACATCAGACTGCATATGGGTGCACATCCCATCCCCGCCACACAGGGCCTCAGCCAGTCAGTGTCACGATGGCACCTGTTTCACAGGATGGTTGTGAGACTCAACTGAGGTTATATCTATAAAGTGAAAGAATGCCTGACCTGTCCTGAACCATTTCTGTCATCATTATCATCACTGTTGTCATCAGGCGGATTTGCTGGCAGATTTGGGTAGTTGCCATACTAATCTTTGAATTCCTTTAACATAATTCAGGCTCATTTATTGGATTAGGGAGCATAACTGTGCAGATTCTAAATTATTCTCTCCAGGAAGGAAATTCAGCCATTTGATAGCCTAGGAAGAGTAGGAGTTTTAGCATCCATCAGATCTGGGTTCAAACCCCAGCTCTGCCATTGACTCTTCTGAAATCAATTGTCTATAATAAAGGAATAAATATGAAGGATAAACCATAACATGTGAAAAGGATGCCAGCAAAGAGCCTGGCACATGGTGAGTACTCAAGAAGTCTCCTTCCCTTTATGAACTGTAAAGTACTCAGCTTTTATTTTGAATATTGGAGCTAATGCTTTGTTTCATAGGCATGGTTTAATTTTGAGCTTATTCAGATTATAGATGGAATAAAAGGTGTGTGTTCAGGAAGATTAATATGCAAACCCACAAACAATCTCAGAAGTTGAGTTTAATAGCTCCACATTATTTTCACTAGGAAAATGGAATTTTCACCCAGCTCATAATCATTTAGAGTCAGTCCATTAGTCACTTCATTTCTCACTGAAACTAGTTTTCTGGGATTGGGTGGACTCTGATGAGAAATGTTATGTACTCACCTCTGGTGGACTTTGGAAGGTACCTTATTGTAACTAATGGACAAATCCTAGAAAGAAGATCAAAAAGGAATCCTGTCTCTAGTTAGATGCCATCAATCAGGATTGGGGAAACAGCGACACAAGACCTACACAAAATTTAAAGCATTCTAGACTCTGGCTCTGTCAGAGAGTTACAGAGTTTCTAGGCACAATGCAACTGTGGTAGGGTCCCCTCCCTAAGGAATGAAAAAAAAAAAAACGCTTTAAGGCAACCTGGTTATGTGCATACATGACATCCCTCAAGACCTTGTAACATGAGACCACTTAATCAGACTGCATGTTTGTATATTACCATATATGGGAGACAAAGAAGTAAAGCAATACAAAAAACTACATCACGTGGCATTCGGGGCTCAGTTCTTTGGGTGCAAATCCCAACTGAGCAGTGACTGCATGAATAAAGTTGCTTCCTGGAAAGAAAAGCCTCCGTGTCACGACTCTGTGTGAGAATCCTGCACAAATATAGTAACTCAGATGTTGAGAGGCCTCAGTGAAGAAAGAGAATGTACACAAAAGTCTCATCCTGTGATTTTTAATTTTTTAATGTTTATTTTTGACAGACCAAGCATGAGTGGGGAGAGAGGCAGAGAAGGAGACACAGAATCCGAAGCAGGCTCCAGGCTCTGAGCTGTCAGCACAGAGCCCCGACACAAGGCTCAAAACTCATGAGCTGTGAGATCATGACCTGAGCTGAAGTCGGATGTTTAACCACCCCGATGCCCTGTGCTTTACTAGACACCAGGGTCCGTGTTGAATCCTAAGCTGGGGGAGGGTGAACTCCAGAATGGCTGATGTGTCCAACCTATCATCTGCTGGTAGAGCCTTATCCCCTTTTCCCAGCTGAAAGCACACAAGGTCTTCATCTCTGATAGGGAGGAGGTTAACTGGTTGAGTTCTCTTACTTCCATTTTAGCTTCCAGTTTTGTGAAGTTCTGTTTTTCTTCATGGTTCAGAATAAAGAAATTAAAAGGCTTCATCAAAATGTGGAGGTTTTATAATATACCAGCCTTAACCCTGAAAGTCAAATGTCTGTCTGGTGGCAGTAACAAGTATTGCATAATCATTTCCTGGCTGTAAGTGGCACGAAGGCAGCTTGGCGGGTCTGCCTTTGTCACACTGGTGACAGGGAATACTGTGGAGTGGATTCTTGTGTGGGGACTTGTGGGCACCAACTTTAGCTTCTGTGGCTGAACCACCAAGTATGCTTTGAACTTTGACTCTAACAGTTGAGTTCTCTGTGGATGGTTACAACCGAACTTCAGAAACTGCAGCCGCTTGCGCTAACACTGGAGATTGGCCAGTTCTTGGCTGGTGACATGACACAACCTCTCTCAGAATTAATTGCTTGGGCATGCGTGCTTCTGGACTCACCCCAGCACCTCCGCCATAGCAGCAGTACATTTGAGTTATGACTGCTTTGTGCCCACAGGTGGTGGGCATGCAGATGGTCTACATTTAGTATGGATTATCCTCCTGCCAATAACAAAAAGTAAACATAAACATCCCTACATTTACAGTCTATGGCTCATGAAGTCATTTCACAGACTTTAGCTCATCAAATTTAGAGTAGCACCTGAAAGGCAGGTAGGCCCACCTTATTCTCTTTCCATTTTAGAGATGAAGAAACTGAGGCTTGGTAGGATGATCTGGCCCTCCCAAGGCCAGACTGATGGAAACCCACAGATTGAAACTCTTGGCCAAGTTAAGACTCAACCCCAAGTGTCCTGGCTCCAAGTCAAATAAACACTCTTTATTCAAATACGATACAGCAATGCATGAGAGCTGATTTTTCAAAATTATTTCTACAATTCCTAGGGCCTTTCCTCTGAGAATCATTCAGGTAGCTGCTGAGATCCAAGGTTAGGTGGAAACATGGCTGGATCACAGCCCTTGCATCTTCTGCTGTCAGCGTGTACTGATGCAATTGAAATGTGTCAGTCTGTCTGATCAGAGAATACTTTTGAATTTTCTAGTGATTTGAACAGTCTCTCAGGAAAGGGTTTTTTGCTTTGTTTTCAATGATAATTTAAGATCTGTCTTCTCATTTGGATATTCTCTTTTTTGTACTTTTAGGCACAGGTAGAATACCAGATGTTTGGTATACATGATCTAATTTATCTAATTTAATCCTTTTAAGAATTCATCAAAGACTGATCACGAAAACTCTAGTCCTGGATGAGTGAATCTTCTACAGTAGGGCTAGATGTTAAGACTATTTGGCCTACTTTATTGTTGTATTTGACCTTTTGTCTAAGAAGCAACATGGACTAATGGTTAAGGCCCCATGAGGACTTAGAAACCAGACTGTCTGGCTCTACCACTTACTAGCTGGATGAAGTTGGGCAAGTTGCTTACACTGCTTGTTTCTCTATAGTTAAGAATGAGGTGATGATAGAACTTTATTTCAAAGGGTTTTTATGAGGGTAAATGAAATAATATGTATAAACAAGAGAGTTTTAAATTTGCATCTTGGCCACCATTTTTAATTACAATTTTAAGGTAATAAATACAAAAATAAATGTTACAGATGTTAAAAGTTAACTCAGACATGAAAAACAAAACCTCTTTTGTATGTATATTGGCCTTTGGAAGAAGCATCTTGAGTTAATTTCTCACATTAGTAATGCTTTAAGAATGATGTTTTAGGAGCACAAATCGAACATGGTGCATGGTATATTAGTTATCTACTGCTATGTAACCAATTACTCCAACACTTAGCAGCCAAGGACAACAAACCTTTATTTTCCCATGTTTTCTGTGGGTCAAAAATTGGAGTAGCTCATTGGTTATTCTGGCTCAGGATCTCCCATGAGGCTTTGATCTAGGGGTCAGCTACAGTCATCTCAGTTTCCACTGGGGGAGAGTCTGCTTCCAAGCTCACTTATGGGGGCCTCTCCACATGGCTGCTTCACAACATAGCAGCTGGCTGCTCACAGAATGAGCCAGCCAAGATGAGAGACTGGGAGCACTCAAGGTGAAAACTAGCCTCTTTATAACTTAATCTCAGAAGTGACAGCCCATCACTTATGTTCCATTCTGCTCTTCAGAAGTAAATTACTAAATCCAGCTCACACTCAAGGGGAGGAGATTGTAAAGGCATAAATACCAGGATGAAGGGATCACTGGGGGCTATCCTAGTGGCTGCTTACCACAGATGGGTAAATTGAAAGATTATTTAAGCCAAGTATGTGGTCTGTCTAAAGTGCCTGGGTTAGTTTGGAGAAAATTAGTTGACTAAAATTTAGTTCTTTGAAGAAAAACAATGTCCTAATGATTCCTTAAACCAACATTTACTGCATTCCAGGCTCTGCAGAGAATACAGGAGCACATCAGAGAGGGGAGTCTCCTTGGGGAGGTCATTTTCTTTATCTTTTCTTATTTAGGGAATGCCCTTCCAAGGCTCAAAGTGTCGAGAGAGGGAAAGAGAGAGGAGGCAGGGGCAGGGGTTGCGGCGGGTGGGGGGGAAGGAGAGTTTTCAGATGCATAAGATGTGGGCTCAATCTCACAAAAACAGAAAAATGGAAGCAGCGACTAGATATTCCTTGGAAAAAGCTGTTGAAAATTTAAAATTATAAAATCCCCAGGTATCTGGAAGTAATTCATTCATTCATTCATTCAACAAGTATGTATTGAGCTCCTTCACGTACTTCACCATTCTAGGCTTTGAGGATACAACAATGAACCTGACACAATTCCTACACTTGAAGAGCCGACATCCTTGCAGATGGTGACAAAGAAATAGAGATGTAAAAATAGGTACTGATGGGTGTTACCAAGGGGGGAACAAAACAAAATAAGTGAAGAGAGCATTATTTTATCTAGTAGGGTGGTCAAGGAAATGATTTTTGCGCAAAAACCAAATTTAAGTGAGAGGAAGAAATATGTGAATATATGAGTGCTTAGTGGTGGGAGAACATCAGCAAGGTGCAAGAGTGGTTGGAGAGAGTTACAAGGCAGAGAGTGACAGGAGATGATGTCAGAGAGGGAGATCAGGCCAGTCTTGTAGGTGCAGTAAAGAGGAAGGTTTTAAGTAGGGGAATAACGTGATCCTATTTCCATCTCAGAAAGCTTACACTCAATGCTATGGACCGAGGTAGAGCTGAGCCTGTGACATCAACGCTGTTTGCCATTTTTCTCCAAGTAACTCCTATATTAGCTTCCTAGGGCTGTCGCAACAAATACCACAGACTACTGGGCTCAAACAACAGAAATTCATTGTTTTCTAGTTCTGGAGGCCAGAAGTCAGAGATCAAGGTACCAGCAGGCCAGACTCCCTCAGAAGGCATTAGGGAAGAATCTGAGCTTCTGGTAGTTTTGTGGCAGATAACTCTAATATTCACATGTGTGTGTGTCTGAACTCCCCTTTTTTATAAAGATACCAGTCATATTGGGTTAGGGTCCCACCCTTCTCTAATATGACTTCATCTTAATTAATTACATCTGCAATGGTCCCATTTCCAAGTAGGGTCACATTTTGAGGTGCTGAGGGTTAGGACTATAATATATGAATGGGGAGGGGGACTCAATCCATAATGGTTATAATTTTTTTATATACTCAGATTATTGGAGAACTTTCTAGAAAATATAAAAGCTTCAGCAGAGGTTAGAAGAGGGTGTAGCACGGGAGGAAGAAAGTGTACCAAAGAGAGGCAGATGCCACACCACTTGATAGAATGTCCCTTTCCTGCTCAGGAAGGATAGACTTTGGCAGAAATTGAAGTAGTTGCCAATGGAAACAATACCCCTTTTAGCCATGTATTTTCCTGCTTATCAGCCTTCAGCCCTAAGTGAGTTATCCCCCCACCCCTTTTTTTTCCTCACCTTCCGTGTCAAGATCACACATCTTCTCACCAGGAGAGGAAGACTCCTAAGCACTTTTGTGTGATGAGCTCATTAGGAACAAGCAACCTATTTAAATGAATTAATGAAACACTCCCTGAATTCTGTGCAAATTAAACCTGCATCATATGAAGAAGGGAGGAAAAGTCTGCTGTGGTTTTGTAGAAAGGTGGGAAATGCCCTCAGTGTTTATTACACTTAATGATGAGATATTGTTGCCTGGGTGGTTTGAAGGAGAAAATTTACATTAATGCTATGTGATGAAATGAATCTACACTAGTGTAAAAGAAATTGTTTTCTTTACCTTAATCCAGTCTGTCTGGTCTACTTGTATTACTTGATTTATTTTTCATTTTCCTTAAAATATCTGACACAATCCCATTTTTTAAGGTCCTGCCTCAAAGATGACTTTGTGTAGATATCCAAGAGGGGCATGAAGGAAAGAGGGGAGTGATAAACCCTAAATTAACCACCCTGGAATGATGCCTCAGCCGTATCATCAGTTCAAAGCCGCTGAGCAGAAAGACTCAAACAACTGGGTGTGCTCTCTTGGGACTTCTCAGCATAGCCGAAAATACAATTAAAATTGTGCAAAAAGTCCAACTTGAACTTGTAATCTCATAAGTTATTTTTAAAACAATTAGCACTTTCAAAGTTCTCAAGATGTTAAAATTACCTTTGTTTTTTTTCCAAGACAATCCTGTAATACAGCTAGTGGGGTGGGAGTGGTAGAAAGAGCCCAGGAATGAGAATGTGCTGAAGCAGGTTCTTGTCTTGCCTCCTTCCACTAACAAGCCAAGAAACTCTGAGGGGAACCTCTGATCTTTCTGAGGCTCACTTTCTTCATACGTGTGATGAAAGCATCAAATTTGATCATTGCTGTGTTTACCTCTTGTTTTAGCATTCTGTCGTTCTGCATCAAGACATTCAATGAGTATTTGGCCAGGGATTCAGATTTGTAAATGGGAAAGGGAACTGAGGCTCAAACAAAATCGGGATGGACAAATTTGAATGGCAGACTTGAGTCAGTTTCTTCTTATTTCAACTCCCTCTACCTCATTGCAAGTTAACTTCATAATTTCAAGAGCCCCCATTTGCCATCCCTCTCCCATTCTTGCCCCCATTCAATCTGTTGACCATATCATTTCATTTCCTTTTTCAAAATTCTTCAACCGCTCCCTTTTATTCAATGCATGTATTGAATACAGATCTATGTGCATGAGTGCTGGAGATATGTGGTGGAGAGAATAGACAACTCTCTGCTCTGAAAGAGCCTGCTTTATATTGGCAAGAACAGGCAGGCAGACAATAAACAAATACACATGACATAATATCAGGAAGTAAATATGATGAAAAAAATCAAAACAGTGGAAGGACTGCTACTCTAGACATGGTAGCCATAGAAGGTGTCTCTGGGGACTATTTGAACAGATACCTGAAGAAACCAACCAAGAAACTATGTGGATATCAGGGTAAGGCACTGTAGGCAGAGGGAAGAGCCAGTGCAGAATCCTGGGGTGGGGTGGGCTTGGCACAGTGCTTCCAAAAAACAGCATGTGGGTTTGCATTTCTAGAAGAGAGTGAACAAAGGAAAGTTTGGAAGATGATAAGTTAGCTAATCTTAGACCAAATAATCTAGGGCCTTATAATGGAAAGGGCTTTAGATTTTATTTTTGGAAAAACCAGCGGAAAGTTTTGAGCAGGGAAGTGACATGATCAGATATTTTTTTCAAAGGATCATTTTGTCTTGTTGGTAGAAGTTTTACTAAAGGGAGACAAGAGCAGAAGCAGAGACCATAAAAGCACTATTGTGTAACCCAGGTGAGAAACAATGTTGGCTCATACTGGGATGATATCACAGGATGTGTGAAAAGTATTGGGATTTCAGATATATTTTGAAGCTACTGCTAGCCTGGTCTATGACTTGCATGTGAAATGATGAGAAAAAGAATCATTAAGGCTGATTTCAACATTTTTGGCTTAGTGTTTAGGCATGTGCCTAGTGTTATATATGCATGGTGAAGGATGAGCAGCTGAGTTGGGAAGAGAGGTGATAAATCAACTATTCAGTTCTGGATACAGTAAGCTTAAGCTGCCTGCAGCCATCTAAATACAAATGTTACGTAGGCAGTTGGGTATGAGTCTGTAGTTAGAGGCTGGGGCAAGATTTGGAAATGAGCAGCATATTTGAAGTCATGGGACTAAATGAGATCATTTTAGCAAATGAGTGTAGGAGAAACAAGCCAATGACTGAGCCCTGGGGCACTCCATTGTTTACAGTTTGGGTGGAGAAGGAGACTCCAGCAACGGAGATAGATCATAGACCATTCACCAACTTTCCCCACCACACCTACCAACCTAGATGCATCTGCATCAACATCCTTTCTTCTTGCTGTTACATTAACTGCCCATGCTCCTGTCCGAAACCACTAATTCACTGACACGTGGAATCCTGTTCCTTGTCCTCAAGAACATCATTCCAGTAATTATCCCCTTTCCAGGCTACAAATTCAGACTATTTCTTTCCCAGACCCTTCTCATCAAGATACAAATATCCTTTTTTAAATCAATCAATCAATCAATCAATCAATAAGAAAAGCTCCTTTCCCATATTCTCCTCCAGCTACTGTCCATTTTATGGTCTCCTCTAGAGCAACACCCTTCAAAACAGCTGGCTAAAGTTACTTACATTGATTCTTATCCTATTCTTTCTTGAACCTACCTCAGTCTGATCTTTGACCTCAAGACTCCACCAAAACCTCCTCTAAGAACCTCCACATTGCCAAATCCAAAAGTCAACTCTTAGCAACATTTAAACTGCTGACCACAATTTTCTTGAAATAATTGTTTCACATGGCTTCTAGAATACATTCTTTCTTCTTTCCTTTCCTACCTCACTAGCTGTTTCTTCCCAAACTCTAATCCATTCAAGTATTTACTGCCTACTATGTGCCTCCATTGTTCTTAACACTGAAGATATGGCAATGAACATGATGTCCTTTATGTCTTGGAGCACAGCCCTTCCAAAGCCCTTTATGT
Source organism: Felis catus (assembly GCF_018350175.1). NCBI lineage: Eukaryota > Metazoa > Chordata > Mammalia > Carnivora > Felidae > Felis > Felis catus. The sequence goes on along the minus strand of NC_058375.1, from coordinate 91,668,914 downwards.
CTTGGAGCACAGCACATTCTAGTAGGTAGAGATGGAAATTGATATTCTGGAAGCCCAGTGAAGACAGTGTTTCAAGAAGGAAGGGGGATCAGCTGCACAAACAATAGAGATGAGTGAGATGAGGGCTGGGAATTCACCAATGGATTTGACAGTAAGTGTGGGGGGGGGGTGGGAGGTGATGGTACTCCTGATATGAGTTTTAGTGAAGGACTAAAATAAAATTGTTTGGAGCAGATTCCTGATCAAAGGGTAGGCTAAGAAGTGGTAGAAAGTATACTCTGCTTTTTTCAAGACATTTTGAGATGTCTTAGTCTTCCTTTTCTTGAAAACATTTCCTTGCAGATTTCATCTTTCAGGGTTCAGCTTACATATCATTTCTCAGGAATGTACTCTCTGAACACCTAATCTAAATTGTTCTTCCTGTTATTTTCTCTCACAGGCCCATCTTATTTTCCATCACTACACTATCATGTTTGTAATTATAGATTTGAGTGTTTGAAATCTACTTATATCTGTCCCACTATTCTTTAAGTTCCATTAAAACTGTTTTAAGCGCTGCAAAATGAGTGCCTAGAGTATCACTGGCACAATGTATTTATTGTTTGAATGAGTGAATGAATGAATGAATGAATGGTTAACCACCCTTCTTTCTCTGGGGCTGTGCAGGATTGTGCCACATCAACTTAGTATGGAACTGCATTTCCCAGAATCCCATTTCTCTTATGACTCCAGAGTAGTGTTGACAAAACAAGAAGTTGTACAAAATTTGAAAAGCAGAATTAGGGGCACCTGGGTGGCTCAGTTGGTTAAGCGCCCTACTCTTGAGTTTGGCTCAGGTCATGATCTCGTTTTTGAGTTTGAGCCCCACATTGGGCTCCATGCTGTCAATGCAGAGCCCGCTTGGGATTCTCTCGTGCACGCTCTCTCTCTCTGTCCCTTCCGCATGTGTTCTTTTTCTCTCTCTCTCAAAATAAATAAATAAAGTTAAAAAAAAAAAAAAGGCAGAAGTAAAGCAACAGTTATTACTCTCAGAAGGTCTTGTAGCCAAATATGTAGAGAACAGTTTCAGAAGTGCCGAAAGGCTTCTGCTTATGATTTCTTTTCTCCATTCTCTATCGAGCTCTTCTTTCTGACTACTAGACCTGACTCCTAGGTTCAAAACCAATGTCTGGCTGCTGATCCATAGACGTGGAACCACACAGAGGCCACAGCTTCCTATAGGCCTATCAAAAACCTTCCCCTTTATAGTTCTAGTAAGGTCTCTTAGATTCTCTGCAAGCCTGGACTTGTCTACCTTGCACCAGTGCCTCAGGAAGACTAGTGACTCCATCTTGGTTCCCCCAACTTTCCTTTCCAGATGTAACTTCCCTATTATTTGTCACAATTGTATAAGATCTTATTCTGGGGGCGCCTGGGTGGCTCAGTCAGTTAAGCATCCAACTTCAGCTCAGGTCATGATCTCACGGTTTGTGAGTTCCACCCCACATGACCCCTTGCTGTCAGCACAGAGCCTGCTTCAGATCCTCTGTTCTCCTCTCTCTCTGCCGTTCCCCCACTTGTGTTCTCTCTCTCTCTCTCTCGTTCTCGCTCTTGCTCTCTCTCTCCCCCCTCCCTCAAAAATAAACATTTGGGGGAAAAAAGATCTTATTCTGTAATAAATCTCTTATCCAACAACAGTCATAGTAGGTCTAGCTTTCTGATTAAATTTCAGTGTTTAATTTTTTTTATTGGTTATTGCTATTATTTATTCATGGGCTCAGCCACATGGAATTCTACTCTTTAAGGCTGATCTGATCATAGCCAGTGCTGAGTGTTCCACCTACCAGCATCAGGAACCAGCCTCAGTGCTAATATGGCCCCATTCCCAAGGGGAACCAGACAGCCATCTGATTATTTTGGACTACTTCCATCACAGAAGGGCAGTGCTTTGTTCTCCCTGGAATAAACACTTAACTCTGGATATGGATTAACCTTCTTTGCCCAGAGTGCTTCTGCCAAAATCATCATCTATGGATTTACATCTATGGATTGTTCATTATTCTATAGTCCATTGCTTCTGACCAAGGTATTTATTTTGTAGCAAATTAAGTGCAACAATGGTCTTGTGTTCACAGAAATTAGCAGTATTATCATATTCCTGATAATGCTGAAGCAGCTGACCTGGCAAGACTTAAGATTCAGTTATGGTTCCAGCTGGCTGGCAACACTGGGATGATATATGTATATAGTACTCCAGGATGCAGTATATACCCTGAATCAGGGACCAATGTAGGTTGATGTTTTATGCATAGCCAAGATTTTCAGGTCTAAGAGTTAAATGATGGATATGAGAATGAGTCCTTTCACAGTTACCCCCTTAGTGCTCCTTAGTAAAATTTTGCTTTTCATCCCTATAGTTTTAGGGCATGCTGGTTTGGAGTCTTTAGTTTCCAAGGTAGTAATGCTTCCACCAAGCGATTCAACAAATCCATTAAGTTTGAAGTTAAGACTGCTGCCTGGCCACTTTGGGCTCTTCAAGACACTGAACCAAAGAGGCAAAAAGGGAAGTTACTCCTATGGGGTAATTGATCCTATCAAGGGTAAATTAAGTCACTCTTACACTGGGTCAGGAAAGAGCATATCTAGATCAGAGCTGGGAGTGCCTATTAGTATTCTTATAACCTGTGATAAAAATTAATGGAAAGCTATAACAAATCAAACCAGTAGACTCCATTAATGGCCATGCATAAAGTTTGGGGAACCCCACCCATCAAGAAGTTATGACCAGCTGAGGCAGAAAGGAATATGAAATAAATAGTGGAAGAAGGAAGTTAGAAATAACAGTTATACTACATGACCAGTTGCATAAAGGAGAAATGTGGTAGGATAAATCCTTCCTCCTTGCTTTAATATAAATGTATTTGGATGGATGGATGGATAGATGGACAGGTAGGTAGGTAGATGATAGAGGATACATAGATAAATAGATAGATAGATGATAGATGATAGAGGAAGGAAAGAAGACAGCCAGAAAGAAAAAAGAAGAAAGAAGATATTTAGCCAATTTCTTCTATTCTCCAGCTAAGATTTGTTCATAATGATTAATCTTACATCTCAATATTTGAGTTGCATTCTATCAAAATAGGAGTTCTTCAGCAAGAGGAATTAATGTTACCAAGAGGTAAATAAAGGGACATAGGAGATTTTGTGTACCTTCTTTCAGTGGGAGAAGTTGCATATTTTTAAATAATTGTACCATGCTTGGCAGAAGCATGATTTTGTTTTTGTCTTTATTTAGAAATTAAGCCTGTTTAAAAAAGAGTGCATAAATGCCAGGTCGACAAGGAATGAGTTGTGTCGGATTATGGTGTATTGATTTGGTTGATCTGGAAAATACATTTCCCCAAATCCTCTCCTCAATGGCTCCAAATGAGAGGCAACCAAGGAACTTAGCTGAGGTCTGGAAGATGGAAAGGAAGTAGTGGCCATTACTCAAAAAAGTTTCAAGGTCAGATAAATGGTCATAGACAAGCATAGGGAGCCTGCCAGATTCCAGCTTTTCCTGACTCCATTCAGCTTCTAGTTTTTCTTCCTGTTGGCTGGCCCTGTTGACCAACAGCAGTGCCAGACCTAATACCACATGCTTGACTGTGGATCCACACAGGTGACAGTAACATAGAGATAATAGATTCCTAGACATCTCCATAAGCTTCCTTTGGGGGCCAGTGGCTAGATGTGCTTGTCTTCTCAGATATTCCTGAGAATAAACTCTGACCTGTCCACTCACACCAGTGTTTCAAGAGGGCTAATAGGTAACTTATTTCTTATCCTTCAGTTTACCTTCCCAGACTTTTACTTCTGCTATTGTATGAGATCTAATTCTTACAACAAATCTCTTACCTAATAGCACTCATCGTGACTCTACTTCTGTGGCTGACAGACTCATTATTTAAAATTCACCATGCATAACTTGGACTATGTCCAACACCTAATGCCCTCAATATCCCTGTTCTCATAGTAGCCCTATGTGTTCTCATATGGGAAGGATCTGAAAACATTTTACTTTCTTTCTTGAGACTGGTTATAAAGAGAAGAGTAAAGAATTCATATCTTCTCTGTTTAAAAACTCTGTAATTTTGGATTTTTCATGTTAAGTTGCTAGGCATTGAGAGGACAGAGAAGACATCTGATGTTTCATTGGATACTAGAGTTAGAAATGCCAGATACCTCCCTTAATCCACCTAATATAGTTATTATGAAAAATAAAAAAATAAAGCAAATATCTTTTCTAATGGCACTAACCGTATTCTATGAAATGCTGATGTGTATTGTTAAAGTGACTTATTTATTCTTGGATGCCATGTTATTTTTTTCCTGAATATTAGGTACTTCTCTCCAAAACACCACTACCCTTGGCCTCAGAGGAGAGTAAACTTAGGTATCAAGTGTTAGCTATCTGTTCCTTTGAGGTAGAACTGGAAAGGACACCAAATCATAAACAGAATGACCTTTTATAAAAGAGAGGCATCTCTGAAAGATAATTAAAACATTTCCAAAAACTCAGATAAATTACTGGCTGGTCAAGTACTCATTTTCATGTGGAGTGTGGGTTATGGAGAATTGAGTGTTTTCCCTGTGTAATTTATGGAATTATATCTCATGTTGTTTGATAGAATCTACAAGAGCTGCATTAGCCATGGTCCCAGCAAGAAACACATGTCACATGAACCATGGAGACTTTAATGGAGAGACTGTTTGCAACACTTGGGATAGGGTTAAAGGAAACCAGTGAGGCTTGATGAAGCAACATTGGCCTAGCAAGAGTGGATAACAAAGGCCCTGACCCAAGGGAGAAAGAGGAATGAGTGGCTTTGGGAACCTGGAGAACTGGAGGAAGCTGAGAGAGACAGCCTGAGATGGTCACTGCCAACCCTCAGCCCAACCCTTCCTAGGGAATAAATATCTTTGCTTCAATGTCTCCCCCATCCACCCTTGCCAGGGCCTCCCACTCTCCAAACTCAATCATAAGCTGGGGGTCAGGGACTCTGGTTGGCACAGACCATACAGATCAGCCCTCTATGGTGTATGTGGGGTGAGGAGTGGGTCTAGGAACAAACAGAAAATGTCCACACAGACTATTGCATCCATTAATCTTTATATGGGAGAAAATTAATCCTATTATTCCAGATGTAACCACCCTGCTCTTACATGTTCTTGTCCTGCCGTGGACATGCCTGAAAGACTACTCTTCATTTGGTAGGATGCAGTCAACCTCCTTAGTCATTGCACATAAAGGTTAGCAAGACAGTAAGTTTCATTTGAGTGAAAAGTACTTTTTTTTTGTTTTGTTTTGAAGTCTCTTTTGTATTTTGTCTTTTTGAAGAGCCATGAGGGCATACATTTTTAATTTAGCTGCCATGCATCAAAATTTACTGGCCTGTTTTGGGACTCCTACATTTGGGATGGCCCAGAAGAAAATATAGTAATTTTATTATTATTAGGAAAATTAGTCAAGCACAAAACCTACCCATGATGGCTTCATAGAACCTTTGGTATTTGTAAAAGAACTTAAATGGATATTGCCTTTTCCTTATTTCTTCTTATTTTCATTGAAATAACTTACTGCATTCCAAATACCAAGTGACTCTAATGAACGAAACAATTCAAGCCATTTTCATCAGATAAATGACATTCAATAACCACAAAATGTCTGTGGACTGGATTGTGCTGAGAATGAACAAGGGTTTCCCTATGACCGTGAGACCTGCAACAGTCAGGCCTCATCTCCATGCCCATCTACTGTCGATAGCAGGCTGGGATTTCCCACGGCAGGAGGTGGGAGCCTTGGATTCTGTCATTGGAAATGATAGGCCACTGCTCTGCCATTAAAGCTCTGGATTAATCTCTTTGTCCTTGATGAAACTACTTGATTACTGTCCCCCTATGTCAGGTTTTAGCATCTTCTGTCCATTGGATATTTCTCTTACTTCATGCCTCTGAATAAGATGCTTATATTCAGGGCTATCATTCTCTCCTCCCATCTTCACAGACTTGTTAGATGAGTGATTATAAGGAAGAATTCTGGCAAAGAGCAATTATTTTTCAAAATTTCTACCAAGGTCTCCTCATGCAAAGGAAAGTGAGTCTGCATTTCTAGGATGAGGGGGAAGTTTGGGAAGAGAGAGAAGTTGGATGCATCCCATTGTAAACAGGAAATCCCTTTGAAGAGTCATGTTTTATGGATAAAATTTGCATGGATTTTTCACTATCTTGATATCATTAAATGTAAAAACAATAGTTTCTGTAAATCTGAAAGAACTGAAGTTCCATAAAGTTCCACATGATGTATTTTTCTGTGGCCTCACATAGCCCTCCACACCACCATGGAACGTTGTCAAAGAAACACAGATTTTTATCAATCAAATTAGCAAAAATTAAACACACATGCATGCACACAACTCCCAGGGTTATGAGGGTTATTGACTGGCGGAAAGCAAACTTTCTGGAAGAAAATTTATCAAGACCAGTCGAATATTCATATACTTTGATCCAGCAATTCAACTTTGGGAATTTGTCCTAGGAAATCAATCAAAGATGTGTGCAAAGAGAACTACAGAGATGTATATTTCAGGGATAACCTGTATGAGTGAAAAATCAAAAAGAACAAAAGTGTACAATTGAAGTGAATCTATTGAAAATTATGGTTAAAAAAAAAGGTACATCCAAATGCGGGCTACCGTACTAGGTATACGTTGGCTGATTACTGAAGCACCATTTCCCCTTCCTGTCCTAATAACGCTCAGATTTTGTTAGGTGATTCTTCCCACCTCTCCCTACACCCAGCCCATATACTTCAGGAGATGACCGAACCCTCAGCTCAATAAATAAATCCGATTGATTAAGCTCATCAGACCACGCCCATTCCTTGCACTATAGTTACTAGTTCAGGGAAAAGAGGCCCAAACCACTCAGTACAAGGCATTTCCTATAGTGCCCCCTCCTAGGATTGCCTTCACCTGTATTTATGCCCTTTCAATCTGGGAGGCTGGAATGCTAAACACTGCCTGTTCAAATGTCTTCGCGACCAGGTTTCTCCCAAGAAATTCTCCCAACTGAATACACTCCTGTGAGATTTGGAAGCTGGCAAATGTGGCCCCATATTTCTGTGTTAACATGGACATATGTGAGTACTTGCAGTTGCAAGCTTCTCTGAACTGTTAAGGATCCTTACCTGGAAAGCAAGGGTAACATTGGGCCTCTTTATGGAAACGTGGTAGATGGATGCCCTGGTAGGCTCTTTTTCAATATTCCTTTCCCAGACATTGTGACCACAGTGTCACTCAACTGAGTGGTCTGAGAATTCTTGGGTACAGATGGCTATGTTTTTTCAAACCTTATTCTTCCCAGTCAGGAGCCAGACTAAGGACCTAAAAGTGGGTCTTGACATTCAGGTCAAGATATCGAGCAGATATGCTCAGACCCCTGGTGGCCATACCATGAATATGGCTTATTTATGAACACAGCCTGCACCCATCTGACAGGTTTCCAGACAATAGAGATTTGATTTTTCCACAAGAGAAACCAAATAGGAACACAGGAAACTGAGAGCTGTTCTTGGCCCTGAGAGCTCTCTAATAAGTGACATTGACCAAATGCATTTATCCCTCAGGACCTCAGTTTCTTCATCAGAAAAAGAAATGTTTAGAAGAGGTGTTCTCTAAAGTTCCTTCCAATTTTAGAAGCTCCATGTATTAGTGAGACAGAATGGTTGGAAGTTTTTATGCGAAGTCAATTTTTCTGCAACCAAAGGTCAGCCCTGAAATGTTTTTATTTCATATACATCTTTTTAAACATGCCCTTTAATAAATTTGTCCTATGGTACAATGCATAAAAAAATAACAAAGTGTGTGGCACAGAATAGTAATGTCCAGGATACATTATAATTGACCCCTATGAAAATTGCTGATAGTTTATTCTATTTGGCCCATAAATCAGCAATTTTATATGACTCGATCTGCTAAAATTGTTAAAATGCAAAATTTTTAAATGTGTTGAGCATCAACAGATTAAGAAAGTTGAGATTTTTCGTCTGCCTCTGACTTCACACATTGATGCCAAAAATCTTCATTTTGTTTTTTTGGTGTGGGGTGTTGGAAAAAAGAATGATACTACGATATTTCAATTTATATAAAAGACAAAAAGATATCTGAACTGATTCTTTACCCTCTCACTGGAAGTCTCCCCAGTTCACTCTCCCCTGCAGAGCAGAGTCTAAAAGATGCCTGACCTGCACTCTGTGATATGCTGTCCTGCCCTGGTTCCCTGGGCATCCTAAGGGTGGCAGTCATTGAAGGTTATGGGTTACTATGGGCAACTTGTTTGCTTAGATCCTTTGTTTTTTTTAAGTTTATTTATTCATTTTTGTGAGACACAGAGACAGGTTGGGAGGGAGAGGGACAAAGAAAGGGGGAGACAGAGAATCCCAAGCAAGCGCCAGTGCAGAGCCCGATGTGGGGGCCGAACCCATGAAACCACAAGATCATGACGGCGAAAACCAAGAGTTGGAAGCCCAATCGACTGAGCCACCCAGGCATCCCTGCTTAGATCCTTTTAATCCAATTTTTGGCAGAGTAGGAATAGGATCTGTGTCTGTGTCAACAATCCTGATAATATTAAACTAGCAAACACAATATAGCGCTTCTTTTATGTGCCAGGCAGCAGTTGAAATGTTCTGTGCTGATGTATTAAGTCATTTCATCTTTACTTTCCTGCAATAGCCGCACTACTAGTTTACAGATGAAAAGACTGAGGCACATCAAGTTTTCTTTCCACGCTTAAGATCACACCACTAGCAAGTGATCCAACCAGAACCCCAGCCTCTCTCTGTAAGCTCATGCTCTGTTGCCTCTCTGGTTAGGCTTCCATACACTGATCAGAATGTCAGTATCACAGACACAGTTACAGAGTAATTCTCAGGACAGGGTCGCTGCCACCTATGATCACAGACATGTTTACCAATGTGCTTTACAATGAACAAAAATGTATTTATTCACAATATTTATTTGTCCCAGAGAAGCTGGCAGACCCTCCTGCTCCTCTCTCTGTGTGGGGATGGAGGTATGGGTCCTCTACCTGTAGCAGGTCAGCATTTCCAGGCTGGCGGAGGCAGGTGTGTTTTCTACAAGTTAGTTTTCCTCTCTGAGATTCTCATGCATCGCTCTAGGGATATCCTCATTTGAACCCCTGCCCTGGATATTGATGCAGAGCAGAATGTACCCGAACCATTTTGATTGTTTGCCAAGGTTTAGATGGATAAAGAGAGTATCATGTGATTTAATAAATTTACCAATAAAATTACTCCATCTATTCTTATTTACCTAGTATATTACTTATCTACTCTATATGAAAGAATTTTTAAGCAGTAAACCTGTAGTGATTCTACATTCGAATGCATGTTATTGTCTTCAAGCCCCGCTCTATCACCATTTCCTTGCTGCTGCCTTTTTTCCTGAAGGGTCTGGAGATGTTGGTGATTGGTCTTCTGCACTGATTCACAGTGAAACCAGGCTGGCTATCTGACGGACCCTCCTGTCCTGAGCACAGTGGAATGTTATTCCTCCATTCAAGTGTGAGAATAACAGACGAGGCACCGTCCAGGACTGCTGGAGGAATTCAACTGGAGCCCTTGCCCCATGAGTCCTTCAAGACGGGACCACTCATTCCAAATAGAGACAATAAAATTTTAATTGCCCCAGGGTCTGTCATAAGAACCTGCAGGTGGATGATGAACTGTCTGTAGAACTTGGCTATTTTCCTTGGATGCACTTTCGAGTCTGAGAAATTTGCACATCTTTTTCCTTAGCAAGCAAGTTATTTTAAGAAAAGAAAATGCACTCACCCATTTAGCATTGTAAATTTAAGGTAAAACTTTGTCTTTTGTCAAGTTGGGGTTTCATGATTTTTTTTCACTTACTCATGGGGTAACATCTGTCCCCCATTTGTCCACAAAGGTCCTCTTAGGGACTCACTAGGCTTGGATATCCTGTCCTTAGGTCAGCAGTGATTTTCCTGCTGTAACAAGGCCTGAAAAGACATTGTCTGATGGTGTCCTTGGTGGGCCCAGAGCAATGATTTGAAAACATGCCCAAGGCTATCCTTTTGCCTTCTTTATCCAGACTGGGGTCCTCTCACAGCCCCATCTGGAGTGCTTGGCTCAGTGTTAGAAAAGGACAGATTCCTAGCAGATGGTTTATCAGAGGATCTGGCACATGGTCCGGCCAAGAAAACCTCATCTAATACCTTTGAGTTTGGGAAGCTTTGGAGCAAATAGTAGCTCCAAGCCTTCTGCACAACCAGGAATGTTTTGCTTATTAGATTTTTAAAATGATGCCCAAGTAAATATCTAGACAACAGCAGTTCTGGAGATCTGGCACCACAGCCAGCACCAAACTAATGTATCCCCTCAGATCAGCTTTGCGACATCCATGAAGTTTGGGAAAGGGCCAGCCTCTGGGGCCTGAAAGGAATGAGGCTAATCCTAAAGGATATCAGGCATTTTGACAAGTGATATTTTAATTTAAAAGACGCAACTCTGATCAGCACTAATGTCTTGAATATCTAATAGGCTGCTCAAAATTAACATGTTCAGACCTAGACCTTCCACAGCCTTCCTCCCTCTCAGTTAATGGTAACTCCATCTTTCCATTTGCTCAAGCCAAAAACCATTAGAGTCATTCTTGATTCCATTTGCTCTCATATACAACATCCAGTTCATCAAATTTTTTCAACTCTACCTTCGCAGTGTGTATCCCATTCAAACTGTGTTATCGCCCTGGATGGAGCTGCCATTGTCTACCAACCAGATTATCAGAGGTGCCTCCTAGCTGACACTTTACTCCCCATTTTTACTCTTATTAAGTTTATTCCCCAGATAGCATTTTGAGTGAGACTGACAAAAATCCGTGTCCCAGCATGTCACTTCCCTATTGGGACACTCTGGTAGCTTCCTTTTGCATACACTGTGAAATCTCCCACAGGCCAGCAAGGCTGTACATGATGGAGCCCCTTGTGTCTGCACTGGTCTCTCATTGCTCTCCCTGGCTCATTCTGCTCAAGCCACACTGGCCACCTTTTTGACCCACGAACTCTCAAGGCGTACACCCATCTAAGACCTTTGAGTTAGCTGTTCTCTTTGCTGGAGTGCTCTTCCTGAAAATACCCAACTCATTCTGCCATCCCCCCCCCCTTCCTACCCCCTTGCCACTTATTTTTTCCTATGGCATTTATCACCATCAAGTATACTATAATATGCTCTATATTCTTCTCTCATTTTGTTTATTCTGTCTTTCTTTACTAGAATGTATACTTCTACAGGTGCAAGAATAGGTGCAATATGCCAGCACCTATTCTTGAGCTTGACACAGAGTAGGTGCTCCAAAATTTTTTTCTTGAATAAATGAATCATATATTTCCCAAATATGTGTCAGGCACTGTGCTAGTTGATAGACTTTCAGTGGTGAGCAAAATAGACAAGGATTCATGATCTTGTGGATCTTAAAATCGAATGGGCAGGGAATATGGTCATTTAACAATTAGATGTAGAAACGAAAGTTGAAGCATTTTAAGAACTTGCAGAACTGGAAAATGTTGAATGAAGCTAGAGAGTATGGTTTGAGAAATGACACTGTGAGACAGAAGTCAAGCTATGTTGAGGTTTGGGGTGTGATCCTAGCCATGAGATGCCATTGAAGGGGTTTAAGCAGGTGAATGACATAGTCCCACATGTACTTTATAAAGTCCTCTCTGGCAGCAGTGTGAGAATGGGTTGGAAGAAGTCATCAGTGGATGCAGGGAGATGTGGTGAGAGATGATTGCTGCAGTACAGGTGAGGGGTGATGGTCACAGGCCGGGATAGTCTGTGTAAGACAGATGGGCAGGAGCCTAGTGCCAGCCTGAATAGAATTTGGATGGATTTTGGTGGTTAGAGAATAGGAGGGGTCAAAGATGAACCCCCAGTTCTGCCTTGAGCAGTAGGTGTACGCCATTTCCTGCGAGGCACACTGCAGTAAATGGGATACGGGATGCAGAGTGGGAATGGGAAGAAGGTCATGAGTCATCTTCTGACACATTGAGTGTGACATATACATATGCAACAGCCCTTGGTGGCTTCCCTGCTTAGGAGCAAGCCTGAGCAGGAACAATGGATTAGAGTCCTTAGTTTACAGATAGATGGTGATCCGAGTCACTGAGGTGGATGGGATCACAAGGAAAGAGTTAAGATGAGTAAGGAAGGTGGTCTGGGACAGAATGCCACCTAACTCCACTATTCAAGGCTTGATCATGTAGGCAGAAAAGCCTACCATGGAATTAGGGGGAAATAAAACATTGAATCTGTGAAGGCAAGGGAAAGGAGGATTCTATAGAGGAGAGTACAGTTAGCTGTGCCAAATATTATTAAGAGATCAAGCAAGGCAGGGCTGTTAAGTGGGACTCATCACATGGAGGCACTAGTGAGAACAGTCTCAGAGGAGCACGTGGCATAAGATGATGGGACGGTAATGAGACGTGATGGGAAGGTGAGTAAATGGAAGCAGTGGGTAGACACTCGGCAAGAAATGTAGCTGCGAATGGGAGAAGTGGGTATGGGAATTTTAAGGCAAGGGAGACCTAAGAGGCTGGAATATTTGAGGGAGGCAGTGGTCAGGGAGAGGCTGAGCATACTTTGGCAGTCATACAAAGATCAGAGGGAAAGTGTTCCATACAGAGAGAATGGCCAAGGCTCAAAGCACATGAATTCGGCACAGGCAAGGAACAGAAAGATCAGTATGGCTGGAGCTAGTGGCAAAAGGGTGGGGGCCAGCTGGGAGAATTGGGCTGCTCACAAAGTCTCTAGACAGCCATGGCAAGGAGTCTGCATTTCATTTTAAATGTGATGTTCAGTCATGGGACAGCTCTAGTGGGGAGAGGTATGATATGAACTCATCTGAATGGGCATATCACACAGGTAAGGGAGAACAGCATTCCTTGTCAACAGCCCTTCTGATGTACCCTACTGCCTCCTAATGTCCCTCCAGCTCTCTGCTGTGCTCAGAGACTATTCCACACCTTTAGAAAGAGATGAGAAAAGAAATAAACCACATCACCCAGAGAAGGTAGAGAGGGAGATGATATCCCACCATCCCCGTGAGATATCCTGTCTCTCCTCTTCTCAAAAGCACCCACTATCCCCACCTCACTGACGGGGATATTCAAAGCCCTCATCTTGACTCATGATGCCCAGTGGAAATCACCCACTCCCAAACCCTCTCCCCGTACTCTCTCCCTTCCAGCCAGACTTGCCAGATGAGCTCCTGTCACCAGGGCTTTGAACCTGCTGTTCCCTCTGCCTCACATGCTCTTCCTCTAGGCATCCTCAAGGTCTTATCCCTCACCTTATACAGACCTTCACTTAAATGTCACCTCTAGTGTGGCTTTTCCTGGGTACCATATCCAAATTTTCAATACCTCCAACATATTGGCAGCTCCTTGCTTTTATGACATTCTATTTTACTTAATTTTGTTTATTCTCATATCCTCTACTGAAATTAAAACTCCATGGGAATGGATGGTCTGGTTTGGTCTATCTTAGCATCTAAGACAAGTAAGTAAGATTTAATTCTGATGGAATATTTTAGGAAGGAGACAAGGACACCACCTTATCACAGGTGGTGACTGCCTTTGTAACACTGGCACATAGTAGTCACTCAGCAATTAGCTGTTGAGTGACTGAATGAGTCATGATTGTCTTAGGTAGGAAAAAGGACATCTCTCCCACATCTCTTCCATTTGGGCAGGAGAGAAGAAGGAAAGGATGAGTGCTTGCCAATTTGTGGCAATGTTTGAGAACATTTCTATCTGATGGCCTCTGCTTTCTTTGTGGAATGGCAAGTGAACGTGGGAGTGAAGGTAGGGTTAAAAGGTATAGGGAACATGCAGGGAGAAGCTTTGCAGGGGTCACCGTGGAGCCAAGAAGAGTGAGCATAGTTTAGAATCAGAGCAATAGCAATGGGCAGTGCTGAGGGCAAGGCCAATATGGGTGACTAGGAGTGTATAGCAGTGCTAATGTGCTTGGTTGGAAAATGTCCTCCATCAGCAATTGGTGGGCCAGGTGCAGACATGGAGGAGACAGGTAGGTGGAATTTTCCAGGTGCTGTGATGACTGGATTAGTGAGTTGCAGCTATTTGAAAGAGAGTCGTTGAAAAGATGACCCCCTGAATCTGAGCTGGACAAGTCAGGGGTAAATGCAGAAGGAGGCAGATGGATGGGGGTGGGTGGAGCACTCCATGGACTGAAGTCATGGCTGCCCCTTCCGTGAGGGCACAACTCGGCCTGCTGACCTTTTCAGAAGAACCTATTCTTTGTCTCATTCCTGACATCTTTCAAGGTTGGGAGGTGAGGCCACTTTGCCCGACCTTGATGAAGTGCTTGTTGTAGTCCTTCCATCATTCCTTCATGGTGGTCACAGGTTGGAAGTAGGAATTAAGAAATAGAGAACTCTACGATAGCCTTGGGATTTGTGTGTTATGATGGTTCGAGATAGGTGTCCAAGAGGTAAGGAATATAGGAATGGAACAGGGTTGGGGGAGTGACAATGAATTCCATTTATTGAAAGGTTAAATCAGATGCTTGTGAGACACCCAGAGGATAAGATCAGTAAATAGTTGGATCTATGACTCTGGAGTGCAGCCTACTAGCTGGGGAAAGAGCTGTGGTTTGAAGATGGATATTTAGAAATTATCCATATATGGGTGGTGACTGGAATAAAAAAAAATGTAGAGTGAGTAGAAAGGGCCAGGACATGCCATAGAGAACACCTGCATTTATGGGGGCAGGTAGAAATGTCCAACCAAGAAGACTGAAAAGGAAGTGAAGGAAATTGGGAAGGGTGTTATAAAGACCAAGGGAGGAGAATTTTGAGAACAAGGGAAGATTCAATAAGGACCAGTGCTGCAGTGGATCAGGTAACATGGAGACTGAAAAGAGAGGCCATAGGGCACCTTCATGAGGGGACTCTGAGGCAGCCACCCCCCCTCCCCCCTAGCTACAATGACTTCAACCTCTCTTTCTCAGGAATGAGAGCCAAAAGTAAAGAATTGCCCTCCCCTGGGGAATGTTTTCAGGCTGGTTCACTAAAGCAGTGCCATAAACAGCCTAAAGAAACCTTGATCTCACCAAGAGTCTTTGTTGTAAATCAAAGGTATATAAACACACCTCCCTGACAGAAGAATGTTCTGGATACAGGCCCCATGTACTGCCCTCTGTCCACTGTGCACCTGTCCCTGGAAGCCCTGGGTCCCCAAGGGGATTCCAAACATGGCTCACCATCAGAAGTGGATGCCGCATGGAACACTGAGCTCCTGAATGAGGCCAGATGACTGCTTGTCCAAAACTTTGTTGGAAAAATTCAGGCAATTGGTGGCAGCTGGACTAGATGACCTCTTGGTTATTTTCAACCCAACAATTCTTGCATCCTTTGAAGGAGAGCTCATTCCTGTTACTAAGTTTGTCATATTTCCCATGGGGATTCTGTTACAAAAGACTTCTGCCCTGATTTCTACTCACGGGTCCCTCGGCTGGCTTCCCTTCCCTGCCTATGGATCCTCCTCTTTAATCCGAGGATAGGTGAGGCCCTGACCTTGATATGCCAATCAAGCCCAGTTTCTCTCTTCTCTCAGCTCCTCTTTGGACACTTTCCCTCTCCAGAGAGGTCTTCACCATGTGGGGTTTTGACTATGTGGGGCTTAAAGTCAGGGACTGGATCTCTCAGAGTGAGGGGCAGAGGGTGGGTCCAGGACCTAGTTTGAGAGGAGGCCATGGCTGTGCAGCCCCGGAAGAGGAGGGCATCCCCCATCACACTCCTTCTTCACACTTGCTTCTGTAGCCACTGTGCTGTGGGGCAGAGTCAAGAATGCTCCATATTCTGTCCTCAGTCCTCCACCCAGTCTCCCCAAGCTTGGGGTATTGCTCTTGGCTTCCACCACAATGCTGCAGCATGATAGGAATGTAGGTGAGATAGAAGTCAAGCCTCCCATTAGGGCCCCCAAAGTCCTGGGTAGTTAATGAACTGGGTTGTAGGTGCCAAGTGCAGGAGAGGATTAGCGGTCTACACGGCAGAGAACAGTAATGGGGTGAGGTGGGGGGTGGATGAGGGCTTGAAGAGGGCTGGACCCCCCCTAGGAAAAGGGGGCATTTAAACATGGGCCTTTTCTGGATTTTTTCTGGGAGTCCTGATAATGAGCCTTTCCCCTGTTCCCAGAGACTTCCCTCATATGTACACACCTTCCAGTTTGTTCCTCTCTGACCCTTCCAGCCTTGCCTCCATCTCAACTGCCCTCTTAACTCGCCTCTGGGGGAGCGTCTCACTTCCTCGTCCAGAGGGCCCAGCCTTCAGCAGGGGTCATGGTGGCTTTTTACCAGGGTCTCAGTCTGGTCTTACATAGTCTCAAATCCACCTTTGTCCTCGTGAGAAGTTGTATCTAACTCCCCAGTTGCTTCTGGTCAGAACTAGGGGGCGGTGACAGGGCAGGGCAGTTCCTGCAAAATGCCCTAGGTCAGTGTAATCCCTAAAATAACTAGCCAACTCAGGGACTCCCTGTGGGTTGTGGATGGGCAGTGAAGGCGGCCAAATCTGTTGCTTAATTAGTGTGTGTCACAGCATTCTACAGTCACCAGCAGGCCCTGGGTCTGGCCTCAGGTACTGATCATTTAAAAAGTGGGCAGCAGCAGGGCAGAGTCAGGAGGGAAGCAAAGCCAAAGCAGAACCAGCTCCAAGCTGTGGAGCCTGCAGCCACCAGTAACGTGGCCATTCAGAGTGGCAGCCCCGACCAGCTGTGATGGGACAGGCCTTCCTTGTTCTGCAGATGGGGTGTTTATGCACTTTTTCACCCGCCTCGCTTCATGCATGCTGTATTTATTCACACAGAGGTTTTATTACAGCCTTTATACTGCAAGCGTCTTGTGAAAGGTGAGCTATGCATTAGGTTGGTCCTCACAGTCCCGTCCCTGGGAAATGCCAGCTTCTCCAACAGGAAATCCGATGGACAGGAAAGACCAAGAACCTGTAGTCTGAAATGCTAATGAACTGAAGTGAATGGTCTTGAAATAAGAAAAAACCAACCAACCAATCAAAAAACGAATGAATTCTGTCCCACAGGATGATGAGGATACAAGGTCCTTTTTGTAGTTATTACGGAAATGAAGAGCAAGCTCCTAATTTATGCTGCTTCCCCGGTCTCACCCCGCCTGAGCTATCAGCATCCATTCCGCTGTGGAGCTCAGTGACCGAAGTGAGCCGCGACACCACCTCTTGTGCTGTGCCCTCCATCTGCTTCCTCATGGCATTATGCCAGCTTTGCAAACAGTGAGGTTTAGGGGTCAATCAGGGGGAGGGGGAACCAGGGCATGGTAGCCAACGGGCACTCATGCCATTTGCCCTCACCCTTAGCTTGCCTACGTGCACAGTGGGCCATGACTCACACAACCAATCCATGGCAGGAAATGCTAGGTCAGCAGCAAAGGTGACAATGGGTACCGAAGGTAGGCTAGAAGGTGCAGAGCTTTTTTATAAGCCTCTCCTAACTCTGCCCCTGCCATAATTTATTCCACAAATACTTATTGAGCACTTACTGTATGATAAGGGATGAGAATACAATGATGTGATACCATGGTATAAGAAATATATATAAGAAATATATATTTGGGTTTTGTCCCAGGTTTCTGGCACAGAATTCATAAAACTGTTGGAATTTCTGGAGTGATAGAGATGACAGGAGCACCTTTTGTTACTCATGATGCACCCCTTTCAGCCAAAGCCATGTTTATATTAATGAGATGACTGGTGACTGAGGATGGTTGCCAGAGGGAACGGTTTAGAGGGTTGGAATTTTTAGTTTCACCCCCCGACCTCCCTGGAGGTCTAAACTAAAAATTGAGTTAGTCACCAATGGCCAATGATTTATCAATGATGCATGATGTAACGGAACTCCCATAAAAACCCTAAGTGAAAGGATTGGTGAACACACCCATGTGCTGGGGCAGTGACACACCCCAAACTGTACTAGAACTCCTTCCAGACCTTACCCTATCTGCCTCTCTATCTGGCTGCTCATTTATATCTTTGTCATAATTGGGTAATAGAAGGCAATGTGTTCCCCTGAGTTCTGTGAGCTCTTAAAGCAAATTACTGAAACTGAGGAAGGGTTTATGGGAACCCTGATTTGTAGCCAAGTCTGACAGAAGTTGTGGGTAACCTGGTAACCCACTGGCATTTGAAGGGGCTGTAGAGGCAGTCTTGTGGGACTGAGCCCTTAACCTGTGGGGTCTGTGCGAACTCCAGTTAGTTAGTGTCAGAGTTTAATTGACTTGTAGGACATTCAGTTGGTGCCTGCAGAGAATTGGAGAATTGCTTGGTGTGGAAAATATGCACATTTGGTGTTAGAAGTGTGGGCAGCAGAAAACAGCCCATTAAATAGTGAACAAGGCAGGCATGGTCTCTGTCCTCACAGGTCTTTAGATTTAGCAGAGGAGCCAGACTAGCAAAGAGCAAAGCTCTCAGATTCTGTCTCTTACCACTTTCCCCCTTAGTTACCACATGCCAGTCATTCTGACCTCTCCCCGGTTGTTTATACACACCACATTTGCTTTGCTCTTGCTGAGACCTCTGTCTAGAATGCTCTCCCCTCCCCACAGATCTTCTCATGTCTCATCCTTCTGGTTTCATTCAGGTCTCCACTCCAATGACACTTTCTCATAGAGACCTTCTCCAACTTGCCTACCTAAAATAGCATTCCTGTTACTCTCTGTGTTCTGCCATCGCTTTATGTTTTTTCCCCTGAGCTGTTATGCTCCCTGTTATGTTACATGTTTATTTCTTTACTCGTTCAGGGTTTGGCTCTGCCAGCTGTAATGCAAGTTCCCAAGAGCAGAGAGTTGGCCTGCTTTGTTCACAGGTGTATTTCCAATGCCTGAAACAGTGCATGGGACATGCAGAGTAGATGCTCAAAAAATATTTGTTTATTAAACAAAATAAATAATGAGTGACCTGCACAAGTGGTATCTAAATTACAGTTGCAAAAAGTACCCCAAAGGAGACATTCCAGAGCTTTGTGAGACTACATCACCAAGAGTGGGAGCAGGTCTCAGGATAGAAACGGGGGCTCCTGAAGTGTCTTTCTTATTGCGTTTGATGGCTTTCCAAGCAGGTTGGTGGGTGTGGGATTTGGCCTCTGCTGCAGACAAGCCAGACCTAGTTTCCATTGGGTCCCTACCACACTAAGCCTATTGGGCTGTGCTGCCCAATATGTTAGCCACTAGCCATGTGTGCCTATTTAACTTTAAATTAAACAAAATTAATTCACTTTCTTAGTCACACATTTCAAGTGCTCTGTGGCCCCATGTGGCTAGTGGCTGCCATATTGAGCAGCACCGTTAGGTACAGGCTATCTCCATAATCACAGATAATTCCGTGGGGCAGAGTGTGTTTCAAACCAGCAGTCCTGTAAGTATGGCATAAGCTAACTGCCACATTGCCATCTGTATCCATTCCCATCAGCAGTACTAGAGAGAGAGAGAATGGGGGATGGGGAGGGGCGGGGAAAGGAGACCTGGTTACCAATAACCCCCATGTAATCATAATCATGTATTTTTCCTAAACTTGCTCTTTCCCCTGAATCACAAAATGACCTCCCTGCTAATCCCGACCCCACCCCTTGCCCTAAGCAACAATACAACACATGGTTGCCCTCATTCATATGCTCCCTTTTCCTGCTGGAAAGAGAAGGATAAGATGCTTTGATATTATCTGCATGGGAGGAACAAAGAGGGGAGCTCACAGTAGACTTTGGATGGAGGTCCCTCCATCTGTAATTTGAGACTCCATTGTTGGGAAGGCAGGAAGGCAGACACATTGCCTCCTTTCCAGGTTGAAGCATAACATCTTCAGGAGAAAACTGGAAAGAGAAGGGTCCTTTAGCCTCCAGAGCTAGGTGGCCAGGGCAGGCTCTGACATCTATACTTTGTAAGCAGACTATTTTATGATTCTTGCTTTCTTTGTGTTTATCCCTTTTTTTGTGCTCCTTTTGTACTTTTTTTGGCAATCCCAGCCAGGCTTAGCTGTGCTAAGGATAGTCAGAGACGGAAGATTTTGTTCCACTTGTGCCAGAGCATGTAAGGGGGTACAGCCATTCTGGGGGCAGGCTGGTGGCAGAGGAATTTCCTGTGGCAGGGGGAAAGATAAACCCTGGCAGACAATGTTAGATGCACGTGGCAAATTACTTCTCCCCACCTGGAGCTTCATCTTCGAGGGCAAAAGCCTTGGATGTTTTAATAAGAGAAATGATGACAGCAATAGGATCTAAACCTGAGGTCTGGTGGCACATGCCTGTGCCACACCCAACCACCGCAGTGAGTGGAAGTCACACACCTGCATATCTTACAGGACCTGTTTGTGTGACCGGAAATGAAGAAAACTCAAGGGTGGAATTAGTAATATCCATATGAATTATTTGTCATTCCCCATTTGTAATAAAAGTTAGAAAAATACGATTACAAATATCCCTCATGAGATTATATGCTAATGTTAATTTCTTACAGTCCTCGAAGCGCAGGCTAGATTTTCCTGAGCAGCTCAGCGTGCAAGTTTATTGGTAACTATGTGTGAATATGCTTATTTCCAGGGATCAATTACAAGAGATGAGTTCCCTGTCTGTAATAGCCTTTGTCACAGCTATTGTTTCACAAGCCTCTAACTAGATAGCCCTCTCGATGTCACTGCAGTGACCAAAGAGCAAAAAGGAAAAATGAACCATCAATCAGTTTAATGCTATCCTTTTCTTTCCCAAGAAAACTTCCACTCAGTGGATGATGACTGACATAAAAACTAAATCCATCTGCTTTATCACTCCTCTACAAAAGGACAAGTCTGAGAGGCAGGAAGAGGACAAAATGTGTAGGATTAGTCTTACCTCTAGTCACTGGTCTGCTGTGGTACTAGGTAATCTATCACTTGGGGGAAGAAAATCAACTATTAAAACAGCTGTCTTGCAATTTAGTGCACATTTAGTATAAAATGTGCAGATGTGAATCGTAAGCAAGATCTTTTGGAGTAGGATTCTTGGAATATCCTGTTTAATATTACAGAAAACATCTTTAAAAAGTGTCTGAGAATGCAGTTAGGTTATTCATTCATTCATTGAACAAATATATTTTGAGTACCTATTATGTCTGAAATGCATGCCAGACATCGAGGACATAGTGGGGAACAAGATAAAACCCAGTTCTTGACTTCATAGGGCTTACAAGTTGGTGGTGAGGACAGATGTTTAATAAGTGAGCAAGTGAGACAAATGTTACCAGAGAGGAAGCACAGAGAACATATCACTCCACTCTGACAGTCCATGGTGGTGGCAGTGAGGGATACAAGGGTCCTTTCTGAGGAAGAGACATTTGAGATGCCATACAGAGGGTGGGTAGGATTGAGACAGATGGAAGTGGAGGAGGATGAGGGGTAAAAGTGAGGAGGGCATATTGTAGGCCAGAGGGCAACAGGGAACAGGAAACATTTCAGGAACTAAGGTAAGAATGGCTGGTGCAGAGAAAACAAGGGGAGAGTGGCACATAATGAAACCGGAGAGATGAAAAGTATCAGATCCCAGATGAGAAGTTTAAAATTCCACACAGGGAAGTGGGAAAACAGAATTGTAATCATAGGAATGGAATGCTTTATAAAGATCTGTGTGCAGCAAGACTGATTAGAAGGGTGTAAGACCAGAAGTGTGGGGTCCAGTTAGTGCTGTAGTCCAGGTGAGAGACAACAGGTGTTTAGACTAGAGCACAAGCTGCAGATATTTAGAGAAATGGTCAGATACCCAGGAGACAGAACCCGCCACACTTAATGATTAAGTTTTTTAAAAATATATATTTTTATGTATTTTGATAGAGCACACAAGCAGGGGAGGGGCAGATACAGAGGGAGAGAGAGAGAATCCCAAGCAGGCTCCATGCTGTCAGCTCAGAGACCAAAGCGGGGCTTGAACTCACGAACCTCGAGATCATGACCTGAGCCGAAACAAGAGTCGGACACTTAACTGAGCCACCCAGAAGCCCCATCACTTAATGATTAATTAGATGGAGGGAGAGGTGAGAGCAGAGAAGGATTCAAGGATGACCCCTGAGCTTCTGGCTTGAGCAGTGGGGTAGACAGTGATGTTCTCACTGGACTGAGGCACACTGGAGGTGGGGCAGGTTTGGGGAGCTGGGAAGAATGTGAGAAGAGTAGTTGTACAAATATTGAATTTAAAATACTTATGGAATATCCAAATAAAGATGTCTAATAAATGGTTTGATATATGTGTTCCACTTTTACCTCTAGTTTTCTCGACTCATTTAAACAAAGAAACATATTTGGAAAATTACTTATGAGTTGTAAAAATGGAGGCTAAAATGTATCCTTTAACCTCCAAATTCAACCTCTGGGAAATTATCCCAAATAAATTACCCAGAAAAAGAGAAACACCATATGCACTGAATTCTGGTTTATAAGAGAGAAAAAAAAACTGGAAACATATTCATATCCAACAAAAGGGGCTAGTTAAATAAATTATAGTATACCAACAAAACAGAATATTGTACAGTTACCAAAAACAGTAATTATGGATATATTATAGCAGCTTAGAAAGATGCTTTGACATTTTAAGCTAAACTGCAAAATTCAAAATTCTATTTATGCTATGATTATAATTTTGTGGGAATGATCACACATGGACAACTAGAAGGGCACATGAATAAACAAAGGGTTGACTTGCCAAGCAATGGAATTATGGTGATTTTTTTTTATTTGCTGAAATGTTGTCTGTAAACATGCTAAACAAAATAAAGATGGTTTTCTGCTAGGAATTTACCCAAGGGATACAGGAGTACTGATGCATAGGGGCACTTGTACCCCAATGTTTATAGCAGCAGTCTCAACGATAGCCAAATAGTGGAAAAAGCCTAAATGTCCATCAACTGATGAATGGATAAAGAAATGGTGGTTTATATACACAATGGAGTACTACGTGGCAATGAGAAAGAATGAAATATGGCCCTTTGTAGCAACATGGATGGAACTGGAGAGTGTGATGCTAAGTGAAATAAGCCATACAGAGAAAGACAGATACCATATGGTTTCACTCTTATGTGGATCCTGAGAACCTTAACAGAAACCCATGGGGGAGGGGAAGGGAAAAATCAAAAACAAAAACAAAAAACAGGTTAGAGTGGGAGTGCCAAAGCATAAGAGACTCTTAAAAACTGAGAACTGAGGGTTGATGGGGGGTGGGAGGGAGGGGTGAGTGGGTAATGGGCACTGAGGAGGGCACCTTTTGGGATGAACACTGGGTGTTGTATGGAAACCAATTTGACAATAAATTTCATATATTAAAAAAAATAAAGATGGTTTTGCTATTGTTTTGTTTTTGGTTTGGAGGCAAATGGGTTTCCATCTTAGATAAGATGGAACCATCTTGCTGAGTTGCGGACATGGAGTTCAGTAGTGGGGTGTGGCTTGATGCACTTTGTCCACAAGGATCTTGTCTCCTGGCTCTCCCCACAATCACATAGGAGTCTCATCTGAGCATGTCTCAGTTTCTCCAACTAAAGAAGCCCAAGCTCCTTGGAGCACATGTGAGTCTCCCCTGGGATCCTGTGAATTCAGTTCTTTACACTCAGATCTTTCTTCCCAGTGGCTTTCCAATCTCTGGAGACCGAGGAACTTGACACACAATTGATCTCATTTTTTTTTCCCTCTGTTCCTTGACTTGCCTCAGGAACCTAGTAAGAATTAATGGTCAAATGCCGGAGACAGGTTTTCATTTTGTTTTCTCATCTCCTTCACTGAAAGCCCCTCAGTGAATATTTGCAAGCGACCATAAAGATGATGTGCCAATGGTTTCCAAAGGAGAAGTGTTCTGAAGATGCTGGATGCCCATTGTTACGATTCTTGTCTATTCATTTATGCCCTTTGCAGTCCACAGGGGATGCAAGGAGCTTTGCTCACAGGAGAATCTTGTGTGATGACAGTAGCAGCAAGAGCAGAGCCAGAATGCAAAACTCCTGGGTCAGATGTCACCCTGAAATAGGCTGTGACAAGATGGCTGTACTGGCAGGATCCTTTGTTTTTCCAAAAAGAGAAGCTCTGCCTGGGAACTAGTATAGAAAATGAACTCCAGTGGCATGTACAGTAAGGACGGATTTCACGCTTTTGAAATGAGCTGGGCTATGTGGCAAAGAAATCAATGCCAATGAAATAATGAAACATAAACCCTCAGAGGTAAAAGAGCTCTTTTCATTCTGGGAGGAAAAAACAAAACCAAGCAAAAATGGATTTAAAATGTCCTTGTCTTGGGTTTATGACAAATGGAGAATTAAGGAGATTGGCTGGATCGGTTCCCCTGGAAGAGATAAAATGGCTGAGTGTTCAGATGCTCCCTTTTCTCTAGGGAAGCCCAACAAGAAAGTTGCCGTGAATGGCAGAGTGGGGCAGTCAGGTGAGAGAGAGGGGCTCAGCAGTGGAGCCAGGCAGGGCATTGGTGCAGCGAATTCCTGTTCCCACTGCTCTCTGCCCCAAGCAGGGGCCATTTCATACATCCTCCTAGGATGTGATGTTTCCGTGGGAAGTTTTGTGAGCTCTTGTATCTGTTAGGATTGACGGCAAAGCATCAAGTAATAGCTACCTGGGTATGATTTACAGGTGTCACAGGGATGGTTTTGTGTGGTTATAAACATTCAATAGCCTTATTATGGTTCTAACTTTTTGTTTTCAATTCATCTGAGAGTTACAGAAGGATCACAAAGACAGGACAAAGAGTGCCATGTGCCCTTCCCTGAGCATTAGCACCATACAGAGCCGGGGTCCATCTTCCGAAACAGAGAAATTCACATTGGGACAGATTTTATTCATATTTCAGCACTGTTTCCACTAATGTCCTTTTTCTGTTCCAGGAGCGAATCCAGGATGTCACCCTGCATTCTTTTGCCTGGTCCCTTTTGTCTTTTCCAGCCCACGATAGTTTCTCCATCTCTCCTTGTTTTTTGTGACCTTGATAGTTTTGAAGAGTACTGTCAGGTGTTTTGTAGAACATTCTTTAATTAGTGTTTGATGTTTTCTCATGATTAAACTAGAGTTATACATTTTGGGGAAGAATGCCACTGAGATGTGCCCTTCTTATCATGATATCAACACGATGTTACCACAACTTATACTGGTGATGTTAATCTCGACTTGGTCTAGGTGGGACCTTCCAGGTCGGTCCCCTGTAAAGTTACTGTTCTTCACTTTCTATACTCCTTTGAAAGTGACATTAAGTCTAGCCCACACTCAGGAAGGAGGAGAGGGGAATATCAAAGAATTTGTGCACACATGCTAAAACCACCAGAGTAATTAATACAGATTTTGGGGGATTATTTTGAAGCCAAACCATTTGTTTGTATATATACTATTTTAAGATTAAATTTCCTTTTTTGTTTTTGATCACAAAGTATAAAGCAGGTGACCTAAATTTCAGCAGTCTCACAGACAAAAACCCAAATCTCACTAATCACTGGGTGCATGTGGATGTATAGTGTGTATTTACTATTTGGTAACTGGTTAAATTTATGACATTGTGAACATACTTTAATGCAAAGTGATATTTGAGAAGACCATAGAGTACGATAAGCTTCCTTCACCGTCCAGCCCCTACCAAGAATGAGTGCCTAAGATCAACACAATTACCAGAGATTTAAAAATATAGTTGTTTTAAAAACTCAACACCCCCAAAATGAATACAACAATTAAAAATGGGCAGAAGACATGCATAGACATTTTTCCAAAGAAAACATACAGATGACCAACAGTCACATGAAAAGATGCTCACCACCACTCATCATCAGGGAAATGCAAATCAAAACTACAATGAGATATCACCTTACACCTGTCAGAATGGTTAAAGTAAAAAAACACAAGAAGCAACAGGTGTTGACAAGGATGTAGAGGAAGGGTAACCCTCGTGCACCATTGGTGGGAAGGCAAACTGGTGTAGCCACTCTAGAAAACAATATGGAGGTTCATCAGAAAATAAAAAATAGAACTACCCTAAGACCCAGCAATTGCCTAAAGAATACAAAAATACTGATATAGAAGATGGCGGAACAGCATGGAAATTTTTTATGTGTCTCGCGTCCATGAAATACAGCCAGACCAACACTAAACCATCCTGCACACCTAGAAAACTGATTGGAGGATTAACACAACAATCTGCACAACCTGAACCACAGAACTCAGCAGGTACATGGCATGGAATGGTGAACTGGGGGAGATAGAAGCCGCAGAAAGCAGGGAGCCACTTTTGCATGCAGAGAGAGGACACAGACGGTGGAGAGAACATGGGAAAAGCACCCCTCCCCCTAAAGCAGCTGGAGAGAAAGTGGAAAAGTGGAAACAGCCGCAGAGACTGAACTAAAAAGAGACAAAGGAGAGGGTTTAAATTCCATTAAGACTGTAAACAAGGGGAGCACAGAGTCTGAAACTCCGTAGCACAATACCTGACGGTGCTCTGGTGGGAAGGGCGAATCCTCAGGAGCAGAGTGGAGTCCGGGGTTCTTCAGGCCACATGGGCAGAGGCGGTTCCCCTGCTGGGAGGATACCTGGTAAAGGCTGTGTGGGTCCCCCAAAGGCAGGGCCCCCGTGGACCCAGGAGAACAACCACATTTGCTGGTGCTGGAACAAGGTAGTTAAGGGTGAAGCCTGGTACCAGATGTGTGTTGTGATTTTTCATAATCCTTGAAAAGCTGCTACACTACCTCCTGAACTTTTTCTGGGGCGGACTGGCACCCGGCTGCAGCCTCTGGGCATCAACAGCAGCACGGTCCCGCAAATGTTCCTGGGTGCCGCCGGCACACGGCCGTTGCTCGGTGAGACCCTCCGGCAGAGGGGCAGAACGCATCAAAGCCGCAGTCCCTCAGAAGTAAGACGTCGGGAAAAACAGCCGCATCTGAGACAAAACTCAGGAGGGAGGTGCTGCCTGGGGCTTGGTCACGGACTGTGTAAAAGCGGGGAGTTAACGGCAGCCGAAGACAAAGGACAGGTGCGATATTGCTGATTGGGGAGAACAGAGTTCTGATACTGGAGACTGGCTGGGTGCCGCCATGGTCACCATTCTCGCGCATGCGCATATGCACCTACAGGCGCCACAACAATTGACCCCAGTAAGCTAAGCAGCGCCATCTAGTGGAGAACAGAACCATTACACTAAGCCCGCTCAGCTGCGCCAACTTTGCTCTTCAGGAACACGTCTCTCTCTGCCTGCTTAGCTTATGGACTATAAAGGGCTTCGTAGTTTGACTTCTAGGGGAAAACAAAGTAATTTCAGTCGTATTTCAGTCTGTTCACCGGTCCATTTATTCAATTTTCTTTCTTTTATTTACTTATTTATTTTTCTTTTTTCTCTTTTTTGTTTCTTTTTCTTGAATACAGAAAGAGAAAAAAATTCATTTTTATTTTCAATTTTTATTAAAAATATTTTTGTTTAATTTTTTCTACTATATTTTCTACTTTTGTGTAAATTTTTTCAAATTCTATTTTACTTCCATCATATCATTTTAGTCTACTTCAGTGTATTCATTTTTTCAAATTTTCATAAGGTATTTTTTTTAATTTTTTTTTCAACATTTATTTATTTTTGGGACAGAGAGAGACAGAGCATGAACAGGGGAGGGGCAGAGAGAGAAGGAGACACTAAATCGGAAACAGGCTCCAGGCTCTGAGCCATCAGCCCAGAGCCCGACGCGGGGCTCGAACTCACGGACCGCGAGATCGTGACCTGGCTGAAGTCGGACGCTTAACCGACTGCGCCACCCAGGCGCCCCATTTTTTCAAATTTTCAAACAATTTCCTTTTTTTTCTTTTTGCTTTCCTCTTTTTTCTCTAATCTATCAAGCCCCTTTCAACATCCAGACCAAAACACACCTAGGATCTAGCATCATTTATTTGATTTTTTGTGTGTGTGTGTGTGTTTAATTTTTAATTTTAATATTTTTTTAATTTTAATTTTTTTACCTCATTAATTCCTTTCTCACTTCAAAATGACAAAACAAAGGAATTAACCCCAAAAGAAAGAGCAGGAAGAAACAACAGCCAGGGACTTAACCAACACAGATACAAGCAAGATGTCTGAACCAGAGTTTAGAAGTATGATAATAATACTAGCTGGAGTTGAAAATAGATTGGAATCCCTTTCTGTGGAGATAAAAGAAGTAAAAGCTAGTCAGGATGATATAAAAAATGCTATAACTGAGCTGCAATCTCAAATGCAGGCCATGGTGGCAAGGATGGGTGAGGCAGAACAGACAATCAGCCATATAGAGGACAAACTTATGGGCAATAATGAAGCAGAAAAAAAGGGAAATCAAGGCAAAAGAGCAGGATTTAACAATGAGAGAAATCAGTGACTCATGAAAAAGGAACAACATCAAAATCCTAGGAGTCCCAGAAGAGGAAGAGAGAGAAAAGGGGGTAGAAGGGTTATGTGAGCAAATCATAGTGGAAAAATTTCCTAACCTGGGGAAAGACACAGACATCAAAATCCAGGAAGCACAGAGGACCCTCAATAGATTCGACAAAAACCGATCATCAACAAGGCATATTATAGTCAAATTCACAAACTACTCAGGCAAGAAGAGAATCATGAGGGCAGCAAGGGAAAAAAAGTCCCTCACCTACAAGGGAAGACAGATCAGTTTTGCAGCAGACCTATCTACAGAAACTTGGCAGGCCAGAAAGGAGGGGCAGGATGTATTCAATGTGCTGAATCAGAAAAATATGCAGCCAAGAATTCTTTATCCAGCAAGGCTGTCATTCAAAATAGAAGGAGAGAGAAAAAGTTTCCCAGACAAACAAAAATTAAAGGAGTTCGTGACCGCTAAACCAGTCCTGCAAGAAATTTTAAGGGTGACTCTCTGAGAGAGAAAGGATGAAAACAACAACAACAAATAAATGAAGACCAAAAGCAACAAAGACTAGACAGGACCAGAGAACACCACCAGAAACTCCAACTCTACAAGCAACATAATGGCAATAAATTCATATCTTTCAGTACTCACTCTAAACGTCAAAAGACTAAATGCTCTAATCAAAAGAAATAAGGTAACAGAATGGATAGGAAAACAAGATCCATCTAGATGCTGTTTACAAGAGACCCACTTTAGATGTAAAGACACCTTCAGATTGAAAGTCAGGGGATGGAGAACCATCTATCATGCTAATGGTCAACAAAAGAAAGCCAGAGTCACCATATTTATATCAGACAATCTAGACTTTAAAAGAAAGACTGTATCAAGAGATGCAGAAGGGCATTATATCATAATCAAGGGGTCTATCCACCAAGAAGACCTAACAATTGTAAACATTTATGTTCCAACTGTGGCAGCACCCAAATATATAAATCAATCACAAAAATAAAGAAACTCATTGATAGTAATACCATAATAGTAGGGGACTTCAACACCCCACTCACAGCAATGCACAGATAATCTAATAAAAAAATCAACAAGGAAACAATGGCTTTGAATGACACACTGGACCAGATGGACTTAACAGATATATTCAGAACATTTCATCCTAAAGCAGCAGAATATACATTCTTCTCTAGTGCACATGGAACGTTCTCCAGAATAGACCACATACTGGGACACAAATCAGCCCTCAACAAGTACAAAAAGATCAAGATCATACTGTGCATATTTTCAGACCACAATGCTATGAAACTTGAAATCAAACACAAGAAAAAATTAGGAAAGGTAACAAATACTTGGAGACTAAAGAACATCTTACTAAACAAGGAATGGGCTAACCAAGAAGTTAAAGAGGAAATTAAAAAGTTCATGGAAGCTGATGAAAATGATAACACCACAACCCTAAACCTCTGGGATGCAGCAAAGGCAGTCATAAGAGGAAAGTATATAGCAATCCAGGCCTTTCTAAAGAAGTAAGAAAGACTTCAGATTCACAACCTATCATTACTCCTTAAAGAGCTGGAAAAAGAACAGCAAATAAAAACCCAAACCAGCAGAAGACAGGAAATCATAAAAATTAGAGCAGAAATTAATGCTATTGAAACAAACAAACAAAAAAAACCCAGTAGAACAGATCAATGGAACCAGAAACTGGTTCTTTGAAAGAATTAACAAAATTGATAAACCACTAGCCAGTTTGATCAAAACGAAAAAGGAAAGGAGCCAAATAAATAAAATCAAGAATTAAAGGAGAGATCACAATGAACACAGCAGAAATAAAAACAATAATAAGAGAATATTATGAGCAATTATATGCCAATAAAATGGGCAATCTGGAAGAAATGGACAAATTCCTAGAAACATATACACTACCAAAACTGAAACAGGAAGAAATAGAAAATTTGAACAGACCCATAACCAGTAAAGAAATCAAATAAGTAATCAAAAATCTCCCAAAAACAAGAGTCCAGTGCCAGATGGCTTTCCAGGGGAATTCTACCAAACATTTAAGGGAGAGTTAAGACCTATTCTCTTGAAGCTGCTCCAAAAAATAGAAATGGAAGACAAACTTCCAAACTCTTTCTATGACTCCAGCATTTCCTTGATTCCAAAACCAGACAGAGACCCCACTAAAAAGGAGAACTATAGACCAATTTTCCTGATGAACATGGATGCAAAAATCCTCAACAAGATATTAGCCAACCGGCTCCAACAATACATTAAAAAAATTATTCACCACAACCAAGTGGGATTAGGGATGCAGGGCTGGTTCAGTATCTGAAAAAAACAATCAGTGTGATTCATCACATCAATAAAAGAAAGGACAAGAACCATATGATCCTCTCAATAGATGCAGAGAAAGCATTTGACAAAATACAACAACCTTTCTTGATAAAAACCCTCAAGAAAGTAGGGATAGAAGGATCATACCTCGACATCATAAAAGCCAAATATAAAAGGCCCAATGTTAATATCATCCTCAATGGGGAAAAACTGAGAGCTTTCCCCCTAAGGTCAGGAATAAGACAGGGATGTCCACTCTCACCACTATTATTCAACATAGTATTGGAAGTCTTAGCCTCTGCAATCAGACAACACAAAGAAATAAAAGGCATCCAAATCAGCCAGGAGGAGGTCAAACTTTCACTCTTCACAGATGACATGACACTATATGGAAAACTCAAAAGATTCCAACAAAAAGCTGCTAGAACTGATCCATGAAATCAGCAAAGTTGCAGGATATACAATCAATGCACAGAAATTGGTTGCATTCCTATATACCAACAATGAAACAACAGAAAGAGAAATCAAGGAATCAATCCCATTTACAATTGCACCAAAACCCATAAAATACCTAGGAATAAATCTAACCAAAGAGGTGAAAAATCTATACACTGGAAACTATTAGGAAGCTTATGAAAGAAATTGAAGAGGACACAAAAAAGTGGAAAAAATATTCTATGCTCATGAATTGGAAGAACAAATATTGTTAAAATGTCAACACTACCCAAAGCAATCTACATATTCAATGCAATCCCTATCAAAATAACACCAGCATTCTTCACAAAGCTAAAACAAACAATCCTAAAATTTGTATGGAACCAGAAAAGACCCCGAATAGCCAAAGCAATCTTGAAAAAGAAAACCAAAGTAGGAGGCATCACAATCCTGGACATCAAGCTAAACTACAAAGCTGTAATCATCAAGACAGTATGGTCCTGGCACAACGACAGACACTCAGATCAATGGAACAGAATAGAGAACCCAGAAATGGACCCACAAACGTATGGCCAACTAATCTTAGACAAAGCAGAAAAGAATATCCAATGGAATAAAGACAATCTCTTCAGGAAGTGGTGCTGGGAAAACTGGACAGCGACATGCAGAAGAATGAACCTAGACTACCATACACAAAAAATACTCAAAATGGATGAAAGACCTAAATGTAAGACAGGAAGCCATCAAAATCCTCAAGGAGAAAGCAAACAAAAACCTCTTTGATCTTGGCTGCAGCAACTTCTTACTCAACACATCTCTGGAGGCAAGGGAAACAAAAGCAAAAATGAACTGTTGGGACCTCATCAAAATAAAAAGCTTCTTCACAGTGCAGGTAACAATCAGCAAAACTAAAAGTCAACTGAGAATGGGAGAAGATATTTGCAAACGACATATCGATAAAGGGTTAGTATCCAAAGTCTGTAAAGAACTGATCAAACTCAACACCCAAAAAACAAGTAATCCAGTGAAGAAATGGGCAAAAGACACGAACAGACACTTCTCCAAAGAAGACATCCAGATGGCCAAGAGACAAATGAAAACATGCTCCACATTACTCATCATCAGGGAAATATAAATCAAAACCACAGTGAGATACCACCTCACACCTGTCAGAATGGCTAACATTAACAACTCAGGCAACAACAATGCGGAGAAAGAGAATCTGTTTTGCATTGCTGGTGGGAATGCAAGCTGGTGCAGCCACTCTGGAAAACAGTATGGAGGTTCCTCAAAAAATTAAAAATAGAACTACCCTACAACCCAACATTGCACTACTAGGTATTTATCCAAGGTTATATAGATATGCTGTTTCGAAGGGACCCATGCACCCCCATGTTTATAGCAGCACTATCAACAATAGCCAAAGTATGGAAAGCCAAATGTCCATCGATGGATGAATGGATAAAGAAGACGTGGATATATATACAATGGAGTATTACTCGGCAATAAAAAAAAATGAAATCTTGCTATTTGCAACTACATGGATGAAACTAGAGGGTATTATGCTAAGTGAAATTAGTCAGAGAAAGACAAGTATCATATGATTTCACTTATGTGAGGACTTTAAGACACAGAACAGATGAACATAAGGGAAGGGAAGCAAAAATAATATAAAAACAGGGAGGGGGACAAAACATAAGAGACTCTTAAATATGGAGAACAAACAGAGGGTTACTGGAGGGGTTGTGGGAGGGGGATGGGCTAAATGGGTAAGGGGCATTAAGAAATCTACTCCTGAAATCATTGTTGCACTATATGCTAACTAATTTGGATGTAAATTAAAAAAATAAAATTAAAACAAAAACCAAAACAAAACAAAAAAAGGAATAAAAAAATACTAATTCAAAGGGATGCATGCACTCTGATGTTTATAGCAGTATTATCTACAATAGCCAAATTATGGAAAGAGTCCAAATGTCCATCGATTGATAATGGATAAGGAAGATGTGCTACACACACACACACACACACACACACACACACACACACACTGAACTATTACTCAGCCATAAAAAAGAAATTCACCATTTGTAACAACATGGATGGAGCTAGAGAGAGTATTATGCTAAGTGAAATAAGTCAGAGAAAGACAAATCCTGTATGATTTCACTCATATGTGGAATTTAAGAAACAAAACAAACAAGCTAAGGGGAAAAAACAGAGTCAAACCAAGAAACAGACTCTTAACTATAGAGAACAAACAGATGGTTAGAGAGCAAACTGATGGTGGGGGTGGGGTGGGTGAAATACGTGATGGGGATGAAGGAGGGCACTTGCTGTGATGAGCACTGGGTGTTGTATACAAGTATTGAATCACTATATTATACACCTGAAACTAATATTACACTGTCTATTAACTGAAATGTAAATAAAAACTTAAAAATATATATGCATTTTTCATTTAAAGCCACATAACAGGGTACAAATAATCAAGATTGAGGCTGTGTTTACTGAGGCGGGGTTCTAGTCAGGCACAAAGAGCAGTCCCAGAGATTTCCAAGCATGACACTTCAGTCTCAGCTCTTGACCTCTGAGGCAGAGACCAAAGCCACAAGTCTTCCGCAGTGAAAAATGAGACCTTTAGACATTCAAGAATGCCAGCTTAAATCTCATTCAAGAGTGTTTAATTTTCAGAACAGAAATTGCAAATACTTTCCTCATCATTTTAGGAGCCTGCACCTGGGGGCAGGGCAGTCCAGCTGGTCACTATTAAGACTCATTTCATAAATGCCATGTTTTTGAAAGAGTCTTCATCCGATTTTTTAAAATATTTATTTTTGAGAGAGAGAGAGAGAGAGAGACAGATTGTGAGGAGGGGAAAGGCAGAGAGAGAGGGAGACACAGAATCTGAAGCAGGTTCCAGGCTCTGAGTTGTCAGCACAGAGCTGGATTTGGGGCTTGAACTCACGAACTGTGAGATCATGACCTGAGCCAAAGTCAGACACTTAACTGACTGAGCCACCAAGGCAAGCCATGAGAGAATCATCCTTTGAATCTTTTTTCTAGTATTAAGATTGGAAGAATGAATAATATAGTGAAAGATGCAGGAAAAATTAGATGGCATAGAATGTATAAACACCTTATCAAATTTACGTTGAATGTCAGCCCCAAGGGAAGCCTGGAGTTCTGTCACCATCACAGTGTAGAGTATAAATAAATCTTAAAAACTTGTGAGTGGGTATAGGCATCCTTCCCCTGTCTCTCTTTTGATTTTCTTAAGTGACTGATCTGTCCGTTGTATTGAGGGTCAGGGAAAAAACCTGAAGACAATATTGCAACACCTAAGAGACCTGTTTACTTTTACTGTTGCTTCATATTGACTGGCAAAAATTTAGATCTCTCTCTCTCTCTCAATTGCTCTCCCTCTCTCAATCTCTCTCCCTCTCTCCCTCTTCCCCACCCTCTCTGGTTCCCCCTCTTTAGAATCCAGACAAGGGTAAGGAATAAGAAACAATGCATTTGCTATTGGAGAGGTTTGTGGGTAACTGAATAATTCTCTATGTCTGGAATTAACACTGTTGACATTGATGTTGATGCTAAGCAAGGTTAAAGGACCAAATTAGACTCCTGACACATTAAAAAAAAATGTTAGCCATTTCTCTTGTCAAAAAGTCTTAGAGTGGCTGAACTTGAGCATAATCACCAAGAATCACGTGGGTGACATCTGAGAAGCTTCTGTGCATCAGAACCACAAAGAGAGCTTATTAGCAAGAGAGTCTGAGCTCCATTGCCGGAGTCTCTGATTTGGTAGGGCCTAAAGTGGGACCCAAGAAGTTGCATATCTAACAAGTTCCTAAATTATGCTGATAGTTTTGGTCCAGGACCGCACTTTGAGCATGACTTCTACAGACCAAGTTACTTGCGTAGATTATTTTATGCACAAGTAGCAGGTGCTGACTAAGTGGATATGATGAACTAATAATGCAACACCAGGACAAAACAAAATTCAGCCTGCCTTGCTACAATTTTATTCTAATTAACATCTGCTCTCTCTTGGGCTCTGAAAAACTCTTTTGATGTTTGTATTTGAAACCACCACCAAAACGAGTTGATGCAAAAGTTCATTCAATTACCAAACATTTTGTTTGTGATGAGAAAGGAGTTTGCTTTCTCTAATTTGAGACACGTTTTGTTTCATCTTCAATAGTGGCTCGCGCAGGTGTTTCTTCCCTCTGACATCTGGCAGGCTACAGTGGCTTGGAGTTTTCTGATCTTCTCTCACCCTTTGCCTCTCAGAATCTTGAGGTTATGAGGCCTGGGGCTTGCTCTGAGTTGTAGGGATCTTTGACAGTTTCATCTGTGTACCTCTTTTAGTCTCAGATGAAAATCTGTGGCTTCTGGAAGTCATCAAGCCAAATGAAATAGTTTCCGATACAGTACCAACCTTGGCATTCCTGGGGGATGTGATCCAAGACTAATCAGTTCTCCAACTGGAGAATTCCAAATACAGTCTGCTCCTCCTCATTCTTACCTCAGCGAGGCCCCCTGGAATATAGCTTTGGAGAAACAAACCAAAACAATGCTGCCACCACCTTAAGAAAGCTGTACTGAGTGTTCAGCAGACACAGAAAATGAGGGCCAAAGAGGTTTTTCTGAAATATATCACTGGTGCTTAGAAAGGAAGGGGAAATTAAATAGTGCAAGACAAGGAGTGATTCCTTGCTTGCTGGATGGATGATCACTCTTGTAGAGGGAAATGCAAATGGAGACTTGAAAGGGCTAAGTTATTATCCTTGTGTTTTAGTCATAAGCAAAGTGGATGCCCATTTTGGCTACAGAAACATCTGGTATGGAGCCAAGGGCATGGTTTGTTATGGGCCTGGGCTGGGCTAGTGTCCAGGGTCGATGATCAGGCATGTAGAGCTGAGGCTGGAAGTTGATCAGACAAGTAAGAACAGGACTGTGGTTAGAGACTCCTGACAGAGGCAGACAGGCAAAGGTGGGACAATGATTCACTTTACTGAGCAATCCCCATGGGCCTGCTTGGGTTAGAAGTGTGTGTGTTTGGGGTCTGTGTGGTTCAAGAGCCACTTTAGGGAATGAGACAAGTAAAGGCATGTTCCCAGATGAAATACAGGACACTCAGTTAAATTCAAATTTCAGGTAAACAATGAATATTTGGGACATTCCTCTGCTAAAAAAGTGTTTGTAGTTTATCTGAAATTTAACTGGATGTCCCGCATTTTTATTCACTAAATTTGGCAGCCCTAAATTCAGGAGGCCTGGCTTAGGTAAAGCAGGTGGGCAGCAGCTCCTGGAGGTGGGCCACATGGCGGCCAAGGCCTCTGCTCTGGAGGCAGGCGTTGCGGGTGCTGCGGGGCCCCTGGGCCAGTGGGAGAGTCAGGAGACCCACTCTCACCTGGTCTAGGGGAGAGCCGTAGGCTGTGTCCAGTCAGACTTTGGAATGAGTTATGAACTAAACAGTAATTAAAAACATTTCACATTTTTCCAGGCCTTTTTTTTTTTTTTTTGAAAGCAAGAGAAAGGTTGGGAATCCTAGGGGCCAGGAGTGTGACTTCAGGCAGAGACTCTAAATGTGAATTCTCCACAGCTAGTTGGTAAGTGTGACCCAATAGGGCAGAGGAGGAGAGCAAAGTAATGAGCATCTGCTCTGAGCTAAGAATTTTCTATTTGTTTCTCTATTTATTTTCACAATAACCACTGTAATCTAGGGGGGGGTTGGCAGTGCCTATTAACTTCCCAGCACCCCAGCCCTTATCAGGACCTGCCTCACTTCCTTCTCCTCGTCCACCTCCATCCCTCCCTCACCACCCCGTGCACATATCCAAAGATTGGACTTGGCTGCTCTAGTTCTCATGCAAATCTTACTATCTAAACTGAGCCAACAGGAAACCCTCTGAAGTCTTGGAATGAGACATAGAGACTGAGCTCCTTATTTGTGGGAAGAAAAGTTAGAAGGTCATATGAACTCAGAAGATTTCTTTGTCCTTGCGGGTGACCAGACTGATGGGTGCAAGCGTTCATAGTGCAGATAGAGCCAGTATACAGAGGGTGCAGAGGGATGTGGAAGAGAGAGGTAGAGAAGGAGAGAGACACACAGACAGAGATAAACTACAGGCAGCTTTCCAGTTCAGCTGTCCTTGCAACTGGCCTGGCAGAACCACTCCCTTATAGTTCATCTCAATTTTGTTGTTTAATTCTGAGTGGCTTCTTGTTCCTCATAACTCATAACTAGTGTGCTCTAAACCAGTCATTATTACTAATTCTTCTTTACAACATATCTCATGGCAAATAAATGATAACACCTGTAAATGACCCCCATGTGGCCAACCACAATAGTCCCTGCTCTGTATGGTTCTAAGCTGCCAGCTTTTTCTGAAGCATGATCTGCTATCATGACAGATGGTGAGTGACCCATGATTTCCTCTCTTGGGTAGACCACAGAGGTGGCAAAGGTTTGCCCAGACACAGAGACCAGAAGAATATAGTTGTTGAGGTCCACTGAAAGCAGAAAGCTGAGCTGGGCTGGGCTGGTCCAGCAGGTAAGGCCAGGCTCTTCCAGCCACAAGGCCATCAGATGAGCCAGAGCTCCCAGAGAAAGCACAGATGACTGGGGCCTGGTCCTCAGGCTGCCCAAACACTCAGAAGGTTTAAGTGAGGCAGCTGCAGGGTCAATGTAAGAGGCCAGAAATAGGATGGTTCCCAAATGGTGCCATTGATTGGCCAGTCACCTGGCATACAGTGATGACACCATGCTGAAGGGACTCTTGCATTCAAGAACTTTAGTGGGAAAGGACACAATAAGCAAATAAATGTAACTAAAAATTAATAAACGCAGGTGACTGGTGTGCTATGAAGCAGAAGTTCTGGCTATGAGGACCGAGGTAACACAATCACCCAGAGCTTAGTGTGGTCCAGCCCAGGAGGGAGTTGTGGCCCTCCCAAAGCAACCATTCAGACCAGGGGCTCAGAATTTGTCTTATGGGTTGGGGAGATCCGCTGGTGGGATAAATGGGATAACTTACTGAATGGGATGGTAGGAGTGGTAGATAAAGACTAAACTTGAAAGTTCTTCTTGGATTTCATTTATCCAAGTTGTTGAGGTGAGGTGTTTGGGATCTGGGTCAAGTCATTGAAAGTAAATTATTCACAATTCACCTGAAGGTTAACTTGCTAAATTATCAAATTACCAAAGTTGGTCAGATACATTTTTTTAAGTTTATTTGAGAGAGCGTGAGCAGGGGAGGGGCAGAGAGAGAGCAGAGAATCCCAAGCAGGCTCTCTGCCAGTGTGGTCCAACATGGGTCTCAAACCCATGAAATTGTGAGATCATGTCCTGAGCCAAAATCAAGAGTCAGACGCTTAATGGACTGAGCCACCCAGGTGCCCCAGTCAGATACACTCTTTTACCTGGCTCTAGAATGGTTTGTCACAGCCATTTGGTGGGCATGGGCAAAGATGGGGCACAAGACAGGAGTAGTAGAAGATAAAGAGAAGAAATAGGCAGAAACAGGGGTGTAAGGTCTCACATTAGGATAGCTAGCTGTATTTAAGGGAAACTCATTCTATTTGCATATAAAAACTGCAACGCTTGGAAAGGTCCTGGGCATTTACGATGTGAAATCCATAGGAAATTGACATTCAATTTAGAAGAGTCTGACTAACATCACAGCTAAATGCGAAAGTAACAGCCCGGGAGAAGCCATAGCTAAACCAAAGTGTGGGGAAAGCGTCAGATTTGTGACTAGGTCGTTCAGCAAATAGATTATTTGAGGAATTGATTTTTGGCAAATTGGTTAATCAGACAGGTGGCTTTCAGAAACGTGGGGATTCAGGGTACCGTCCTGTTTTCATTTGATTTGATTCATTTATTAGTCAGGGCTCTTTTAGATTCAAGGACAGAAACTCAAAGTGGCAATGGCAAAAATAGTAATTTACTAGAAAGATACGGGAGTATCCTATGTAATCAGAGGAAGGATCAGGCAGCTAAAGGGAAGGGCAGAGCTGCAGCCGGTCCTCAGAAGCAGTGCCCAGGGTCAGGCCAGCCCACTGCTGGTGTCAGCCCAGTCCCACTTGTGGTATTCTGGCTTCTGCCATGAGGCTACTGATAGGTCGCAGCCTCATGTCTCAGGGCTCCCATGCCTGTGGTGGACTGACTTTTTGCCCAATTTTCATTTGAACATAGCAGAGGAGTTCTTTGGCCAGCATGAGAAATGTACCCAAAGCAGGGGGAGGCAGAGTTTCCAGAAGAAGGGGGTGATGTGGACACACAAAAGAGTTATATGTCCACTTGCTGGCCTTAGGAGAAGCTGGGAAAGACGTCCTTGCCGTGTGGGCCCACAGCACAGTTCTTGTTGATACAAAAGGACAAAATTAGTCAATCCCCCAAATGAACAGGTCCTCAAGCCTCTTGTCTCCACCTGCCAGCTTAAAATGGTGATCAACCCTCCACCTTCTGCTCAGAGACATCAGAGTCCCCTCCAACCCTCAGCTCAGTGGACAGCAGATGGATATTGCTCGAGGGAACAGAAAACCTGCTGGCCATATTGGGCTCCACTTTGAACATGGCAGTGGCCGATTACCAAATTCCACAGGGGCTTCTTATGAAAGGGATGAAAAGATGGAGAGGGCCAGGAACACAGCTGAGGGGCTCTGTGGAACTCACCAGAACTCAGTGGGAATCAAGACTGCCTAGACACCCAGCCTGGCACTGGGAGTGGGCAGGTGTCCTGTCTGCATAATGCCCTTGATCTCTAGGAAAAATGGTGAAGAACCAATCAGGTGGCGGTCTCCTGCCAAGGACTCCATTAGCCCGCTCCGGTGGCTGCTTCTGAAGTGGCGGCCGCTGGCTCCTTCTCGCTCTCTTGTTCACGGAGGACATATGGGCCAGGCAGGGATCAACAGAGGAACATCTGGTACAGGAACAAATCAAACAGCCCCAATGACTAATTTAGGAGGGTTGCTTCTCCATTGTTCTTTCCGTGGCCCCATGCAAAGGTCACCCAGTGCGGCAGGCTCAGAGAAGCCACCTCTCCACCTCCAGCAGTCCCCAGGATCCAGCTTGTTTTCCTTAAAAGTGAATCGATCGCTCTTTCTTTGAGGATAGAAACAGCAGCTACCTATCACTGAATCCTGAATTCTCCCAAGCATGGTTAGCCCCTCCTTGCCAACCCCCCAGGCACCCCTGTTTCTTATTAGCCATTTATCATCTTGCCTCAGAAGGCTCTCTTTTTTTAAAAAAACTCTACTGAATTCAAGTGTGACATGTTCTATTTCTGCAGCTGAACTTTTTCTCCTTTTGGTTCAAATAAAGGAAACAGCAAATATTAAAGAGCATGAGAGAAAAGGCACAAATGCCTGGACCATTAACAGACAAGATTGCCTGTGGTTCTGATTTTGGTGGTTTATGTAATAGCCAGAAATGATCTTTAAATTAAATATCCATTTTCTTTTAAATTATCTCTAATGGCACAGTACAACCGTATCATTTTCAGCCTAAGAAGAGGGTTTGATAGGATATCTGATGCTTCTTCTGTCCTTTTTTTTTTTTTTGGGTCAGGATCACACATCACATAGCTTATTTTTGAAGTTCTCTACTGGAAATGTTACATCTTTCCTTCAGAATTTATTCTCATGTGTTAAAGGTGTGCTGTGGGATAAGCCAGGTCTTCTGTGTTTGCATCCTAGCTCATTGGTAACCCCCAGCTGGCTGTCACATTACCAATACCTCCTGCTTCACTCCCTCACCAGGTATCACACACTCCTGGGGCTCTGGGTGTCCCCAATCATGGGATGGTCAAGATTATTGTGGTTAGTCACAATTATCCCTGGAAACACCTAAAAATATTTCCTGATCCTATTCCCAGCAAAGAACATATTCCATTCCCAAGGGAAGCAAATGCCAGCTTTCTTCCTGCTGTCCCAGGCCAGCTGGCTCTGAGCTCCCAGAAGTGATTCTGGAATTGTCTTACTGGTTATCTCCATTGGGTTTCTTCAGTGCAGCACTAGCTTTCTTTCCTCCCTTCACTGATGTAGACTGGTGTCCTTTGTACGACAGGCTGTCCTAGGCAGGTAGATGATCACTGAGTGACAAGACAAACGGAATCTAGTTCCAGCTCAGTCATGACCTTGCTGCGTGCTCAGAGACAGGCTACAACTTCTCTGTGTCCCTGTATCTGTACCTTCTGTTAGGACATACTATAGATCTTCTGATGTGGTTATCACTTAAGGTGGGAGTGGGCAACAGATTCAGTGAAAACTATCCTTCCTAAGCAATGTGGTGATAATGAACCGACATGTGTTTTGAGGGCCCTATGGTCTAGTGTTCAGAGCATTCCACTGTGTCTTCACTATTCTAACCTACTAGAGACATATTTGTCAAATGAGACTTCCAATGGATTCCTCCAGGTTTCCTTGGAATGGGCGAGAAGACAATGCAGGGCATTGTCTGGAGCCTGTTCCTCTTGGTTGCGTGACTGGCCATTACAGCTGTCTAATAAGGACAACATGATCATCTGTCTGGTAATTACAAAGCACTTTCATTTTACTGCCTCCTTTAATGTTGCCAATAACCCTGTGGAATAAATATTATTTCCCCTATTTTATAGATGAAGAACCTGAGGTTTAGAAAGGTTAATGACTTATTAAATGATGCCTGGCTACTAAGGGGTAGAGTTGGAATACAAAACTAGGAGTTCTGATTTCAGATCTAATAATTTCCATCTTCCCAATGGTTTTCAAGCTGTTCCCTCAAATGACTAGGTTTGGGGAGGTACCTTAGGGGAACAAGGGAAGCTAGACCAGTGGAGTTTAGATCACATGATTCAATCAAAGCATCTTTTACTAGTTTTTTTCTGTTTTATATTTATAGGATTCCACAGTAAATTTGGTTTTGAACAAAATGTTCCCAGTGCTAAAAAACAAAGTTTGTGAGCCACAACACTAAACCATATGTGTTGAAAATGAGACCTTTTATCAGTCCTCTCTTTAGTACTCAGGGGATTCTTCCTTCTTTGTTCTAACAATCCCAGCTTGAAATCCTCTGTCCCAGAGGAGCTGACCACAGGTACTCTTTCTTCTCTCATTCCAGTGAGACACATTCTGTTTTGGTGGATCTTTCTCAGAAGCATTGTGGCCCAGGTAGTTGACACTGAGCCAGCTGTTGTAGAGCCCAGATAGAGGCCCCGTTCCCTTCCTTAGAAGGACTGAACCGCATGTTCCAACCTGCCTCGTAAATATAAAAAGAAAAGGCTAGTTTCCATTTTAATTAGATGAAATAATTACATGTCACACATCTCCTAAACAGTTTTGTGTTTGCCCTAACTGTAATGCTGACATTAGCATTCAAAGATGCTGTTTGCACCGTGTACAGATGTTGAGTTTATAGACTGTCATGTTCCTTGTGGCCACAAGATGTCAGGCAAATATGGTCATGGGTTGTAGGCGCCAGAAGGTGCCTTGGCTCCTGAAAATGCCATTGATGAGTTCATTAGCTGATTAAAATCCTTCCAATACGCTTGTTGGAAGAATGTAGGGAAAGTCTATGAAATGTGTCATATTGTTATCCTGTTGATGGAGGTACTGAGCACCACTAGCTGGTAATCAGATTAAGATGAACAAATATTGATTGTACATGCCTGCATGATTAAATCCTGAATAATTAAAGGCCACTGAGTTTCCCAGCTCTTTCTCTAGTGTGTGTTACCATGCGCAATCTCCTTTGAAAGTTTCTGTTTGAAAATCTGGTAAAGTGAAGAAATGGGTTTTAATGGCTATCATATAATCATGAGACACTACATACACTGGAATATGTTAAATAAAGCCACATATCTAAACATGTGCGTATATCTAATGTATAC
Organism: Felis catus; assembly: GCF_018350175.1. NCBI lineage: Eukaryota > Metazoa > Chordata > Mammalia > Carnivora > Felidae > Felis > Felis catus. The sequence continues at coordinate 91,625,774 of NC_058375.1, read as the reverse complement.
TTGTTTCCTCAATGATTTGAATAATAGGTGTTGTTAATTAACGGCCGTCCTGACACCCCACCCTTGCTATTCTTTTAGTCTCCTGAGTGACTTCCTATAGCAGCTTCCTTGGGATCTGACGGAAGGAAGCCATCATGGCAAGCAAAGTCCGGGTCCAATCAATAAGCAGTTATTGAGTTCCTACAGAGGGCCAGGTGCTGGTGGGGATTCAGAAGACATTGAGGATATGGTCTCTGCTTCACCCTTGTTTCTATCCTCCTCATTTATTTCCTTTCTCTCATTTTCCGTCTTCTGCTCCTTAACCTTTCAAATGCTCTTTACTGCTAAGCTAGAAGATGAGGAGATGAGCCATTATTCATTTACCTTTGAAATCATATTGGCCTCCTACCACATACTAAACTTTGGTCTGAAGATTCAAAGATAAAGTTTAAAATGTTGCTCACCTTTCTGGGATGCCTGGGTTCTCAGTTGCTTGAGTGTCCGACTCTTGATTTCATCTCAAGTCATGATCCCAGGGTCATGGGATTGAACCCTGAATTGAGCTCTTTACTCAGCATAGAGCCTGCATAAGATTCTCTCTCTCTCTCTCTCTCTCTCTCTCTCTCTCTCTCTCTCTCTCTCTCTCTCTCCACCCCTCCTTCCCTCTGCCCCTCTCCCATGCTCTCTGTCTCTCAAAAAAATGGTACTCATCTTTCTGTTGGAGGAGTACAGTCATGGAACAGACCATGGAACAAATGAAAAATCAAATGACAGTGGTCTGGTATTAGCGATGTCATCAAGTAAATGTGCTATGGAGAGCACAGGCAAGAAAGGATTAATTCTGCTGGGTCCTGCAAGAGTCGTGGCCTTTTGCAAAAGTGATGAACTGGAGCTTACCAAGTAAGCAAGTTGGGACAGCCTGAAGGATTAGGACACATGAGGGCAGGTGCGTTAAGACAAAGGCTAAGGGCTATATCAAAGAGATCTACAATATAGCGACTTGAAAGAAGTCTGTCACAGAAGTCTCTCACACAACAGTCTGCAGAGGACAAGTCAGTGGGACAGGGCAGCTTTGCTCTGCCATGTCATTCAGGGACCAAGATCCTTTCAACTTGGGTCCTCCAGGATTGGTGGGGCATCATATGGCTTGCTGCTAAGAGCACATGCCAGTTGCAAGGAGGAGAGAGGGAAGAGAAGGATAGCAAGCTAGCTCATTTTAGCCAAGTGAGGCAGACGTTGCACACCTGTCTTCCTCCTACATTCTGCTGCTGGCTTTGAGAACAGACGTGTGGCCAAATCTAGCTTCAGAGGAATGATGGCAGAGGGGTGTGGCGGGAAAAGGGAAAAATATGTTTTTAATAAGGTGAAAAGGGGAAGAGTGGGCTGTGGGGACCAACCAGTAGCCTGCTGTAGCAAAGGGTTATAAAGGGAATGCTGTGTCTATGGTGAATCTGTAAGTGGGGACGTGTAGCCGGCTGATGGCTGGTGTGGCTGGTAATTTGCCTGGTGGGGTGGGGCCAGGGTATGGAGGAGTTTGAAAGCTACATGAGAAAACTTCAATGGAGCCAACACATTGACTTTGTTTTTGGCGTATATGACTCTATTTCCTGGTGGCTCCTTTGGTACGGCGAGACTGGAGGCAGGCAGTTGTTGTAAGTCCAGGTCAGAGATGACAAGGGCTTCACTCAGGGGTAGGGACAGCTGAGTGGGATGGTAGAGTAAAGTTAAGAGACATTTAAGCAAGACTTTGAACTGAAACTGGCTAAGGATCTACCAGCACCTTCATTAAAAAGTGTTAACAAACCAGACTGATAGTATTACCGCTATTAGCAAAGCCTCTCCCACAGAGAATAGTCCCACCTCTGTCCCCCACCTTTTATGAAATGTACACACTCTAGAAATCAAAGCAGCAGAGTGGGTCTTTATGCTTTACCCACTTGGATCCATGTTCTTCTTCTTTTTTTTTAATATATGAAATTTATTGTCCAATTGGTTTCCATACAACACCCAGTGCTCATCCCAAAAGATGCCCTCTTCAATACCCATCACCTACCCTCCCCTCCCTTCCACCCCCCCATCAACCCTCAGTTTGTTCTCAGTTTTTAAGAGTCTCTTATGCTTTGGCTCTCTCCCACTCTAACCTCTTTTTTTTTTTTCCTTCCCCTCCCCCGTGGGTTTCTGTTAAGTTTCTCAGGATCCACATAAGAGTGAAAACATATGGTATCTGTCTTTCTCTCTATGACTTATTTCACTTAGCATAACACTCTCCAGTTCCGTCCACGTTGCTACAAAGGGCCATATTTCATTCTTTCTCATTGCCACATAGTACTCCATTGTGTATATAAACCACAATTTCTTTATCCATTCATCAGTTGGTGGACATTTAGGCTCTTTCCACAATTTGGCTATTGTTGAGAGTGCTGCTATAAACATTGGGGTACAAGTGCCCCTATGCATCAGTACTCCTGTATCCCTTGGGTAAATTCCTAGTGCTACTGCTGAGTCATAGGGTAGGTCTATTTTTAATTTTTTGAGGAACCTCCACACTGTTTTCCAGAGTGGCTGCACCAATTTGCATTCCCACCAACAGTGCAAGAGGGAATCCATGATCTTCTTATGACAACCTTGCAGATTCAGAACCCTGAGTGTGCTGGTACATTGAGAGTATATCTGCCTCTCAGGGACTGAAGCAGTTAAGTTCACAGAGACTGACATAGATAAGTCAGGACCGTCATTTAGTCATTTGCAATGAGCAGTGCAATCAGCAAGTAGACAAATGTCAACTCAACCAGCTCTCTAGGGGGCACTCTACGTGGGAAGTCAAATTACTAGAAGGTTGCTTTAGGGTTGTGGAGTAGAGCAGGGGAATTCTATATCTGAGTATTAAATGGCAGCTTGAGGCATTCATCTCCAGGGTGGAAATGGTCTATCAGGGGCACTAACTTTTTGTGTTGGACTTATCCGGCATCTCGTCTGAGATTTTGTCCAAAATTGGAAGCCCTGGTGTTTCCATCACTACATCCACACTAGAGGGCATTTTTAATTGCACCCCACATGTGGAGATTCTGATAAGAACCAGGGCCCCTCAGCTCCAATTTGGGAGCTAATGGGAGTATATTTTATTTTGGAGATGTGTTAGAAGAGATCAAAGATTGGGAAATCAAAGGCTAATCTACATTAGGGATTAGGAAGTTTTTTCTGTAAAAAGCAGGATAATATATATTTTAAGTATTGTGGGCCATATGATTTCTGTCATAACTACTCAACTTTGTAATTATGGCACAAAAAGAAAAAAACCCTGCCATAGATAATATCTAAGCAAATGTTCCAACAAAACTTTATTTACAAAAACAGGCAGCAAGCTGGATTTGGGTTGACTGACCCCACTGCCTATCCTTGATTATCTTTTTATTGACAAAATCTTTCTTGGAGGAGGATTCAATACTATTGACTTTTTTCCTACTAAATCTTATCTTTAAGTTTACCCACCCTGAGTTTGCATCCAGACCAACCTGAATGGAATTTGGGGTGTTTCTAAAGCTATAAGTCACAGAGAATCTTCTAGTTTACTATCATAGATGCTTGTCTCATCCATCATGTGAAATTCCACTAGTTGAATTCTCAAAAGTCAGTCTTATTTCCCTCCAAGTTCCAGAGTCGCAACTCACTTTGTACCTATTATGAAACCCATTTCACAGATGAGCAATCCAAGTTACAGCAATGCTAATAGATGGAAAAGCAGAGATTAGACGCCAAATTAGCAAACTCCAGGTCCAGGATCCTTCCCACTCTGTCACATTCTCCTGGGCTTATTCTAATTCTGCAAGTATTTAGCCTGGCATAATGACAACACAGAAATGTGGTAATATGGGCAGGACAGAAAATTATTAGGATCTGAAGGCTATAAAAACAAAACAAAACAAAACTGGAATGTAAACCCAAGTTCACTGCCTAACACCTTCTTATATCTACACAAACATGACCTTTGTGGAACAAAGGATTTAGTCATCGAAGCTAAAGAGGTTTATGTGACTGTGTGTTTGGATTTAATCTCTACACTTCATTAAGCATACAGCAGTAGTGAACAATGTCTGCTTCCTACTGTACTGACGAAGGGGGATGTGACCAGAAATATCCTTCAGACGTCTGTGAGCGGCTCCTGGAAGCTGCCAGGCTTAGCAGATGGAACTAGGAAAATGTTGATTCCAAGGCCCCTTGTTGTTGTGGTAGTTGTATTACAAATTGGAGGTCCTCATTCTGGCCAATGGCACTCCTATGAAATCCTTCCCGCCTGAACCCCACCCCTGTAGGAATCAGCCGCTCCCTCTTCTCTGTAAATCCTGCTCTAATAAGGCCTACAACACTTTGTGGACTTATCCATTTATAAGTCTGTTCCTCTGTGGTTTTTTTTGAGGCAATAATTAGGTTGCGTCTTTCTACCTAGCATAGGGCCTGGCCCTTAGTAGTCACTCTGTAGATTTGCTGTGGGAAAGAAAGCTTCCCCATGCAACTTTTTTTTTTTAACCTTTGCTCTTCATATACACTTTCCAAATAATGAGTGTGTGACACCACTTACCTCCTCTTTCTCTCCTCCTGGTTGGTTCTATCCATGTCTGTCCCTGCGGGAAGCACGGCTTTGCCTGGAGTCTCACCATGTACCCGTGCTAGGCAATGTTTTACATGCTTTGTATGTCTCAGCTCCTTTAACCTTCTCAGTACTGCTCTAGGTCCTACTTCATGAAGCTCTAGAATTAGACAGCTTGCATTTGGATTTTGAATTATCTGCTACTGAGCTGTATGGCTTTCCGTGTGTCACCTCCCAGTCTATGACTTTGAATGAGATAATACACGTAAGGTGCTTAGCACAGTGTCTGCCATGCAGTCAGAGCTCCTTAGGTTTTTAACTCTTAATATTATGCTTGAGAGATGACAGATATTAGCAAATCAGAGTCTGTTTGTCTTTCAGATGCTTTATGCTAAATAGTGTGATTATCTACTTAGCATGCATGGAAGCCATAACTAGGTGGAGATGGGACTCCGGGGGGGGGGGGGTTGCAGAGAGACCTAAAGGAGAAAGGAGAGAGGAGAGGCAGGCCTCCCTCTGAACCCGAGGAGAGCCGTAAAGATCCTGTTTGTGCCATGCTCTGGCCTCAGCATGTTTGTGATGGGCTAAGAGTAAGATTGGATTTTCTCTGGTAATGGCTCATGTGGCCTCCCAGACATTGTGCAACATGGTCACAAGATTACAAATGTCTTACTTAGGTGGTTAAGCAGTGGATCAATAATTATTTATTGCAAAGCAACCTCCTGAAAGCCTATGCCCCATACCCTAAAAATGGTCACAGGTATTCTTGTTATAATGCAGCAAAGGTGGATTGGAGACATACCCAGAAAGTTCAAGAAGGGATGGGCTCCTGCCAGAAACGACTCCTAGGTGTAGTTCCTGGGCATGAGGCAGACTGTGGAGAGGAAATAATGACAAGGGTAAGACATTTCACCACACAGAGGTCTTCTGACACATACCATTCAAATGGAAATGAAAACCGAGACAAATTAAGGAAAATTAAAAGCTCTCCTTGCTCCCTCCCCCTGCAAGATGCATTCCGTGGTGCACGGCCCACTTAAACAGATGCGAGAGGTCAGAGCTTTCCACTTCCAAATATATATCAGTGCCTCACTGAGGAGGAAGCATGAGGAGGGCTTTGGGAGGGGGGCTCCGGAGGAGATGGTGTAGCAAGCCCACCCTGATGGTGGCTCCCCAGATCTTCATCCCCACCTCACCAGCTCTGGCTCCTTTAAGCCTATGCCACTCTTCCAGCCTTTCTCTTGCAAGGGGAAAAATCGCCCTTCATATCCCACGTGGGTATTGTTGGGAAGAGGTATGCTTCCTTCTTCCTTCTTGGCTATAGAGTTGTCTGTTAGGGTATGTTATAAATAAATAATGTTTCTATAAGAGAAGAGACGACTGAAGCAGGAAGGGGGAGGACGAGGTTTATCAGACAGAATAGGTGCCAGTTAGGAGAACCTGCAATGGAATGTTAACATGGACTAAACAGGAAAACACGCTGCCGGCCGGGGAAGCTAAGGTGTGAGCAGCCTTGACTGGGTATGCAAGGGGTGGCCTCCAGGTGGACTGCCTTAAAGGGAAGCCTGGCTCAGACGGGGCAGGAAGGAGCTCCAGTCAGTGCAGCCCCTTAATTGCTTTGACAGTGCAGGCGGCTCTGGGGGATGTGGCTCCTGCGGGGAGATAGTGCAGGATTAAGGGAGCCCAGGATCTCTTGGGAATTATTTCCATGAGGGGAAAAAACAACAACAACAGATACTTAAGCAACTCTAATGTTATCAAAGATAACTGTTTGAAAGACTTAATTGCTCCCATGGATCTCAGTATAGGAATGATATCTACCATGCATCTATTTTAATCAACTTGGGACTTCTGTCTAGGGATGTGTTCATTCATTCATTCAACAAAATCTTGATAAACATGCCCCATGTGCCTCTTGTGTTATACCTTTGGATAATATAAGCAAAGGAGGCAGGAACAGATGATAAGTAATCAGCATATTAAGTACAATATATATTTTAGAAGATGATAAGTGCTCTGGCACACACACACAAAACCAACAGAAAAAAAAAGAGGGGCGAGCCAAGAAGGAGGTAGTTGACATGATAAGTATGGCGGACACAGGTGAGCCTTATGGAAAAAAGTGACATATCGGCAAGGACTTAAAGGCAGCATAGAAGTGGCCACTGAGGGTATCTGGGAAAAGAGTGTTCCAGGCCAAGGAAACAGCAGAGCAAAAGCCCTGTGGTAGGAGGAAGCTTAGTCTGTTCTGAGTCAGCAAGGGCGCCCTGTTGTGGCGCCTTTGCCAGAACAGAGAGTGGGGGTGCAGGGTGGCAGACGATGGAGAGCTTGATGGTCTCTTGCCTCAAGCCCATTATGAGAACTTTGGCTTTTATTCTGATGGCAGAAGGAGGGAATGGCAGCGGCTGTCACTGGGAAGCTGCTGCTTTTCACCTGACAGGATTTCTGAGAGGCCAGCCAAGCAAAGTTGTTGTTGCTACTGCAGAAGAGGACCTAGTATGTTGTAGAGACCAAGGTATATGGGAGCTGAGGGGTCGGTCATCTCCATGGAGGTGCAGAAAAATCCCTGTGGTGCAAACAGCTTCCAACCATTCAAAGCCAAATGGGATTTTCTTTGCCATTTAAATTTCCTCCCCTAGTATTTGTCCAACCAATAGGTGGTGAGGTGTCAGGTGAAAAGAATACTGGATTAAGGGTCAGATACCAGGTATCTGTGAACTCTAGTCACCTTGATTAGTCTTAGATTTTTCTTAATGAGAGTGATTAAACTCTCATTGAGCTTCCCTCACAGGGTGGGGGGATGTGAACAGTCTTAAAGGGGGAAGAGAAAGGGATGGGTCTGTCAGCCACTCACTGCATGGCAGGCTACAGGTGGAGCTCAGCATGGTTTGTTTCTCCTAGTAAAAGAAAACCTGTTGAATACTGAGAGATCTAATGCAAATAAAAGGATTTTTCTGCCCCCCCTTAAGTTGATAACATAATTAGGCTATTGCTCTGGAGAGGCTTTTTCTCTGTGTATTTTGGAGACTAGGACCCAAAGCTAGGAATGCAGGATTAAGACAAAAAAACAAGGAATTTCTTGTCTGTTTTTGCCAGAATGGAAATGGTGATTATATCTCAGAGAGAAAACTCATTGAAGATAAAAATCTTCATTTTATTGATCTATTCATGACTAATAACAGTGCCTTCACGGGATAAAGAGTGAATAAATAAGAATTGACAAAGAAATAATGAACAGACGAGAAACGAATAGGTAAGGAATGGTTGCACAGGTGGATGGATGAACCGATGTTTGTGATTCTCCACAGTTCATTGCTTTTTGTTTGGTTTTGTTTTACATGGCTTTGTCACTTAAGGAGGCCTCTCTGGCTTAGGAAATTATTATTTTTTTTACTTACAGAGTAAGAAATGATAAAAAAAAAAGATGTTGAATATATGGAAATATGCACAAGGAGACATTACAGAATCAAGTGCTCATTTCACTCTAGGCCACATTGAAAAATGGACTTTACGTGGAACTGAACACATGGCCAATGTTTTTCTCCCTCAGTGAAGTTCATCTTTCAGAGCCATGGGAACAGCATGAAAGGCAGTGTCTGAGCTCCTTTCTCCAGGAGCAGAAGTACACAGAAGGTCAGGGAATGGTGCCCTATCTACTTCCTTCTTGCGTTCCCTTTCTCCTCTTCAGCCTCCTTGCTTCACTCTGCCTCTTCAGCTTTTCTCCTCTTCTTTTAATGGATGTATTTGCCCTTTCCAGGGTGCTCCGCCTTGTTTTGTCTTCCCTGAAGACCTATCTGAATAATACCTGCATCTCCCGCTCTATTTCACTACAGTTCTTCTCCATTCTTTACTCCTCTGTGAGTTTGGCATGCTTCATCCCTTCCATCCGCTTCCAGCATGTGTCATGAAGAAGTTCCTGTTGGCTCATTTACCTTGGTAAATCTTGTTTTTCAAATAGTTGTGCTTTCTGCCTCCTTTTACTTTGAATACTTAGTGAGAACACTTTAACCTATGTTAGTGGATGATTGAAGAAAAAAATCAGTCTTAACCATCTCTGAGAGAAGAATATTTTCAGTTTTTGAATTTACCTGGTAATTAGAAAGTAAGGCTTATGTGGGTCTAGATGTCAAGAAAGTTTGGGGCCATATTTTTGAGATGTCCTGGAATGAAAATGGGCCTAATCTTCCATGTTCCAATTAAGTCAGGGACTGATGGAAAAGAGCCTCCTGTAATCATGCTCTGGGGGTGGGGTGGGAGTTGGAGTAGTTGACCAGACACATTACCTGGATCATGTGCTTATTTGTTTATAATGAATGACCCCTGCCTTGGAACATTATCAGTAATGATGATTTTGGCCTGCTTAAATCTTTTGGAGCTTGGAGCTAGGGGTGAAGAAAAAGAAAGGAATCTGTCTCCAGGCCACTCTGCTTTCAGCCAAAGTCATAGCTAAATGTTTTGCCATTTTCCTCCATCATGTGTCTTTGCTTCCTCATTTGATCTAGAAACTTAAAAAAAAAAAACACTTTTTTTAGCGTTTATTTATTTTTGAGAGAGACAGAGTGCAAGTGGGGGAAGGGCAGACAGAGAGGGAGACAGAGAATCCGAAGCAGGCTCCAGGCCCTGAGCTGTCAGCACAGAGCCCGACGGGGGGCTCAGAATCATAAAACATGAGATCATGACCCGAGCTGAAGTCACATGCTTAACTGACTGAGCCACCCACGCGTTCCTCATCTATACGCTTTTAAAGTCTGAAGAACTTCAAGTCAGGAAAGGCAGAGGCCCGTGGCTTCTGGGCATACTCCTTGCCTGTGCCCAGGTGAGGGCAGAGTGGCGGCACCAGCAGGGTATGTAATGGAGCCAGACCAGTTTGTGGCTTCAGTGACACTGGAAGCAAGAGGAGAGTATCCAATGTAAGATAATTCTTATCTTTTGAGTTGTTGCTCCTATTCCCATTCTTGTTCCACTGAGAGAATTCACAATTTCAGTCTCATCAAAAAAAAAAAAAAAAAAAAAATGCATAGTGACCAGCAGTGAATGTGGGCAATAAAGCACATAAGGCATTTTGACTAGAAGTGAGAAAGTAGTTTTAAAACAATAAAGAAAGGCTTAGGGATTGAATGAACTAAAAACATGCATATTAACTGTGGTTGTTTCTTGTGGCGGTGAGGATCTTGGGAGACTTTTTTATCTTTTAGTTCATCAGTATTTTCTCCACTGATATTTTTGTAAACTATGTAATTGTATAACTAAATATAGTAACTTTTTTTTAAAGGAATGTAGTAAAAACTGTTGAAGTATGACTGACTTCTTATTAATGTCCAAGTGACCCCAACAATCTTAATTGCTTGGAACAAAACCTTTGCAAGACATGGGTGAGACTGAAGAATGCAGTTGTATGTTGGGATGCTAAGTGTATTGGCTTTAGGGTAATCTGTGCAATTCTGAGACATGTTGATTTATGAACTAATTAATGGCACACCACAAAAATACTTAATAGAAACTTGCTCTACCCCCAGCCTGAAAAAAACTTTTGAACAACAGGAAAATGGGTTTTGCATGTTAGAAAATTAAATTCAATATATATTTATGAGGCCATTCAAAATGTGGAGTCCTTTCCTACTAAGTCCCGAGTAAGCAGAAATGTACATGCATCAAAACCTAATTGTGCCAGAGTCTAAGGCTTGGGGAATAAATTAAGTCTTAAGCCAGAAAAGACATTGGACATTAATTTTATGGCTTATTATTGCTCCAATGATATGGGCATTAATAAATCCAACAGGAAGAAAGAATAAGGAAAAACAACAAATAAGACATACCTATTGGTTTTCCTTGGCAAAATGTTGATTGTTGATAATTCATTTAAAGTTGCACAGATATTTCTGCACTCTAGGGTCATGGTTCCAGCAGCTTGTTAATAGGGACCGAAGAGGGTGTTGAATATTTCATGTATTTTTGATGTCCCCACTTCTTGTTTCTGAGGTGAGAAGGGAATGGAAATTATTTTATACTGTGTAGAACATTCAACATTCATCCCACAAACCTTTACTGAGCACTTTGTTTGATAAAGTAGTATTATAGGCTATGGGTAAAATTTGATGGGCATTTAGAGGAGGGAGACATTATTTCAGGCTGGAAATAGAACTGTCTTTAGAGCTGGCCTTTGAAATATCTGTAGGACCTAAAAGTACAAAAATGTGGCTAAGAAAGATTTCATGATAAAGAAGCAGTATGAACAAAGATGCAAAGATTGGAAAATGTGGGGCATGTAATAGAAATAGTAAGTAACTTAACTGTGTGATAAAATAAGGTTCATAAAGGCACATAACGGAGCCAACCCTGGAAAGGAGGTAGGGGCCAGATAATGGTTAAGAAACCTTGACTTTATGTGCTAGATAATGTAGTTATTGAACCAATTTTTACTGAGCACCTATTAGATGGGTCTGAGTAAGATATGAATATGAATATGAATAAGAAATGCTACCTATTCTCAGAGCCTCAGGGTAATATCACAGTCAAAAAAATTTCAGTACAATTTCAGTACAGTCAATTTCAGTACAAAATGAAAAATCTATGTTAATACAATAAATGCAGGTCTATGCAGACCCATTAACAGGGCATCTAATATGTTCTTGAGGGTCAGGAAAGTTTTATTGGATAGATAACCTTAATTATGAATCTTGGGAATTTAAGCAAGAATGTATGGAAGAAAGTCAAATTGTGTTTGGGAAAACTGGAATTACTGCAGGAAGGCTGGAACGTAGATTGTTGAAAGAGGGATGAGAGTAGCCAAAGATGAGTTTAGCTAGAAAAGCAGGGAACAGACCATTCAAACATGTGCAAGCTGTGGCGAACTTTTTTACTGTTCACTGAGGTCTTGTTGCCCTCTTTTTCTGGACACAGGGAAGGACTATACTTATACACACCTTGAAATTAGGCATGGCCATCTGATTTCCTGTATCCAATGGAATGTGTATAGGAAGAAGCACTTAATTACTGGTATTCAACTCTATATCTGGTTGTGTTGTCATAAGATTATAAAAACATGTGTTGACATGGCAGTGTAATACTGAGCCATCTTGTAGAGGGCAGCTTCTGTGAAGAGTCATATCAGGTTCCTTTGAACCCATCAGACGTCGTGTGAATGAAAAATAAATGCTCTCTCTCACTGCCCTGCTAACACCAGTAGGGGTATACGGTTCCTGTGCTCATCCACTGCCCTGCTAAAGCTGGTGCACATTTGCAGACCACACAGGGGACTCTCCTTGATTGCCTGGTTTTAGTGGTCAGGGGGCCTTGCATTCCTGAGTCCACAGTACTGTAACAAACAGAGAGACAGCTCTTGGCAGGCCACCACCCCCAGGACACTACACAGCAGACTGAAACATATCCTCCGGTCTTCCTGTGAAAAAGGCCTATTTACTTGTCCTGGAGCTTCAACCTGAAAGGCATGCTTTAGGTTTTCTATACACCTAGAGGCTATGGAGTAGCTCTCAGGGAATGTAGGAATCTAAACCTAACACTAAAGAAAGTCATCAAATCTCAAGAGAAGAAGAAAGGAACAAAGAGGAACTACAAAACAATCAGAAACAAATTAACAAAATGGCAATAAGCATATACCTATCAATGATTAATTTAAATGTAAATAGACTATATTCTCTAATCAAAAGATACAGAATGGATGAATGTAGAAGAAACCAAAACCCATCCATATGCTGCCTGCAAGAGACTCACTTCAGATCTAAGGACACAAACAGATTGAAAGTGAAAGAACAGAAACACACATTTCATGCAAATGGAAACCAAAAGAAAGCTGGAGAAAATATGAGATGAAACAGATTTTAAAACAAAGACTGTGATAAAAGACAAAGAAAAGCATTACATAATGGTAAAGAGGTCAATTCAACAAGACAATATAACATTTGTAAATATTTGTGCTCCCAACATAAGAGTACCTAAGTATACAAAGCGATTGTTAACAGACCTAAAGGGAGAAATTGACAGCAATACAATAGTAGTAGGGGACTTTAATACCCTACTTACATCAATGGCTAGAGTATCCAGACAGAAAATCAATATAGAAACATTGGTCTTGAATGACACACTAGACCAGATGGTCTTAATAGATATATGCAGAACATTCCATCCAAAAATAGAAGAATACACATTCTTCTCAAGTGCACATGAAACATTCTCTAGGGTAGATAATATGTTAGGCCACAAAATAAGTCTCAATAAATTGAAGAAGATTGAAATCACATCTAGCACCTTTTCTGACTACAATATTTTGAAACTACACATCAATCATAAGAAGAAAACTGGAATAGTCACTAATATGTGGAGATTAAACAAGATGCTCCTGAACAGCCAACGAGTCGATGAAGAAATCAAAAGTGGAATAAAAAAATACCTTGAGACAAATTAAAATGGAAATACAACATACCAAATCTATGAGCTGCAGCAAAAGCAGTTCTTAGAAGGAAGTTGATAGTGATACAGGCTGACATCAAGAGACAAGAAAAATCTCAAATAAACAATCTAACTTTACACCTAAAGCAACTTGCAAAAGAAAAACAAACGAAGCCCAAAATCAGTAGAAGGAAGGAAAGAACAAAGATCAGAGAAGAAATAAATGAAATAGAGATTTAAAAGACAATAGAAAAGAACTAAAATTAAGACCTGGTTCTATGAAATGATAAACAAATTGACATATCTTTAGCTAAATTCACCAAGAAAAAAGAAGGCTCAAATAAATTAAATCATAAATGAAAAAGAACTTACAACTGATACCACAGAAATACAAAGGATCGTACGAGACTACTAAGACCAATTATATATAAAAATGTTGGCCAACCTTTAAGAAATGGTTAAATTCGTAGAGACATACATTATTCCAAGACTGAATTAGGAAGAAATAGTAAATCTGAATAGTCCAATTACTAATAAGGAGATTGAAACAATAATCAAAAATCTCCCAACAAACATAAGCCCAGGACCAGACAGCTCTACTGGTGAATTCTACCAAACATTCAAAGATTTAATACCTATCCTTCTCAAACTCTTCCAAAAAATTGAAGAGGAATAAATGCTTCCAAATGTATTTTATGAGGCCAGTGATATCCTACTACCAAAACAAGACAAGGACACACACACACACACACACACACACACACACACACACACATTATTCTCCAATATCCCTGATTAATAGAGGTGCAAAAATCCTCAACAAAATATTAGCAAGCCAAATTCAACTATAAATTACAAGGATGATGCATCATGATGAGGTGGGATTTATTCCAGGCACACAAGGAAAATTGGACAGTCAGATACAAAAGAATGAAACTAAACCACTATCTTACACAAAAATTAACTCAAAATGGATTAAAGACTTGAATGTAATGCCTGAATCCATAAAACCTCTAGAAGAAAACATAGGTGGTAATCTCCTTGACATTGATCTTAGCAACGATTGTGTGGATTTGACAGCAAAAACAGAGACAACAAAAGCAAAAATAAACAAACGGGACTACATCAAAATAAAAAGCTTCCACACAGCAAAGGAAAATTAAAGCAACAAAATTAAAAAGCAACATACTGAATGGGGTATTTGCAAATTATTTATCTGATAAGGTATTAATATCCAAAATATATAAATAATTCATACAACTCAATAGCAAAACAAACAAACATTCTGACTAAAATATGGGCAGAGGATCTGAATTGACATTTTCACAAAGAAGATGTGCAGATGGCCAACAGGTACATGAAAAGATATTCAATATCACTAATCATCAGGGAAATATAAATAGAAACCATCATCAGATATCACCTCACACCTGTCAGAATGGTTATTATAAAAAAGACAAGAAATAACAAATATTGGTGAAGATGTGGAGAAAAGGGAGTCCTTGTGCACTGTTTTTGGGAATGTTTTGAGAGTGTAAATTGGTGCAGTCACTATAGAAAATAGTATGGAGTTTCCTCAAAAAATTAAAAATAGAACTGCTATATGATTGATTCAGAAATTCTGCTACTAAGTATTCAGAAAATGAAAACACTAATTCAAAAAGATATATGGACCCCTATGTTCGTTGCAGCATTATTACAATAGCTAAGATATGGAAGCAACATAAGTGTCCATTGATGGATGAATGGATACCTATATCCATTATATATATCCGTATATACAAATACTACTCAGCCATGAAAAAGAATAATATCTTGCCATTTGTGACATGTATGAACCTTTAAATTATGCTAAGTGAAATAAGTCAGAGTAAGACAAATGGTGTATAATTTCACTTATATGTAGAATCTAAAAAAACAAAAGAAACAAATGAAACAATACAAAGCAAAGCAACATTCATAGATACAAGGAACAAAACGATGGTTGCTAGTGTGGAGGGGTGGTTAGAGCTGGGTGAAAAGGTGAAGGGGATCAAGAGGTACAAACTTCCAATTAAAAATAAATCAGGCTTGGGGATGTATGCACAGCACAGTGACTATAGTTAATAACACCATAGCGCACACTTGAAAGTTAGCAAGAGAATAATCCTGAAAGTTCTCATCACAAGGGAAAACATAGTTTTGTAACTTTATATGGTGACGATTGGTAACTAGACTTTGTGGTGATCAATTCATAGTGTATACAAATATTGAATATCTTGTCTTCCTGAAACTAATATAATGTTATATATCAATTTTGCCTCAATAAAAATAAAGGAGAAAAATAAAAAGAAATGTATCATTCAGGTATGGAGACATTAGAGATTGTTTGTCACTTCAGCAAATCCCAATCTGTCCTGATTGATACCATTAAGCCATAGTTAAGAGTACATATTTTATTATGAGGGCATGGTTAAGAGTACATATTTTATTATGAGGGCATGAGGACTAATTGGAATGTTGGATTAAATTTTTGAAAGATTGCTTTCGTGTCAATGTATAGGAAAGCAGAAAAGTATGTTCAATAATTAAGGTGAGAGATAATATGAAATTAAAATATGGCAGTGTGATAGAAGAGATTGATGCATAGGAGAAATGTTGTCATGATGGAATTGACATGATTTGTTGAGCAATGAGCTATGAGAATTGAGTGAAGGTTCTAGGATGACTAAGTTTCCCAGCCTCACGTACTAGAAGAATTAGGTTGCCTTTAAAAGAAATAAGAAGAAGGACACCTGGGTGGCTCAATTGGTTAAGGATCTGACTTCAGCTCAGGTCATGATCTCATGGTCTGTGGGTTCGGGTCCCCCATTGGGCTCTGTGCTGACAGCTCAGAGCCTGGAGTCTGCTTCAGATTCTGTCTCCCTCTTTCTCTGCCCCTCCCCTGCTTATGCTATGTCTCGCTCTCTCTCTCTCTGAAAAATAAATAAATATTAAAACAATTTTAAAAATTAAAAATGAAAGAAATAAGAAGTGTAATAGGAGAAATGAATTGGGGATGAAAGAAGAATTCAGTCCATGAGCGGATTTACAATCGAAGAATTCAAGACACTTTAGTGCTTAAGAATCATGTACTTCTAGGTGGTAGTTGACCTGAGGAAAATAACTACCTAGAGAAGAGGGTTGAGAACAGAAGCACAATCACGAATTTGGGGGACAGGAGCATATATAGGAGCATAGGAGCATAAGAAGTTGTTTTGCTGTGACAGAAGCTAAAGGAGAAGAGATTTTCTGGAAGGAAAAGGTATTAAATGCTGTAGAGACATTGAGAGAAATAAGGGCTGAAAAAATCCATTAGAATTGAGGTTCAGTAACCACACTGGAACTCCATGAGGAAGGGGTTTCCTGAAAGAATTGGAGCAGAGAATGGATTTTACAAGACAGAGAGGAGGGTGGGTGTTGGGAATTGGGAGGCAATGGGTATAGATGGATATTTTAAGAAATTTGCCCATGAAGGGATTTAAGAAAAGGGAAGATGGACTGGAAAAAAAATAAACTATAAATAAAAAGTGGAAATTTCTAAAGAAAGTTGACACAATGGCAATGAGTGCAATTAGGACATCATAATTGTTAAAAGCGTGGGCCAGGGGGGCAGGTAGGCCTGGATTTGAGTCCCAGCTTTGTCAATGACAAGCTTTGTGACCTATTGAAAGGGGACCTCTCAGGTCTCTCAAATCCCTCTAAACAAGTGTTTTCTTGATCTGGGCCCTATCTACCTGTGTTCACCTCACCTCCTACTTCCCTACCCTTTGCTCATTATGCTCCAACCACACTAGCACATAGTAAAGGGCTCCATAAATAAGAGCCATTTACAGCCCGTTGGATACAAAGATCCTCTGACCAAGGTTTGGAGTGGGCTTAGAGAGTTTCTGATCTTCAAAGAACTTGCTGAAGATTCAATTCCATTTGATGTCTATGTTTTGAGATGACGGTGGTTAAGGCAACATCTGAGGATGCAGGGACTTTATCTCAAGAATAGTTTAGGGCCTGGCCTGACTGGGGAGAAGGTGGGTCCTTGCCTGGTCATGAGAATAGGGAGAGCCCAGGTAAGGCGGTCTCCATCATCTTCACTAGATGTGATGCTATTCAGGGATCAAAGAGAGCATGTACAGGCTGTGCCTGACGACTGCAGGGCATGGACGAGCCTCTGTATGTGTGTGTAGTGATGGCAATGCTTACCCAAAATTAAGCCTTTAAGTTGTTATCTAGGTCTTTGGAATGTGAATGTATTTTCCCACCATACTGTGTGTTCAGAGTGGCACTGAATGGCAAGATATGAGATTTTATCAATAAAGATTTCATGAGCATCCGGTACCTATGAAGTACACCATTATTTTAAAAAGGGCAGAGTGTTGGGGCGCCTGGGTGGCTCAGTCAGGTAAGCATCCAACTCTTGATTTCGGCTCGGGTCATGATCTCATGGGTTCCGTGCTGAGTGTGGACCCTGCTTGAGATTCTCTCTCTCACCCTCTCCCTCTGCCCTTCCCCTGCTTGTGCACTCTCTCTCTTTCTAAAAACAAATAACAAAATAAAAAATAAATTAAAAGTGTTTGTTTTGTTTTGTTTTTAAATTACACAAATTCTTGGCAACTACAGCTGCAGGGATCAGGCTGAGGACTACCCTGGAGAATGGAGCCTCACTGATGCTTCTGTATACACTGGCTTCTCTGAATCTATTTTGTTCTTAGGCAATTTGGGGGAAATAGAAGCAACACACTAGTTGCCAAAGCTGGATCACCCCCCTGGGACTTTCTAGGCCATTACTCCTCTGATAAATTATTGCACTTAAGGGTTTCATTGGAATGCATCGTCTTCATTAAAAGAGATATTACCAAGAGGATGTCATTATAGGGCCCAAGGAACAATAGTTTCAGAGTCAGCTTTTGAGCCATGTAAATCCATGGTCCCACTTCTACTAGGCATATATGAATAACTTTAGCCACTTTTACATAGCATGCGTCTCTATCATCTTATAGCAAAGTAGATAAAGTTATGCCCTAAACTTCACCAAGGGCATCCCAGAAACACAGTAAGTGTGTCTTGAGAGTCAGACTTCCTGACAAGATCTACATGGGACTCATGACGAAGAACGAGAAGTCTGTTGTGGGGACTGAATGTTTGCTCAGAATCCCAATTGTGGTCTAAAACCTGGTCCTCTCACAGACAGAGAGGTTTATCTGACAAAGAAAAGCAATGTTGTCTCGTAGAAGCAGGAGGCTTCTTTGGGAACCTTAACTCAGATTATAGATCCAGACCTTTAGTGGAAAAACAAGTATATAGGGACTTATACTTTTCTTTTGGTTCTACTTTTCAGGGACAGCCTAGGTCATTAACCAGTCATGACACCAGGCCATCCAGGAGACACATCCATTTATTCACAAATATTTACTGGTCACCTACCAAGCACCGGACATAAAATAGACAATAAAACAAAGCCCCGATTTCATGAAGTTTAAATTCTAACTGGGGAGTCGCTGGTAGATAAATGAGTATGTGTATGTAAACATTCATGCATACAGATAGTGCTAAATGATATGAAGAAAAATAAAACATGGGAAGAATATAGTGAAAAGGGGTGCAGATTAGCTAAGCAGATATCGGAGCAGATACCTAGGTGATATGAGGGATAAACTACATGCAAACCTGGAAGGAAATGCAAAAGCCCTGAGGTATGAATATTTGTGTATTTAAGGAACAAGTAAGGAGTGCAGGTGACAGAGCAGCATGAATGTCGAGGGGGACAGTAGCTGGGGGATGAGTAGAGCTTCTCACCACACTTACCCATGACATATGACAGCCTTGGGGTTTTGTCATTCCTTGTTCGTCTTTCCTCCATGTTACCTTCACCTCCGTATCTTAAGTGATGGTAACTGTACTTGACACACAGTAAGTCCAAAGCAGAAGTAAGAAAGTCTGGAGTTTTGAAAAAGAAAGTTTGGAGTCAGAAAGTCTTTACTACAAATGCCACTCCATTACTTATTATCTGTATGTCTTGGGCAAAGCATTTAAACTCCTTCTGGGTTTCCCTATCTGGATAGGTACTAAGGATCCCAAACATGAAAGCTGTCAGATGGATGAAATGCAATACACCATGTAAAGTCCTCAGCCCAGAGCCTGTGGATGGTGAGCTCTCAATCAGTGGTGGCAATAGATGGGTTATAGATAGGTTAACAGGGTTCTGGTGGATATATAAGTTGTTTTAGGGACAAGAGGCTGATCTTTAACTTATAATACTTGGAAAATTTGCTTGGCAGATGAGAAATAATTTGGAGGCTGATCTTTCTAGTTTTTTAATTAAAATTTTTTTTTTTTACTTCTCAAAACTCTATAAAAAAAATAAAGAGGCACCTGGGTGGCTCAGTCAGTTAAGCGGCCGACTTCAGCTCAGGTCATGATATTGTGGTCTGTGGGCTCAAGCCCTGCGTCGGGCTCTGTGCTGACAGCTCAGAGCCTGGAGCCTGTTGCAGATTCTGTGTCTCCCTCTCTCTGCTCCTCCCCTCACTTGTACTCTGTCTCTCAAAAATGAGTAAGTGTTAAAAATAATTTTAAAAAACCTAGCAATACCCCTTTACCAATTAGTTTCACTGTCTCCTTTGTTAGCAGCCATGATATGGGTCATAAACTAAAATGCTGAGCTGCATAGTATACAGCTTTTGGAAAGGATTTTTTTTTTTTTTTTGTCTGGTCCTAGACTGTTGGCTAGAGTAATCCGGGACTGGGTTCTACTTCCAATGATAACAAAAGTTTCCCTTATTCCCTGACAGGTATAAGAGGGATGTGTCTTCTATGTGTTTTCACAAGTAGTCCATATGCTCTTTCTCTATATGAGCAAACATGGTATGGTAATTGCTGGTCTACCAGTTTAGACTGAAAGCCATTGGATGTGTTGCATCCACACAATTCCTGAAACAGAATGCTACAGGCACCAGTGACAGTCACAACAAAGTTTATTGCAATGACAGGCAAGGCAAACCGATCGACCCGGACCAACACTCTTGACCAGAGTGCCATCTCGAACAGCCGAGGTTCAGAGCTTTTATAGCCTACCACATCATCTTATTATCACCTGGGAGCAGAACAAAGGAATAGTTCCCAGGTGGAAACAGTTCAAACAGGCCCTTGCCCCAATCCAATCAAACACTAATTCATCCCTTGATTGATAGGATAAGGCTGTTATCTCTTAACCTATAGTGTTAAAACAAAGCTGTTATTTCTTAAGGCTACAGGTTAGCCCTACACTACAATTTAACCCTTACATTGCCCTTTTCTTGTCCGTGAATCAATCCCTTCATTCATCATTAGGAACTAAGGGGACATAGTTGGACCTAATCATCGTAATTTTTATTTCACCAACTCACCTCTTGACATACTGTGCTAACGAATTGATAATGCATGGGCCGATAGTTAACCTCAGAAGTAACAATAGCAGTGGCCCAGCCATGGTGGTGAGCAGTGATGTGAGCCAGGGGGACCAAGAGTGATACCAATTATTGCTGGCCTCCCTGGCACGTTCCCTGGCTAAGATTGTTCCTTACTAAACTGAGGATCTCTAATTGCTCCAGAATTATTGGCATGAGACACTATGCACCAACCCTGCCCTTGGAGGTCCCCTAGGGTTAAAATTGGTCTCGAACTCCAAGGGCATAATGACATCATACATTCAGAGGCCCCAAGTGTGCCCAGTATCTCAGAATGAGGAGAAAATAGATGAGCTGGTGTTGGGTTACATTTTCCTTGGGCCTCACATTGGGGGTTCGGGGTTCTAAGGAGAGTAATTAGGGGGTCAAGGTCCCGTCCTGTTAACCAGTGGGCTAGCGTCTCACAACCCCATTTGGCACAGTGGTATTGACCCTCTCCTTCACATTCATTTTTTTCTATCTTCATCTTAGCCAAATTTTGCTCTAGTGCCCTATTTCCACATCCACAATTGTTCTCCCCAATGTTCCTGAGAGCTCTTGCCCAGGTTTACAACCCCCATCCTTCTCCTACCAGGTCCCACAGGTCGAACAAGAAACAAGGCATAGTACATACCACCTTCCGTGTGACAGTGTCTGAGTTCCCATTGGTATGGCCAAAAAAGACAAGGGGTGCAGTTCCACAGTCTCCTAAGCTTATACAAACCCAGACAATTATTATTCCCGCATCAGTCTTATCTTTAAAGGATCCTCTGGGTGCCTTTTGACCTTCCATCGCTGTTCGTTCTCTGGTCCCGTATGTCCTGGGTGTTTCTGCCTCCACACAGTTTTTCTTAACCTGAGAGTGATGAATCCAGGTTTGGACACCATCTGTCTTCACAGCCATTGGTGTAGTCAGGATCACGGTATGTGGTCCTTTCCAGAGCAGCTCCAGGGTTTCAGGCTTGTGCCTCTTGACCCAAACTAAGTCTCCTGGTTGAAAGGGGTGGGGAAGAACAGGAGGATGGACAAAGGCTTCTTTCAAGCCTTAGTTATTTCCTTTTGTACAAGATGCAGGGCCACGAGTGAGGCCAACAAGTGGTCCTGTTCTAGCTGTTTCTTTATGTCATCCCCTAGCCTTGGCAAGATAGGTGGAGGTCTGCCAAATAAGATTTTGTAAGGGGACAATCCCTTGATAAATGGAGTATAATGCACTCGCAAAAGGGCAAAAGGCAGAACATCAACCCAATTTTCGCCAGTCTCAAGGGACAATTTGGTTAAGGTCTCCTTTAGAGTCGGATTCATCCTTTCTACTTGACCAGAGCTCTGGGGTCTATATGCGTGATGTAATTTCCAATCTATTTCCAATGCTCTGGCTAGACCCTGCAATACCTGTGCTGTGAAGGCCGGGCCATTGTCTGATCCTATGCTCAGAGGCAGCCCGAATCTAGGAATTAGTTCATTTAATAATTTAACTGTCACCTGAGCCGTTTCTGATTTAGTGGGGAACGCCTCAACCCATCCGGAGAAGGTGTCCACAAAAACGAGCAGATACTTGTATCTGTATTTCCCTGGTTTAATTTCAGTAAAATCTACTTCCCAAAACCAGCCTGGCTCAGTTCCTCTATCTCTTTTAGCTTCTGAAACCTTATTTGCACCCTGATTTACTTGGGCACAACTTACACATCTTTCAACCGTCTCCTCGATCTCTTTTCCCAGCCCTTGTGCCCTGAACTTCTTCCCGCACCAATTCCGCCATCTTTGCTTTTCCCAGAGGAGTCCCTTGGTGGAGCAGATGCACCATGTGTTGCCCAAGTGCCGCGGGTAAGAGTATCTTACCTTCAGGATCCTGAAACCACTTTTGTCCCGGTATCATACTTCTTCCTTTTCTTGAAATCCACTCCAAATCTTTAAGAGTATAATTGGGCTCCGGCGGAAGCAGGGGGTCTATCAAGATCCATAGTGCCAAAGCACTTTTACTTTCAGTTAGGGCAGCTTCCCAGGCTGCCGCATCACCCAGGCAGTTTCCGACTGCCTCTAGGGTGTTGCCTTTTTGATGTCCTGGACTGTGAATGATCGCGAGTCTCACAGGTTCCCAGATGGCTGTTACAAGGTCTAGAATTTCCGATTTTTGATGTCCTTGCCCTCGCCATGAGGAGGCCGCACTTAATAGAAGGACCCGTGAACATGCGCAGTTGCAAAGGCATAGCAGCTGTCCGTATAAACGTTAACTGACTTGTTTTTACAGAATTTCAGAGCTTTAGTTAGCGCGATGAGCTCTGCGCGCTGGGCTGAGGTTCCCAGGGGAAGGGTCTGTTGCCATAGAACCTTGCCCTCTGTCCTAACTGCAGCACCATCATACCTTTGCCCTTGAAACACAAAACTACTGCCATCTGAAAACATGTTGATATCAGGATCCTGTAGGGGAATGTCCATGAGATCGGAGCGGAGGAACGAAACTGTAGCTAAGGTCTCTGGGCAAGAATGTAGAGGGGGACCTAGTCCTTCGGGCAGCAAAGTAGCTGGGTTTAAGGCTGCGGGGGCACAAAAACGTATCCGGGACTGGTCGAGCAGCAATGCTCAATACTGGGTAATCCAAGCATTTCACAGCCACCGTTCTGGGGGAGCCCGCAGTAAGGCCTCCACTTCATGGCGCCCTGTAACAGACAACATCTGTCCCAGGATTAGTTTATCTGCATCTTTGACTAATAGCGCGGTGGCAGCTATCTGTCGAATGCATGTGGGCCATCTGGAAGCAACTGGGTCTAGCCTTTTGGACAAATAGGCCACTGGTCGGCACCAAGGTCCCAGGCGCTGAGTCAGAACTCCCTTAGCTACTCCCCCTTTCTCAGCTACAAACAAATGGAATGGCTTAGTGGGATCTGGCAGGGCCACGGCCGGTGGGGTCATGAGAGCCTCTCGTAAAGCTTGGAAGGCTTTAGTTTGAGTCTCCCCCCATGTGAAGGACTCCGGAGACCCCTTGAGAGTGGCATACAAAGGGACTGCCAGTTCAGCAAAGCAGGTATCCATACCTGAACAGTAGCCTGCTGCCCCCAGGAACTTGCGAGCTTGTTTGCGAGTTTTAGGCTGAGGAATATCGAGTATAGCATGAATTCTTTGTTCACCGAGATAGCGCTTACCTTTTTTAATGTTGTAACCTAAATAAGTGACCGCAGTGTGACAGATCTGTGCTTTTTTGGCTGACACTCGGTATCCTAGTTTTTGCAGAAGACTCAGGAGTTCCTTGGTGGCACTCAGGCATTCTGAATGAGAGGGGGCTGCCAGCAAGATATCATCAACATACTGCAACAGAGTTACCTGCGGTTTGGAGATTCAAAATGGTTCTAAATCCTGGTTCAGGGCTTCATTGAAAAGAGTAGGGGAGTTTTTGAATCCCTGGGGGAGTTGCGTCCAGGTGAGCTGTCCAGCTTTTCCCTCTTCAGGATTGGTCCATGCAAATGCAAACAGTGGCTGGCTCTGTGGGGCCAGTGGGATGGCAAAGAAGGCGTCTTTTAAGTCCAGAACTGTATAATACACCTGAGAAGGGGGAAGCAGACTAAGGAGAGTATACGGGTTGGGTACAGTGGGATGAATATCCATTACTCTGGCGTTTACTGCTCTCAGATCTTGAACTGGCCGAAAATCGGATGAGTTAGACTTTCGGATAGGGAGAAGTGGAGTATTCCATGGCGACTTGCATGGGGTCAGAATGGCCGAGTCGTGCAAATGCTTGATGTAAACAGCGATTCCCCTCCTGGCCTCCCAGGACATAGGATATTGTTTCAGTCTTACTGGAAACACGGACGCCTTAAGTTCCACAATTATTGGGGCTTGATGAATCGCCAGTCCAGGTGGATTGGTCTCAGCCCATACCTGGGGAAAGTCCGCCTAGAGACTTTTAAGGAAGGGATTGACTGTGTGAACATTTTCATTGGGTACCCGGGGTACGTAGGCCCTCTTTCCCAAGTGGCACAGTCACCATTACTATTGTTGGGCCATCCTGGCTGACTTTAACAGGCATACCTCCTTCAGTGAATCTCAAAGAAGCAGTTTATGTAATAGGTCTCTACCCAGTAATCCAGGGTAGGGGCATTCAGGCATGATTAGGAAAGAATGTGTAACAGTTTTACCGCCTTGAGGCAGCTTTCCCATAGTCCTGGAAATGGGTGAGTATGAGACTCAGAGGGGTGGGGGTACTCTGATTTTGATCCATGACAAAGATGGGCAAAACCGAGAAGGACACCCAGACAATCAACAGAAAGAAAATAATTAAGACACGAAGAGAACACAAGTTCGAGATCTCGAGGCCAGTAGGCCGCGGTAGCCACCTGAAAATAGGATCCTTTCTAACAAAAACCAAACCAAATGGGATCCACCGGCATCCCGGTAGGAACCCCGACTCTGGGTCGATAGCCGCATCCAGCAGACCCTTCTTGAATCATTCAAATTGCGTGCCCCAATCCTTACCTCTCCCAATCCCGATCCTCCTTCCAGGGGTCAGTGGAGCAATCCGAGGAAAGGACCCTGTTTCAGACCTTTAACTTTCCCGGCCAATGCACCAAATGTTGCATCCACACGACTCCTGAAACAGAATGCTACAGGCACCAGTGACAGTCACAACAAAGTTTACTGCGATGAGAGGCAAGGCAAACCGATCGACCCGGACCAACACTCTTGACCAGAGTGCCATCTCGAACAGCCGAGGTTCAGAGCTTTTATAGCCTACCAAATCATCTTATTATCACCTGGGAGCAGAACAAAGGAATAGTTCCCAGGTGGAAACAGTTCAAACAGGCCCTTGCCCCAATCCAATCAAACACTAATTCATCCCTTGATTGATAGGATAAGGCTGTTATCTCTTAACCTATAGTGTTAAAACAAAGCTGTTATTTCTTAAGGCTACAGGTTAGCCCTACACTACAATTTAACCCTTACAGATGGTTTTCCAATAGCTACCTGATTTTCATTATTGAATCCCTACCACCTTAGATGCATTTACCATAAAGCTAGTGTACTTTAGGCTTCAGGTTCCTAACTTGCATTGTGCCTTTACTTGGGGGGTAGGGGGAAGAGTCCTTTAACAAAAGTTCACATGACCATTTAATTTTGGTAAAAGTTGCATAAGTTAGATATTTTAATCACAATCAGTTACACTGCCGGGTCTTTCCCCACTACTTCCCCTCTGTCACACTCCCTCTTTGTGGTGAGTCGTGTTGGTGTGGCCAGGAGTGAGTTTTGGATTCAGCTAAGAGAGGGTTGAGTTGCATAGATATTTAATTTTAGTTTAATAAGATATATTTCTGTGGCTCCCATTCACTTTTTTGGTATAGCTAAGTTATTACTTGCTGATCCGATCCAAGAACAGCTTCCAGATATAACCCCACTGCCTCCTGTGCCAACTCGTCTGGTGTTGGGATATAATGATGAAGGGCCAGAGGTTATGCTTTGAAATGAGTGTATTCCTATGGCTCCAAGCAGGGGAGGCATAGGGCGAGTAGAAGAGAAACAAGGTTTGAACTATATGGTGCCTGAAGTTAGTCTATGAAAAATTCTTCCAATCATCAGTTGTATAAAATCCTAAGGGTTTGGTTCTTGTTGCTGGAAGCAAATCAAAAGAGTTCTCTCCTTGATAAATGTTTTCCCAAATTTGCTGGCAATTCTGAAATTTTATATTACACTCCTTATAATTAGTTGTGAAGCTGAAAAAAAAAACCACTTCAAATTGCCAATTATCAGAAACAAATTTTGATTAATGATATTGAAGAGAAGACTAACATATCTTCCTTTCTGTCTACAGAAAACGATATTATAAAATCATTGTCATTGAAAGGTGATGAGGAATATGTGCCCAAAATTGTTAGGGAAAGATATTATAGAGGTGTGATAGGTAGTTAATTAACAAAAATGTTATGCTACTTTTCTGGATTTTGTAATGTCTGTGATGATTGTTGGCTTCATTTTTTTTTTGTTTGTGTTTTTCCATTATTCTACATGAGTATTCACTTTTTGACCTAACTTTACATTCTTTTCTTAAACTTATATAAGCTTCAGGATCCACAAAGCTGGATCTACTCCTGCCTACTATTTAGCATGGCACCTGGCTCATCATAGGTGCTCATTAGACACTTACTAAGTGAATGAATGAATAAAAAATATGACCAGAGGAATCAGTCTCCCTCTTCGGACCATGGTCTCTTTATCTGAAAAATAATGGAGCTAGGGTAAGAGGGCTAGAGGTGATACCTACCCAGTGTTCTTTTACTGCTAATGTTCCTAATTCAGTATTCTGGAATTTTCTTTGGTGAGTAGGAGTCACATTCCATGTGCTGAGTTTGCTTATGCAATCTGTGCCCCTTGAGTGATCACCTGAGCACTGGTCTGTATTTTAGTGCCCTAACCTGCTACCCAACTCAAGCAATTTCTGAGCCATGTGACTCTATTATTCAGTGTTTCTGTTTCTACCACACACTCAGATTAGAATGCTGTCATGCAAATCACAGAATCAGATTTTGAGCTCTCTACTTCTCCAACACTTTTGTCAAATCCATATCTTTAGCCCACTGCCTCATTTCCCCAAAGAGAGTTTAAAATAGTATCTAAAAATCTCTCTCTTCCCACATGATTCTCTTAAGGATGACCCACAAGGATATAATAACTGAATGAGGACTGACATTGATGTCTTACCTCCTATTAGCAAATCCAAAACAAAGAATCACACCACACAGAAACCTGGCTGATGTGTATTTTTTTTAAAGAACACAATTTAACTCATTAAACAGTCCCCTCATGTCAAATTCTCCATCAGCTGAACATCCTACACACTTTCGCTGAGAACATCTGTGACAGTCTGGAACGTGTTTTTTTTCCAGTGTTTGACTTAATGCTTACTCTAAGTATCAGACACTTTCCCAGATCTTGTGATATATCTTAGTACAGTTTTAGTGAAGAGATGTCAGTTATGTCTGTATCTTCAATAGTGTCAATCTGAATTGAAAATATGCCTTGTTCTTACTAACAGAGCTTTTAATTCACTGGCTGATGGTGTCAATAATGCTGTCAATTGATGGCTCAAGATCTATAGCTGAATATGTCTTCTATTTAAATTTACAGCTTCTTTAGAACTAAACAATTCGTTTTTCAATGTGAATGAGAAATTCAGAAACAACAGGAAAGCGATTGATTTAAGTCTCTCAATATGTAACTGTCACCTATGAACTCCAGTTGCATTCATTATTTATTCTACAATTCCAGTATTTTTCATGATGCGTATTCTTGTCATACTGCTCATAAGAATTAGTTTTAGCAGAATGTCTTGGGATGGAAGAATGAGGATTGTACTTTTTCATTTCATAGATTTTTAAATATACTTGCATGCAAGCAATTTAACATTTCTATAGTCTGGCTCATTTCTTCGATGTATTGCCCATACATAGGCTGATGTACAAGAGCTTGTCCCTCCCAGTATGAAATGAACCAATGTGCTTTTAGGCCAAAGCTTATTGAGAGTCAGTAAAGATTTCTTTCCATGGCCTAGTCTTTTACAGTAACTTGTCGACCTCTGCTTGGTGCCCTGAGTATAATACACATACGCCAGAGGTTGTAAGGGCAGAAAGCCAAGACCTGGGAAGAGCCAGGTCTCAGCAGGAAAAGGTGAGAGGAGAGGAAGTCATTTTATAATTTATCAAAGTAGGAATACTCAGAGCACAGGTTTTATGAAGAACTAAAAATTGCCCTTTTAAAAAATAAAAAATATGAAATTCATATTTTACTTAGATTGAAATAAATTAAGCAAAAATTATTTTGCTTTCACCAAAAAAAAAAAAAAAGAATAGCAGTTTATCCATTGCCCATCAATAAACTACAAAACCTTTTTTTTTTTTTTTTTCATTCTCTTGGCTAGCTAGGTTAAGGTGAGTCCTGACAAACATGGCACAAACACAGACAGAAGAGTGTCAGTGTCCAGGGGCCTTGTTTCTGATTCCATGATGACTACACAGCAGGTATCAAATATATACCTTCTAAAAAGCTTGTAAAATGGTTTGCATGGAGGCCCAACAAAGGACAGGATGAAGTAGCAGCATCCAGATTTGGATTCATGTCTGCTGGCTACTGGTGAATGCTCAATAAATATTTATTGAATGAATTCAGTGACCCAGAAATAGAGGTCATATCTCTTTTTGATGCTTGTTCACAGATATTTCTAGCCACTCAAGCTGAAACACATTTCCTAGAGTCTTTGTACCCCCTAAACTCCACCGTCACCAAAAGTTTCTGCTAGGGAAAGCTAGGAACTCCCTTATTTCAAGATTTTATGGTCAAATGACTGGAAACTACTGTTTACCCAAGGAAAAAGCAGAAGCGCTTTTCCTGTTCTTTGTTGCTATATTCCTTCCATCATAGAGGAGACTATCTGGAAGGCAGAGGTACATTTTCCCCTAACTTTTGCTTTTCATTTGGAAAGGGGGGGGGGTGGTGGTCAAATGTTATATTACATAAGCTGGTATTCTTTTCTCCAGCTCTCATCTGCCTCACTGTAGCTGGGTGTATCTAGTCCTTGAGCCTTTTTTTTTTTTTTTTGAACATTTATTTGCTTATTTTGACAGAGAGAGAGATATGAGTGGGGAAGGGGCAGAGAGAGAGGGAGACAGACAGGGAGAGAAAGAATCCTAAGCAGGCTCTGTGATGTCAGTGCAGAGCTTGATGCAGGGCTTGATCCCACAAACTGCATCATGACCTGAGCCAGATACTCAAACCTACTGAGCCACCCAGGTGCTCCAGTCCTTGAGTCACTGGATCTGCATTAGTGCTTGGGTGCTAAGACTAATGTCTCATAGGCAGTTCCAAAGTTATCCTTCATGAGAGTGCTAATGATAGCAGGTGCATTGCAAACACTCTGGGGTTGGGGGGGGGGGGAGATAGAAATGCAACTTATGCAAAATCATAAAAACAGAGCTGCAAGGTGTTTCTTTTTTTTCCTGGAGTTTTTGAAGGCCATGTATGATAAATAAGGCACCAAATACCCAACCCTATAAGTTGAGCATATGTTAGGAATAAACACCTAAAACATGTGTATGGTTAATCCCCCATCCAGGGAGTCTCAATTAACAAACACGCTAATTAGGATCCTGTTTACTTTGCTACTGTCAATAGTTGTTTGTTTTAACTATTCTATTCTACCTTCATTTAAAGTAAAGCAGCACCAGTTAGTGCATGAAAATGTGTTTCAATTTTATAAGAAATTTAGGACCCATACAGAGGGTCGATCTCTACACAACTTCTGATCATTCAATATTTTAAATATATGAACAAGGTATCAGGTTTATCTTAAGAACTGTAAATGAAACTGCAAATTATAGTATCCCTTCTGTGGACATTCATTCATTCATTCATGTAATTCATAACAATAAAACTTGGCTCCTGTTTTCACGTGCCTTACAATTTAGTATAAATCAGGAACATCAACACATATAACAGATATGACCCCAGCTTTACCATCTTGTGGGTACAAATGAGGGCAGAATTATATCAACACCCTAAATTTCAATGTTTTAAGCCAGTAGTCAGCAAACTACTACTCCTAGGTAAGATCCAGGCTGCCACCTATTTTTGTAACGTTTTGTTAGAACGCACCATGTTCATTTGTTTTCTTGTCAGTGGCTGGTTTTTTCCTATTTTTTTTTTTTGTTTTTTTTTGTACTGCGACAACAGAATTGAGTAGTTGCAATGGGAAGCATATAGGTCACAAAGTCTAAAATATTCACAGCATGGCTCTTTACAGAAGAACTTTGCTGAGCTCCATTCCCATGGAATGTTTGCAGTTCCCCCGGGGTGCTTACATGTCAGTCGTCCTCATGGCTCTGAGGATGTCCTTTCTGGGGAGCTGGGATTTTGCATGTGCCCTTTGGGGCTACATCAGAAACTGTCAGCCTCCAAACATCCTACAGGGGTGCCGCCAACGTATCATCCAGTGCTGCTGGCCCCAGTGGCCTTGATGCCATAGCTTTCACTGCCTCTTCTGCACAGGCTATTATGTTGCAAAATGTCCTACTTGCTATTAGTAGAACCAGAAACTCGTAAACCTTATGGGGGGCTTCCAAGCAAGACAGAACAGACCCAGAGAATGTCTTGGGGATATGCCTCATCAGGTCACTTGGGTTGGCCTCAGCGAAGCTTCTCCACTTGCCCCAGTCTGCCAGGATCTTGGGGAGAAAGGAGAACGATGCTGCACGTCCTCCATGTGCCACTCTCCACTCCTCTCCCCTGCTCTGTGCCTTGGGTAATCCTTTATGTTTCCTTCAAGGATCACCTGAGCAGGCTCCTTTGCTTTCTTGATTCCTGTTGGGTTCGGCCAATGGGAGGCACTGGCAGGAGACTCAAGTGCAGAGAAATAGAGAAGGGTTTTTCCCTCCAGGATGCCTCCTGTAGGATGCAGGTTGGCAGGCACTGGTTCCTCTGCTAAAGTCCATACCTCCCCCAAAGCTGCCCGTCTCTTCAGGCTCTGGTGACGGCTCACTCCCTTCACCTGTCAGGCCTGGGGGTGGTAGCTGCTTCCCCAACCCAGAGACCTTACCGTTTCTTTTCCCGTAACTCTTCCCATGTCTTCGAACATAGTCCCTTCATTAACTTCTCCTTAATTTCCCCTTTTGAATGTGCCATCTGTTTCCTGCTGGAACCCTGACTATACCCAGAACCATTTCCTCAAGGCACCTGCATGTCAGGAGGGTTACTGGGTTGAAATCCAAGTTTCTCCTCTGTGTCTTAGGCTGTGGTATTGACTCCAAAATTATTTTCCTCTTATGGCACATTAAGCCCTTTCTTGAAATTTGATCTTGGGTAGGATCCATTCCAAGTCAGCATTCTAAAAAGTCAGACTCAACTAGGTCCATGGGGGTGGGGGGACAGGATGGAGGACTTTGTTTTATTCCACTTCTTGGTAACACCTGAGCCTCAAATACTTGTGAATTGCATCTGAGTCCAGCTCAGCCAGATGCAAAAAGGGCCAGAGAGTGGTCGCCTACTCTTCTCCCCAGATGCCTCTCAGGCCCAGATCTGCTCAGTCCAAATGCCCTGTTTCAGAAGAAGTGCCTTAGAGAACCAGGAGGCCGTGAGCCCGTGTTGTCTTCAGTTCTAACGTCCATGCAGAACTGGGAGTTACCTTTTGGGTCTAGGCTCAGAGAACAGATACGTGCTGTGATTACATTATGGTATTTGCAAGGCCACGGTACAGAGGCAGAAACAAAAAACAGAAGTGGAATACTCAACTGAGAAGGCAGCCTGTCAGCAAGAGAAGCCTTGGCAAAACTTATAAACACCTACCCATTCTGCTCTTAACTGATCTCTCAGGGGAACTTCAATTCTGCTTGATTTCCCAGACTGGCCCTCTGCCCGGCTGCTGGAGGTCTCAGTCAGGAGGTGCCTCTTGGGTTTGCCATTCTGACTGATTTAGTTTAGAGAATTTCTCGCTCTTCACATGGCAGCAAAGGTCACGTGGTTTAGCGATTATGTTGTTCAGGAAACAGCTTCTTTACTGCTGTGGTTCTGTAACACTGTTTGAAATTTCCCTTTTTATGCTGGTTTTGTTTTTTTTTTTTCCTCTTGGGCCTGAGATTATAAGGTTCTACCAAATAGTCTTATGACCACATCTTGGAAAACACATCTTTTTCCCTGTAAGTCTTTATTGCCAAAGGGGACGAGAATGTGTATATGCACTTACATAGTGTATTTCTATCTTCAGAGACAATTTCCCATCTCATAGAGAGAGGATCAGGAAGAGAAGCATCTGGAGACTGAGTTGGTATTATTTGTAGGCAGCTCTATCAAGGAGAAAGAGGTCTTGATAAAAAGAGGAGATGGCTTGGAAAGCAAAGGACCCCAGGTGCTGTTGCTTATGAGTAGTTTTATTTACAATGTTGGACTTTGCCTGTAATTGGGAAATTAAGGTGATATCAGGAAGCCCTTCCATGGTCATTGGTTTGGTTCTGTTTTCCTGATTTAATAGCATTCCCCTAATGGCAAAGGAATTCTACATGTGTGACTCTCTTAGGACTTTATGGAATAGGAATTGTTATCTCAGTTTTCAGAGAAGACTGTGGCTCAAAGAATTTGGGTCACTTGCCCAAAGACACACAGCTTAGAGGTGGTAGAACACCATCCTGGATGTGAAAGAGTCGGATATTGGCTTTTTTTCACTCCCCTGGGGCAGCCTGTAAAGACTGATAATGCCCTGCTGAGGGTTTGGGTTTGTCTGAGAATTTTGAAGGAAAATTGAATAAGAATGTGTCCTGGCATGACACGTAGTCCCAACCATTCCTGCGGTGTTTCAGGTGTGGCCACAACACCGTTCTCTTTTTCTGTCTACACCTCACCCAAGCGCTCTCCATTCTGAGATTGTTTTTTTTTTTTTTTTTGATTAAACAAAGGTGACTCAATAAAATAACACTGACAGCATTTTATTTTTTTAATGTTTATTTATTTATTTTGAGGGAGTGCACACACATGAGTGGGGGAGGGGCAGAGAGAGAGAATCCCAAGCAGGCTCTGGGCTGTCAGGCTGATACAGGGCTTGAGCTCACGAACCATGAGATCATGAGCTGAGCTGAAACCAAGAGTCAGGGACTTAACCTACTGAGCCATCCAGGCGGGCCAATGCTGAGAACATTTTAAAAGAGAAGCTACCTCTACCTGAGCACCACTGATCAGACATGCAGGTCCCATCTGCCTTTTATTGGCATGCTTTACTGTTGGTCCCTGCTGATTTCCCCTACTATTTTGTGGCCTGGTGCTCAAGGACCCTAGCTTCTGCAATGGTATAAAACAGAGAGGGTGCTCAATAAATATTTCAGCTTTGCTAGTGGACAGAGAACAAGGTAAGGCATGTGGATTGTATTCAGTAAGAAAATAGACATCTGTAAAGTTTTTGTCTGAAAGGCAGAACTAGAATTCTCAGAGTGTATTTTATACAGCCTCCCCCCGCCCCCTGCCCCCCACCACCAGCAGCAGGCAGTAGAGCCAACCGCCTCCGGAAACTTGAGCGCAGGCTATTGTAATGGTTCACAAGGTAGGCAAAGGCGGCAGATGAAATGGTGGGGGCAGGTGGGTGAGAATGAAAGAGAGGGGGCTCATACAAAAACACCTGGTGGCACTAGAATCAATAGGACATGTGGACTGAATTGAAAGGGAAAGTGAGGGCGATAGCCAATTCTGAGACAAGTTGTGGAGCCTGGGTGACTGAGAGAAACAAATTGTCTTGTTATCACTGCTCCTCCTTCCCTGCCCCATTCCTCACATCAGCTGCCATTTCACTGTTTACTTACTTCCTGCATCTCTTGTGTTGGTATTGGCTTTTTCCACCCTTTTGAACTCAGAAAAGAAAAATTTCAGTGCAAGCTTTGATCCTTCAGAGCCCCGTCTGACAAATTTGGTGGATAGTTTCTGGACATTCGTACTGAAGATGATGTCAGGATCACCCTGCCTGACTCAATCTCTACGGGCTGCAGTTCAGGCTGCCGGCTCCCATTTCAATCAGACCTTTCCTGGCAACTCTGAGGAGGGGATTAACTAGAGGGAGAGATTGTGGAGTGACCATATAGAAGTGGAGGTCAAAATAATGAGAGTGGACAACACCACTAAGGCAACGTCATAGTGATTGCCTTAATTACCTTGGGCTACTTTAACAAAACAGCATAGACTATGTGCCTTAAATGACAGTAATTTTTTTTACTGTAATTCCAGTATAGTTGGCATACAGTTTCAGTTATATTATATTCATATATATATATATATATATATATATATATTGTTATATTAGTTTCAGGTGCACAATGTAGTGATTCAACAATTCTATTCATGACTCAGTGCTCATCATGATAAGTGCACTCTTTTTTTTTTTAAATTTTTTTTTCAATGTTTATTTATTTTTGGGACAGAGAGAACAGAGCATGAACGGGGGAGGGGCAGAGAGAGAGGGAGACACAGAATCGGAAACAGGCTCCAGGCTCTGAGCCATCAGCCCAGAGCCTGTCGCGGGGCTCGAACTCACGGACCGCGAGATCGTGACCTGGCTGAAGTCGGACGCTTAACCGACTGCGCCACCCAGGCGCCCCGATAAGTGCACTCTTTTAAGTTTATTTATTTTGAGAAAGAGAGGGAACCAGTGGTGGAGGGGCAGAGAGAGGGAGGGAACAGAGGATTCAAAGCAGACTGTGCGATAAGAGGAGAGAGCCCAATGTGGGGCTCGAACTCATGAACCGTGAGATCATGACCTGAGGCAAAGTAGGACGCTTAACCAACTGAGCCACCCAGGTGCCCGATAAGCGTATTCTTTAATCACCTTCACTGATTTCACCCATCACCCGCCCCTCCCCCCCACCTCTCTTCTGGTAACCATAGGTTTGTTCTCTATGGTTAAGAGTTTGTTTTTTGGTTTGTCTTTTTTTGGTCAGTGTGTTCGTTTTGTTCCTTAAATTCCACATATGAGTGAAAGCATATGGTATTTGTCTTTCTCTGACTGATTTATTTGACTTAGCATTATACTCTCTGGATCCATCCATGTCAGTGCAAATGGCAAGATTTCATTCTATTTCATGGTGGAATAACATTCCATTGTATGTATATGCCACGTCTTTATCCATTCATCAATCAATGGACACTTGGGTTGGTTCCATAATTTGGCTACTGTAAATAATGCTGCAGTAAACATAGGCATGCACATATCTTTTCGAATTAGTATTTTCATATTCAAACATTAGAAATTTATTTCTCACAGTTCTGGAGGCTGGATGTCCAAGATCAAGGTGCTGGCTGATTTGGTTCCTGGAGTGAGCTCTCCCTGCTTTCTAGATGGCTGTCTTCTTCCTGTATTACTACACAGCGGAGAGAGACATCGTGTTACTTGTGTTTCTTCTTATAAGGTCACTAAAATTCCATTCACGAGGTCCCCATCCCTAATTATCTCCCAAAGGCCTCACTTCCTAATACCATCCCAGTGAGATTAGGACTTCAACACATGAATTTTGGGAGGACACAGACATTTGGCAGTAATAAAGCAATAATGAAAATAATGATGACAATACTAAATATTTAAGGATTATTATGTTCCAAGCTTAAAAGATGTAGACATACATTCAATTCTTATAACAACATGAGGGAGATATAATTTTAAACCCATTTAGCAGTGAAGAAACTAAAAGTTAAAGTTTGAAGTCAGTGCCCAAGCTTAAGAGCGGAGAAGCTGGGCTTCTAACCAAGGCAACTTGACTCTGAGCACATCCTCCCAGCCAGTCTGGGAGCGGGAAGCAGCCAGCAGGGAGGAGGCTTGGAATATGATGGGTATTGAGGGCCTGCTGGCAGTGAGCTGGTGCCTCTCAGGTCTAACAGCCAGCCTGCTCCTTCTGTGAGCTTAACACTCCCATGGCTCAGACTTGCCCACTGCCATCCTGGAGGGCTGGCTTTCTGCCCCTGAGGGTGCTGGAAAAGTGAGGGATTGGAGCTGCCGAGAGAGGGTCGTGAGTTCTGCCCTGCCCTGGCCAGAGGATGGCAGCTGTGGGTAATTGCAAGAATACGAAGCCTAGAGTCAGTCCAAGACTGAGCTCCCGCCACTTCTTTGAGCCACAGTTCCTTCATCTGTGAAATGAAACTGTCATGGGACTGAAGGAGATTGGGTATGTGAGTGTACCCAGCGCAATGCCAGGTGTGTGGCTGGTACTTGGTAAAAGCTGATTCACTCATTGCATCACTCTGAGAATAAGTGCCCGAGGGGCAGGGGGAAGCTCCCCCTATCTCCTGTTACTCCCAGGGGAAGCTCTGATTTTGTATGTGTTCGAATGATAATGTTAGAACATTCAACCATGGCCCAAAGAGACGTGTAAGATTTCCTCACAATGGCAATGCTCATGCGTTACCCCCAGTTAGAGCAGAGCAGGAGTCAGCATCTAGAGGAAACTCCTCTTGTACTTGATGTGTTCTATGAAGCATTGTTTCCTTTTATTTGTCTCATGTAATGTGCTGATAATTTCATTGCACAAGTTGGCATTTCCAACTAATGTAATTACATTTGGAAACTGTTATAAGAGGCTATTACTAAAGAAATCAAATGTTTCTCCTCTTTATGTAAAATGGGGATAATAATTTCTCTTAATGTTCCTACCATGCTTGGAGAGCCCTGACTTAAAGAAATTTTGCAAACACAAAGCAGCATTTTCTGTCTTGCCTTGTCCTTATTTAGCACCCATCACCAAGAATGCCTTTCTGGCAAAAAGTAAGGCAGAAAGCACAGCCTCTCAGGACCTATGGAACCTTCTTGCCACCTGAGTGACTGAGTGTTCACAGTAGAAGACGCGAAATGTCAAATGTAAATTAAGGTCTCCTGTCAGAAATTCTAACCATAATTTCCTAAACAGGTACACATAAGCACAAGATGAAGACAGTACCATTTCTTATCTTATCCCTGCAATTCAGGGAAAGATGTCAGCATGAAGTGACCACCCCCATCGCTCTAGTCCACACCAGGGGAGGAGGCTCTACTGATGAAGACAAGGATCCAGACACTCCTCCCTGGAGCCAGCTGTTTAGTGCCCAGTTAGCCACCTTCTCCTTCCTTCCAAGCTGCCAGAGAAGCCCTGGAGGAGATGGGGAAGGCACACGGGGCCTGGGGCCCAGTGCTTGACACATATTTGGTGTCAGTAAAATATTTGCAGAATTCAGCTGGGGCTCCCATATCACCACTTAGTTATTACATACGGTGAGGCACAAAGCCATCGCGTGGACTGCTCTTCGTCTTCTGAGCCATGAGTGCGGCAGACACCATTAAATGCCTATTATCCCAGACACTGTTAGGCTCGGGCAATAAAGAGACAAAACAGTCTTTGCTGTGAACAAAACAAAACAAAAGGAAAAGCATCCCATGGTTTAATGCAGAGACCGCACATTGTTTTCATTTCTTGAGCTAAATGCTTTCAGATTGTTGGTCACTTGGAGCCCCCATCTGAGGGGTTCCAAGGCCTCACCCAGGTTCTGCAGGCAGGAGCGCTGCCATCAGGGTCTTCTGTGAGTGTTCATTCACTTATTCATTAATTCCACAACTATTTATTTGGGGACCTCTATAATGCCACATGCTGTTCGGGATGCTTGGAAAGCAGCAGCAAACACAACAGACATTCTAGTGGAAGGAGACAGACAATAAACAAATAATATAATGTCAGAGGTGGTAAGTGGGAGGAAGAAAAACAAAGCAGGCTAAAGGAATAGAAGGGGATTGGTGTGGAAGAGGGACCTCTCTGATGAGGTGACATTTAAGCCAAGTCCTGAATGAATTTTGAAGAATATCCAGGAAAGAAGATTCCAGGCAGAGGAAAGAGCAAGTAAGTAGGGGGCTTGAGGCAGAGCACGCTTGAGGGAAAGGTGGCGTGGGTCTGACGTGGTATCAGTGAGGGGTGGTGTGGTAGGACATGTGGGCAGCAATGTAGCGCAGGGCTATTCCTGTAGGGCCTTGTGAACAGTAATCCCTTTGGACACTACACGTGAGGAGAAGCCATCGGTGGGTTTGAGAAGAGGAGGGACATAGGCATATTCCCTTCTTTAAGGGGTCACACTGCCCACGGAGGGGGCCATGAAGGGGGTGAGGCTGGATGAAAGGAAGCCAGTGAGGACACGGTCGCAGTAGACCAGGTGGGAGAGGTGCTGCGTCTGGGATGCCACGTGACCTGAGGATGAAGCCAGAAGGTCTTGCTAACTACATGTATGAGGAAGAGAGAAGATGCCCATTCTGGGGGTCTGAGGAACTGGGTAAAAGGTGGTATCATGACCTGAGATGGGGAGGTTGCTGTGGAGCAGATGGGGTTGGAGGAGGTGGGCAAGTGAGGATTTGGCATTTTAGACATAATGGTTGAGCATTCCTATTAGACATTAGATGTCCATGCAGGCTGGACTCCAGGGAAAGGGGGAGACAGCAGTGGCACAGGAGAGTGACAAGATTGTCTGTGCCTTTTTTAATGTTTATTTTTGGGAGAGAAAGAGAGAGAGAGAAAGGCAGAGAGAGTGGAGGACAGAGGATCCAAAGCAGCCTGTGCTGAGAGCAGAAAGCCTGATGTGGGGCTTGAACTCACACACTGTGAGATCATGACCTGAGCCGAAGTCAGATGTTTAACCAGCTGAGCCACCTGGGCGCCCCTGTCTGTGCCTTTTGACAACCCTGGGGTACTTGTCATTTTAGTTCATGGACATGATATTTCCTTGGCAGCATTGGCAAAGCTTCTCCTTTGCTTGTGAAGGAAATGCAAGCTACTCTGTACAATGTATTGATAATATTTTCTGATTAAAACCTGGCACAGATAAATAACAGTCTTTCAAAACGGAGACTGTTCAAAAAGTCTGGGTGTATTATCACGGAGTTGATTAACTTAAGGTTCATGAATTCATACACACCACCACATTTGTTGAATGGCTCCTCTGTGGTTTGCTAATTTTTTGTGTAACTTGCAACACAGAAATAAGACTAAAGCAGAAGAACCCTATAAGAGGACTACTTTCCTCCTTTTATGTCCTCTGGGCACCAGAAATCCTCATTCAAATATTCATATTGAGTTTATATGTCAGTTTGAAGACGAAATGGGTCCTGACCCTCTCTCACCTCATCTACGTCCCCCCCTTGGCTCAGCCTATTCATTCTTGCAGCTCCTCACACATACTCTTGCCTCATGGTATTTGTCTTGGCTGTTCCCCCTGCCCATGATGCTCTTCCCCTACATATTGGCAACACCCACTTCCTTACTTCCTTGAGGTTCTTGCGTAAGTGTCACTTTGTCATGATATCTCATCTCAGGGCCTCAACCTGCCAGTGCTCTCTGCCCTCATGTCATGTGTCACCATATGACACACTCTGTGCTTTGGTTCTTGTTGGTCACCTGCCACTAGGATGTGATGTGAGCTCCGTGGGAACAGGGTTATCTTTTTCTCCACTGTATCCCGGCACCGGCACCCTAACCATTCCTGGCACATATTAAGTCCTCTGTAAACGTTTGGAGAATGAGGGACTGCACTTAGTAGTGGTCTTTTTTTTTCTTTTTAACACTCAGGTCTTTGGTGGCTTATTAGCTTGCTAGGGATTCTATAACAGAATCCCATGGGCTAGGTGGCTGAAACCATAGAAATTTACTTTTTCAGAGTTCTGGAGGCTGGAAGTCCAAGATCAAGGTGCCAGTAGGGTTTGTTTCTCCTGAGGCCTTGCTCGTTAGCCTGCAGATGTCTGTCTTTTCGATGTGTGTTCAATGACTTCCCTCTTTTGTGCATGCATTCCTGGTGTCTTTTCCTTTTCTTTTTTTTTTTTTTGTTTATTTATTTTGAGAGCGAGCGAGAGAGAGAGAGAGAGAGAGTATAAGCAGGGTAGGTGCTGAGAAAGAGAGGGAGAAAGAAAGAATCCCAAGCAGGCTCCACACTGTCAATGTGGAGCCCTACAGGCTCACGAACTGTGAGATCATGACCTGAGCCGAAATCAAGAGTCGAATGTTCGGCCAACTGAGCCACCCAGGCACCCCTCTTCCTTTTCTTGTAAGGACACATCAGTTCTAAACACTGATCCTAATGGTTTAGGACCTCACCCTTATGACCTCATTTAACTTTTAAAGGCCTTATATACAAAATCAGTCACATTGGGGGTTAGGGCTTTGACATATGAAACTTGAGGAAACAGAATGCAGCCCCTAAGAGAGGGGAATGTGCTGTGCGTACAGTGATAGACTCTTTCCCCCTGGCCTCTATGATGAGATTAGTTTTCTAGAACAGTGCTTTTCATATCAGGATTCCATGCCTTGATGCTGACGCCAGCCATGACTGCAGCTAATGGGGGAGTTCTCTGTGCCTGGCCAGCATGAACCCTCTGCCCCGTGCCCTGTGTTATTCCTGTCCCCAGATACCTCTGCACTTGGAAGTCTGCTCTTTGCTTGTAGCCCTTGGCTTGATCACTGCTGGTATTTGTCTTCAAACAAAAACAGAGTGGGGTATTACTCACCCCACTCTGGAAACATTGTGGGTGGTGGCCACTGGTGGCCTCTCTCACTGAGAGATCTGAGTCTATGTTCTCTTGGCCACCATGCACCCTGCCCATAAACAGCACTCTTCCATGTGGCATATTGGGACTGTGCTGGGGAGCGGGGAGGTTACATATCCTTTGGTGGAGGAGTTTCTGCTTGGAATCCAAACTTAAAACAGACCCTCTCTGTGAGCAATGCTCAGAGTGGTCTCATTAAGCACTTTTTTTATCCACTATCTTATGTGAGCTTTGCTAGGCCCTGCGGATACAATGATGCTAGGAGGTCAGGGTCTAGTATGGAAGCCAGTGGGCTAAACAGCCACACAGCACAGCCTGAGGCAGGTGTTGACAGAGACTTCAAGGTACAGGGGTAGTCAAAGAAGAAAGTACCACCCTATATGGGAGGGGTCAAAGAAGAAACAGGGTCCCAAATTCTTTGACACTTTTCCCAATGAGAGGCAGAGTCTGTGTCCTCTCCCCATGAATGTGGCTAGCTCGGGACTGTGTTGAGTGATGGAATTTGACAAAAGCAACACTATGTATTCTGAAGCTAGGTCATAAAAGGCATGTGGTTTCCATCTTGTTTGCTGGAATACTAAACCTTTCCATTGGATGTTTGGCTACCTGACAGCTGTTATGCCAAAGAGACCACATGCAGACACTCTGGTTGATGGTCCCAGTTGAGGCCGAGCCTTCAACCACCCCCAATGATACGCCAGACATTTAAATGAAGAAGTCATTTGGGAGTGATCTTCTAGTTCCAGCTGCCAGTCCCTCCAGTGTTTGAGTCACCCCTCAAGTGATGTGCCTGCCAGATATTTTGGAGAAGAGACAAATGATCCTCACTTGTCTTGTTTTACTCCACTAAGTTCTAGGGTGGTTTGTTATGCAGCGATAGTAATGGGAGCAGGGCATCAAAAAGAAGGCACTTCAACTGAGTCTTAGGAATGAGCTCGCCAGATGGACACAACGGGGAGGTATATACCAGGCAGAAGGGACAGCAAAAGGAAACACACATAGAACATCCGAGCCTGGTGTCTTTGGGGAATCGGCGCCATTGGTACTTAGCTGGAGCACAGGCTGGTAAGATGGGGCGGAAGCAATACAGACACCAGAGGACAGGGAGTCTTACATGCCTTGCAAAGACCTCATCATGCTTGATTCCATTAAATCTAAATTTGCCACCGTTCCACAACTGCTGATGATTTCCTCAGGCAGTGATGACTTATTAGTGAAATTAACTGTTTTATAATACTTGAGATGCTATCTATAATACAGTAAATAAAGTCGCCTTTATTTCCTAAGTCATTGATCACAGATTTTAATTTTCCTGTGTTAACATTTTTTTGAAGTTTATTTATTTATTTTGAGAGAGAGAGAGAGAGAGAGAGAGAGAGAGAGAGAGAGAGAGCATGAGCAGGGGAGGGGCAGAGACAGAGAGGGAGAGAGAGAATCCCAAGCAGGCTCCCCCATGTCCATGAGATCATGACCTGAGCTGAAGCTAAGACTCAGGCACTTAACCGGCTGAGCCACCCAGACACCCCTTGCTGTTTTAACATTTTAATCATGAGTGTTACTGTTTGTCCTCGAGTGTCTATTATGTTGTCCCCAAAAAGAAAAGGCACAGGTGTCTGACTTCTGGAATGCTATCACTTCCAGGGGACAGAGTGGACTGGAGCTTGGGGGTCTCCTAAGGGGACAGTTAATTCTCTGTGCTCTCAGAACACCTCTATTGCATTTTTCCCAACTGTACTTAACCACCTTCTTTTACTTTTCATGGGAACAAAAGCCTTTTCCCTCCTTGGAAAGGAGACTCACCATCCTGTATTCTTGTTGAGGCAATTTTAGAAGTACCTCGCTCTGTGCTGCAGGATATTGTAGTGCGTCTCCATAACATGTTTAAAGGCTCACTCCTTAAAATTGTCACGTCTGGAGAGCCCTAGATAAGTCAGCAAGGACACAGACGTGATCACTCTCTCCTGCCCCTAGTATTACAAGCAGCTATCAATTCCAGCTCATTTAGACTGATCCAATCCCGGCACCAAAAGCCATTTCCATATTATTACACCAAACTGGAAATTACAAGGCTGTGTATTCCTCTGCAAAGTCTCCAATTTAGGCTTATAACTTAGCACCAGGTTATTAGTGATATGCATCATTATTCTCAAGATACATTCTATCTGCAAAATTCTGTTCTCAAATCCTTTGGAAGATCTCAGCTGTGCTGCCCTGACTTTCTGAGAAGCAAGCTGCACTGTTCATGTTAATGCGCTCTTACCAGGGGCTTTAAAATTAATTTCTGATCATTGATTCCTTGCATTAGCCACCCCCTGATCCTTTCTAGTGGGCAAAGAAACATCACAGAGTGAAGGCACAGAGTGACTCAGTGGGCAGGCTGGCGTCAGGAGGAACCAGGCTTTCATTAAGCGGGAACTCACAGGGCTTCCGAGCGTCCGTGTGGAGGCTACCGCCATGACCTGACAAGAAAAAAGAGAATCTTATTTCTATTTTTCTTTTAGTCTGGATGTGTCTTGTTTCTGTCAAATAATTCAATTTTGGAAAAGCCAGATATTCAAGTTGAGGAATGACACATGCAACCAGTTCAATTGTTTTGATTGCTTTATTGAATCAAGAAAGTAAACAAAAAAGGCTTGACAATTTACCTGGTCCAAAGCATTTAACTGCTCGCTCCAGAAAAATCTCTAAGGTCTTTGTCAACTGTAGGGTTCTATTATTTTATCATTTTGTCAGTGAAATTAGTTGAATTTAGAGACTGGAATTTCTCACAGATAGTTAGAATTGCATGAGTGGGAGAATCTAGTGAAATAAATGCTCTTGCCTTATTTTGTGGCTAAATTGAAAATGTGTGGCTTCAACTCACATTTCCTAAATGTGAACCTCAGATCAAACAGTTACATGTACATGATGTCATTCAATTCTTGCCATAGCCCTGTGGGGTGAGGGTGAAGATGGCCACTTTAATGTTAGGTGACTGAGCCTCCCTCCAGGAAGGGGAGTTAGATCAGCTTTGTGAGATTCTCAGTAAATTGCAGTGAAGGTTTTAACTACCTTAAGCCTATGGGTCTCAGACAGTGATGTCTCAGACCTGCAGCATCAACTTCATGTGGGCACTGGTTGCCAATCATACCCTCTGGCTTCACGCCAGACCTATGGAGTCAGAAACCCCAGGGGTGTGCTCCACCACACTGCTTCACCAAAGCCCTCAAGGTGATTCTGATGCATGTTCAAGTCTGAGAACAGTTCATTCAAGGGCGACGTGTGACAAAGATTGAGAAATACAGGTATTTCTATTTTAGGACAAGGAAATGTCTCAAAATGTAAATGGTAAATTAGGATACATTGATCACACTGTAAAAGACTGCTTGCTTTTTAGGAAGCATACCTCACAAGTTTTAATTGGGGGTAGTCCTCTAATGTTTAAACTGATTTTTTAAATGTTTATTTATTTTTGGGAGAGTGAGGCACAGAATGTGAGCAGGGGAGGGCCAGAGAGAGAGGGAGATACAGAATCCGAAGCAGGTTCCCGGTTCTGAGCTGTCAGCACAGAGCCTGATGCGGGGCTTGCACCCGTGAACAGTGAGATCATTACCTGAGCCGAGGTCGGACACTTAACCAACTGAGCCACCCAGGCACCCCTTCCCCTAATGTTTTAAAAAGGAGATTCAATCTGCAACTCTTAAATGTAGACAACATTTTCTCTTTGGGAATTCAGTTTGCTTTAGTTCTTATTTATATTATTTCACAGAATA
The DNA here is from genome assembly GCF_018350175.1 of Felis catus. Taxonomy (NCBI): domain Eukaryota; kingdom Metazoa; phylum Chordata; class Mammalia; order Carnivora; family Felidae; genus Felis; species Felis catus. Next base: position 91,581,578 of record NC_058375.1, on the reverse strand, counting down.
GTTTACTTAAATTGCTTTATTTAAATATAATGTGAGGGCCACACACTCAAACTTATATTAAACCCTGTTGTTTCAGTCATTTAGATCAGCACCTGGTATATAATAGGTGCCCAACAAACATTTGTGAACGAATGTATGGAACACTATTCTACAGAAAGTCTTTGTGTGTGTGTGTGTGTGTGTGTGTGTGTGTGTGTGTGTGTGTATCCAATGTTAGTCTTAACAATAATAATCTACTAGGAGAGATAACAAGTAAGTCATGGTATAAATCACATATAGCAAGAGCTAAGTGATGAGTCAGACCCCTAGAAGCTGTGAGGATAATTTGCCAAGATTTCTTGGAGAGGTGGAGCTTGACTTGGGGTAGGATTTTCATGGGTGAAGAATGTTTAAAGGCACTCCAGATTTTTAAAAAGACCTAACTAAAGTCAAGAAGATGATAATGGGCAGGGCATTTTCAGGTCTTGTGCACTGGAGAAACGCACGGGGACAACATGAAGGTGTCTTTTCAGTCTGAGGCTGTGGAGTGAGCAGTTTATTTTGAAAGATTGTTGAATGGAGGGATCATGGAGGTGCTATCTCATGAAAATCATTGTTTAAGCAGGTAAAATTTAAAGTAATTAAAGGTTTAACCCTTCTAACAATAGAAATCCTAACACCCTTCCCATTATAATGCTGTATCTCTATCATGCAGCCTATGTGCACATTATAGACTCACATTTGGCCTTTGTCCATTGGATTGCCACACTTTGCCATCTTCCATTCATTGTATGCATACACAGCTTAACAGAAGCAATTAAATGTACAGAAAGAAAAATGTGGGTCAACAATATGCTCGCAAGCTGCGTTAATAGAAATGTGGTGTATTATTTAGAATAAAGATGGTAAAAACACTTACCACTGCATCTAGCTCCAGGCTTTCAGTGAAGACTTGCTGTGTTGTTGCTAGTACTATTATTTTTCATCACCATTAGTATTCTTGTTGATGCTGTTGCTAATGTAAGATCCACGTTCAGGCTACATGACTCGTTTAAAACTCTAGAAGCCTAGGGGTGCCTGGGTGGCTCAGTTGGTTAAGCTTCCGACTTCGGCTCAGGTTATGATCTTGTGAGTTCAAGAGCCGCATCGGGCTCTGTGCTGACAGCTCAGAACCTGGAGCCTGCTTCAAATTCTGTGTCTCTCTTTCTCTCTGTCTGCCCCCTGCCTTGCTTGCGTGTGTGCTCTCTCTCTCCCTCTCAAAAATAAATAAACATGAAAAAATTTAAATAAATAAATAAAACTTTAAAAGCCTAGCATTCGTTGTTCCAGAGTGCTTTTAGAGAAAGACTTGGTAAGACCTTTGGCTGAAAATTTTCCAGAAAAATCTGGAAATGTGGAACTGGAGCTTGAAAACATCAAGATTGTCACCATCAGATTCATCAGCACAGTCATCTTCCTATACTTTACAATTTACCAAGTAATTTCATGTTCCTTAGCTCATTAACTCTGGAGAATGAATTTCATGAACCCCATTTTAGAGATAGGAAAATTAGGTGTCCAGGGCATCGCTGTCCGATAGAAATATGACATGAGCCACATATGTAATTTAAAAACCTCTGGTAGCCACATTAGAAGAGCAAAAAGATACAGTTAAAATAAATTCTAATAATATATTTTATTTCACCCAGTATATCCAAAATATTATCATTCCAACATGTAATCAATATGAAAATTATTAAAAGAGAATTCACATTCTTTTCTCATTTATTTTGTACTAAGACTTTGAAATCCAGGGAGTATCTTACATTCACAGGACGTCAGTTTCGACTAACCACATTCAAGTCCTCAATAGCCATCGGAGGCTAGTGGCTACTGATTTAGATAGTGCTGGTCCAGAGGACAGGGTGGGAATGAAAATCAGTGCCCTGAAGAGTCAGAATAATGCCCACAACTTAAAGAACCATAGAGACACTTAGAAAGACCTTTGCTTCTGATGTAATGCTTGTAAACTAGAATAACCATAAAAATAAAACAAACCAGACAAAAGGAAAATGGTTTCGTGCCATTCAATCCAAATGTGTTCTGGTGTCACATGTACTTTATTTTTCAAAATGTTAGGACAAGTATGGAAAAGAAAAAGTTTGAGCCCATTCCAGCAAAATGTCTGCAATAGAGAAATCAGGGTGGGTTGTGCTTTGCACCTCCCTGAGAACAGAATCAGAACCCACATCATGTCAGACTTTTTCAGAGTGTTAAGAGTATTTTAGGTGATGGAATCTGACTAATGGGGAGGGATTTAAATCTATGTGGTAACATCCTATAATAGGCGAGTCTCAAATTAACCCAGTGCTATCTGCCTTTAATGAGGGGTAGTCATAATGTGATTTTAAATGCTAATATGTTGTGTGCATTAACGTGAAAATTTACATGGAAATATGCACATATTCAGATCAAATGAAAAATGGTATGTGTCCAATTGGCGGAGTTTAGTTATCATTTAATTGGAACTGAATATGCAGTATAGGGCCTTTATTATAAACATTTCTTTAATTGTTTAATTTTTAAAATTTTAAACACATGCTTCCATGCACACGCACAAGAGAGACAGAGAGAGGGAGAGAGAAAGAGAGAGAGAGAGAGAGAAAGCTGGGGAGGGGCAGAGAAAGAGGGAGAGGGAGAATCCCAAGAAGGCTCTGAGTTGTCAGCACAGAGCCTGACACAGGGCTTGATCTCACAAGCTGTGAAATCATGACCTGAGCCAAAATCAAGAGTCAGACGCTTAACCAACTGAGCCACCCAGGCACCTATGATAAATATTTTAATGCAAGTACTTAAATTACTTAGGAACAGAGATTCTCCCAAGAGCTTTATTTAGTGGCTCTTTATGGAGCCACCAATATCCTTCAAACCCTAGAGAAGGTCTCCCATCTGCAGATACAGAGGATGTGAATCTCCATTTGTCTACATGCTGCCATGAGAAACACTACATAAAACACTACACAAAAGCTACCAAGACACTTGGATCATTTGTCCATGACATTACACTCCTGCTCCGGGCCATTTTCACTTTTACTTCCTGCCTGGCTTCCAGAACAACCACGCACATGTTAAAATAGGTACCTACAAAAGGGAATACAGATGTCCTTAGCAGCTTAGGAGAGATAAGGTCGGTATGAAATGAATAAAGAGCTGATTTCTGGAAAACATGTGCTTTCAAATACCTTCATGTTATTTTCACTCATCACCTGCCAACAATTTATTATTTAAAGAGAACTTCCAGGGGTGCCTGGGTGGTCCAGTAGCCTGGGTGGCTCAGTGGGTTAAGCATTCGACTTCAGCTCAGGTCATGATCTCGAGGTTTGGTTTATGAGTTCAAGCCCTGAGTCCGTCAGATGCCTAACTGACTGAGCCACCCAGGAGCCCCATTCAAAAAATTTTTGTAATTCAGTTCCCTGTGTATATATAGAATATTTGTAAATTTGGATAATTATTGCTTTATTTCAAAGAATAAAGTTCTATATAACTTATTTTAATTATAAATTATGAATGTACCATAACAAATGTCCTGTACATATCTCCTCCAGAAGTTTCTTAATTTATTAGGAAAATTTTTTTACCATATAATTATACTACATAAAATTTGTAATCTTATTATCTCCATGAAAAAATACCTCTTCAGTGTTCACCTTTACAAATTAATTAACAAAGATGTGGGTTGCCTGGGTGGCTCAGTCAGTTAAACGTCTGACTACCACTCAGGTCATGAACTCTGTGAGTTCAAGCCCTTGTCAAGGACTGTGCTGACAGCTTAGAGCCTGGAACCTGCTTCTGATCCTGTGTCTCCCTCTTTCTGCCCCTCCCCCACTCACACTCTGTCTCTGTCTCTCTCAAAAATAAACACTAAAACAAAACAAAACAAATTTAAAGAGAACTTCCATAGATAGGGTAAATCTCAATCTTAGGTTTGGGAGCAGTCATCCTTATACTTTTAGGCCTTTTGTAAATTAAAAAATAAATAGAGTGGGGTGCCTGGGTGGCTCAGTTGGTTAAGTGTCTGACTGTTGATTTTGGCTCAGGTCACGATCTCACTCAGGGTCATGAGCTTGAGCCCCATGGTGGGCTCGGTGCTGGGAGTGGAGCCTGCTTAAGATTCTTTTTCTCCCTCTGTGCCTCTCCCACATTGCTCACACAGTCTCTTTCTCAAAAAAAAAAAAAAAAAAAAAAAAAAGAGTGTAATAGCTCCTCTGCCAGAAAAAAATATGTATGCACACATATATATGTATATACATGCATATGTGTATATACATACATACACACATACATATAATCTTACACGTAATTTAAAGCACTTTACTGCCAGAACTCCTCCATTGCCCTCCCCAAATCTGGTTTGAAGTCTAGAAAGAAGTCTCACTTTTAAGAGTCCCTTGCTATAATGTGTGCTGCTGGGTCTATGTGGCAGAAAGAACCATTGATCAGAATGCATTTCGATTTCACTGCTTTCCCAATTATGAATTGTAATTACACAGGATGTAAACACGAGTTTAAGTGGTTGTAAAACTGCTTCAATTCTTGTCACACTATTAATTTAATAAACCTAAATATTTAGCTGGGGTCTTCATAATTAGGCATCAACCGACCAAAGGATTCTTGCAAATGTAGTCCTCCCATATTTGGACCCATTCCCCGCCCCCCCAGCGGGGACAAAAAGAGATAGAGAGTGATGACACTAATCTCTGCCTGTAGGTGTTTATCACACACCATGAAAGCCAAAACAATTACTCAGGGCTTCATGGGGTAGGCACGACTGGTAAATTTCAAAATGCTATTTCCTTGGAGAATGTTTTTTTGCGTGTTTCACACCGGCAGAGGGAAAGTCATTCCCCCACAGGAGCAGCCCCCCTTCAGAGCGCAAATACAAACGAACAAAAATGACATTATGTTCTTCCTTGCCTGGGGCAAAGAGAATCACCTATTCTTAACAGGACTTCAGGTGTGTGATTTTCTGCCATTTTCCTTCTTTTGTTAGATTAGAATGACTGCTCCTTGTAAGAGTAAAGCTGTAATGTGGTCATATCAGGGCAGGGCGGCTGGAGGATACACAGCATGGCACATTATGTCTTTAACGTAACTTGACACATTCTTGCCACACAGGAATTTTCAGTCTATTCAGACAGATATAGGAGAAGTAGTCATTATGTTTTCTCTCTTCCAGGTTTTTTTTTTTTTCACATGCAATTCATGGTTCGATAATTAAATAATGGTTAAAAGGGATGCCCCTGCAAAACTGGGACAGTGTTAAGAAAATGGGTATTATTTTTACTTCCAATTTTCTGCAGTTCACTTCAATCAGCCTAGCTGAATCTTCAGTGTTAACATAATTAGGTCTCACGGAATAATGGCCCATTTTACCAGCTATCATTTCAGGTTAATAAAAACATCACATAATTTTAAATGCTACTACTCCATTTTAATTCATCCATCAATTAAAAACAGCTCTTGGGTGACGGGAGAAGGTAGAAGAGGGATTCTGGCATCTGTTAGATGCTTACCTTGTACCATTGTAAACGATGCCCTTAAAATCATTAGGTCTTCTTGACAGGCTTTTTCAGGACCTACTCTAAAAACGTGTTAGGAGCAGAATTTTTCTGCGGTAATCTATCTTAAATAATTGCATTTAAAAAATATTAATATGAGTTTTTCACAGATATTGTTTTCTCATTTCTAGCTAAATGCAATAATATGATTTATACAAGGGATATATCTGTTTCTTATATTTCTTATATTTGATTCTTCAGAAACAAAATGAAGATGATAATATGTGAGTCACACCTTCCCAGGTGTTGTGAAGATGAAAAGTTCTCCATGTTCCCAAGATTTTGGTGAAAATTCAAAACCCAATAGTTGGCATTCTGAATTCTCTCTGACATCATATTATGTTTATGTGTAGTTTATGCTGGGAGCTTATTGGCATCTGTTTTAGGTAACTAAAGGGAAAAATTACTTTTTAATGTAAAAACAAGTGAAAATGTAGTTAAAAGTGAAAAACTCTTCTCTACGGAACTGGTAAGAATTACAGGAATATTTGTGCCAGATCAACATTTGATATTTCTTAGACAGAAAATGGATTAGAATCTAGTCCTGATACCCTGAGGCACAGAAGAGATTGCTTACAACTAGACCTTTGGATCAAAATTCTGGGGGTGTTCCTTATCTCTATGTTTCATTCTTACATATCACTAAGGCTGTCCAATTGGATTTCCAAAAAAAAAAAAAAATCTACTTTTCCCCGGTTGTTCATATTTTGCTAACATCTAGCTTGATTGCTGCTACCATTCCCATCCTTGCTGATGAAGACTGGGAGGGACATGGTGGGGAAGGAATTCTAATTCAGATTTCTGAAGGTGAAACTTGAAATTGCCCCAGATCATAAGGTACAGAGTCCCATATGTAACAAATATATGGAACATGTAGTCCAAATTTCCCACACGTGCAATCCTGTGATCAAAGAAACTGTTGAACAATTATTATTATTATTTTTTTTTTTGTCTTTAACAACAGATGAAGTACAACAACCCATATCCCACATAGTGCAGAGCACCTATTTCAGAATATGGGGTCTTTACATCCCAGCAATACTGGGTTATTGATGGTGGAGAAGGAAGGCAATGGGACAAAAGATCTGATTTTAGGGTTCCCCACAGCTGCCCCGTAGTCCATCCAAACTTCTAATAATTCCAGTAAGTCCATAGGTCTGAGAAAAGGTGAGGGAGAGCATTCATGACAGCAACTGCTGAACTGTGGCCCACGCCTTCTACAACCTGTACCTTTCTGTTACCTGGGTGAGTGATTTGTGCCAACTTAGTGATTTAATGCAAGGGCATCTCGTGCAGTGTTTACCTCCAGGTAGAGCCACCAGGTGGGGGCCAGGACAAAAGTACCAACGGAGGCCCATGTGCCATATGTCTAAATATTTAAAAGTTATACACTAAGCTAACACAGTGTTGAATAAAATACATTCCAATCTGCCACACTGATGCAAATGCTTTCCTAAGAAATGGAAACCCAGTTGTAGATTTATAATCCTTAGTCTGCTCAGGGTTCTGTACCCGACCCTGGACCTGAGGCAGCCCTAGTCTCTCTCTCTCCCACGTTTTAGACCCTTTCCTTCCATTTCTGAGCTCTGGTTTTCACTGCAAGGGGCTTCTTCTCACTCATGTGTGAATTCTCCCATGTACACTCCTAGGACCAAGTCACTTATCTACCCACACAGATTCACTGCCGGCCACCCCTTGTGTCCAGGGATATGCAGTCATGGTGCTGCTTGCCTTTGGAAGTTTGGACCCATAGAAGAGGTGCATACATGCCCTTTAAGTGGGTAGAGGCCATCGGGGAAGGGAATACTAGGTTCCTGGCCACTGAGATGAAGTGAGAGGAGAGTCAGAACGGACTCCTCTTTGCTGAGACTCAAGTACATGCTCTAGGCTGGTACAGGGACAGAAACGAATCACTTCCATATCACAGCAGGGCAGTCTAATTACTGTCCTAGAAATAGTGACCCTTTCTATAGAGCTGAACATTTGGATAAAAATTTTGTTGAAGTTTTATGCTCATTAATGGTGTTGATGGAATAAATTATATTTTTACTCTGTGGGAAAGTTGGGGAAGCAAGAATTGGGACCTTAAGTATGTGAACAACTCAGTACCCACTTTTCACCCCAATCCTGTTCTCAAAGGCATAATATTGCAGGTGGAACCCACATGGCAAGAATGCTGGAAAGCAGCAGATGAATCAAAATCCACTGAGTTGGGGTTTCTTCAAAGGAATAAACCCTTTAGAAGAACTTGAGAATCCAGATTAAAAAGAACATTTCATTTCCATTTGTTATATACCTAAAAGTGAATTTTTATTAAAAGCAGATCACATCACTTCAGGAAATTCAGAAAACTATATCTAAATACATGGAACGCAAGATATTCCTCATCAATTTAGATTCTTATAGCCTCATAAAGATAAAATGCAGATGAACTGATTTAGATCAAGCCTTCATTAAATTTTAGAATTAGATTTGGAGTCCCATGTATTGAAATGTGTGGAGTCTGATTCCTGAGCACTGTGACAAAGCCATGAGTGGATAATGATAAAGTGCATCGTTGCTAGAAATAACACAGTCTGCCTTTGGTTTGTGCTAATAAACTATAAGACAACCTAAATTCCAATTTTAATATGAGGAATCCACCTCATTAGAAGTAATCACAAACTCTGTATGTTATCAGCATTTTCATGTGTATTCTTTGGTGAGTCTGAAATATAATTTGCTGTTTATGCTTCTAACGTAAATCTCCAATTTCTGGCACTAAGCCAGAGCTCTAATTTATTTCCATCTTTCCTTATTTCTTACATCAAAAGAGACTGTTGGTTTGAATAACAAACATTCAATCGACTTAGACATGGGGTGGCAGGCAGCACAGGCATTACCTGTTTACCTTTTATTGCCTTTTTTGAATTGGCTTTTCTGGGAACAAAACCAGTAAGACATGATGTTCCTTCATCTAGTTTCTACCCAGGTTATCAGAAGACACCCCCCTCCCCGCCCCATGGTAGGGTAAAGAATTCAGACCAGAAGCGGGCTTCCAACCTAACACTATCATGGATTATTGCTCTGCCGAGTCAGGTAGGACTTGGTTGTCCGTAAGACTCTGGCTTGGGCTGAAAATTGTTTTTGATTCCAGGAGATGCTGCTGCTAACATGCTTGTAACCTGTAGGACAACAGTGTGCCTGGAACGGAACGCACACTCTTTGAGCCACTGTGAAAGTTTGCGAGGGTTCTCCCGCACCCACCTCCCCTTGCTGCCTTGCACAGTAATTGGCCTGATAAAAGGCAGAAACAATTTATTACACCTCGGGTGGTACTTAAAACAAACTTTATTCTCAGGAACAGCAGTCATGTCTACTTGCTGCTGTATATTTTGATATTTCCTCTAAATACTAAGTCTGAATATATTCAAATTGCTAATCACTCAAATTCCCTGCGAATTTCCTGGTTCTCCAGGTTTTCTCTCATGATACTCCATGTAAACACTGTATTTGCAAAGATACATAGATCAGCATCCCTAGAGTCACACGATCACATCAATCTGTGAAAATAGCATGACTTAAAAAATCAAAGTCTCTTAGTACTCTGCCAACAGGCTTTGGCATAATCTTGGCAATCATTTAGACTTTTTTTTTTTTTTTTGCTGTTATAATTTTTTCCCAAGTGGAAATAGTCTCATGTTTTGCAGAAGTTGTCCAAGCTAGTGAACATCAATCCATCTTCCTGGGTACTAAATTCATCAGCTGAATGTATTCAGTCCACAGAGAAACCAGTAAAGTGAGTGTGGAACTGCTCGCTGGCTGCTCCATTCATCTTAAGAAATTGCAATACAAATTCCTGAAATCATTTACGCAGGAATTTTTATTCTTTAAATCTTCCAGTGTTAAAGCAACAAGAAAACACTTAGAATGTCCTTTGGTGGAATCTTATTACACTTGTTATTATATGTAAACTGATATTCTTTGATGCCAGCACGTTCGTTGCCCTTACAGAGAAATCTCTGCACAATGAAACAAAACAGAACCGAAGAGGACAAAATAAAATGTCAGTCTTTGCTGATTCGAATTAGATACATCAACAGATTGTCTGGTAACACAAATTGGCAAGAATACAAAAAATCTACATATTACAGTATTTCAAGAAAAATAACTTCATTTGAATACAAAAGGATAGATACACTTTCTTTTTTTTTTTTTTTTCTCTTTTTTCTTTTTTTTCCTATAGCCACTCTTGGACAGTGGATGTGTGCTTGCACTGGGATAACAGTGCTGCTAAGATATACGGGGTATGACTGGCTTGAGCTTTTGGAGGGGGTTGTTACACATGTGCATTACTAACATCAGACAAAGAAATCTTTCAACCAACAAGGGTTACAGAGCAACGTTCACTAAAGCACAGGTTGGAAGGGGTTCAGGGACTGAAGCAGGCCAATATGGCAGCTTGTAACAGATTTCCTTATACCCACAGTGCACTGCCAGCAAAGAATGCTTCTATTTGGTTGGTCCACACACCGGGCCAGTGGTGCTGGGGCACCCCGCGGGAGAGTAGCGAATGTTTTTAGGTTGCTTGATTTGTTTGTTGTCCTTCCTGTTTCAGGGGCTGTCACAGCCTTTCCGATCGGCAATATGCTCTGCAGCTGGCAATGTGATTTGCGGTGATGGTATCAACAGCTGCCAACTCCTCTGGAGTCAGAAAGTAACAGTCTTGACTCGGGATGTGCTGTCCACGGCTGATAAATATGGCTTAGTTCAGTTAGGCCTTCTTAGTTTGTACACGGTGTTTGAGTGGGGGTGTCTGAGTGTGTGTTTCCTATGTTAGCAGCGAATGCTCGCGTTGCGTTGGCTCCCCCTCCCGGGCGGGTACGCGCCCCGGCCGGTGGCTGGTGGCCCATCTAGAACAGCAGGGGGCTGGCTGTGCCCAGCAGCGCGGCCAGCAGCAGCAGCGCCGGGGAGCCGGGAGGGGGCGCCCCCTGGCCCGAGTCGGAGCCGCAGCTGCCCGCCTCCTCGCACCGCAGCTTCTCGCACAGGATGCCCGTGTACGCGGCCGGACACAGGCAGCGCACGTTGTTGTGGCACGTCCCTCCGTTCTGGCAGTGCAGGAGCTCGTTGTCGCAGACATTCGCTGCAGAACGAGGGGTGGGGGTGGGGCGGGGCGCGGGGAGGAGAAGCAGAATCAATTTAAGTTCATCTAGTACATCGTGTTTTTCAGCTTAAAAAAATCTCTATCGATCTTGTGCTTCCCCCCTCCCCTCCACAAACTAAGCATGTGACTCCAATTTCCAAACGAATGTAGTTCGCTGCCTTTTTTTCTTTTTAATTATCATATTTGTCCTTTTCGTATAGATTTTTGCTGCAATCCTGGATGGTATCATTGTCCATTTCAGGCTATCGAATACGAAGGAATGTAATACTCCTGGTTTGGCAGTATCTTCTCTTCAAAGAACTGGGACCTGTTGTGACCTCCCGGTTTTCTAAAGGGCGAGTGCCCCTTACAAGAATGCAGAGTTTTGAAGCCAGGTGAATGGAAGTTAAAATGCAAAGCAGTATTGCTGAAATGACCAAGAACCTCTAAGGGGTGGGCCATTCTCCCTGCAGGTGATTCCAGCCGCTGCATGCAGGAAGACCGAGCCAACAGGGAAGCACGAGGGGAGAGGGGACCGGTCAGGGGACAGGCAGCATGCTCCAGGCAGGCGGGCAGCCAGATCAGAAGAGAGAAAGTGGTTTTGTGGGAGGAGAGGGAGGAAGAGCGGTCATATTTGCCCCTGACAGCCCTATTAGGATATTCATTGCCTTGTAAATATGGGAAGTAGAGTCCAAGGTTACCTTGATTTCCCCGAATAGTAAAAAATGCGGTGATGAAACCCTGATTACCAAAATTTCACTCTGTCCATCAATTAATAAAATCAGTTTGAATAAATCAAGCAAGCAATTCCAGATACTGCAATTCATTCATGGTCCCTGTCATGTAATTTTCATCTCTAATAATTACTTATTTCAAAGTTCTGGTTATCCTCATTAATTCCATGTCTCCTATTCTTTTAGATAATCAAGGTTTCACTGATTTAGCAGAATGTTAAATAGGACCCAGGGAAATTAAAATAATAACAAAGAGTAAAAGAGCCAAGAACACTTCCCAGCAACATATGCTGCTTAAGCACTTAATATATAGAACCACTCTGGAGTTGGGGGTAGGGGCAGAGCAGAAAAAATAGATTTTTATAAATTATAACATTTTTCATTTTTAAAAAATGTCATGGTCAAATTTCCCCAGGGGTACCACGTGAATTAAACACAGACACACACATACACACACACACACACACACACACACACACACGCACACACTTAATATTACTATCAAGTGCAAAGTATTAAAAAAAAAAACAAAAAACCTCCCAAGTAGTAATTCAATAGAGAATGTTGCTTGTCCATTAATCATGTTCAGCAGTCATGTCACCTTCAAAAGAAGCTTCTTACACACAAATGTGCTAATGCCCTGTGTGCAAATGAGCTGAGGAATGATGGTAGCGGACACTCACAGAGTTCATAACAAAGTGCCCTAAACAAGGCCTTCTTTTACCTTCTTCCACAGTAACTCTTTGGCAACCTCTAAGGCAGCTGCATCACTCACTGGTATAATTTTCAAATGTACCCACATTTGCTGTCTGTAAATGTCAGAAGTGACTATTAAGGCCTACCAAATCCTTGAGGCTCAAAATATTGATATACACGGTAGTGTCTCAGGGGTTCTAATGATTATTTAAGCTACCTCTCATTGGGTGGTAGAAATCTTGAATATCAGACCCAAATGATGGTATTTTATGTGTCATGGTTTAAAAAATGCCAAGATCTGTGGCTGCAAGGCAAAATCTACAAGGGTAGAATGGTTACACCCATGGTCAGAGATGGTTGTTGTTAATTTGAGAAGCATACCTAGGTTTTCAGGATTTTGTTTTGCTTACACTTCAGGAAATATCTGTTTAATTGGGGCTACATGGAATAAACAGATCCAAATAACTGTTTCCATTTAAAGTTAAAGATTCTCAGCATTTCTTGTTCCCGGCAGCAGATTGCTGAATGGGATATTTCCTTTCATTTGGGCACTGGAGGTAGGGAAATATCTGTTCCATCAATATCGATAATTGCTTGCCTTGAATAATTGAGAAGAAATCAATAGTTAATTAAATATTGCTTCCCTTAAAAAAAGAGCTATTTTTCTTCTTGGACTTGAATGTAAATCAGTTGAACAGAGGTTTCTTTCTTTATTTCTTTTTTTTCTTTTTTCAAGAAGCTGGTGATTAAGTTCAGATTCAATACCTTTCCTACATTTAAATAATCTGCTAGTTGATGTTGGGAAGTGTGAGAAATTCAATAAATATGCAAGGAAGAGATGTAACCCAGGATTCATAATACCGTGAATTGGGGATATCTATTTTTCTGTAAGAGGTAAACAGAAAAGAAATCAAACCTAGAATATATTTCATCACTTTACAATTCACTATAAGACATTTTACATTTAGTCTCCCGATTGTGCTATTCAACAAACACAGAACTTCAGCGTATGAACAGCACTCTGTTGGAGTCATGTGCTAGAAGCACGTCTAAACCTAACTACAGATCTTACCTGCTCTTCATACATCTATCCTCCATCTTCATGTCTTTTTGGACCAAATTTGTGATGCTTAACGAATAAACTAGGTGGTTAACAAATATCACTGAGCTCTTCTTCAGCATACGAAGCCTTGTACTGAACACCATGAAAAAGTTTTTAAAAAATATTATAAAGCGTGAACTCTGCTCTTATGGAGTTCAAGTCTGGTTGGGAAGATAAAATATGTACAAGAAGTGATCTAATATTAATTTCATTGACATGCCTTTATTGATTCCATCCATCTCAGCCAACATCTGTTGTGTGCCAGGCACCCTGCTCCAGTCTATGGTTGTAACTCTACCTGCCCTAAAGAAGTTCACAGTTTGGCAGAAAACAAATAAAATGAACATACACAAGTAACTGTGAGACCAAAGAAGACTAGAAAGGAAATATTTGCAAAATGCTAGTGGAAATAATTATTTGGGGGAAGATTAGAGAAGATTAGAAAGGAGATTGTATTTAAACAATGGTGCACTCCAGGCAGATATTGGTTGGAAGAGCATTATGGATGGGGAAGCTGTATGAGTATGGATAAGGAGACAGGGAAGTGCAGAGTGCTGGTTATTAAGCAATTGTCTCTCAACTCTAACCCACCCTTCCTTCTCCAAATTGTCTCCTGGCTTCCACCAACAGGGGGCACTAAAGGCACTGGAGAAGGTGAAGAGATTTCCCTTTTCCCATTTGATGGCTCTTCCTAACATTGTTGCCCCACGATGGCCCTTCATCCCAATAGCAGCATTTGGTCCCAGTGCATAGCTTTACTCAGAACCAGCTTTATCTCACCCTTAGAAGGTCCCTGCACCAACCCAGCAGCATTCCTTCCCTAGAGGTTTGAGCTCAGCTCCAAGGGGCCCTTGCCCATGTTGCAGAAGTACTAGGAGCAGCCAGGCATTACATCTTCTCAGAGATGCAGGTTCCATGTCTGTGCGGTCTCCCCCTGTACTTCTAGTTTCTAATAACCCATCCCCTTCCCTGTAAGCCCTCTGCCTGGGAGTGGTGCTGCTCCCTGCTTACACAGTTACTATCTCTGAGTGACTTCAGGGGCTCTCATTTCTAAATTCCAAAACACCTGTTTAATGATTTCCTTTGATAAATTCTCTCTGTCAAAATGCCTAGTGTGGTTTCAGTTTCCTGACAGGAGCCTGAGTGAGAGATGCATGGGACACGCTAGTGAATGGTGAATGGACTGCAGTGGCTGGAATGTTGGATGTGCAAAGGGAAAATGGAGACTGGAAAGGTAGGTTGTGGCCTGATGACTGTGTAAGCTCTACATAACACACAACACAGCGTTGAAATAACAGGCAATGGGGAGCCATCAAAGACCTATGACCAGGGTGGGGTTTTAAGGGGGAAATAGACAGATGAGGCTTGGCCAGAGAAAGGACAGACTGGAGGCTGACCTTTGCATGGAGCCAGCCATGCAACCCAGATGCTTCAGTACAATGGGCTTGGTCTGGTTAGAGCACTGGGGAGAGAGAAGGGGAAGATTTGGACACAGGTGATTTGAAATGGGTAATTTTCAGTATTTGGATGCATTATAATGTAATTTATTAAGAAATGTAGATTGGAGGAAGACTTCGGTCAGGGATGAAAATGCACCTTTCTTGGACCTATTGACTTTGAGGGGTCTGTAGGCTCTTCTTCAGGGGTCTTGTTATTAGTTGGAAAAATTAGTTAACCATTCAGGAGGTGGGTCATCTTGGAGATACAGTTTTGGAGCAGGAGTGCTGGTGGTCATCACCAAGACCTGATCTTGGTGGAATACACAGCAAGGAGAAATGAAGGCACCAGTTGGAAAACTGAAGAATATCAGCATTTAGGCCACAGGAAGAGAATGAAAGATCATGAAGCACTCTGAGAAGAAGAGATGTCAACAAAATGCAGTGACCATATGAGGGTATAAAATTAAGCCTAGAAGTTTTCCTGCTGTGGTTGACTCTGTCTAGGGATAAACAGACTGGCAGAGTATGAGAGGAAGGGCACTTTGAGTTGGGTGAAAGAACTTGAAAAATAAGCATTTGATTCTTGATTGAATCTGGTAAGAAGGGATTTCAGAATAATTTAAAAAAGGATTGAAGAAATTTAAAGAACTAACATTTCACCGAGGTCTTTGGTTGTCAGTCTAAAGCAGTGGTTTTCCACAGTGGATGACATTGTCTCCCTGCAGACACTTGACGATGTCTACAGATGTTTGGCTGTCACATCTCAGGGCCCGCTACCAGACAGAAGCCAGAGAGGCTGCTAAATATCCCTCAATGCACAGGACAGCCCCCACAACAAAGAATCTCTCTTCAATTAACGCTGATGGTAACATGATGAATTTCTGAATGGGGGTGTCAGCCAGGCAATGAGGAGGAGTTGTCTTTACACATACTAGGCAAAGGAGAATGAAGATGTCTTGGTGATTCTAGGTCACAGAGGATTGTGAGTTTGTAGGTGTGCAGCTTGGGAGTTAGAGGCAACTATAAGTACTTGAAGTTGAAATGTCAGAGTGGATTATCCTTGGAGGGGAGTAAATACAGAAGCTTGGGATCTAAGACAGACCCTTGAGTACTGTTCATAATTAAAGAGTAGGAGAGAGGAACCAAAATCCGCCTTGTCATGTAATTTGTTCTACTTTGCCCCGTTAGAAACAGTAAAATCAGAGCTTGAGGAGACTCCAGAAACTAGGCAAGTTCTAGATGAGGAAACCAAATGCAATTTAGGGAAGAACTAGAGCTAAAATCAGGTCTCTTGATTTGCAGATTACTCCTCTTTACATAGAATAGAACATTCAGGAGAAACGCAGTAAATGGTGGTGTACAGTGTGCACCCTGTGCTCCTCAAGACAATATAATTCACCTCTGTAATCCTCAGTAGGTTGTCACTTGTATTGACCTTCATATTGTATTGTCGGCTGTTCTGCTGTCAGACCACACTGCGCCTAGGTTGAGGTGTTTGTTGACAGGATCGAATCTCACATCTTCTAGACTTCTACCACATTCTAGGAGAGCCCCAAATACCAATCAGCTCAGACATAAAATATAACCAAAAATAGCAGAGGTCTGGTTTGGGAACAGCAAATATGCTGCAAATGCTGCCATTTCCTCTTCCTCCATGGAGAAGACATAGCTACTTATCCACGGCACTCTCTTGCATCACACTTCCGGATTTCTTGCAACATAAGGTTTCAGGCATCCACCACCAGCTGATAGAACTGGCATGAGGATGAGCAGCCATTTACAGTCCTGTCATCATCGCCATCTTGTCTGGCATGTCACTGCAGATTAAAAATCCAACCGGGGAGTTTTTGCAGTTATCACTTCCTTTACTTGGTGCCCTTCTGTGTGGATTTGTCTCAAACGAAAAACTCTGACCTTATTTTGGGAAGTATTTACATTAAACATGTTCTGATTTTTTCCTTACCGCTATTGATAATCTAAGAGTGTGTGACCTCGGTAAACAGGGAAGGTTTGTTTTTCAATCCCTTTTCCAACACTTGATCCAGTATTGGATGCAAATTGCTATTTGCTAGACACCATTGTTTTTATTATGATGCCTTTTATTATGATATCCTTAGATACTGGATAAGCTAATCCTTCTTTGGTAATAGTTTGGCCATATTCTGAAGGATAATTTTACAATTGATAAAAATAATTCATGTATGGTGTGTCCAATATCACACCATATAATCTATAACGCCCTGACATTTCAATATCAGGAATGCTTTCAAGTAGAGTGACCCAAATGATCTGTGGCCCTTGATAGAAAGGTTACAGTATTAATGTTAGACCCGAACAGTTACACGGCTAGAAGATGAAGTGTGGAATCCTGGTGGAAGGTTTGTGGTTGGCAAGGTGTTATAATAGCTCTGATCACAGCTTCAGTAAGCAAGCTACAATGGTAGACAAATAGGCTTCCACAATCGCTATGAGTTTCTAAAAACACTCAGAATTTTCAAAGTGAAAAAACAGGAATGCGCAGCATTTCTTCCTCCCTTTTTCGCTACTTATTTTTTTCTAGCTTGAATAATGAGCCACAGGGATGTAGTTAACTATTCAATTTTTTTAAGTTTTTTTTTTTTTTTTGAGAGAGAGAGGGGGCAGGGGAGGGGTGGAGAGAGAGGGACAGGCAGAGGATCTGAATTGGGCTCTGTGCTGACAGCAGAAAGCAATGCAGGGCTCAAACTCACAAGCCGCGAGATAATGACCTGAGCCGAAGTTGGATGCTTAACTGACTGAGCCACCCAGGCACCCCCAAATTATTCAATTCTTTAACTTTTTTGTAGGTTCCTTGTCATACACATTTCCTATTCCCAAACTGCAATCTCTTGTCAAAATGTGCATTATGAGAGTTTGATTCCTTTTCCCTCTATTAGTCCTTTCTGAAAGGAATGGAAAAGCAGACATAGAGAAGGATCCCTATGCTCAAAATGGGCACCAGCCAGAACTTAATGCTGCTGCTTGCTCTAGTCTTCTTTTCTTTTCTGACCTGAAGGGTCACTTATTCCCGTTATGGTCATGATGATCCATTACATTACAAAAGGGAAGTTTTCTTTTCTCTGTTTGGGTCTTGTTCAAAGCTATACATTTAGGTTCACCCTGTCAGTGAGTTGCTATGCTTGAGCAATGCTGGGTCTGTATTTATAGACTTGAAAGTTTCTCTTTTTGGCTTTGTCTCAGGCACTTCAAGGGATCGATGCAATGTGTTGCCATGACAGCCTTCCTTGATGGTTGTATTAATAAAGTGACCTCTACCTTCACCACCTGAAACAAGCCCAGGATTGCCGAGGGAAAGATGTTCCAAATTGTTCCCGTCCTTTTCAAAGAAACGTCAAAGAGTGAATAACCTCTACCAAACAGGCTAATAACAAAGGCATGTGTGAAACATTCAATTCTGATTTAGACATTTGAGATTTTGTGGCAGGAAGATGAAGAGCTATGATTATGACCCATTTATTCAGCCTTGGTGGCTGTTATACTAACTTGTGAGCTGGGAGCTATAAAACTGAACCTACAGGTTAGCTCCTGGGGTATAGAAAAAACTTTGCAGACCATGGTCTAATGGGCTTTTTTTGAATTCTGGGTACTCTGACTGCATTTCCCTCCATCTCTTCTCACTTGTGTCTGGCTATGACTGGTACATGTATGGCGGAGAAAACATTAAGAGGCATGAAACATGAGTTTTGGTTCTGACTAGCCATCATTATGCTGTGAGGCTTTGGACATATCATGAAGCCACTTAGTGACATCTATCCATCCATCCATCCATCCATCCATCCATCCATCCATCCACACATCCATCCATCCATCCATCCATCCATCCATCCATCCATCTATCCATCCATCCATCCATCCATCCACACATCCATCCACACATCCATCCACACATCCATCCATCCATCCATCCATCCATCCATCCATCCATCCACACATCCATCCATCCACACATCCATCCATCCATCCATCCATCCATCCATCCATTCATCCATCATCCCACCAGTCACTGTTCTCGATGATGGGCACATAGCGGGAGCCAGGTGGACAATGCAGCTGCTTCTGGGGAGCTTACATTCTGATGACAGCTACAGAGTTAGGGGAAGAGTTTGACATAGGTATTTCTAAAGTTCCCTTGAACTTTATGATTTGCATGCATATTATCATGGTAAGCCTATTGTCTGAAAAGGCAAAAAGTGAGGAATTCCTCTTCTTTTTGATGAAATACGTGATGATTGTTGGACGTCTCCAGTATTAGTCCTGGTGATGACTCAGGTGGCTTTTTTTGCTTGACTGTTTTTGCTTGTCAGTCTTGTCTAGTGCAGGAATAGTTTTTCTCCTGACTTGTACTATAAGCATGAGATGGTATGAAGAGAATGAGGCAAAGAGAACTTGTGATTCAAGACTGGTCTCTGTAGTTAATGGGCTGCGTGAATTGGGGAAATCGTTTAACCTCTTTGTGGCTCTCTTTCCTCATTTCTGAAGCAAGAGTAATAACGCTTGTCCTGTTCACCCACCTCACAGTTGTTGGGACCCTCAAGATAAATTATGTGGAGGTGGTTTAAAAAAATATAAAACATAACCTAAGTATATTTTGTTAATGTTCAGTACCTTTCCAATCCCTGCCAAGTGTTAGAAGCCCGGGTTGAAGAGTGAGCTGTTGCTTCTATCTCTGCCAGATGAGGATTTCATCACTACCTATTCAATTCAAGGCACTGAAGTGAAAATGGAAGCAAATGTCCTCCCTCAAAGATGCATCTATGTGTCCCCTGTGGGGTGAAATGTGCAGTCCTTGAATATTTATTTATATCCAACTGTTGTGTACTCCACAACAGTTCTGTGAGTTGGCTTGGGTGCACAGTTCCCGTCTGTTCAAAGGTGACTTGTGTACTCACAATGTGCCTTCTCGGGTACTGATCAGAGTACAGAAGGTGTGTTTTCAGGGGAACAGGGAGGGTACCACCCCACAGCCCACCTTTAGCCTCTGCTTTGGTGAGGCAGGGATAGATACAGATGCAAACCAGGATCTAGACTGCAACGTGGAGGCCATCCATTGGAAACATTTTTGCCTTCCTGCTCTCAGCCTACCTTGCGTGCTGCATCTCTATCCATCTGGGGACAGTGGTGCTGGCGGCACAATGCCCGTGTGACAGCATCCAGTCTACTTGGTTTCGGTGTAATGAGGCCAAGGAGCAGAGCTGAAGGGGCCGTCGGGAACAATGTGGGAGCTGTCAGCTGGGTGCTCAGACATGTGTGGGTAATGAAGTACAGCAGGTTCTGACATCAGAGAGAAGCCGTTCTATTCATATTCATCTAATCTCAAGGCACTGATTATGGGAGTGACACTTGCTCTTGTCCAGTTCAAGGAAACACTGCTCAAAACATCATAAAAACAGCCACGTTCATTTTGAAGGAGCCTATGTTTGCAGCTTGCAGCAACACAGCCAGCGTGAGAGAAATCACAGATGACTCCAATGCAGGAGCGAGAGGCGCTGCCCAAACACCCCCCAAGTTTTCAGCTTCTGCAACCACCCCCTCCAAAAAAAAACCCTTCGCTGATGTTGAGAAAGAATTAATTCACTGAGAATCCCACAAGCCAAAGGCTGGGTATCTTTTCCCAAAGCGATCACTAATGATGTATTGAAATCCTATTTAGGTCAACACCTTCAGACACAGACACAGGCAAGGTGCTCAAAAGACCGTGCTGAGAAATCACACAGTTTCTCATCTGGTATCAGAAAACACACTTGTCTAGTTTAATAAAAAGGTGCAGCCTCTACTCTTTTGCCCGAGGTGAAAGATGGCTCCTGTTGGGAGGCTTAGTCACACACGATGCAACACACATCAGGGTCTAAACCACCATTTCAAAGGGCATGACGCTATGTCAGGAGGAAAAGCAGCACAAATGTTTATCCAGCATGATCTCCATAAGCACAGACATACACCCCTACGCGTGCCCTATGTAATACAGACCTTAGAAGAAGTACTAGAACAAACTGTACCAAAATGCGACCAGTGTTTATCTCTGGCTGGTGGGAGTATGGGTGATTTTAGTAATTTTAATTTTCATCTTTAGACTTTTCACTTTTTGCAAATTGTCTAGAATATATAGTCCTTTGAAAGTATTAAAAATGTTAATAAAAGGAGCTATTGTTACTTGAGAACATAAAAGGCATCTTTTACAGAGATGATAAAGGTGATTCATGTAAGAAATGATCCGTGTGACCAAATTTTGCCACATTTCAGTATTTGTGCTATTCATATATATTTCTAGTCAAACTGCTGGTTATCTTAAATGTTTCCAAAAATTATCTTGGAGTATGTTAACTAACTGGGATTTAAATAAAAACTTGAAACTACAAAAACAAATTATCTCATAAAAGAAAAAAGAGTTCCTACATAGCCCCACAATCCTAAGAAGGCCGCAAATGTTTTCACTCATGTGTGGAATTTGAGAAACTTAACGGAAGACCATGAGAGGAGGGAAGGGGAAAAAAATAGTTTCAAAAGGGAGGCAAACCATAAGAGACTCTTAAATACAGAGAACAAACTGAGGGTTGATGGGGGGAAGGGGAAAATAGGAGATGGGCGTTGAGGAGGGTACCTGTTGGGATGAGCACTGGGTGTTGTATGTAAGCGATGAATCATGGGAATCTACCCTGAAAACAAGAGCACACTGTATACACTGTATGTTAGATAACTTGACAATAAATTATATTAAAAAAAAAAAAAAAGAAGGCCCCAAGCACTGAGATTCCTTGCCTTGCCAAAGACTAAACAGTGCCAGGTATGGATGGAAGCTGTAGAACCCTTGGGGTTAAAGGGATCTGTAGCCTGAGGGCCAGCTCACTGCTAACCGGTGCAGATGATACGAAATGCATGGACATTCTTGTATTGGCAGATCACAGTGATGACTGTAACTGAATTCTCCACTACCATCCCAGTATAGGGGCTCAGAGTCCAGCTTAACTGCCCTGGAAGAAAACATATTTCATGTGCCTTGAGCCTGTGGGAGACTCTTATGGGCTCCCCTTGTATGTGTCTGCACCACATCTAACATGCTCACTGTGGTTATAAGTCAGTAATGGGCACTGTCCCTGGCACCAAACTGATGCCCGATAAATTATTTACTGAACATGTAAATACACTGTGTCTTTTGTTCTCTGCCTTTTTCTGAACAGTGGGCATATATCTATTTTAGTAGACAGACAAGTAGATTGGTAGATAGATATTGATACACATGCATATAAAGCTTATCGGCTGGAATGGGAAGTGGAGGTAACTTTCCCTTAATGGCCTCATTTTGTTTCTGGGCAGTAGGAGGTAAGACTAGCTCCTGAGCTCAAGGAGACAGAGAGAGGTAAAGTGAGACATTGAAGGTAGGGCTGGAATATTTGGTAGGGAGTAGGACAGGGAAGTAAGACAGGAAGCTAACAGGGGACACCTGGCAAAAGTGCTGAGCAGCTTTGACGTTCCAGCTCAGCCTGCATACCATGACTGGTCAGGCCTTTCCTGCTTTCCTGATGGAGAACACTAGAAGGAAAGGCATGGTGACTTATTTGGGGTTTCTTCCTTCGATGATACAGTTTATGCCTGGGGAAGGGATGGAGGGAGGTGAAGAAGCAAGAGTGGCCACCTGAGCTCAGTCATCAGAAGCACCCCCTTCAATTTTCATTAGGCAAAATGGATTGGCCCTTAGTATCATCTTGGCATGTGAGTAACCCAAAGGTGGAAAAGACATGGCCCTAAAGGAAATTAGTGGCTTTCCTTTTTTTTTTTTTTATAATTTTGTTTTAATGCTTATTTATTTTTGAGAGAGAGAGACAGAGTGCGATCAGGGGAGGGTCCAAGAGAGAGGGAAACACAGAATCTGAAGCAGGCTCCAGGCTCTGAGCTGTCAGCACAGAGCCCAAGGTGGGGCTTGAACTCTTGAACTGCGAGATCATGACCTGAGCTGAAGTCAGACGCCCAACCGACTGAACCACCCAGGCGCCCCTCTTTTTTTTTTGTTTTGTTTTGATTGGAAGGTGACTACACAAATTCAGAACATAGGCTAAAAAAACATCCAGATGGAACTGTTCTATGTGGAACTAGGATGGAGGTGATACACCATCACAGGCATATGGAAGAATGCAGGTAAAAGGATTTGGTGTTCTTTGAAATGATGAGGGAATTGTGAAAGACAATCCATATAGCCTCATTCCATGCTGAAGGCAAATCTGTAAAACAGTCCACATTCTGAGGAGAAGGTAGAGCAATACTACAGTAGGCCTTTGATATTTGGCATTAAGAATCCAAGTATCTGTGACTGAGAGGAGATAATTGTGTCATTAATTCACATGCATTTTTTTTTTTGAGACAGAATTTCAATGCCTTTGAGCACTGTGTAAAGCTAAAATATAATTTGAGGTTCCTGTTTGTCAAGCTATAGCTAAATGACTCCTTAGAGACTTAATTTTTCCTATATATATTTGGCAGGAGTGTTCTAAATATGGTCTAAGCCCTCTTAGGATTTTTAAACAGCAGGGATATTTAAGTATGAAAAATAGCTACTGAAATCACACAGCAGTAACTTTTCTTAATGATTTTTTTTTTTTTTTCCCTGAGAATCACTGTAATTCACTCTTGTCTGTTGTGGCCTTGCTGTCACCATAACCACCTCCTGACAATGTCGAACGAAGTCTTGGGAGGTGATTTTATAATTGGATGAAGCAAAGCCATTTCCCTGTTAATGCCAATGTCAAACCAAAATGAATTGGTGTCAATAAATTCAAGGTGAGGAAAACAACATTATGGAATCAAGAGAATGTGCAGAATGATGACAGGAGTCATTTAGGGATGCCAAGCTCCAAGTAAAAATGACTGCTAATTTTCAAAAATGTACTTGCTACTGCATCAGGGACCAAACATTTAAGTGTTCTAAAGTACATTAACAAGGTTCCAAGCAGACAAGGGGTTACAATTATAGATGGGTCATAAGCATATCTTTTCAATAAAGTCATTGGTGACCCATTGCAGTTCACATTGTCCTTTCCCATTGATAAAGTCCCAAAATTTGAACTGCAAAATTTAGTATTTAACTGTTTACTTTGGTTTTGTCCAAAGGCCTAGGTTCGAATACTGACATCACCACTCATGGCTGAATTTCTGAGCCTCTATTTTTTTCATCTGTAACAGAGGCCATCTCATAGGGCTGTTGTGAGCATGAGAGATCATTCAACTCAATGATTATTATTAAGAGTTTTGTAAGTGTGGGCTCTGTTCAAAGTCCTGCAATAAAAACATAGACTGGGAGAGCCACAGGAATGGTGTTTATTTTTGTAGGTCAATATATTCCTTGGATAATGTAACTTCACATAGGGTATGTTCTTGTGTCTTCTAGTTCACTTTAATCATTAATAATTTCTAGCTTCTGGGGCACCTGGGTGGCTCAGTTGGTGAAGCATCTGACTTCGGCTCAGGTCATGATCTCACAGTTTGTGAGTTGGAGCCCCGCCTCGGGCTCTGTGCTGACAGCTCAGAGCCTGGAACCTGCTTCAGATTCTGTGTCTTCCTCTCTCTCTGCCTCTCCCCTGATCGTGCTCTGCCTCTCTCCCAAAAATAAATAAACATTAAAAAATATCTGAATAAAAAATTGTTTCTAGCTTCTTTGGGGCTTAATAAATACCTGTTGATTTAAAAAAATCATCTTTCCCATCTACAGTTCCTTACACAGAAAAAACAACTCTTACCCATTGAAAAGAAGATCTGTTTGCTCATTTTTCTTTAATGAAGAGAAAGAGGGACAAAGCGTGTTCTGAGGAAAATGTTTTGGTAAGACAGGAATGCTAGACTAGCTCATAAGTAACTTAAATAATTCTGTGCAACATTACTTTTACCAAACCTAAACTTCAAACATGATGCAGAAGGTAAAGTTACTCAGTTCTTTCTTAACATCCAAGGGAATCTTTTCTTAATAGGTTAATAAAAAGGTGTAGGGATGAGAACAAATCCAGAGTGGATGATTTGAAAAGGGGAAATACAGTCATTGCAGGTATAGAGAAGGACATTTTAAGTCTTCTTACATGCATAGCTGTTGTGTCTCAGGAGAGAGGTGAGCTAGTCAGCTTGAAATCAAGAGGCTAGCAAGCGACGTGTGTGAGCTGTGCCTTCTGGGGCTTTCAGATTCAGAGGCAGAAAGAAAAAAAAATATAGCAATTGGTTTGGATACAGTTGGGAGGCTGTGAACATTATTTAAAACACAGTGAAAAGATGTTAGCCCTCCTCTTTGAAGCAGACTAAGGCACACCCAAAGTTAGATTAAGCAGGAATGAATACGATTTGGGTGGGCTGGTTAAAGAGAAATCACACAAGAGCCTTTGAAATATACCTTGTTCTTTTTTTTAAAGTTTTTTCTTTTTATGTTTATTTATTTATATTGAGAGAGAGAGAGAGAGAGAGAGAGAGAGAGAGAGAGAGAGAGAGAGAGAGAGAGAAAGCGCATGAGCGGGGAGAGGCAGAGAGAAAGAATCCCAAGCAGACTCTGCACAGCCAGCCTGGAGCCTAATACGGGGTTGAAACTCACGAACCATGAAATCATGACCTGAACTGAAATCAAGAGTTGGACGCTTAACTGGCTGAGCCACCCAGGTGCTCTGAAAAAATCTTATTCTAACACGTTTCATTTTCTTGGACATTTATTATTCTTTTTTTGAATATACCATAATTTTATATTAATAAGGAGTTATTCTA
Source organism: Felis catus (assembly GCF_018350175.1). Classification (NCBI taxonomy): domain Eukaryota; kingdom Metazoa; phylum Chordata; class Mammalia; order Carnivora; family Felidae; genus Felis; species Felis catus. The sequence continues at coordinate 91,556,145 of NC_058375.1, read as the reverse complement.
GACTATCGACGGGATTTTGACTGTTTTGTTCCTCGATGCATGTGTGATGCCTAGAACCATGCCTAGTACCCGACTGTATTCAGTGGATGCCTGAGTATTCTCAAGTGAATGAATACATGAATTTCATAGAAAAAAGTCATATATCATATCCATTCCTCCCTTTCTACTTCTAACCTACCTTCCCACTGTGTCTATTCTCTCTCCCCAAATCAAATGTGCAGAAGTGCTATGGCCAGATTGAACTCACAGAGCTTACATGATACCCCTCGCTCACTGGGTAATGTTGTAGTCAGAATCCTTCACAATGTGCTGGGAATCTCCCTATCGTCTGTTTTTACTCCCCAACATAAACTTTCCAATGTTGGATAATCTACTTACTGTCCTAAACACATACATATGCACAAGACAAACAAAAATAAATTATAATTAAGATACCTTTGCATATGTCACTTTGCCAAATAATTCCACTGACCTGGCAGGATAGCTATTATTATTATTATTATTATTAATTATTAATTATTATTATCATTATTTCCATTTTATGGGAGATGCGTGGATTTTACCCAAGCCCCACCAGCAACCCAGCAGCAGAGGCAGGACTAGAACTTAGGCCTCTCTGGCCCCAAGCACCATTGGTCCATTCTGACCTCCTGTTCCTTGGCTGCCACATGCTGGCCCCTGAGTCAGAGCCTCTACTCCTGGTGTGTCCTTTCCTAAACTCACACCCATCTTTAAAAAGCCAGTTCATGGACAACCCCACCATGAAGATTTCTGTTTCAGCCTTCAGACACCAGTCCTGCCTTTGATGCCTAAGATCTAGATCTAGACATAGATCTAACTCTAACTGTAGATAGAGTTTGAACAGCCTGGATTTAAACCTTGGTTCCACCAAATACTTGCTGGATGATCTTATGAAGTCGCTCAACCAATCTTTGTTTTATTCACAACAGGGAGCTAATTTAATACCCGGTATCCACTTCATAGGACTGTTATATATGTATTAAAGGAGTTAATACATATAAGGCAGCCACCACAGTGCCTGACACACAGAAAATCCTTCAGTAAATGCCAAGGTTTATTTGACTCTTCAAAACTTACAACGAACACCCCGTTTCCACATGCATTTCTTGTCTCCTCCGTGAAAACACATGCAATTTGAGGGTAGGGCATTGTCTTGTACCTCTTTTCTTTGTCTGCACTGAGCAGCATGGGGTGCTTTGCACAGAGTGGAAGTCTAAACATTATTTCTTGAGGGCAGTGAACATCTCTTATCTTTGTATCCTAAGCACCTATTCTACTGCCTGGCACATAACAGGAGATTCTTCTTGGTATTTTGTTTTTTTTTCCCCCCCTTCTCAAGCAATTCTGCATTCCTAAGATCATGTGAGAGTTAAATCACTCTTGAGAATATAACTGAAAATAATCTGGTTTCATTACTGACTCCAAATAGTAGTTTCAGCAATGTTCCTTTCCTCTGTAGTTTTTAATACCTTTTGTTTCTGTTTCTTTTAATTCTTTGGAGTGAAAGCAGCAAAGACAGGGGGGCAGGGAAGGAGAGAGGGAAGGGTGATGCAGGGTTGGGTTGATCTGGAGGGAACCCCACACCAGAGATGTGGTGCTGGCCCTCCTTGGGGTGGGGGTGGAAGGTCTCCAGCTCTCCTTGTTTGGGAGTATGGATTGCATTTAAAGTTTAAAGCCTTCCAAAATCTTAAATTAAAACTCTAGCTCAGCTTTAGCCTCTATCCTGGCTATTTTATTCCAAGGATGAGAAGGATGAATGCGTCACATGTACTCCCTATAAAAAAAGTGCAGAAGGGCAAACAGGTTTTTCACTCCACAAATTCAACTTTCCGACTTCTCCTTAGGCCAAAGCCAAGACCCTGACTCCAATGAACACGTTTCTTCGCACTGGATGTGCTGCTTGGTATGCTGTGTGATCCTACGTGGGTCAATTTATCTGGCTTTATTGTCCAGGGTTCTAATTGTTTTGTACCAGTTGCTCCGTGTAGGTCTCTCAGTTAATCTAAAGTTCTTTGCTCCACTCACCCCCCTTCCTCTGGGTTCCTGCTACCTGTCACTGCTGCAGTAGACCTTTCATCTGTGTCCAGGTCACTCATTTCCATGCAATGCTTGCTTTCTACACCAGGTGCCCTTAACTAGTCACATCTTCTGAATATCACTTCAGTGTATTAGAATGTTTTAGGCAGGTCTCTGACCTGTTCAATCAGGCAATTCCTTTGTGGTAATGATTGTTGGTTATAAATCTTTGTGCTTGTCAAATGCCCCTACAGTGTTTAAATGCTCTAATCTAAAGGTGCGCCTGTGGCTGGCCTGGCCTCATCAAGACAAAACCGGGCAATTTATAAATAGATTGCAAAGAAAGAGAAGAATCATGAGGGTAGGGTGTGGGAAACAGAGGTTTTCTGACAATGTAATCATTTTCCCATGAGAATTCTTGGATTTTTTTTTTTGTCTTGGCCTAAAGCTTAAATATCTAAAAATGTCTCAATTAATATTATGGGTTGTTAGTGTGCCGTTTTAATTCATCAATTCTCTTTTGTGGGAACAAGTATAAAAAGAAACCCAAGGAAACAAAGTTACCATCAATTAAAATTGTGTCTTCTTTTTTCTAGTATTACATAACTAATAAGATGAAAGTTTATGACAAAAACTCAGTCAGTAAAGAAGAATCATGCCAAAATTTCAAATAAATGAGTTTGTATGACCAAACTACATGATATAGATCTTCTTTACAATGCTAACATCAATAGATCCTTAACTATATGGCCAAAAGCAATTATGTGAGAATAATGTGAAAAGACTGAATGGCCACATGAAAAAGTAAAGGATTTCCAGTGATTTCCAGCCTTTATGAATTTATTTCCTAAGAAGCACACAACAAATTCCTGTTGACGATGGGTACTTGCCTAATGGCATTAAAGTGTGTCATCAATACGCACTAACCAGGCTGGGAATCTAGTCCAGGACATCCTTGATTGGAGACCAGTCAAGACACAAATGAAGACCTGAGCTGGCTGGCATGGGGAGAAAACTAACTTCCTGGTTTGTCTGATGGATCTGAGAGATCGCTGGAAGTCACCTGGTATAGTTTGCCTCTAACCCACTCTTTAGGAGAAAGGGGAAAGGCTATGATGTCATACAAAGCTGGGTCACATTTTGGTTCTTCAGCTCTTCAGCTCACTAGTTGTGGGAACTTGGGAGGGCAAGTAACCTCCCAGATCCTTCCAACGTTGTAAAACAGGCACATAATGTTTTCCCAGCAGAGTTATTTCTGAGGGTGCAAATAGAGACTGCATATAAAAAGCTTACCAATAAATGGTAACTATTTTGATTACAGTGAGGTCTAAATGAGATATAATTGTCTATGAAACATCTGTCAAATAGCAAGAGCTTCTTCAATGTTAGTTCCCCTTCTCCTTTTAAGAAATTGAGAAAATCTCTACACAGTCTCTCTTCCTGTTTGGTAACTTAAAAGAAAAGCACATGTTGATATGTCATTTGATGTATCATTTGGTCAGGGCGGGGGAGGGGGGGGAGAGAAGGGGGTTTAGTCAAACCACGATAATAGCAAAAGCTAACATTTATTTATTGAGCATTATTGAGTGCTTTTCATGCATTAATGTATTCGATCTTTTTAAACAATCTTATAAGGTAGGTATTCTTATCCTGATAGTTTTATTGTAGATGGAGAAACAAAGACTCAGGGAAGGTAAATCATGTATCTAAAGTCACATAGGTAGTGGGTGGCCAGAGCCTGGGATCCCACACAGTTTTGGGGACTTAGTCACTTTGTCTAATCTCTAGGCATTACATTAATATGCTGGAATGCTGTGACAACTACTACTTGTGTCCCTCTGTTTCCTTCTCTACTAAACAGAAACCAGTACAGCCTAACTACAAGGCATCCAGGTGGTGAGGGCAACAGAGAACAGAAAATACAAAGCTGTGTTGCAGACCACCTCAAAATTTAGATTTAACACTGAGTTTCTCAGCAAAGGCAGGCACAGACTACAGTAGGTCGTGAATCCATCCACTTTCATTACTTGCTTTGCTGCCAATCCAGTTCACGCCACCAAAGCCTTCTGCCTAGACTACTGTGGCCGTGTTCGCTCGAACCTCGCCCTCTCTCTTTGCCCCCTCTACCATTCATTGCTCTCACTGTAGTCACAATTATTTATTATTTTTTAATTGAACCCCCCATATCATGTCACTCTACTGCCTAACATCCACTGTGCTTAGAAGAAAAGCCACACCTCTTCTCCTGGCCCTTCAGGGACAGGTGAATCTGGTGTCCAACTCCCTCTCCCACCTCATCTCAGACCCTCTTCCTCTGATTCACCGCACCACACTTTCTTCTTCCCACTTTCTGAACTGGACAAGCTCCTTCCTGCCTTTCTGCTTTTGCAGGACGAATTTCTTCTTCCCTGGAATACTCTTCCTTCAGAACTTCCCACAGTGGGCTCTTCTTGACACTTGGGTCTCAGCCAAAGTGTTACCTTCTCAGAAAGGCCCTCGATAACCACCTGTCTAAAATGGTCTACACCCACTGTTCATTCCTTGCCTTACTTCCCATCTGCCTCACACCAGCATATGAGCTCTGGAGAGCAGGGGCTGTGTATGTCTTCCTATTACCATACCTTCAGCACCCAGAACAGCGCCTGGCACAGCATTCGTGCTCAATACATGTTCAGTGAATAAAGTGAAGGCATCTATGGCTTGTTTCACCTAGTATCCTTCCTTTAAGGACCTAAAACTATGATGGCAATACTGGATTTTGTGGAAGCTCTCCTGGCTGAGATGGATTTTAATTGCTCTCCTACTCCAGGATTAGATAAACTCTTCAGACTTTCTGGGCTTTAAGGCCCGATGATACCTCTAGAACACAATTAGCACTCCAGGCCCTCTAGAGTTACGTATCATGTGATATGTCACAGCAGTGTCGTTTTATGCAGCCCCCCTCCAGCAGAATATTATGCACTTGGCAATCTGGTAGAAAATTCTCCTCAGAGAAAAGATCATTCCTCATGATGGATGAATAGCTTCCAACACCAGTTTCCACAGTTAGGCTACCTCCTAATTTCTAGTTCAGTATAAAACTGAGAGCTGAAGGATGTGGCTGCTTTTGAAAGAAAGAAAGAAAGAAAGAAAGAAAGAAAGAAAGAAAGAAAGAAAGAAAGAAAGAAAGAAAGAAAAGAAAAGAAAGAAAAGAAAAAGAAAAGAAACAAAACTATCAAATGATTACAGCTATTATTTCCATAGAACTGCCTTTTCCCCCAGCAATACAGCTAAGATGCTAGGAATATAAATATTTGTAAGAAGTCAATATGAAACCACGGGCCATAGAGGAAATAATTTCATATCCCAAATAGGAACTATTGGATTTCTTTGTGAGATTTAATTGCCAAAGTTATTCCAAATGGTAAAATCTGTCCTGCCTGATAAATTATTATCATCTCACCTCTTTATGAGTAACAGAGCAAAGGAGGGATGTCATGGTAAAAGAGGCTGCTAATGACCCGAGAGTGCACTCCTGGGAGCTGCCAGCTTGGCCCTGTGCAGGGGCATGGCTTAGTGGCATGGCACCGGGCAATGAGGCAAGCGTCATGACGAGAGCCAGGGCTAGCCATCTGTGACGCTGAGATGTGTCTCAGCCTGCACGGTCATTGTGCTGAGAACTGTGTTTTGAGGTTTTTCTCTCCTGGCAAAGCAAATTGTTTTCTACTCTCAATGTTCCAAAGACACAGAAAAGAACAAAGAGCAAAATCAGAAAAGACGAGCCACCACTATACTTGAACCCATTGATGCATCTCTGCTCCCCTGGTGTACCTCTGGCTAGCTGGGAGGCAGGGACCCTGATTTGTGGTTTTAAATCTCTCACTGTCAAATCCACAAGCAAATGATTTGCCCTGGGAGTACCTGGTTGGCTATGTCTGAAAATGCTGCTGTGAACCCTTTCCTTCAACATTCCCAAACTGTGTATTGGAACAGCTCCCTTGTGCCAAGTTCTGGGTTAGAGCATTCCATCCCCAAAGGTGTTCTAACAAATTATCCCCTGCTGGCTTCCCACTAGCATCACTGCATAATGGGTTTTGTCAGAAGAAACTAGTGGGGAGGCTAAGGCCTACCCCCATCTGTAAGGAATCATTAATCTTTATTGTGAATAATTTTGCAAGACTTGACTAAATAGAAAAAAGCTCAAATTGAAAGTGTAGTTTTTTATCTTGGCAACTTATTTTCCACTCCTGCCTTGCCTCTGTCCCCCTCCTCCTCCTCTGCCCCCATTCCTTTCCTTTTCTCAGGCTGACATCTATGTATACTGGCAAGGGTATTTGTGAATACTCTCCAACAGCAATGAATGCAGAGAATGGGATCTTCAGAAAGTGTATATTTTACTTTGCAGCTGAATGAATGGCATAACCTGAAGCTGGTAGCCTCTGTGTTCAGAAAACAACACAACACAACAGAACATGTTTGTTTTTTAAACAAAGTTTTGGGTTTTACAAAGGACATAGGAATAAAGTTATCCTAAGTTTAAGACTCAGACCAAATTTATCCAATTTCTAACTCACTCTTCTTAAACAATGTATCTTTGCAAAGTTGCCTTAAAAAAGGCAATAAACTGCTCTAACCATGTTGTCTTCAGTACAATTCAGGCAATAATAGATAGTGTGAGCCACTGCTAACTAAAAATCCAATAATGACATTTTTTAGAGGCCAAAGAGATTAATAAAAATAATCAAACAATATGCATTGAGGATGACTTTAAAAAAACATCTTTCTGCTCAGTCGGTTAAGCATCTGACTTTGGCTCAGGTCATGAGCTCAAAGGTTGTGGGTTTGAGACCTGCATTGGGCTCTGTGCTGACAGCCAGGAGCCTTGAGCCTGCTTTGGATTCTGTGTCTCCCTCTCTCTGCCCCTCTCCTGCTCGTGTTCTGTCTCTCTCAAAAATAAATAAACATAGAAAATTTTTAAAGCAACATCCGTCCTGTCTTGATGCCTTTTGAAATTATAGAAAGTACAGCAAAATTAGGCAAAAATTGAATCATATTCCTTTGTAAGAAATAACACTTCCAATTTGAAAGTAAAGTTTACATCTAACAAATAGGATTCTATATATAGGAACATTATAGAAATTGGAATGATAAATTTGGACCACTAGTTTTTGGCATGCAAAAATGTTATGCAAGAACCCATCATATGGAAACTATAACTATAGTAATAGTAATGGTAAGATATTACAGATTTATATTCTTTTTTTTTTCCTTCCAGAGTTGTTCAAAAAGGGCTCAAAAAGGCCATCAGGCTAACTTTTCAGTAACTGTTTCATGAAGACTATTAATTTGTGAACTAACTGAATTTGGAGGTCTTTAAAAGAGGAAGCTGTGGACCCTTTGCTCATTTCTGTCCGTGTCATAAATGATACCTATGTTTTAGTTTTAAGCCAGATGGTCAATGAAGGCAGTGACCTCAGTAATAGCCAATGTAATTACCTACTTTATTTTCACTGAGAGTGAAACTTCATTGAAAATAATTTTGTCTCTCAGTTTATTTATAGTGAAAAGTGCTTTTTACCTTTTGAACTTTAAGACTACTGGGCTGACTATAATGGCTGGAGATCTCCTTTAATCGTCTCTAATGGCTTCAGAGCAGGATGAAGTTAAATTTAAAATGATATAGAGTTCTTTGGCTTCCCCCAGATTGGCAGTACCTAATTTTAGAAGGCTGCCAGTGGAGTGATAGAACAGTGGAACCAATGTGCCATCCCTATTAATCTGACTAACAGATTTAAAGTAAGGGGACTTTTTATTATACTGTGTTTTTTAATATTTGACATCAGACGCATAAGGAATAACACTCCCAAACTTCCATATGAGGACAGATTCTTGGGCTATTAGGGCAAATGAGGTCAACTTTTAAAAGGAAACTGAAACTTTTCCTTGAATATTATGAATAAAAACATACCATCCCGGGCATGGGCTCATTTTCTAATGTCACAAAGGAGTCTGGGATAGATAAAAGTCTTCAGAAAAATTTCCTTACACTACTCACAACACAAAAAGCCAAGAAATTAATGTTCTGTTTCCTTAGATATTATGGCGAAGTATTAGATTCATAATTTTCTAATACTTTAGGAAGGCGAACACATCCTCACACTACAATATCATAAGTCTATGGATATAAATAATTTATTCTGGCAGCTTATGTATGATTCAAACTGTAATATTTATAAAAGGATGTTGCAATTTTCTTGTTACAAAAACTTAATAAAAGATAAATTATTGTTAAATAACCCCCAAACAAAATAATCTATTTGCCTCTAAGAACATTACATGAATAGCTGATAGACACATGTATGTCATAATTAAGCATGATATTAAACAATATTCCCAAATTTTGTTAATTGAGCATAGCACATTCAAAGTAAGCATTTGAATGAGTGCTCACATCTATGTATATCTACAGCACTGAACACAGCACTGTGCACATGAATAAATGTGAAAGGTGCAAATGGAATTCAAATGCACTGCTTCCAGACTTTTCCAAATATGTGCTGCCATAAAGTATTGGATAGAGGATTTTGTACCAAAAGAACCAGAAATTCATACTGGAAAATAAACTGAGTGATAGATGTGCGGTGTTTTCTTTCCAATCTGGATGCTGCCTGCTGGCCTTTATTTCTCTCCAAGAATGCTTTTCTAATGAAGGAGAACAGCCTGGAACAATTCTAAGTGCACGCATCTAAAACGGCACAAAAAGAATTGCGCTAGCCATACAGCCTGAGGCTTGAGATTTGTATTTTCCTCAAATGATACATCTTAGATGTGCCAGTAATTAGATTTGTGATAGAACAAAAAGGAAGACATTTTGTATGCAGAATTTCTGCAGACAGATTATTAATTCATCTGTACCTTGAGTTACACAGCACACAGTACTCCAAATGTGTAAATCTGTGGACCTACAACTTAGCATTCCAGTGCGATCTTACAGAGAACAGTTGCATGCTAGAACCTCTGATAGCTAACGGTACATCAAAGCACACATGACATCCAACTGGGGGATTAAAGTCTTGCATCATCATAAGGCAACAGTATTACAATGTATAGCCAGACAAAGGTATTTGCAGACCAATATGAAAACAAATGGAACCTGTAACCCTGGGGTATAGGGTTTCTTGGTTTGTACCAGATACCCTAATCTACTTTCGGCATAAGGATTAGATGAAGCGCAGCGTGGTATCTGCAGATACATCAAAGGCTATTCTAAAATCCAGTTAGGAGTCCCAGTAAGCAAACAAGATGGGCTCCTTGGGGGGTCGACTCACTTCTGGTGGCAGCTCTCAGAAAAGTTTGGCTGATTTATTTGACCAAGGGTGATTTTATAATACCAGGGTCTTTGGGAGTAGGCATGGACCTACAGCAGATTCCAAAGCCAGTTTGGGTGAGAGAGAACTTGCTTATGCCTATTTTGTCCAAGTCTCACTCCCTCTCCTAAAGTTTGAAAGCAGGGAGGTGGATATCTTCTTGGTGTCCAAGGGTTTCCATTTTGTTAAGCCCAGGCAGCCAAATGAGCCAATGACTTACCAGAACAGCCCATGGAGGGCATAATTCTATTGCCTTACTATGTACCGTAAGTAATCACTCACAGCCCCAAGTGATTTTAGGATTCCCTCCATTGCACTATTTCATTTCCCCTATCCTTCATTGCTTATCCTCCTTTTCATGAGATGGTTTTCAGTTTTTGAGATGACATGAGTCTCCCATCATGATGGGTCACTGTGTTCAGGCATGGGCAATATTCTTATCTCTTCTAGAAATGGGTGCATCTTTCCAAACCTGATCGGAGATTATTCCATGACAACCACCCATGTTTTCAAAAATCCCGTTTATAGCATGTGCAGCCACTATATGGAGCCATCTCCATTTCCTCTCATACACACTTCCGAAAGAGATGACAGGCACAGGACACAAGAGCTGAGACAGTGTCTGCTACCAGCAGCTAATGATTTGATGATGAAGAGATTCTTGCTATTCCTTGTCTCCAGGGCAACAGAAAGAGCCTGACCACGGAGCACTGACATGACATCATGAAAGCTGCTACCACAATCAAGGCTTGTCCACGCATTGTTCCTGCCATGCTACTCAGTGCTGTCACCTTATTTCACTGGAATGGTTGCAATGCAACAGCAGTTACTTGCCCTGCCCGTCTGAGAATATTGGACCCTTACAGTGAATCAGGCATTTATTACTTTTCACAAGCACTAACACAGCTGGCGAAGAATAAGCCTGCTGCTTTAGAGAAGATGGGCGCCTTCCTGTTTCCAGCATCCAACATTCTGTTTCATTTGATCCTGAGGAGCACCACACCAGGTTAATGGACAACATTGTGAATAATGACTCTTTACTGCTCCTAAAAATCATCTTGCCAGTGTCTGGTGTTCAACAGTCTGCCTCCTTACACCTCACTTCTCACCTCACTTTCTCTGCAAGGCTCACCCCCGAATGCCGTAGCTCAATGCTCTGCATGTGGCACTAGGCGGTGAATACACATTGGTGGCCTAGAGAGGAAGCGAACTGGGTTTGAGTCTCATCCTTTTCTTTTCTAATTTTGTGACCTAGATAGTTGGGTTCACCTCTCTAAGTCTGTAAAATGCAGAAGGTGATATATTCTCTTACAGGGATGCCGTGAAGATTATTTGATCTTCTGCTTGGTGTCCACATAGTAAGGCAACAGAATGATGCCCTCCATGGGCTGATCTGGTAAGTCATTGGCTCATTTGGCTGCCTGGGCTTAACAAAATGAAAACCCCTTGGACACCAAGCAAGATGATGCAAACGCCTTGTCATGATGATGATGTCAGAATAAGATGATCTCTTTGGTCAGATAGGAGCCAGTGACTAAATATCTAACAGCTGTTTATGTACGCTGCTTCCTTCTTTGAGGTATTAACATGTGAAGTGACGTGGGATCAGCTACAGTTTGATGTCTTTATTTGAATTTCTGACTGGCTTGAGGAATTGGTCAGAAGGTATTTTCATGACCAGTTTGAGTGATTTTTCTGTGTGAAAAGACACAGGATTTTGCTTGAATTGAATGATTTGCATCCTTAGAACCCATCCTCTATCCTCTTTGTTAACCTCCTCCCCTACATGAGATGCTACCTCTCACCAGTTTGTATGTTATGGCAGCGCCTCTCTGCACACTTCTAGGCGCCGACCTTGAGAGCTAGGGAATCTAAGAATATAGTTTGCTCCTTCCAAGTGAGCATGGGTGGATGAGCTGTGGATTCTGGGAAATAAATTCACTGCACACAGAGGGCAGCGAATAAACATTTGCTGCCATTGGCACATGATAAAGTGATACTGAGACACAGTCAGTAACCTTTGCCTGTCGATGCTTGTTTTTGTCCAGAAGGCTTTTTCTCTGTTGTGCGGTGGTGTCTGTGTTCATAAGCACTCCTATTAATGAGGACCGAGGATTGTTTCCATCTCACTGAAAGCAAACTGATCCTGTGGCTGGGCTGTGGTCCAAGACTACGACACCGCAAGTTGCTATTACCCTCCCAGTTCTGAAGGAGGATTGAGCTTAAGACTGCATCTATTTTGGACCCACAGCACTGAGTTTGCGTGGCAAATGGAACAAGCAATGAGATCTATATCTTGGTTTTATAATAGCTCTATTGCCTACCAATTGTTTGACCAAATTTAACTCTCTGAGCCTTAGTTTCCTGATTTATAAACTGGGTATACTAGCACTCCTTTCAGGGTTATAGGGAAAGCTAATTGAAATAACATGTGTGAAGTGTTCAAGCATGCTTATGGCACATGGCATGTTTATTACTGAAATATTTTGAAATACACTTATTTGTAATAGAGGTGTATTCATTTGTAACACTCCAGTGAATTTCCCTATATGCTATTCATCTTTCCTGTTATTAAAGTCATAGCAGTTTGAAAAGAAGGACACAGTCAGTGGGAAAAGCTTAAGTACATTGCAGGCATAGAATTGGACTTACGCTGGGCCTGAGGAGAGCCCCTGGGGGTTTTAGTCATGATCTCTAGTTGTGTTTTCAAACACATTTTTCAGTGAGTAATGCATACTCTTGAGCTGGAAACTAGGCACCTGCTGAGGGAAAGAAAAGATCCCCAGTGAACTCCTGTCTTCTCTTGAAAAGAAATGTGTTTTCAATGTCCTTTTTGACTGTCAGTTTCTGGATGAAGTTTTTTTAGACAGAAATCCATGCTCTAAAGGAACATTATTTTCTGTACTGATGTTAAATTTGGAGCTAGGAACAGATAGTGCCTGGCCTTTTTTGATTAAAAAGTGTAAGACTACCTTTACCTTCAGATTTATTAACAAATTTGAAGCTGACTGTGCTATTCCACAAAACAATAAAATTCTCATTTGAAGCTGGGTACAAAGGAGAACTCTTTCTTCTACCACACAGATGGCTAATTCTGATGTTTTGAGATGCTAAACTCATGCCAGAGAAGTTAGTCACAATGAATGGAAGCTCTAACTTCTCCCTCAAAGACTGAAGGGGGAGTATCCAACAATCTTGAGCAAGGGTAGGAGGTTCAGGCATTTCATAGATCCTGGTCACTTCCCCAGCACAAGGGAGAAGACCTGCGATGTCAGATACCTCCTGAATATAGGACAGACTTTTCAACTACTTATCTTTTCCACATCCCCCACAAATGAATTTCAGAACATCAGGGAATCCACGTAAAGTTCTCTGTCCCCACCCAGAGACTCCCCACTTTCCCTTGATGGCTTCTGAGCACACATGATTAATTGCCTTGTCAAATATTGCTTAGAAACCAACATTTATGATTGGAATCTCCATTTATAGCTGTAATGGCTCATTGACAGCTGCAAATCCTTCCCAGCTCTTCATCAATTGCTGTTACCTACTGCAGTTTGCTTACAGTAGAACAATCCAAATAACAGTGATCCTTCGCAGAGCTCACTGGGCCCCAGGAACTGTGCTCAGTAATATAACCATTTCATTTAATTTCCTGACAATTCTATGAGATGAAATCATCTCTTTTTTTTAGAGAAGCAACAGCTTGGGCAGAGAGGTTATATAATTTACTCAACACAGGATGAGGCAGGGCCAGGATTCCAACCACTATTCAAGACAGAGCTACTTACTCAGCTAGAATAGACCTATTGTAGTTTTCAGTTTCCTTTTACAACCAGAGTCATTAGGAGAGAACTAAATACTCTGGACAGGAAACTTCATTTAACTCTCTAATTTATGTGCTTTACCCCAATCTCGAGTTTGATAACCTCCTTGAGGGCACAGGCTGTATTAACCTTGCTTTACATCTTATATAGCACCTAACATGATGCAGGGTTCATAGCAAAAGGTCCATAAATGTTTGGTTATTTATTGATGAATCCCTCAACCCAGGGTCTTTCCTCCAACCCTGCTTCTTTAGAGCTTGGTACTTTCACACCTTTTCTCCCTGCCCTGATAAATACTTCCTCAACAACTAGTACACTCATGTTAAAACATAAATTAATATGCCAATACAGCATACAGAGGGACAGCACATTTCAAACGCACAGACTAAACCAAGATTGGTTGACCCTGGCAGTGAGTTCCCTGCCTGTTGTGAGGGACAGTCACACTTCCTTCATGTCCTCCTTACCCTTTGGAGGTTCTGTTTCCTTCTTATTTTCACATTTGGTAGTGGCATTGCTAGGGCTGAAGAAATATCAACTCATCCTCTGTGCCTCAATGCCTTTGATTCACTGTTAAAATTCAGCCTTCCTTCTTTATGGGCTGGATGACATGTGGTTAAACTGTTACTCATATTATTTCTTTTAATCTTCTGCAAGAAAAAAAAAAACCTTATTCCCTTAAAAGTAAGAGTCTCAACTTGAGCATCTTTGTAGTATAAGAAGAGAAATCTTTGCTGAAAAAAATAGCACATAGCATGAATTTGCTAAGAATAGCAATAATAATACTAATAATAAAGTCTCCTGAGGAGTTCTAAAAAAAGGGGTGGGGGATCTGAATGTATTTCTGACATACAAATCCCTTAGGGTGTCAATAGTCACCAAGCTGAAAATGATCAATTATCACATCCAATAGGTCTGATGATGGCACAATGGATTGTTAAGTGTCCAATCATCATCCTGAGAAACTGGTTTATGTCCAACTACAGAACCCAGTCTGCTTTGGGTTGGATTAGGGGTCACCATAATTCAAGACCTGGCTAGCAGGCAGGCATTTTAGCATTACAGATAATTTCCAGGATTTAAGACGATCCTAAAATTGATGAAGAAGTGCTGCTAAGGTTAGGGTGAATCTAATGGACAAAAGTTTATAGTGAGAGCTTTACTTCTCTATTTGGAAACTGCAAAACTAAAAGGCACTGATGTTGGATAAATCGTAACTAAAATTTTGCATTCACAGGGGTCAATGAGGACTTGAAAGAACCACAAGAAAATGACACACTAAGTATTAAATCCCATCCATTTTTGAGTTTTTTTTTCTTTTTTCCAGGTAGCAGCTGTGACTAGGATTGCTTTCATTCTCATGTCATTTTGTTTGTAACTTGACTGCTTTCTTAAATTTGTTGATCCAATTTCCACCATTTTCAATGAAACTTTGAGGGCGGGAACCATCATGTAGCTCACCATGTGATCTTACTGTGTGATAGAAACTGGGTTAAATATCGTTATATTATTGAATTCTCAGATAGTGAGATGGATCTGATTCTTAGTGTCATTTTACATCAGCAAATTGAGGCTGAATAAGGCTAACTAATGGTACAGGACTGTAATGGCTGCATATAAAATGTTCGATTGAGTCTATAAGGACTCAGGCACATTAGCCGAAGTTGCAAATGTTACATTTTGTTTCATTATCCTTAAATTTCTGTCATTGCCCAACCAAATGTTCTTCCTTCTTTATCCCAAAATTTAAAAAATTAATAGGTGTTAATGTCTTTTAATAATCTTACTCATTTTCAAAAAAATAACTGAATATAAACATAATTTTTTGAAGAAAGAATATAAAGCTATCAACAGGAATAAAGCAGTCATATTTTTTATCTTCTTATACTTCCTTTCTCTCTGTCTCAGAAATATTTTATCAAGACACGTATGCAAGGAGGAAGTTGATTTAAAAAAATGGTAATTGGGAACCTGATAAAATATACTTCAGAGTAATGCTAATCATGTGTGTCAAGATAAAGGAAATTAAGGTAGCTTAAGTTTTCAGTTCTCTTCGGAAAAATCAATTATAAAGCAGTTACGCTGCTGACACTAAACAATAAATCCCTGGATTTAGTTCATAAAAAAAAAGCCTTCCACTTTTTGAAGGTTTTTTTTTTTTTTAATCCAACAGAAGAAACTCATAACATTGATTTTTTGAGAAAGAAGGGGCTATTTACATCAGGTATCTTGAAATCCAGATACATTCTTGATCTTAGCCTGTATGGATTAGAAATCACTTGCCATCTAGGGAATATGTCTTTATAAAGCTGCCATGGTTTACACTGCTCCTGGCCTTGGTTGAATGCCCTCTTACCTCAAACTCTAATGAAGAATGGCAAACTGGAACCCACCTTGCATTCACTTGGGGTTCAGAATATCGCGTCAAGTTCAAGGCTGGATGAAATCTCTCTGACAACATGCAGTTACTGAAAATGTAGCCCTCAGTCCTGGCTGTATATTGTAATTGCCTGGGAAGTTTTGGAGAATGCAGATGCTTGGGCCTGCCCCCAGGAGAATCATACTTATGTATGCTAGAGGGGGGCCAGCAATAACTATTCCATTTCAATTGCAATTAACCTTTATACAGTTGCTGAGATGTTCACAGTCTTGTCACTTTCTAGTTTTGGATGATTAGAATCTTGCTGTCATTCTTTCCCTTTTGTTCTCATAAAACCAATGACACAAAGGTTAAAGCCACTGAGAGGGAAAGTTTTTCAACAAGTGCGGTTCTGCTCATCGCTTTTCAAATGAGCAATTAATAATTCATAACAATTAACTGAGTTATGAGTTTCTCTTTCAATACGTTTCCAAACATGAATAGATTAAATGGTAATTGCCATCAAATTTTATGTTCTATTTCATGTGCCCAATAAAAGTTTATCTTTCGGAACTCACTTTGTATTTCCTTTTGATATATTCATAACCAAATGCAATATACTATATTAAAATATTTATTATTAACCTATCAAATATTAACCACTTTTAAATTATATGGTGAAAGAAAACAAATAGGCTACTTGTTTAAGTTTTCATGATTCTCCTTCTTTTAATATGATTTGGATTTGTAGAATACATGCTGGTAAAAACTGATGACATGAGATACTATACGAGTTCTGCCCCTTATATAATTTTTTCCAACGCGTGCGTATGCCCTTGATTTCCCAGCTACCATCATTCTGTGAACACTAAGTCATAAAAACAAATAAGCAAAACACCTGGGCTGTAGGATCAGCTTGTCCTAGGTTAAAATCTACACTTAGTATCTCATCCCCTAACTTCTCAAATTTTAATGCAAATATGCATATGAATCACCTGGAAATCTTGTTAAAATGCAGATCAGGAAGTCTGGGGGAGGGCCTGAAATTCTGATTTCTAACAAATTCCCAACTGCTGCTGAGGCTGCTGGCTGAAGGATCGCACTTTTAAGTTGCAAGAATCTAGACGTGCAGGGTACTTCGCCTCTTTGAGCCTCAATTCACTTATCTGTAAAGCGGGGATAACTGCTAATGGGATTTTATACAGATTAAACAAGTCAGGGTAAATGGCTTGGCATAGTTCCCAGCACATGGTGCCTGCCCACTTAATAGTGGCCACGGTCATCATTAGTAAATGCAATAGGGAGAGCTTATTAAAGCCCTGAACAATTTAAAGACTAAACAATTTTCATCTATGACTGAAAAATAAGGGCTAAACTAGAAAACGTCTGAGACTCAAATCATATATAAGATCCTAAGTTTAGAGGTTGGAGGAGAGATTCCTGTGACCAGAAAAACAAGCTAGGAAAGTGGTACAGGAGGTCTGTCTTCTCAGATTCCAACTAGAGTGGAGAACCCTCCTTAAACTGTCAGCCCTTAGAGGGAAGGGATCACATTTTCATTGCCTTTGGTGATAAAATTTAGCACAATTCCTGGTGCACAGTTGGGCTTTAATATTTTAAAACGAATGACAGTATGAATAAATGAAGGAATGGATGGGTGAATGAATGACGGCGTGAACAAGTGAATGAATCAAACAATCCTCTAGCCAGCCTGATTTGCTGGGGAGGAAAATTCAACAGATTTTGCAAGACTCGGTTAAGAAGCCCTTCTATCACCTTGGTTAAATTGAATTCAGTAACCAAAGATGAAATTAAGGGTATAGGTTTCCTAAAGAGTATGCTACAATCTGACCCCATTTGTTGTATATGAAGGAACATACTGACCATGATTGATTTAACCCATATTAGATGGGCCTTGTCAATAGGTGAAACAGAAACTCCTCCATCCCAAGACTCTGGACAGTCTTGAGTAAAAATGTGACTTCAGAAATTTTAAAGCCTGATATAATCAGACAGAATTCATATGTCATATCTATGTGTCTATACATAGTTTAGCATCCTTGGTGCAAAATCAGTTCCTTTAATTTTTATTTTAATTGGAAAGAAGAAGGGTGTGATATCTCAGTAAAGACCTCATAATATATCCAAATATCTTCCATGTGGGCACTAGTTAAAGCTGGATTGGCAAGATCATTGAAGATGCAGCCACTGTGACATTATATCACTAATAAACTGCTAGATTAATCCTGGTAACAAGCCTTCCTACAAACTCCCAAGCTTTGTCTTTTTGTACTCAAAATCATGCGAACAATGTAGTTGTCTATATTATTGATTTTCATGATAAAGAATACAGATTAACATAAGACTAAGTCCATAGGGTCCAAATACTAATTAAAAAGAGGTCTCAAGGTGATTCTTAAAAATAATTACATCAATATTTCATTATTTTTGTAGTTTTGTCTCTGAGACATACACCCATTTTCCCCAAAGAGTTGTAGCACAGAAGAAACCTGCAATACATAATATTAATCCTGCACTTTTGTAGAACATGGGAAAGAATTTTGTGAAAAATACATTTTTAGCAATTGTTTCTGTTTTAAAGCATCCAGCAATGTCTGGATGATCTTGACTGCTTTCTATGAGGATGAGTCGGTGACTGAAGTTGGACGTGGAACAGATGAATCGTGTATGAGCCTGAATTTCTGCGTGTATGTGCCTGTTTTCAATGAAATCCAGTCTCATTGGAATTTGCATCCAGATAGTCAACTGTGCTGTATTAATGCATGCCTCTTCTCCCACCTTGCAGCAATGGAAAACTGAAGGTTGACTATAATTTTTAAAAACAGAAAATTTGACAAAGATGAGAGGAAGAGCATATAGCCCTTAAGTAAGGATGGTCATGACATAATTCTGTTCCTGGAGGTAGAGCCACATGATCCAGAATGCCCTGGGTTCAGTGGACTCAGTCACACTCAAAAGGGCATTGGGCAGAAAAGGCAGGGGTTTATGGCCCTGACATACACTTTATTTAAAATAATTATCTCTGACATCAAAGCCGATGGTAGAAAAAAAAATTCTCAGTGGGTTCTGTATGTATTTTTTTCCTGCACCCTCCATGTTGTAGGTGGTATTATTACTATAATTCTCCCTTAGTAGAGCTTTTTGCTGATGTTCAAGGTGATGGGTTGTTCCTGTAGAATGCAACAGAATGATTCCTTACACCAACATGAGCAATCCTGATTGTATTATGGCCACCCTGACTTCTCTTTCATTAGTTGCTGATTGTACTAAATTGATGCTAAATTGACTCGGCTGGCTCGTAAGCCTTTAAACGGCTGGCACTGACTACGCCTGTGATCTTGTCCTGGAAATTATATGATTGCAGCCTTCATGTTTCTGGAAATCCTAACTTTCTTCTTAAGGTCAATTAGGGCCTGGTAAATATGAATCAGTTAGACCAGCCCCCCGTGATACCCATATCAAGATAGAAGACACACTTTAATGAAATGTGTGCGTTTTTTCTTAATGTCCTCTTCTGTCTCCTGCTTCATACTCTCTCCGCTTTATTAAACAGGACCTCTGCTTTTTTATTTCTAACTGCTGTGTGAGCTTGAAATAAATCAAACTATGGTCTGCAGGCCAAATGGAGCCTGTCTCCTGTTTACTATGGCCTATGAACTAAGAATGTTTTTTACATTTTTACGTGATTGAAACAGAATCAAAGGGAGAATATTTCATGGCGTGTGAAAACATATGAAATTCAAATTTCAGTGTCCATAAACAAAGTCTGATTGGAACATAGACACACGCATTCATTTCAACATCATGTTGGGCTGATTCGGGGCTACAACAGCAGAGGTGAGTAGTTGCAACAGACTGTGTGGCCCAGGAAACCTGAAATAATTGCTATCTGACCCTTTCTAGAAAATGCATGATGGCCCCTGGAGTAAATCACCAAAGTCTCTGTCTCCATGTTCGAAGTAAAAATGACAAAATCCTATAAAATGCTGCAGCAAACTCAATTAATAAATATTTGCTGGGGCGCCTGGGTGGCGCAGTCGGTTAAGCGTCCGACTTCAGCCAGGTCACGATCTCGCGGTCCGTGAGTTCAAGCCCCGCGTCAGGCTCTGGGCTGATGGCTCAGAGCCTGGAGCCTGCTTCCGATTCTGTGTCTCCCTCTCTCTCTGCCCCTCCCCCGTTCATGCTCTGTCTCTCTCTGTCCCAAAAATAAATAAACGTTGAAAAAAATTTAAAAAAAAAAATAATAAAATAAATATTTGCTAATAGCTGGTTTGCCATTTTGGTGGGGGCAGGGATTGCCCTCTTTAAATCTCGGTTTTTCTGTCTACAAAATATGGAAGATAATCTTAACCTCCCTTGTAGAATGAGATAATGCATACGTATTCCTGACACACATAAAATGTACAATAAATAACAACTTTTATTATTTTAAAATAGTTATTACTCCTCAGAAATTGGCCCAAATGCAAGTAGGTCAAACCATTTGTGAGGTTTCAGGATCACAGAATTTCAAACCAGCAAGGAGCCTGAGGATTTCACAGGAGATGCACAGAAAAGGCTGAGGTGTGGAACAAACATTCCTTGGAGAGCTGGTAGCAGTCACACCCAGAATCAGGATCCCTGATTTCATTGTGTTGACTTCTAAAATTTAGTTAATCAGGAACCCTAGCTAACCTGGTTTATCTGTGGCTCCTCTACCCCAGAATTCTGTTTGATGGGGGCTGAGGACTGATTTTTCAGTTACATAAAATTTTTTCTCCCACAAATTTCAAGTGGGGCGGCCCTTTTACAATTGGGCTGATTTACACACATAGACATTACCTTTATATACACAGCCTCAGAAGATTTTGAGATTCTCTTTCTCTTTCTCACACACACACACAACACTCACTAGTGGGTAAAGAGTGGCTCAAGGTGAAACGCCATTTATGTATTGTCTAAAGTAAGGAAAAAACTTCATGTATTGTATTTCTTCTTGGCCTCTCGATTATCTCACTATCAGATAGGACCAGGCTGTTGCTTCGAATCTGGGACACTAGTAGATAGAGTTGTACCCGCATTTCTCCATGAGTTTTGGCATTTCACACACCTTTCACTGTTTAACTTGTACAGTGGTGTAAAATTGTAGAGTTTGGGCATTCTTGTCATTTTCAAAATTCTCTTCAAATAAAGGGGGAAAATTCGTATGGATTGCCAAGTAAATATGGAATGTTTCTTTTTTTTTAATTTTTTTTCAACGTTTATTTATTTTTGGGACAGAGAGAGACAGAGCATGAACGGGGGAGGGGCAGAGAGAGAGGGAGACACAGAATCGGAAACAGGCTCCAGGCTCCGAGCCATCAGCCCAGAGCCCGATGCGGGGCTCGAACTCACGGACCGCGAGATCGTGACTTGGCTGAAGTCGGACGCTTAACCGACTGCGCCACCCAGGCGCCCCTTATATGGAATGTTTCTTATTGAGGTCAGAACTGAGGCCCCACTCTGAGCTGAGCACAGGGTAGCTGAGTAGCAGGCAAACCTCAGAATGTCAGGAAGTGGTCTGGAGTTGCTGTTAGTATACCCACCATCTGTATCTGTCTTATGCCAAGCTCTAACAATTCGAGAGTCACAGGTTTTGATTTTGAACATACTTAGGATATGATCCAACTGTGAAGGGAATTCTGAACAAGGCACTCCTTTCAAGCTGCCCCAGCCTTTGCCTCTAATGGTTGCTCCAAATGGAGTCATTAGTAATGTGAAGGGGGACAGCACTTTCCATGGCATGAGGGTAAGCCTTGGCTCCCCTGTTCATGGGTGGCATCAGGTCCCTGATGTACTGGAGATTGGTGGGATTTTTCTCCCAATCCCAAATTAAAGTTATGCTAAGAATGGAAGGGAAACAGGACTGGAACTGGAAAGTGATGGCTATTAGCATGACGGACTGCTGTGGCCACGTCCTGCTGAATCAGGAGAAATTTCACAACTGAGAGCAACCCTGGGGTTTGCTCTTCTAGATGACAAAATGAGCCTTTTCTCCCCAGGAGGACTACCAAGCCTATTTGTAATGCCTACAAATTGCCACTTTCTATCTTCTGTCGTCCTAATATTTTCCTTTTTAAATTACCTCAGGGAGGCTCCTACTGGTTCTGTTTAATGAGCACTTCCTTCCCACCCTTAGGAGTTGAACAACAGTAACATCAAGTACCCTTCCAACTATTTACTTTTCATCACTGTTATGTATGTGGTGCTCAGCAAGGGAGATGAGACTGTTGTTCAAGTTGCTAGCAAGGAAATTAAAAACTTGGATTCAGTGATGCCATTCACGTTTAGTGATAGAGATGCAAGAGCCAAAATGAGTGAAATCATATGTCTGGGCCTGCAAATGTGCTGAAGCATCACGGACATCCTTGTTTAAGTGACGTGCCACCTGTCAATGGATTCAAAATGTGAGGTCAACTGGTGAAATGTGAATTAGATGTTTTAATGTAACACAGCAAATAGCAGGTCACTGCAACTGGAGGCAATTGAAAAGTTACAAGTTAGGTTCACAGTATTTGTCCAGGGAGGTATAATCTTCATCTCAGTGAAGCAATTGGAAGCATCATCTTAATGATCACAAGTTGACAGGTCTGTAGATGTTAATCTCATACAAAACAAAACAACAATTAAAAAAGAAAATAAAAGAAAGAATCCTGATCTATAGTAAGAGAAAAGTTAGTTTCTAGAAAAAAAGGATTTACCAAGAAGTGAGGA
This sequence comes from Felis catus, assembly GCF_018350175.1. Taxonomy (NCBI): domain Eukaryota; kingdom Metazoa; phylum Chordata; class Mammalia; order Carnivora; family Felidae; genus Felis; species Felis catus. The sequence continues at coordinate 91,533,823 of NC_058375.1, read as the reverse complement.
TGGAGAACATGGCCAGTGAGAAGCATGAGAATCTACCCATTGGTAAGGAAAGGCAAGAGCACAGAGGACAGCTGAATGGCCAAACTAGTTCTTAATACAACTTGAGGTATCTCATGATGCCTTCCCTTGGCCCACTGACTTGGTCTACTAGAGCCAAAAAGCTGGAAAGGTCCTAGAGGTCCTTTCACTCAACTATTCATTCAGGCAGAAACTCTCCCAAAAGCATCACTCACAGGAGCCCATCCAGCTTCTCTCTGAACTCTTCCAGAGTCTGGGGATTTATCATTACCCAAGGCACTCTACTGTATATTCTTAAAACAGCTGGGGAGAATAGTTGTTGGAAAATGCTGGAAAGTACCACCTCTCTCTTTTACCTACTGGTCTCCATTCTATCTTCCTGAACCAACATGTCCACTTGTTACATAAGAGCCCTCTGAACCCTGGTTGACATGTGTCAACCTACTTCAGCTTGCTTTATGAAAATCCTTTCACCAAAGATGGAACTCTCCTACATCACTATCTGCTGCATTATTATGTGGTCTCCCAGGACTAGACTCTTGACGTGGGCTGCTTGTCAGAAGGACTGCTTGTGGGGCACATGTCAGAAGGACTATAACTTCTTTTGGTCTTTGTTCAGCCTCAAGTTGTGTTAGCTTCTTTGCTGCTCATGACATATTGCTATCTAGAATTGAGCTTGAATGTGAGCTGAGATTGCCACATCTTTGTGACCTAAGCAATTGTGAACACAACTTTATACCATCCTACATTTTTGCAACTTCTATTTTTTAGCCTTAATTTGCAGCACAGTGTATGGCACACAGTGAGGACTAAATGTTTGTCAAAACCCTGTTGGGAACCCTTGGATAGCCATGTTGGTTATTTTAGGAGTCTTCTATTTTAGGTCATCTATTGGGAACAATTTGTTCTTTTATTTCTTAAAAAAAAAAAGAGCGTGTGTGTGTGTGTGTGTGTGTGTATTTAATAAGGGTCTAAGATCTTAATCCCACCCCCCAAGGATATTTTGAATTTTTCTTAAGGTTTGGGACAATGTCCCTTAAAGGTTTTTATTAACATTTCTTCACTTATGTGATACTACCATCTCTGTACTAACCCAGTGGTAATACTAGTTTCCTGACTCCTTTTTCCACTCTTGTCAATGCAAGTCAACAATTAGTAGACCACATCTTTTAACAAATATCTTGGTATCTGAATTCCCTCATTTTGGAAGATTCCAGAGCATCTAGATTTTCTAATTTGGCTTTGAAAAATATCTGTATCTTCCAAATAGCTGTGTGGTCTATAATACACTTTACAATACCTTTTCTATAAGCTTCTTGGTCTTGACTGAAAAATATTTCACTGTTTCTATCTTCTAATTCATAATGTGAGTCTATACCTTCTCGACCCATGGCAATCTTTTCTAACCCTATAACATATTTTTTTCAAGTTAGTTTTATTCTTGCATATCTTTATTCTGAGCATGAGTTACATTCCATCTCCATGATGCCTGCGTATTTATCCTTGACATTAAAAAATTGACATTATCAATGATTATTGTGGTAGGCAATGTTGACTGTCTTCTCAAAGATGTCTATATCCTAATAACCTGTTCTTTTACATGGCAATAGCAACTTTACAGAGAAATTACATAAGGACCTTGAGGTAGTGAGATTATCCTGGATTATCTGTGTGTGCCCAATCTAATCATGAGTCCTTAAAAGTGGAGATCCTTTCCAGCTGTGGTCAGAGAAAGATGTAATAATGGAAGAAAGGCAAAGAGAGATAGAAAGTTCTTGGCTTTGAAAGTAGAGGAAGGGGGGCATGAGCAAAGGAATGCAGGTGGCTTCTAGAAGCTAGAAAAGGCAAGGAAAAAGATTTTGCTGCTAGAACCTCCAGAAGGGTACACAACTCTGCCAATAGCTCGATCTTAGCCCAGTGAGATTCTTGTTGGACTCCTAAATACAGAACTTTAAGAGATACATTTCTGTTGTTTTGAGCCACTAAGTTTCTGATAGCTTACTATAGTAGCAGTAGAAAATGAATATAACTATTGTGCTCTCTCTGGGAAGGAAAACATCTAAGCCATAGAGTATTGTTCCCCAACTTTCCCTTATTCTTCTGAGAATAACTGTTGTCTTCTTTTCTTAACTCTGTGGTTTGCCACAGCGTTCAGTTTTTACAGTTTTATAAAGGTATTTTCACAATACCCTACTCAAACTTAATTAAAAATCTTCTTGATCAGGCCATTGAGTCTTCTGCTAAACACTCATTTTTCTATTCACAGTAATATATGTACTGATCCCTTCCAAGAACCCATATTCTGATATTGTAGGCCATGATCCAGCAACTGAATCTCAGCCTTCCCCTTGCTATATGTACTTAGTTCTTAATTTCCTACATGCTCTGTTATCTTCCAAAATCGTAACACTGAACTATGTTACCAAATCTTTGGACTTTAGTCCAAATATTCAGACTATAAGTTCTTTTGAAAGTACCATTAGTATTCATATAAACTAGGTAAAAATGGGAGATACTTGGTAGCTAAATATACACTGCATGATATTCTAATGTGTCTTATATGTCCTCCAGGGAAATGACACACCTTCTCTTCAGCCTCATTGGTTCTATGTGTGGCTATTTCCATTAAATTTTCCAAATCAAAATACCCCCAACCTCCCCTATGTCCATCTCCTTAGAACAAGTGTTTCATTACTTCCCAATACATGTTAACCCTCCGTGTTTTATGTGAAGCATGGAACATGGTTTCCTTTTGGATGGTTTAACTTTATTCTCTGGGATGTGGTTTCATCCCTCTTCACTAACTTCAGAGGGGCACATAAAAAAAACCCTCCTTCTCCTCAACATCTCATTCTTCTATTAGTAACCTCAACACTAATTTAGATTCTGCTTGGTGTCCTTGAAATCTTTTTCTTTCTCCTTTCTCTCCTAGATTGGGTGTGCTCCATGCTGTCTAAAGACCATTCATTCCAATGGTTTTCAAGTGTTTCACCTTTTATGTCAGAGAGAGCAGCTTACATTTATGGAGCACACAATTGGTGGCCCCCTGAGGGAGAAGGTTCACTTATGAACCTAGAGTTCTTCATTTCGCCTGCTGAAGCCATAGCATTGTTTTGGGGGTCAGCTTTGCTTTAATCTCTTAAATCAGCCTTGCTTATCATAAAGGGCTTTTTAGAACTTCCTAAGTCCACAGTTTGGAATTTCAATACTGGCCCAGCTTGCTGATGTTCTGCACTATCACTGTACAATAACTTTTAAACACAGATTCTTGCCTAGCATTTTGACACATCAACATGTGCTTGGAATTAAATAATAATAATCGAGTGCTTACTATGTACCATAAAGTCCACATTCATTACTTTCCTTGAATTTTCACAATTACCATATGTGTTAGGTCCTAGTATACCCCCATTTTAAGATGAAAAACTGTGCTTAGAGAGTCCAAGTGATTTCCTCTAAGTCTTGCAGGTAGTAGGAGGTGGAGGTGAAATTCAAACCCAGAGCCTAAGTTTGTCTGCTTCCTCCCTGCTCATGGCTACCAGCACCACTGCCAGCCCTATTTACCACTGCTTTCTTCTTGGCATTGGTTTCTTGTTGTCAGGTTAATTACTGCCACTGATAATGTGGCTAACTCAAGGATGGGTTCATCTCAGTAGAAGTGTGGGGGGTAGGGTGGGGAGGAGGGTGGAGGGAAGAGAGAAAGAGAGAATTGACTTGAGGGACTTATTTTGAGTACATTCATGTGTGTGCAGACACAGAGTGATATGAAAATATTTGTCAACCTATAATCGCCAACTAATTAGAATGATATCTGTTATATAGTACTGGTGCTGGAGGCACCTTACTATGACAGGTATTACCCTAGTAGTTGCTGAATCTTAGGGGTGGTCTGAGAGATCCTGGGGAAGGCACTTAAGGGTCGTCATGCCATAGCCATTTATCAACTGACAGCAGAACTTCTATATTTTTATGTAGAATATCAGCCCTATGTGGGTGGGTCTGAGGGAAGGAAAAGATATTTCAGAGTGAGAAAAAGCTATTGCATACTCAAAGGTGTATTTGAAGTATGTTAAATTTATATAACAAATCCCATCTCATCCTGTTCCAGTCCTTCCTTTACAGAGCAGCCAGAATAATCTTTCTAAAACAAAATCTGACAACTTCATTCCTCTGCTTAAAACTGTATGATGGATTCCGTGTCTGTCTCCTCCCCAGTGAGAAGAAATTCCTCAGCTTAGTGTTCATGAAGCCATATGATCTGGTCTCTGGTTGCCTTTTCAACATCTTCCCTCCCTCCCAACACATACACACATGCATGCGCGTGCACACACAAACACACACACACACACACACACACACCTCATCCCCCATCACATCAAAACTATTTGGTATTTCTGGAACATAGTGGGTTAGCTCATTCACTTTTGCTCAAGAAATTCCCTCCTGTAAAGCTCCTACTAATCCTTCAGTACTGAATCAAATGTCACTTCTTTGGGAAGCCTTACAATTCCCACCCGGGCTTCACTAAAAGCACACCTATAGGTCTTTCTTAGTTCTGATTATCTTCTTTCATAATCATTGGGTTGCAGGTTAGCCTCTTTCCTCAGATTGTGAACTCCATGCCTATATGTCCACAGCAGCTATCTTTCTTCATCCTTGTAGCCTCTACTGTTACCTCAATGCCTAATTCATGGAAGGTACTCAAGAAATACTCAAGAGGATAAAGCATTCGCTTCCATAATCTCATTTATCCATACATACCAAGGATGTGAGATGCTGGAGCTGAGGTACAGAGTTTTCTATATTGCACAGCCTTTATGTGGCAGGGCCACGTGTAATACAGTCTTCCAATTCCAGAAGGGAAAATTTGATGACTTTATAATACTCCAATAATTAATACAGAAAAATCAAGTTAGGACCTTTTTGGGATATATTTCCCCTAAGGCTAGATTAGTTTTCCTCTCTAATGTCTTTCTCTGATTATACTACAGGAACCCATTCCTCAGGTCCTGTTGCATCAGGAAATTTACATGGATCTTTCTTTTAGAGAAGTGTGTCTTAATTGTAAAGTCTTATGCCTTATGCCTTGAGTCTTGGACCTATTTTGGGTCCTTCCTTTGTCTGTCCCTCCTTCTCTCCTTTTGGCTGCTGGCATTCTCTGGGCCTCCACATCCAGATGTTCCAGGACCAATGACTGTCCGCTGAGTCCTGGCTCCTCATATGGTCCTTGGGATCCACCAAGTCATCCATACCCCTAAGGTGCCTTTTGGGAATCTATAGCATGTAGGATTTTTAACCATGGCCTTATGCAGAGCTCACGTGCAGGTGTGCTGCATGACTTCTGACTATTTGTCTTCTAATGCTCCTCTCCAGCATGGCTGGAGATGCTCACCTCCAGCTCCTTGATCCCATATTAACCTTGGCATACTCAATGGCAAATCTCTCAAACTATCACCACAGTTTTCTGCCGCCCATGACAATAGGATGGCAGTTAATTTCGCTTTGGCTTTACATTATGTAGAAGGGTAGCTTACAGATAAGTATAAATTTGACGAGTGGCTGGTGAAATATTCTGTAAGGCCCTGCACTTAGCTTTAGACAGTTCCTGCATGCTGACATTGTTTTCAAGTGAAAAGTAAGCAAAAACAAAAACAAAAACAAAACAAAACAATCCCAAAAAGGCAGAAAAACAAACAAAAAATGTCTAGAGCTGTGCTGTCCAATATGGTAGACACGTGTGGCTATTAGGCCTTGCAATATGGTCAGTCCTAATTGAGATGTTCTGTAAGAATAAAACACACACTTGATTTCAAATACAGTATGGAAAAAATGTATCTTTAATAGTTTTGATGTTGATTTTATGTTGAATGATACTATTTGAGATATTTGGGTTAAATAAAATAAGATGTTAAACTCAGTTTCTTTTTCAATGTGGGTAACAAAACATTTAAAATTCCATATGTGGCTTGCACAATTTTCTATTGGACTGCACTGCTCTAGAGGATTTGCCTGGTGGCTCTTTAATATTAGTAAGCTAAATGTGTATGGACAGACTCACAAGTTAGTGCATAATGAAAAAGCAGAAAAGGTTATGAATGACAGAAGGAAGCTTCTGCTCAGATTTTTAAATTTCTGTTCCCCGAATACATCGACATGCCACCTGCCTGACAAGCTTTTAAGAAGGTCTGATAATCCTCAGAGAAATGAGGCTGAACCAAATGGCATCTGTCTAAGTCTCACTGCATGGTGCCTAACCTCAGAGGCTTAAAATCAATATTGATTTTTTTTTCATTATTTTACCCTGGCATTTAAATATCCCTTAGATTTATTACCCTTAGGTTTCTGGTTAAGATTCAGTGATGGGTGTGAGAGCAGGGGTGGTAATAAGTTATGTAGATATCATTTAATTTATGAACTCTGGAGCTTTGAGGTAGCTTTCAGTTCAAGAAATATATTAACCACATCCACATCACCCTTCATTTTGCGGTGAGGATTTCCACGCTGGGTCCCTATTGTGCCACTTAATTTATGGTCTGGCCAGGTACATGGATCTGAGTACAATATTTCAATATAAGTTGCTCCTGCATTCAGAGGAGAAGAAGATGGGCTTCAAAGAAGCTGGCTGGACAGCTGATGGATTGCTCTCTCTCCTATACATAGGCTGGGGCTTTAAGTAGCTTTTAAAGCTTGTCAGTGGCTTGGGTCTTTTTCTGCTCTGAGAAGCTGCACACACCGGCCTGAACAAGCAGATCAGCCATGCTGCAGCAGGCAGAGGGCAGCTCCCAGAGTTACTTACGTTGACAGCCGTAGTGCCAGGAATTTCCCGGCAGACACTCATCACACTTAGGCCCTGTTGTTCCCGTCTTACACTCACAAAATCCTGAGCCATTACAACGATCATGGACTGAGCCCAAAGGGTTACAATAACACTCTGTAGAAACAAGACAACACACAGGCTGGAGACAAGTCTGCATGGCTTATAGGTTATCAACACAGGAGCGTCACTTAAATGCATCGCTTACTTAAAGAAAGATGTCCGCTAATGAAATGCTTTGGCAAATACAGCTATCTCAGGCCCCTTTATTTATTTCCTCAGCCTTCTGTGATGCTGTTTTTATGATATGGGAGGAAATTAACTGAAAACTTCCCAGGAAATAAGACATTATGCTCTTCATGGCTAACAGATCATAATAGAGATTCCATTTGTTAGGGCATTTTTAGATGGTTTAATGAACACCATGAGAAGTTTGTATATCAAGGATAAATCAATATGCCATCAGTGTAAAATCTGTTTTAAATTATTCAAATGGCCTTATCTGTTACACTCAATATTTGAGAACTGCTGAACATTTTTAAAGTGCAGTATGAATGCACTTTGTTCACTCAAAGGCATTTTTACTTTATGATATGGGAAAGCACTTTAACTTATTTATATATATACTGTTTGGTATGAGCTTTTAGATACTCTATCTGCTAGGCATGTTAGTACGGTTTTTATGCAGCCTAGGTTAACAATCATGAAAGAAAAATAAATTTTGTAATCCCAAGTAAATTTCAACATAGGCATAATTTGAGATATATATTTCATCATAATGTCTCCTGGCAGGACAAAACAACTTTGTCCAATGAAGAGTAAATAGAGTGTTTTCTGGATTCCTCACACACTCTTATACAGGATACTTTTGCTTCTGAAACTCTGTTTAGCCGAAAGGCTGAACTTGAAGTGGGGATTCCTTAGGTTTCCTTTAGTTTGAAAGGTAATAACAGCTAGTTTGCAGCTTTGGGGACTTGGGGGCCAAAGTTTCTTTCCTTGTTACCCCACTGTATAATCTTGGACAAGTCATTATGCCTCTCTGTCTCTCAGTTTCCTTTATACTAAAAGGGTCCTATTAAAAGGTTTTCTGGTTAAAAAACAAGTAAAATCATACCAGCCAACCAACCAACCAACCAACGGAAGCCCTGAGAGCCTTAGGTTAACAGCATCAAGTTTAGTGTTTTAGACTGGCAACAGAGATTCAAGGTTTAACGTTATAGAGAGGACTGGACATTTTGTTCTGGTTTTACTACAGGAATTAACTGGAGAATGTCTTCAGAAAATGTGGAAGACCTTACGATTATGATTTATTTCATGTTAGTCAATTTTTGAGTTCTGCATTATGGTGATATAAGCATTGATAAGACTAATAGTGATAGTGACATATGCAGGTAAAAATAAAACTAAATAAACTAAAATGTTCCCTCCTTGCCTGGCTTGGTTTGTATTTAGTAACTAGAGTTTTATTTTAAGTCATCATTTTCTATTTTAATGTGTGTACATGGGAGTTGTTTAAAAAGATTTTTTTTAAATAGTAATTTTGTATGGCTTTAAAATGTTTTGTGTACATATTTATACTATAAGTCTGTGCTTATACTTATTCAACATTTAATGTTTCTTACTATTTCAAGTGCATAAGTTGACAGTGAGTCACCAGCATTTTCAAACCAGGGAGTACAGTTATATCTAGCCAACAGGAATCCACACACCAGTCTAGTCATTTAGCCCATAGCAATTATATTAATATAAGGATTTAGATGCAAAGAAAGTAAACAAATTTTTTTTTTAAACATGGGACACCTAAACCAGTGATTGTCACAGGAAGGGTGGTAAGTGTTATGTTATACAAACAGTAGGGAAAATAAGTGACAAGGAGAGGTTTACCACCTTATGTACAAATAACTTAGTTTTTTAAAGAATACCATGGTCAATGGTAGATATTGGTGATGGCCTTGGAGTATTATATTTTATTACATTAAACCAGGAAGAATATGCAGGACTGTTAGGCTAAAAAATAACATGAAATACTTTGGAGGTTTGATTAAAAAGTTACAGTACAATTGATTTATAGGTATTAGAAGTATCCTGTCTATAGAAGGTACCTCTGACTACCTGATCTTGGGTTTCAAAGGGAATAAAAAGACAATACTTCATAATTTGAGATACGTTTAGTAGCAAATGCTGAACCCTGTGTTTCATTCTGATGTCAAGCTTGTTACCAGAGATTATTAGCAGTGATTACCCAAGGTCACGAACCACATATCCTCTAACTTCCTGCTTAATGCTTGAGTTTATATGAAACAGAAGCATGCAAGGGTGTCATCTTCATGTAATTGCTGCGTAATACAGGGTAATTACATGCATCTTTGGAGACATGGCTGTGCTTGGAATTTGTATGAAAATGGGGAAATTCACCAGTAACCAATAAGCAGCAACCACTGTGGCAACACGGAATAGCCTGCATTTTATATTTGTCATAATATAAAATGACGCAAATAGTTTACAACATGTACTTCAATGCAGTCTATATTTTGTCGAGATTTGGCCTGTTCCCTCACAGCCAGTGTGGTGGATTTCATTGTCATTTGTTGAAGAGATGGCAAAATGCCTCTTTTCCCCCTTAAATTTGGAGAAGACTTAGATGAAGTTCAAATTTTCTGAGATTGGTGCTTAATTCTGTGAAAGTGAATTGGGTAAATATCCATTCATTTTCATTAGTGCTTTCTATACAAAAAGGTATTAAACTCAATTATTTGTGATGTATGCTCTTCAATTTAATTCTCAGTCCTGGCTCAAGCCCTTTGGGGAGCTTAACTGTGGAAAAGAGTGAATAAGTTCATGCTTTCCCTTAGGGCAAACCTTGGCAATAGGGAGCCACAGGCTACCAATGGCCCTCAGAGAGCAAACTCCAGCCTTAGCCTGGTGTGTAGGCAGCTCTTCAAGTGGGAAAGTGGAACCCGTAGCTCTTATAGGACATAGCTTTTATTGTTATTGATTCATTGTACATATATATAGACTAAACACAAAAGATAGACTACAGCATATATCAGCTAGCTACATTTTCCAATGCATTCTTTACAAACAATTTTACGCCTTAGAAAAAAGGCAGCAATTTAAGGAATTTTGGTATGTGGGGGAATATTATAGCCAATTTTAATGGTACCTAAAAGTTCTCATCTTTGTGTTTACCAATTTACTTGGTTTGGAAAGTATAAAATACTGAATAGAAACATGTTTGCTTCAATAAAATAAAATTCCCCAAAGATTTATAATTTTAACTAACAAACTGTCTAGGAATGGAGATAACAAATGCTCTTGATTTTTTTAGGCAGGAGAAGAAATGTATATTCAGCTTTTTCATATTTCATCACTAGTTGATGTTATTCAAAAGACAAAAGCTAAACAGGCTGCCTTCCTGCCTGTAGATAATCAGAAATAGATTTACAACAGGACTAAACCTCTTAAAATTAAATAGTAAGTGCAGATTTTATACTTCATAAAATTACTTTAGGACTGGAAAAAGGCCAAAGCTTATAAGAAAGAATACTCTGAGTAAAACACTTTGGGATATTGTTAAGTTACCTGCTATTAGAAATTTTATGGAATAAAATCTTTTAAGGCCTTTTTCTCTGATTTGTTTAAAATACTATGAAATTAATACTGTAAAACATGTTAATCTTAGGTATTTTATGAAAATGATTTTTATTCCTGCGTTCCTATTTATTTTACCTTTTCTCTTGTTTCTGTATTTATAGTATGACATTTATATATTTTTACAAATGACATTCAGTGAAGTGTAGCTCTGCATTCAAAATTCAGACAGCTACATGTCTTTTGGGTTATTAATAGCCTCAAATCTTTGTAACCCCGATTGTTATAAAGGCCACTGAATTACTGTTCACAAACTCATGGTGGAATTGCTACTGTCATCCAAAAAGCATACCGTTTAAGTAAGAAGTCTGACAAGTTTAGTTTTGCTAATTATGTCAGGGTAGCTGGGAGAAGATGTTCAAGCTCTGAAGTCAGGAAGCTAACTCTTTGCTAAAGCTGTATAATTTGGTTCATTTCACCTTACTTTTCTCAAGTAGAAAACAGAGGAAATTATCAGTGGAATACTTACCCCCCCCCCCCCGGTTTTGTTAATGAGGATTAAGTAAAAAACAAAACAAAACAAAACAAAAACAAAAACAAACCATATTTGCAAGTCAGTTCACAGTTTACCAAGTGTGTCCTGGGCATTCCATATGATCCCAGTTTGTTTGGGAGTTCTGAAAGGACTTACCTAAGACATACAGCTATTAAATAGCAAAATGGGACTTGAACCCAGCTCTCCGGTCTCTAAGTCCAGTGATCTCTCCACTAATTCACAAATAATAAAAAGGAGGCACTTGGAAAAATAGAACATACTGTAGATATTAACAGTATTATGTAAACTTGGTCTAACGGAATTCACAACAACTTGTAGACCTAGTTTATGGGATTCTGGGCAAGTAGCCATATGATCTTGATGACCTAATCGAAGACAATGATCTCAGAATTGCAGATTAGATTTCTTTTTTGATGAAAAAAACCACCTGTCATTTTTCTGCATTTTTAAAAAATTTACATTAGTCTTTATGTGAAAAATTCTATTTTGAAAATTAGTTGCCAATGTATTTACCTACTGGTATGGTAACAGACACACATGTACCTTGACCATTTCAAATATATGCATTTCTTCAAAGTAAATTATGAAGTGAAATTCCATTTATTGTTTCTTATTTTTCCATCAGCTCCCTTTCTTAAAGACTGGTTCCACTGTGCAAAAGGTGGGAGAAATTTTTTGTCTGTGAAAACAGGTTCTCTCTCCAGTTGACCTGAGCAGTAGTCATGGTGGGTAGGGGATAGTGCTCAAGGGAATCCTGTGGACCCAGTTTTTCCTTATTTACCTTGGAAGCTATGAGAATTCATTGCCTATAATAGTTCTGAGAAATTGCTTCTGCTTTGGGGGGCTAGGAAAATTAAATAAATGGAATTTCCTTGCTATGGATGGAAAAGTCAGGCAAACTTCTATATTACCAGTTGCTAATGATTTTCAATTCCAATTGGCAATATTTTTAATCAATCAATGTTTGTTGATTACCAGTTACGTGCAAGAGTTTATCCTAATTTCTCATATCTATAATTAAGTCCCATATAATGAGTTTTCATTTTAAAAGTTGAATGTACAACATAAGCCTTTAAGATCAGTTTGATATTACCAGGTTTTAAGATTTCATGCAAAAAAAAAAAAAAAGGAAGAAAGAATAATTGATAGAAAATTCTTCATCTTCTAAACAAGATTTCCAGATCATCATATTTAAAGCAACAAAAACATAAGGATTCAGAATATATTCCCCAATTCAACCGGCACAAGAGAATTTTAAGTCTACCACAAGGATGTTTTCTCCATTGAGAAAGTTCATTCTGGCTCAGCCGTGGTTCAAGTTAACAGCCTCTTCACCTTGAATAGCTCCCCATAGCTCGAAAGGCACAGAACAATAGCTGAAATTATAATGGAACTGACCTATGCACACATTCTCATCGTCCAGCTGTGCAGAAGCATTTCTGAAGTAGCCCAGCCTGCATAACTCACAGTGCTGCCCTCTAGTGTTGTGTTTACAGCTCACGCAAATGACTGTATTTAGCAGATCGATATAACTGCATCGATTGGAGTGGCCGAAGCATTCACAATCTTGCAAGGAAGAACAGAAATGTATACAGAGTGTATACAGTAGCAGAGTAATAGCACACTACATGCTTGGATAAAATGAGGAGTGGAGAAAAGATGGCAGAATGGCATTACATCTATGTGATGCAACATGACACATGGCGACCACAGGTGGTTGTGACTGGCATGGAAGTAGCATCTGTTTCAAGCAGGATAGAAAGGTTGGACATTCAGAACATGACCGAAGAGTGTTAATTCTTGGCATACAATATGAACAGAAGCATTTGCAGGTGTACACCTTTTAAAATTTGGGAAGGCTCGGTCGCCATTGATGCAAAAGTCTAATTTTTGCACACTGAGAACTTTACTGTCTTTACATCACTTCCCCATTTTTTTCTTCATATTTGCACTCTTAAAAAAAGGGAGGGAAGTATGTGAGCATCTAGGGCCTGAGCCTGCCATCACCCATGACTCCTTTGTTTAGTCTCATTATCATTTATGTTAAGACAGTAGCTCGGTCAGGGTTTCACAGAAATTGTGGCAAATTTAATAGGGATCTGGAGGACTAAACAATTCTCTATTTTTATTCCAAATGCTAACAGGAAAGACAGCCTTTGTAAGCCTTTCATCAGGCCAAATATGATGTTTGTTTATGTGTGAGAGAAAATACAAAAAACAGAGAGATGATTTGTATGGGAAAAGTGCTCTGAAGATTTCCTTTTCATTCAAATTTCAAGCTGAGTCCACTACAAAAGAAGGATTAGGCAGCTAGTGATTATGCAGTACTCCCAGATTTCCTTTCTTTGTTTTCCCTGAATGTTGGAGATGCCTCTGAGGCTGAGGTCCTGATGGTGAGAAGAACTAGACAAGGAGATGGGGAAAGAGAAGGAGAGCAGGTGGGGAAGGATGGGGAGTGATTACATTTTCTCTTGGTTGCATCTCAGCTAAAGCAAGAAGTTGTTCATCTAATTCAACATTTTTCAAAAAAGTGGTAAAGACAAAGCCTTTACCGGTAGCAATCACCATCAAATCAGATAGAAAAAGAAAAAAAAAAAAAGACGGGAGAAGTAAGTAGGTGGGGAAGCTAATTTGTCTTCTCAAAATATGGGGGCAGGTGTAGCTGGATATTAATGAGGAAGGTCAACGGTGATACTACAAAACCTTTATTTAGTTTATCCAAAAATACTCCTCTTTTTAATGTCTGACCTTTATTTTACCTCACTAGGAAGCCAAAGACAGCCACTACTTGAACCCATTCATTCATTCATTCATTCATTCATTCCATATTTTATTGGGTTGATCTACCATGTGCCAGGCATTATGCAAGGGACTGAGTTACTCTTTTGGCTTAGATAAACTTTGGAAGTATCGCATTTGATGAGCAGAGTAACAATGAATAAGCACTGTCAAAATGAATAACGAAGATTAAGGAAGAGAGACTGGATTTTTTTTTAAACATGCTGGTACTCATCGGAATGGTGTGGATTTATTTAGTGCAGAGCTGATTGCTATAGCAGAGGGTCAAGGTCCTGACAGAATAAAATAAAATGTGTATCAAAGCAGAGGAGGACACTGGATATAGTGACTAGTGAAAGATACCAAGATTAGGGTCAGCACTTTGGGGATTCTAGATACTCAAAAGGGAAGCAAGAAGAAGGGGAGGCTCCTGAAGACAAGCTGGTTCCTTTAGGGGAGGATAGCTCTGTCGTGTGTGTGTGTGTGTGTGTGTGTGTGTGTGTGGGTGTGTGCGCGCGCGTGCGCGCGCGTGCATGTTGGGGGCTGGGATCAGGAGGAAGCAGAGGGAGAAGAGCAGAGTGGGAAGGAGGCCTATGCAGTAGTTAAGGCATGCCATATTAATAATAATAAAACAATAACAACAAAAATAATAGAATTACAGATCACCAAATTAAATTTTCTTAGAAAACAAACATATCACTCCAATACACTATATCTCCCTGAGTTACACCTTGTTTATGCTGGCAATTCTGACTTGCGAGGAAACCTAAAAGGGCTCTAGAGCCTTTCTTGGTTGAGGATTTGGAACAGGGAAAACCTTTCTGGCCTAGAGCCACCCAAGAGTAGTGGTTTCAGGAAGGAGACCCAAGTTCCAAATCTAATTGCTTCCTAAGGACTTCTTCAGAGCTGCCTGGAACTGCTGAGGGATGGGCATCAACAGCCCTGTCCTCTGGCTCTCCCCCCTGGAAGATGTTCCTTGGTGGTTGTTTCTCATATTCCCCATCCCAGGCTGGCCCTTGGTGCACCTGATATAATTTATCCAGCTTTGAAAAAAGCTGGAGCTACAAAGAAGCCCTTGTTGTCAAAAAACTAGTTTTGTGGGTAAGACAAACATATGGTTAGAATAACTAGAAAACAAAAGAGCATGTGCTAAGAAAGCCAAACAGTGACACAAAGTGATCTAAGGAGGAGGTCATTTAACTTGAGGGGAATTAGCAAAAACTACCTTAACACTGGACTTAACAATGGGTCTTCCATGAGGGCAGGTAGGGTTTGTTAGAAAAAAGAAGTTTGGGGGAGAGGGGATGAGCATTTCAGGTGAAAAGGGAATAGAACCTGCAAAGGTATGAAGTTGGGGAAAGTGTAGAGAATAAGGCTAGAGAAGTTTCATAAATCATTTCCTTTGTGGGTATTTGAAGGGTTCTGTAAGATCTGCGCAATGGCAAGAGTACATGCTGAGCTCTATCTGACAAAGTTTTATCCAAGAAATAAAACATATCTATAGATATCCAAGTTCAACACTTTCAAGACTCAGCCCATGAATCTCCATGGACACATCAAATGTCACACTATCATCTACTATTACTCTGAATTCAATGAGTCGTATACATTTCCACAATGACATTATTTGTTTCTGGGTCTTGTTTGAAGACCGATTTATTAATTTTGGTAGGAGAAGATAAATAATGTAAGTTGTATAATTATATATAGAACCATACCAGCTAAATGCCCAATATCAATAAATTTATTTTAGAAGATAAGTGGATATTTAAATATCTTTTAATCTAGGAAACAGGGTAGCAACTTGATTCTTTTAAGACTTCTAAGATTCTTCTGAGACTTCAATAAAGCTGTCTTCTCTGGCCACAATATATTTGAGAATGTAAAATGACAAAAAGATCTTTGAAAATGATTTGAAAAACATGAGAGCAGTGTATAAACGCAAGGCATTTCAAATGTAATTATTAGGCTGCTGTATTATTTTTCAGTATTCTGTTAATCTACCGCTCTTTAGGAACTAGTCTTTCCACACAGGCACAGAACCCTTGAATGATTATTAACGATGTAGTCTGAGTTACATTACCATATTAAGATCCTGCAGGGATGATACTAATAGTTCAATAATTCTTTGATCTCTCAACTCATTGACCTGCCATGTCCTCCTTTCCCTTCTTACAAAGTATGGAGTCCATGGTCCGTCCTTACAGTGACTTCCTTTCATACACTCTCATCTCCCTTGACCCCGAGTGTCCACTGCAATCAGTCTCCTGGGAAAACCTGATCCTGCTTAAATCCACCTCTCCATCTCTCCATGCCTACACCCCAGCAGCTAAATGTGGCTGGAGTTTTTCTCCAACTATTTTGAAACAAGTCTCATGTTAAGTTTATAACCATAAGTCTCAAAGGGACCTTTAGGGCTGCCAGGAAATCCTTCCTAAAACAGGGGACTTCTGGGTCACCACTTTCTCTTGCTTCTTCTTCTCCACCCATGATTGTTTTTCCCTCTCTTTTACTCTTGGTCCTTTCTCCTCACAGGTACTCAGGGCTTAGCTCTTGGAACTCTTTGCTCTTTAGGCTCAACCTAGAGCCTAGGGCTCCTTACCCAGTCTCTGGACTTTACACAACATCTAGATGCTGACCTTTCAAAAATAGTTGTTTCAGCCTAGATCAACTCCCCAGTTAGTGAGACTTCCTCCAGACTGACACACTCATCTGCATTCTTAGTCTCCTCCTGGACATTTACTAGATATCTCAACTTCAACCTGTTCATAACAGAGCTCTTAGGTCAACCTTCCCAAACCTGCTACTCACCCAGGCAGCCCACCCTATCTCAGTAAATGGCAACTCCATTCCTCCAATTGCTTAGCTCAAAATTCCTGATGTTGTTCTTGACATGTCTTTTTTTTCCTCATCCCTGACAACCAGTCAATCAGCAGATATTCTTGGCTATGCTTTTAAAATACACTCTAATCTCACCACCTCTTACTCTGTCACCTTGAGTTAAAGGCACTTGGATTATTGCAATGGTCCCCAAACTGCTCTCTTGGCTTCCATGCTAGTGATACCTCCTCTCCACACAGCAGTCAGAGTGACTCTTTCAAAACTTAAATTCAGGGGCGCCTGGGTGGCGCAGTCGGTTAAGCGTCCGACTTCAGCCAGGTCACGATCTCGCGGTCCATGAGTTCGAGCCCCGCGTCGGGCTCTGGGCTGATGGCTCGGAGCCTGGAGCCTGTTTCCGATTCTGTGTCTCCCTCTCTCTCTGCCCCTCCCCCGTTCATGCTCTGTCTCTCTCTGTCCCAAAAATAAATAAACGTTGAAAAAAAAATTAAAAAAAAAATAAAAAAAATAATAAAACTTAAATTCAGTCATGACATCCCTTTGTTTATAATCCTAATGGCTTTCCATGCCATTCAGAATAAAACACAGAACTTATATGCATTCATTCCCAATTGATCTGGCCCCTGGCCTCCCTGGTGGCTCACTGCAATCACTTTCCTCCTTGCTCTTGTACAAAGCCTCCATGTTGCTCTGCAAACATGCCAGGGACTTCCCTGGGGCCTTTGCTCTTGCTGTTACCTCTGTGTAGAATCCTCTTCCCCTAGACATCCCTGTGACTTGCTTCCTCACTTTGTGCTTAGGTTTCTGCTCAAAGAAAATTTTGTGACCACTCTATTGGAAATAACAGCAATGCCTAAACATACTAATCCTCAATTTCCTAATCCTACTTAATTTTTTGTAGAACTTATAGTATCTGGAAAGTATATTTAAAATAATTTTTCCCCCATACTCTGAGTATAAATACACGAGTGTGGACTGTGTTATGTTTACAGATGTAACCAGAGAACTCAAAACATCTGTCACATGCTAGGCACTCAACGAACATTGTCAAATGAACGTATCTGTGAATATGTGACGATTCTAAAGGTGCCCTTTTTTGCAAAACACAGGCAGACACAAGAGGAAAGTTATGCTTAAACTCATGCCTCCCCCATTTGAATTCCATCAGAGTCTGGCTACATCCCATATACCCAAGAGTTTAGAAAAACAACAGCCACACCAACAAGGTGTAACTGAGTTACTGATTATTTTAGCTGAGGGTTGTCTACCCGTCTATGCAGATCATTTTGGGAAGAAAAAAAGGAGACTTGTAAAAACTTCTATGGTTTTATGTAGTTTTTCAATCTCAGATTACACTGTAGATGATTTTTCATTGCTGCTGTGTAGACAAGCTAGTGGGGTCATCTAGAACACATGGCCATGGTGTGCAAGCGCTAGCAGTACATATTTCCTGAGAATCACCTCATACCAGGGAACAACATGAGCCAGTCCTGCAGAGTCTAGGGTGGTTTCTCAGCCTTGGCACTATTTCCACGTTGGGCCAAATAATTCTTTGTTTTCCTATACGTTGTAGGCTATTTAGAAGCATCCCTGGCCTCTACCTACTGGATGCAGTAGCAACCCCCGAGTCGTGACAACCAAAAGTCCCCTGGGGGGTAAAAATCCCCCATATGAATAGATGAGCTCATATGAAACAGTTATGATAAGATACTACAGTACTTAGCAATTGGCTAGTTAAGACCAATTAAAGCTAGGGATACTTTAGAAGGAGTATTTTAGAAGGAGTGGTTGGTCTAGATCAGGAACGACCCAACCCTCTTAAGTAAAGGTTCTTTCTGACTGACACTGGCTGGAGAAGGGCTGGGCAAGGAGGAGTTGCCAGAAGCAAGAGGTTGGAGAGAAAGAGAATGGAAGAAAAAGAACGTTAGAATAGGAGGGGTTAAACTTCCCCTGGGTGTCTTCTTTCTTACTGTTTGCCATGTTGCCTTGCATCATATGTTACATGGCCTATGTAAATATAAGATCAAGTCCTCTGAACATGGCACAGGTCATTTTTCTTTTTGGCCAAATTAGGAAAGCTGATGAAAATTCATTAAAAAAGAAACAAAACAGATTTGGGGACAAGAGTTTAGATAGAAAGTAAAGGAATGAGAACTCTCAAAAAGTATTTTCCTCTCACTACATTAATAGAGTCACCATGCCTCTGAGGGGCCTCCTCCAGCGGTGGCAGTGAAGTGGCTGTAGCATTTTGCTGGTCCTTACCCCACCCCTCCCCTATTTTGCAACCTTATGTAGCTTTTGAAGCTACATACATCATTTGATGACGATATGGATTTTTTTAAATGATAAGTCATTAGGTGGCTTCTTCCTGCCTCTGGAGATGTGTTTGAACCTCATTAGTGCTATGACCCCAGGAAACTGGAGATTCAATGATGCAGGGTGAAATTCCAGGTCAAGAGCCCCTTGTATTTCCAGTGTACTTGACGGGACATAAGAGAAATGAAATCTATGAAAGTCCCTAATGCTTCTCTGTTTCCTCCACTTCCTTGGTTTCTTTGTGTGGATTTGCATTTTGGAGATAAAGAAAGATCTTCCCCCTGTGGCCTTAAGATGGGCACACTTGCCCAGATAGGCTTGATACCCTATGATGCTGTGGCCGGTCTGTTCCAAAGAACTTAGTTCCCCCAAATTCAAATACATTTGTATTCCCCTCAAAAGGGCACCATTAATGTTTGATATGTAAAAAGCACATTGTGAGGAAAGTTTAAGACATGGTATGAATACTATCCATTTCCCTTTTCCCATCTTTGGACCAGTTTCATCTTTTTCTCTTTACGTCACAGAAGGACCAACTCAACATTAATTAAAATCTGGAAAATGATCTGACTCTATTCAATAAGGAATAAATAAGCTATTACGGTCATTTTCATCAAGTGGGCCAAACTGAATTTTGACTTTGTTAATAAATACATTTCTTTATAAGAGGTGTTTCATGAAAAAACAAAGAACAAAAAAAAAAAAAACCCCACAAACCAAAAACATGACATAAGCCCAACAGTCAAGGGTGGAAAACAAGACACACCTGTCACAGAAGACATTTAAAGGAAAATGGTAAAATAAAAACAGAAGTCTTTATGTTTCCTGAAAAATCTTCATTCTGTGAATGACAGATGCTAGCTGGAATGGACTATTCATGAGTCACAGATGAGATACTGCTTGCTTGCATTTAAAGTAAGTAATGTAATTATTATTTTCAGGTCATAATCAATGCTAAACCCAGTGTAGATCTTCACTGGTGTTCATTCAATTTCATTTCAAACAATGGAAATAGAAAATATAAGCTATTTCGTTTGTCCAAAAGTCAAATGGGCACAAAACACGGAACCTGCCATTCTGTTCTCATGAAAAGCATCCTTGAAACTCACTGTAAGTGGGTTTCCTTATTTTCAATGCCAATGAGCAACAATGTTAATACTCTAACATTTATGTTCTAAACAGGATCCTAAGCTGTTTGAATGTTTATTCACGTGTTAATCTTTCAGAAAACAAATGTTGCAGCAATTTTAATTTGCAGCAGTGAAATTTCTGAGTGAAGTTTTTTGTGTCTTACAGATGACATTTTCAGTACTATTTGATGCATTGATTGGTATCAGTCAACATGCCTCACCGATAAGCTGATGGGTACACTTCACAGATATTCCAGATTCATACAGTGCAATGTTTCACAACACATAACACCATGAAATCACTGTATGAATCCAAGAATTCCTACCTCTCTTGTGGTTTGCAACTTGAACAGAAGAAACTGTTGACAAAGCTAATTTGGGAGCAACTGGATAGGTTTAAAAGAATGAACAGAACATTAGAAACAATAGTGAAACGTTCAAACTGTAATAACTTATCACCAACCCACTTGAAAAGGTAGCCCTAAATGAAGAGACTATTTGTATCTGTTGTTTCTGGGAGATGGTTTCAGTCCCAAAGGAAGTCTTGTATTTGGCTGAAAATGGTTTTACATTGTCAGTAATAAAGTTTAGAAGCTTTATTTTCAGAGGCAAAGAGAATTACCATTTAAGAGTCCAGTTATGCAAGGATTATTCTGGTAACATTATGGATATTAGGATCCCCTATTGACCCTCTCTTAAAATAGTAGTTGTGCTGAGATAATTAGCAATCATTGCCTCAATTCACTGTCATTTTCTCTATGTAACCAAAAGCTCGTCTGTGCCTCAGCCAGTTAGATTATTTTTGTTGAACTGATTAGACCTCACGGAACATAATCTCAGTGGCCAACCATATGGACCTTAGTCTCAGAGTCACCTTGAATCTGTCTACCTTTGAAAAATGTAGTCTCCTTCTCAATATTTATTACCTTTGTGGTCATATCAGTTTGTTAATGGCAGAGATTGCTCTGTATGCTGTCTGCCATTTCTTTTCCGATTATTCATGACGAGTTGCTTGCGAAAACAGCAAAAGCAGATAGAGCCTGATGTTCTTTGCAGATGTTGACAAGATAAATTATGGCTGCACAGAACTGGCCTCTGTTAGAAAGTGCCCCTTGAGCTAAAATTTCAAGTTTAAGCACTTTATCCCGTGCGCCGCTTCTCAAATAAATTCATTTGAACTCATTACCCACGTTCTAAAAAAACTGCACCTGGTATTAGCTGAAGGTATTTCTGAAAGTTTTCTGTGCAGTGACACTGACAGAAAACACAGCAAAATAATTAAGCAAGTGTGTTTCAGGTTTTGAACAATGCATAATCTTGTTCATCTCAAAACTCACTGTGGAGAAGTGTTAAGTCTTAGATCCTGTCTTGTATAATTTGTTGAACTCTGAAATTCAATGGGAAATACTGAGTGACATTTCACTGAAGATGCTCTCATTGAACCTGCCAAGGAATAAAGCCACTAAACCTCCCCCAAATCCTCACAGAATTATACTAATAGGGGTGAGCTTGAGCTCTATTTCTTCTTCCACATATGTATGCAGAAAGTTGAAAAAATTCATTTGGAGCAGATGATTAAGATAATTCTATTTGCTACTAATATATGTATCTAGGACAGTCTCGATTTCATCACCCTGATCAAGGACTGAAAATGCAGCCCTTCCAATTTGACTCCCCAACAAATTGCTAATATATTTTGTTTGCTTAGCAGCTATTTCCTGGTTCCTCCTTTCGCTCATTTCCTCCTCCATCTGTATTCATTAGAGTTTAAAAGGAACATCCTGTATGTAATGAAAGAAGGTGGAAGCCAAAAATGTGCCTTTTTTTTGAGAAGAAAGAAGGCAAAAGAATACAATTTTCTATTAAAATAAACTCCTATTTATACATGTCTATATATATCTATAGGCTAGATGTTAATGTGAATTTAACATTGCACTGCCTCTTGTGAATTTCATTGCCCAGTTTTTAAAAGTTCTATTTCTTCCTGTGTAATCACACTGCTGTCAGTCTCTCTCTTTTATTTATTTACTTATTTTTGAGGTTACAAGTCAGAAAATAATTACTGCTCTAAAGACAGACAGAGAGCAGGTTGTTCTTAATGCTGCTAGAAATAATTGTTAATTTGTAAAGGATTAAAAGGGGAAGCCCCAACAGAGAAAATATACTGTGATGTGGAAGAGAGAGAGAGAGAGAGAGAGAGAGAGAGAG
This sequence comes from Felis catus, assembly GCF_018350175.1. Lineage (NCBI taxonomy): Eukaryota > Metazoa > Chordata > Mammalia > Carnivora > Felidae > Felis > Felis catus. Next base: position 91,511,574 of record NC_058375.1, on the reverse strand, counting down.
AGAGAGATACACACAGAGAGAGAGAGAGATTCAAATTTCTGCCAGTCAGTATGGAGAAACAGTAAAAGAAAACAAGTCTGTTAGGGGTTGCAATACTGCCTTTATGTATTTCTCCCCCGGCCTTCAACACAACTGACGTACTAGTCAGTTTCGTTAAGAGGAGCAAAAGGGAGACATTGGAACGACACCTGCAGCACTCAGAAGTTTTTAAGGCTTATCATTTATATTCCAAACTGTGATGGCAGCAAAACTCTAGGCTTCTCTTGGGAGAGACATTCAACCTAAATTTGATGAAGTGCTTGTAACTTCTATGCCATCTAATTTTCCCCTATATCTTTCACTCTAATATTTCCAGGGCACTCTTCATATTAGAAATAATATTTGAATCAGGATTCTTTCAAAGACATGGCATTCACAATAATGCTGTTATTCAGTGCTGAAAAATAGTATATGGGATTTTCCCCCTAAACATGTGGGGTTTTATATTGCTAGGAATTTTACATGCTCCTACCTTGTTTTGGGTTAGAAACCTCAAGGGAAGAAATATTCGGCCATATCCTATTAAACTTTGGAAGATCTGCATGCATCAGGAAAAATCAGGGTATGTTATTTTCAGCTATAATGTCATTTGGTCTAAACAGAAACTTATATGGACAAAGACACAAACCACACATCTGCTCTTTAACTTGGCTGTGATGCACTTAACAAAACATGACTCCCGCACCAAACAAGAGCAAGCAATTGATGATTCCCAAAACATTGAATGGACATTAAATAGATAGCCCCTTCGCTAACAAAGCTATACACATTTACTTTTGCAATAAACTAGAGTGTTCTTACAAATAACCAAATAGGGACTTCAGCATTTCAAACTGTTATATAAAGCTGGTGCCTGAAACTAGAAGATAACGTGAAAGAAATAATTTCTCACTGGAGGATTCCATTCTCTGAAATTTATATTTACAGATATGAACTGGTTGCATTAGTCTTTCATGAGAGATTCTTTGGGGTATGTTTTAAGTGTGAGCCATTATCTCTGCAAAGAAGTGGATTTATTTCCTATTTTTATTTATGCCATTTCTCAGAGAAAGAAAGGGAATACTGGTGATTTCTGGCTTCTTAGTATAGCTAAGGTTTGTATGTACGGATGTGTATATGTCTTCATGTTTTTTTTTTTTTTTTTTTACTTCAACCTATGTTTCTAGAGTTTTTGGCTCCAATCCAGAGGTAATTATAAGCATTGTTACCTTGAGAACTGATGTTCTTTCTTTCTTAGATTCACCAGTATATACATATTAGAAAAAAAAAAAGACTCTGGAAAAGCAGAACATCTAGGTTTAGGATTGGATGCTTTGAAATTATTTTTGCTAAGGTGCATAACTATTAAAGCAGGCATTTTAGGACTCCAATCTACCACCCATTCAGATCAGCTCAAAACTACACCTTCCGTGTGGTCCTCTGGGACTACCCAAGTCCACAAAAAGTGCTCTCACCTCCAAACTCCTATAGCATGTTACTGTCTGTGCTCCTGATTTCTCATTGATATGGGGATAAGGCATGAGTTTTAATATTGTTAATTTAAATTTCATAGGTCTATTTCTCGTCTCTGTAATTAGATTGGATCTCTTTGAGGAAGGGCAAAGCCTTGCAGGAGGCCTCAGTAAATATCTAATAATTGAATAATTGATATCAAGTGGCTAGGCCACTGTAAACAGGTATTATCAGATTGTTTCCTCCATAATTAGATTATAGCAAGTAACATTCTTGTAAGACATGGTACTTTCGCTATAACTTTGGTATTTTAATATTTGTTAGAAAAGCTGATCTACTGTGTGTGTGTGTGTGTGTGTGTGTGTGTGTGTGTGTGTGTACACAAAGGCAGATGAAGTCTTAATATTGATATTACTCTGTCAAAACTGCAGAATGAAAAAAGTGTAATAATATTTTCCACATTTGTACCCAACTGTTACTAAATATATAGATACTTAGTAACATGTATCGGCAAAGTAGGCAACTAATGTTGCTTTTCACCTGAGCATTTTGGTGCTGGGTAGATGCTGAATTAACAGAACAAGGCTACTTAAACAGTGCTCATTACCTCTGAAAAACTATAAATTTGCATTTTGAGGGAATGAATATGATTTCTAGAAATTACTTGGAAAAAAATTGTGGGTTTATATAGGAAATATATTCCTTCACATTATTAGCTTCAAATTAAGAATATTTTAGTTTGTTGAAATGGTTCTCTCCATATTTTTCTTATAGGAGAGGCAAATACAGGTCATAGTGGGGCTGCTGTTTGTAAATTTGATGTTAGGTATTTAGTGACTTGATGAAATTAAGCAATATGATTGTTTGGTTAATAAGCTCTGCCAAGAAATTTAAGTAAAGACCGGCATTTATACTAAATCAATTTAAAAGTGAGTTTTGAAAATTAGCTTCATAAATTAAACTGTATCCCATATTCTATTAAATATTTGTTTATGCCTATTTTTAGCATACTCTTTTCCTAGTGTTTTATAATTTTTCCCCCTAGGATTCTGAGGTTCCATGTTAAGGAATGTATAAAATATATAAAAAGTTAACATAGGGCATTCTACTTTTGAATCGCTAACTACCTGACTATATGGAATTATCGAGGTAGACAGCTCAGTCACAATCTGATCCATACCTGGAGTGTAACTTTCTTCTGTATTGTGTACTTCAGATGGTTTCTTGGGGGGAAGGGGAGAAGGTAGCCCTTGTATTTGCCTGGGAATGTAATTAGACATTCCCCCCCCCCCCCGCCGCCACCCCCAAAAGTTCCATTATGTGGGATGCCTAACTTTCCTGAACACTCAAAACTCAGAAACACCAGCAGTGATCCCATTGGAAATCCCAATCTAATCTACACATATCTCTGATGGGACAAAATTTTATGTGCTGTTTTTCCCTTGGAAGGAAAAATGTCCTGAAAAAAAAGTCACTGAAATTTGTGCCCTCCCTCCCCCCAGACTCCTACAGCATGTTACTGTTTGTGCATGCATGTTCCAATATTTGGTCCCCAGGAGTTTTTAATTTAATATCTCATCTTATTTTTTAAAATTTTGATTTTGTCTTATAATTGCAAGGCTAAGTAAGAAAACAAAATTAGGCAGTTACTCTCCATTTACTCTTGTTACTCTAAGATCCTGGCTCAAATAAATATTTAATCAATATTAATAACAAATGTTTAATTCCCAGGAGTAAATTAGGCACATTGAAGATGATTTTAATAGTATAATTGAAACAAATTCTATGTTATCATAGCCAATTCTAATGAAAAATCTTTGCATAACATGTAGCTTCTGATAATTTTTAGCCAGGGGGCCACTTGTTTTGAGTAGGTGGAAATTGAAAATAGAAAAAAAATATATATATATATATATATATATTGCATTAAAACTATTGTATTGCCTCTTTGGGTGACCTGAGGCAGAATTTATTAATTTCACTTTTTCACAAATTAACTAAGGCATATCTTTGGGCCAACATGAAGGTCTTAAAGTGGTGGCTTGTTGCAGGGCAAAGGTCACCGTGAGTCAGAAGAATCAGGTTTGGTCCCAGTACTGCTACCAAGGAATTGCCTGGCTGTTAATTTCTCTGGACTTCTATTTCCTTATAAATAAAGGTGCTGGACTAAAAGATCTCTAAGGTTTCCCTTAGGTGTTAATTTCCATCCCTCTAGGAGTTCTCCAATGGTCTAGCAGGGCCCCCACTCAAGTTCATGGGAGGATGAGGCCTATTGGGATGAGGTACACGCTCTTTGGAGACTCTAGAGGACTAAGAGGGAAGGGAAAATTATTGCTGCATGTTTTGACAGTGGACATTTCGACTGTCATAGTGAAACCCAAACTGGAGTTGAGAAATTATTATTGGGGTGAGGGGAGGGATCCCTCCATGTGTCCAGTGAGGTTGTAGATGGCTAGTCATTCAAGAATAGCCTTCTGTGGAAATCCCTATTTCTTAAGGATGCTGGCACAATACATCTGGGAAAATGGACTGGACTCATTTTGATAATCTCCTTGACTAGATTCCAAAGACTGGCTCTAGGAGTATAGAGACCATAATCACATACTCCACAGCTGTCCCCTTACAAAAAGCAAAAATCTCTGGAATGTCAATCAGATCCAATTACTCTCATTGTTGAATTTTCAAAGTGCATCTATGGGAAGCTTAGAAAATAACTATTTGGGGAAAATTTTTTGAGATATGGTGCAGGTAAGTAGAGCTTGGGCTGGATTAAAATCCCAGCTCTACCACTTGGACAAGGAACTTGTCTCTTTCTTGATCAAAAAAAAAAAAAAAAAGGAAACTCTCTTTGTCTTTCTCATCTGTAAGTTAGGGATGATGACACTATCTGCTGGTTGTTTTCAAGACTCAGTGAGTTAATACTTGCTCGATATTGTAATGAGCATTTAAAAAATGTTAGCCCTTATGATACCATTTGTGGTTGCTATTGTGACAAAAATCAGATTACTGTAGTATTAACAGTTCTTGCTGAATTGAATTAGAGAAAATAATGTGCTCCCCCTATTTTTTGCAATCTTAATTATTCCCAAAGTGAGTGGTACTGATAGGTAAAAAAGCTCACTTAAGATGTAGTTTACTTTAGGCCAGTTTTAGGGTCTCTATTGATTAATACTATTGTTCAGAAAGCAATGGAAATAGTTTGGGATACTGTGAAAAAGATTTGATTTTTAATATTAATAGTTAAATATATAACGTTAACTTTCAAATTTCTTTCAATTTGGGGGCACATCAGTTTAGACTATGAATCAAATATATATGTCATCTGAATTCTGTTTTTCATCAGGGAGAGAATTCAGAAAACAGTTTGGTTGTGGCACTTGAAACTCACTTTCATGAATCAGAAAAAATGAGATTCTAGTTACAAGAGTGAAACTTTGGAGGAAAATTTTTCTCCTCTGTGCCCCAAGGAAAACTCTGCACTATACATTGGAGGGGACTATGTTGGAATGGCTGAAATTGACCATCTATTGCTGACGCCATAATCAAACTGGAAAACAAGCTTGAAGCAGAAGGCTGAAAATATGTTATTCACATCAAGAAAGCTTTAGAGGTAGGGTTGTTTTAGAATATTAAGTTGTCCTCTTATCATCCATAGCACTCAGTTTGCAAGAACTATAGGCAACTTTCAACTCACTTTGTGGGCACCCTTTAAAAACAGAGTAAATTGTGACCATGATTTCCCATCTTTTTCTAGAATGGTGCACCACATAGAATTTCATACTTTAGTAGTTTCATCAAATGAGAAGGTGAGTTCTAATATCAGGGTAGAATGTGAAGAGTCCTAATCTGGAAATTGGATATTGAGCTGGAATCCTACCTTGGCCACTGCCCGGATGACTTAGACATTTCATTTAAGCCTTCGTTGCCTTATATACTGTAAAATGATGATGTTGAATGAATGCTCTTTAAGTTTCCTAAAAATACTAATTTTTAAATAATTTTTTGGTTCTAAAATATGGTGGGAAGCCACCATGGGTGCCACCATGGATATGAAAATCCACTCCTGGGGGATGTTAGTGAGCCTTCATTAAACATCCTTATTCAAGGAGTGTGAGAGGAAAATATCAGGTGGAGGCAAAGTCATAAGGTCCTTTGGGCCTTATATAGTTAATGCTTCTGTTACTCAGGGAATCTGGAAGCATTATTGATGCCTAGAAAGGAATCTATAGAAAACCCTAAAGCTTTCCAGAAGAAATCTCTAGGGCCTTGGAGGTAATCTTGCCATCTTCATAGCAAGCTGCCTACCCTCAGAACTGCCATGTCATTAAACTGATGGGAAAGATATAGTTTAATGTGATAGTGGTAGGTCTGTCCTAGAGATGGCATATAGAATTTTATTTTTGCTATAAGTGACTATTTCAATAAAGAAAAAAATTTGGATTTTTACTGTCATACAATATGAACAAACATGTTTCATAATTTGCATAGAAAATTTCATGAGCTGTCTTTCTTGCGATCTATAATATACCTGACATCTATACATCTCCCCTCTTGCTCAGGATGTTTAGTGGTAGAGGAAGGGCATATATTAACATGGAGGTCACAGTTCCCTACCCCTTCTACTCAGACATGATGCTGGCAACTTCTATTGACAACATAGTGAAGTACCAGAAAATGAATTTCTGTTTTTCTCCGGGACACTAAATTTCTCTGTGCAAAAATGGGTCAATTCAGAGATCAACAGGTCTAAAGTGCAGTGTGGTGGACTAGAAAAAGTCTGAGGTAACAGTCAATAAATCTAGAATTTTTCCTTCTGAGCTCTTCCATTTGGTGTAATGTTATGAGCATAACTTCTGGAGTCAGATGGGCCTTCCTGCTTGTATTACACTGGTCAAATGACTCGGCCCCTCTGAGCCTCAGATTCACCATTTGTAAAATGGAATTCTGTAGATATGTGGGAACATCTCCCTCCGGTTGTGAGCAAAAGCACTGCCTAATTCTTCCTGGGAAGTGAAACACTTAGTTGACCAGCTCCATATCTATACTCCAAGAAGATGTCAATGATACCCACACTCTTAGCACAGGAATTCACAGTTACATGTTTGAGGCTCATCATGGGGCCTTTCAGAGATCTTGCTGAATCTTTGTTTATGCTAGGAATTTCCAGATGCCCCTACACAGAGATAATAGCAAAGGTGCAGATAACAGCTCACACTTAAAAACTGGTCTGGCACTCTAAATTCACCTGGGAAAAGGTTAACACATGAAAAAAGTCAGTTTGCTCAAGGTGGGTGATTTTTGATAACATTACTAAACCTCCCAATTCTTTTTTCTTTAGGTAGGGGGTACTTCGCCTCCTTCACTGTAATACTTGATTTATTCTTCAGGATTAAAGCAGCAGCTATATCCTAATGTTCATTCAATTTTAGGATAACCACAAAGGTTTCATGAATGTGAAATGCTAGTTACACAAATATGAAATGGATCTGTGATGAGGATACTGGGTACATGATATAACAAAGTCCCAAAGGCATTTCACCTGGGACCTGAGCTTTCCTTCTAGAACATCAGCAAACAGTTCAAAATTAATGTAGCACACCATGCAATTTGCCATATAGCTACACTAGCCTGATAATTTTTTTCCTCATTATATAAAACCTAATTAGTTAAAGGGCAATTCAAATGAAACTTTTATTTGGGGGATTTAGAAGTATTAAAGCAAAGGGAAAAAAAAAAACAAACACTGCAGATGTCTAGATAGATGAACATGATTACTAATAACCCTTGGGTGGGGAAATGATTAACCTCATTATTTTCCTCATGATCCAGGTTTCTACAGCAAATCGGTGCCAAACAGAAATATCTGGATGCTGTATGGAACACAACTTTTACAAGGTCTCCAACTGGCATCAAATATTTTCAAGTATGAAAACATCTCTGGGCTTTCTCAACAGGCTATTGGATCCCTGCAGCTAGCATCTCCCTTGTTCCACAGTCCCGTCAGTTAAATAAAATTAGAGATGAAGTTTAACTCCATGATGAAGGGAATGCTCATTATAAGAGAAAACAGGAAAATGGAATATTTCCTGTAAGTGAACCATGATTTCTAATTGAATGAGGTAGAGAGGAGAGGATATCCAAACACTTCCACCAATATTCTATGCTTTATATATCATGGTCTCAGCCACTTAAAAGTAATTTAAAGAAATAATGTATACTTGGGTTCACAGAACATTTACATCTCTCTTTTGTTGCTTTTCTAAGAAATATCTTTACTTATTAAAAATTTTCAAGCTGTCTGAAATGGTGTTTCCTGATGTGATCTTCCATTTCAGTGGCTGGCCTACCTTTAAGCTCGGACTCATCTGTCATCTGCTTTCTTAAGTGAGTATAACCCACACAAAGCTATGTGCACATTAGGCCAGTTCTTATTCTAATTATGGTCTGTATAATGTTTAACATATTAGGGAAATCACTTGCTTTTCAGGACTAAGGATCAGATAATATATGCTAGAAGGTAATCATTAGTTTATCACTCTAGCAAAAACATCCACACCAAACCAACTCTTAATTTGCATCATCAGCATCAACAAATGTTCACTTGGGTAAAATTGTGAATGTTTACTTATCAGTGTGTGATACATTTTATCAAAAAAGAATGAAACCTGAATGAATTACTGCCCCATTAGGTAAAGTAGTAACAGAGATCACAAGGCTCAAATGACTATAGATATATTTTTGGGATTCATTAATTGCTGACAATATCACCAGTATTTTTTTCAGCCATGGTCAAAAACACATCAAAATTACCAAGTTTTAAATCAAGGACCTTTGAAATGATTGGGAAGCCTATTTCCTAATAAATAGCCAATAGCAGGTACAACAAATGATCTTAATGAGAAATTTGTTTCAAAAACATTTTTAGCAGATGATCGGAAAGGATGACCACTCTGTCGATGCATTTGAACCGTAATACTGGTATTGACAGTTTGAGATCTATACTGAAATCTATCAGGGCTTGAAAATCTTTAGCCATTGTGTATATAGCATACGTATGTGAATTTATGGTTACATAAATCAATAATTTACATCAGTAGTATATATCATTCTCTTTCCTTGATATATGCTTTGGTGATGGGAGTCTCATGGGTATTACATCTGTTATAATGGCATTGTCTATGTACTTGGTGGAATTATGCTCATTGCTTCTTTCTTTGGGATAAAGGCCAAAGCCCTGGGAAACACCCAAACTTAGTTAAAAACCCAAGCAACTCCCTCTTCTCTAGCTTATACCTTGGAAACCTCCTTCCTGCACCCTGTGGAATAGGCCGTGAGTCCTCTATGCAGGAATTCTTGCCCTTTGGAGAGGAAAGGAATACACTAGTGCACACAAGGAACACCTTATGAGGAGCACCACAAAGAAGGAATGTGCAAATGCCATTTAAGCAGCCTAGAAGATACAATCATGTTTGATGGTTTTATCGTAAATCTCTTGACTTTAAAGCCAGCAATAGGCAAGCTAGTTAGTTGTGTGTGATGTTGGGTGACTCCTGGAAGCTTTTACATCCTGTTTGCTGGAGAAATCTGAGGAAACACCCACTGAGCTCCAAACGGAGCTGCCAAAGGCACAATGAGGTCAGGTTACAAACTATCACTTTGTTAGAGGGTTTTCACTAGGCATTAAGGAGTTAAATTTTCCTAGGCTCCTGATTAAAAAAAGGTTGATACATTTGCCAAAGGCACAACAAAGCATCCTTTCAGGTCACCACCCATTTCAAAATAAAACAAAGCCAAACAAAAGTGGGATTTCCTGAATCAGGGTGTAAAAGGTCAACATCTGCTGATGCTCAGAGATGGGGCATGTGGCGGAGGCGGCCGAATGAAATGTCCAGTGAGCTGTACAGTCAGAGATTCCATGCAACACATGACTGACACTGTGAACAGAAACACACCCCAGCGCCAAAGAACTACTTTCCATCCATCCATTTCTGAAGATTGGATAGGCCAGACTGCCACAGCAGCCTCAATAGTCTGTGCCAGCTTGCTTCCATTTGGTTCCTTTTGCTCACAAATGCATATGCAAATGAAATTGTCAAGGCCTGAAAGGAGCCTACTGTGGGGTATATGTATGTGTGTGTGTGTGTGTATACACACACACACACATATGTATACACACACACACACACACACACACACACACACACACACAATTAGGCAAATGCCAGAGGAGATACTAAAGCAGAACCCGGAGACTACTAGAGCTGAACTTTCTCCATCTGCAAGTCTGTAGCACTGATGCCATTTCAATAAGATCATAAAGGCCATGCTGTAGCATTAGGCCGGTATCTAAAAGGATGTGAACACTACTTCTATTTACAAAGCTGCTGATTTTCATGGCATTTAACATGCCCAGTGCTTAACAAAGCTGTGTCGGGGCCTATTCACAAGCTTAAGTACACCGGGTTGCTTTACAAATTGGAAGACCTGCCTGTGCATTTGTAAGAAGGAGGAAGTTGTTTTTATCCAAATGATCCGAGTATTGCTTTCAGGATGGATGTTGGGTTTTGCAACACCTCAGCGGCTGTTGTTTACACTGCAATCACCCTGGGTGGCACAGCACCCATGAGGAAGTCTGGGAGGGGTGAGTGAAAATTCTTCCCTTCACTTACAGCACATAATCTTGGCTTTTTCAGTATTCTATTTTGAATCAGTTAATCTAACAATTGTTCAAAGGTTTTAGCCATCAGAGCGAAAGGCTGAGATATATAAAAACCCTGCTCCACAAAGCTGTGGGGCATTTCCTTCATGAGCATTTCAGGCTTGGTGTTGGGGTGTCATTGTTTTCTATGTGAAGAAGGAGCTATAGTCTGTTTCTCCTATGACAGCTGGGAGGATGCTGTCTGCCATGGCAGTGGGAGTTTCAGTTGCTTCTATTTCTACTAAAAGATTTCTTGCAGGAATTCTAGTAGCCGGATTCCTAAATTCTGCATATATTTTTTAATACCCCATTCTCTATCAAACTTAAGCCTAAGTAGTCAGGAAAAGATGGATCGCTGTATTTTAGGAGGGAGAAATGGACATACATTCTCTCATTCCTCCAGAAAACTAATGGTCGCCAACCTGCCTCTTTCAGGCCTTCACAAAGACTGGAGTGCAATACATTACTAAAATTCCCTCCCCCTGGTTTTCTTGGGTTCTAATAAATATGCCTAAAGCATTTGTTGGTATTCACTCTCTGCTTTTAAAAATTACAGTAGAAATCCATACCCAGTCCTAAAGAGAAAGTTGAGTTTGTTGTTGGTTACTGAGTATGAGTACACAGGACTATTTATACTTTTGCTCATGAGCTATGGTTACCTCAGTAACTGCACCTCTGTAAAGGTAGCCTTCATTGATTAAAAGTAGTCAGGAAAACTGTGGTATTAGAGGAGTTATACATGGATAACTGTTTTATCTGTGCTCTCACCATATCTGTGCACAGAACAAACACAACAGTTCAATTCACAAAGAAAATACCCTTTCCATCAGAAATGGACACTGGGAAAATAGGTCTTAGGAGCCCAACAAGAAAACAGAACTAGCCTAGACTTGGTTTGGTGATTTTCTTTTTTTTACTTACTACCAATACTGGAAATACTGGGGATACCTGGAAAGAAAGAAAACAATAAAGAAAAATCGTTAGACAGTTATTAATACATGATATCTTTAACTTAATATAAAAATCTCAGAAACTTAACACTAAATAACATTCAGATCATTAGGAAATATGCACAGAAACCGAAAGACATATATTCATCCATCAAAACCATTTTTGCTTTCATTCTAGAACTCCTGAACTTATCAGGGTTGGGAAATTAATGCTCAACTTCAACAGCTGGTTCAAGACTGCTTCATGACATCAAACATTTTGTGCCTGCCTCTAAGGTCAATAAACATTTTGTGGCACTGTATGTGGTTCAAAACAGATTTTAAGCTAGGCTTATGTTCCGGGCATAGAGTGCCAAATATACACTGTGTGGACCTGTGTAAATATCTCCACACGTGCAACAGATCTCTTTAAATGTGTTATGAGACACATATGTTAGCTGTTGAAAGTCATTTGGCCCTTTATTTGATTAATTTCGCATAACCATCATTTTTAGCCCTCTTTTACTTGTCAGATATGTGGATTAAACTCTGTAATAGAAACTTAATTGAGCAGAATAATTCAAGAATACATTAGGTTGTTCATATTGATCATGCAGTTCATCAATTTTCTCAGCTTCCACTTTAATTTACAGGTTGTGCTAAGGTGGTGGCACCATTGCAGAAAGCAATGGACTTGGTACAAACGTGGACATGAATTTAGTCTGTCCTGAGAGCAGGGGCATGGGAGCCAGGCTGCCTGGGTTTGAAGCTTTGCTCTTACACTCACTGATTGTGTGACCTTGGGCAAGTTGCTTACGCTCTCTGTAGCTTGGTTTCCTACCTCTTAGGGTTGCTGCAAAGATCACACAAATTGATACATATAAAATACTCAAAATGCTGCTTGGCAGGTAGTGTGGACTACATGTGTCTTTACTATGATTACTGTTATTGATATAGTGGGTTCATCAAGCAAGCAATACAATGAAAGATACTGCTAATTAAGAGTCAGAGATTTATATCTTCTCCACTAAAGTTGGGTAGGGGTATGGATGGGAGCCTGAGATGGGAATCAGACAGAACTGAGAGGCCAGCTTTGCAACTGATTAGCTGGGTGATGACTTCAGGCAGGTTCCCAGCCTCTCTATGCCTGTTTCCTCAACTGAAGGGGGCTAATACTACCTACTGCATAGGGCTGCTGTGAGGATTGGATGAAACAATCCATAAAAATGTCTGACACATGGTACACTGTCAATAAGTGATAGCTGTTAAGGAGCTGTTCAGACTTGTTCTCCACATCACTGGTGTGCTCCAAACAGGTGGTAAATGTAGGAATCATTAAACTTCTATTTTAGTATTTATCTTTGAACAACTGCCCTCTGCTTGTTTTAACATCTGACATTTGGCATAACCTACTTAATCATCGTAACTTACTCAGAAATTTCTAGCTGTGTATTCTTTAAAACCAAGAGCCATTTTCCTATTTCCTAATGGGGAGGGGTATGAAGGAATTAAAGCGTACCATGATTTTTTAAAAACCTTGGAAGGAGTGAAATTTTATTTTCAGTTATTAAATACATTCAAAATCTCTTGATTTTTAAATGCACAGGGTTTATGGCGCTTCAGCTTAATTACTGATTACTCTTCGACCCAAACTGGAAATCTAAATTTCCATTTCTGTGTTTTAACTCTGTCCTCTGAACTGAATTTCATGCTGAAAGCAATCTCTTCAAAGGACTGCTGAGTTCCTGACCGATACTTTGGCAGACTATCTTTGCTGCAGCGTGACAGTGACTTGGTACTGAATCTATCTATCTATCTTTCCTTCCTTCCTTCCTTCCTTCCTTCCTTCCTTCCTTCCTTCCTTCCTTCTTTTCTTCCTTCCTTCCTCTTTCTTTCTTTCTTTCTTTCTTTCTTTCTTTCTTTCTTTCTTTCTTTCTTTCTTTCTTTCTTTCTTTCTTTCTTTCTCTTTCTTCCTTTTTCTTTCTTTCTTTGTTTCTTTCTTTCTCTCTCTCTTCCTTCCTTCCTTCTTTCTTTCTTTCTCTTCCTTTTTCTTTCTTTCTTTGTTTCTTTCTTTCTCTCTCTCCCCCTTCCTTCCTTCCTTCCTTCCTTCCTTCCTTCCTTCCTTCCTTCTCTTTCTTTCTTTCTTTCTTCTTCTTTTCTTTCTTTCTTTCTTTCTTTCTTTCTTTCTTTCTTTCTTTCTTTCTTTCTTTCTTTCTTTCTTTCTTTCTCTCTCTCTCTCTCTCTCCCCTTCCTTTCTTTTCTCTTCTTTCTTTCTTTCTTTCTTTCTTTCTTTCTTTCTTTCTTTCTTTCTTTCTTTCTTTCTTTCTTTCTTTCTTTCTTTCTTTCTTTCGTAAATCCCCTGTTGAGTGAGGTATAATGGCAGCATCACAATTTTAGTATCAATGGCAGAAGCTCCAAATTCCCCCATGATTGAAAATCCTGCTCCATCAGAACTGCTTGCCTTTTGTAATCCGTCAAAGAGAATGGAAGTTAGGATGGCAGAAAGAGACTTTTCGGGTGTTTTGAAACTTACATGGAGTTAGAGGGCCATGCATAATGCAAGGCGAAGTTCTCAGGATGTTTGGCCAGGCAGCTGGAGAGAGAGCGAACCTGCAAGACTATTTAATGCAGCACTTGCTGCAGCTGAATACGGTAGAACGATGCAGAAATGTTTCCATTCCTTTGGGGATGCTAGCGCAGGAAGAAATGTTCACTGCAGCTGTACAAAGCTTGCCAAGCAAGGCCATTCTGAGACCTTATTTTCCTCAGGAAGATGTTTTCCATTACCTAACATTTTGGATGCTTAAAATTCAGCCCCTTCCTCATTTTGTGGCTTACAATTTTTGGGGGTAGTGTCAGGTGAGTCACTTTCTATTCCATTGCTGTAAAATGGGAATTCCTTAGAAAAGCCTTTTAAACAGTTTGCTGGCATAAATATTTTTGAAGTAGAAAATATGTGAACACCAAGGGATAGCCATTAGTACATTTTTGAATGTTATTATTACTATTATTTTTCCAAATGTTCCTTATTGTACTGTCCAAACACCTTGGTCTGGGTTCTCTGCAGACAACTAAAGAATTTAATAAACCCATTACAGTCATTAAAAAGAGTAAGGTAAGCCATGAGAAGCCTTCCAAGAGTAAGACAAGAGGGCTGTCATTCATGAAAGGTGGGCTTCTTTGGGGTCTGTAAAGGATGAATAAATGAATATAATTTCATCTGACAACACAGAAAGTGCCCATGTACCACGGGGATGAGAGTCAGATTATCTAGACACATGTTGGCAGTTCTGAATCACTCCCTGTGAAGTAATAAGTATTAGGTAAAGAATATTTTTACCCTTAAAATTGAGCTTGGAAGTTATTCTTTCCCTTCTTTTTTCATCTCCCTGATGTGAAATAGCCACTCCCTGTGATCACACACCTCTTTGTACAGGCCTCCCTAAAAAACTTATCAACTTACTTATAATTGTTTGTGTGTCTGTCTGAGAGGTCTGAAGGATAGTCACCATGTCTCATTCCTTTCTGTATTTCTAGTATCTGCCTGGGACAATGCCTGGTACAGAAAAGCTGCTCAAAGTATATTTGAGCAAAACTTTATCACTTGTTACCAAAACAGTTTCTATCAAATGAAAATACTTTTGGCCATAATATGATCTTGTCCCCTATAAAATGTTCAATTGAGATATTTCTCAGAGTTCAGAGTTAATGGGTACTTTTGTTCTCTCTGAACATTTACTTCATTCTGATAGACAGAGTTATACTATATTCCTTGCCTTCTAGAAAGTGCAGTGGCTCAGAACACAACCTGGTGCTCAACTGGGTAAACTCATTTAATATTTGGCTTATTTGCCTTCCATTCCTTCTTTCACATCTTTTTTTAACCCTCTATTTGGATACTCTTATTTGTATTTGTCTTTTCCCCTAAGCCACCCAAGGGAAAGTACAGATTTTGTGGAGGTCTAAAGCATATTCAAATCTGGGAGCTCTCTTTGAGAAAAAGAATATTAACTTTAAAATATAAAATTAGATATAAAATTTATTTTTTTAAGGTTAGAAGGATTCTGATGAGGAATCCTAAAACTCAAGCTTCATTAGGTTAAACCTCACCTCTGAAACAACCTCAAAAATACTTGGGAAAGATAAACAGATGATAGGTAGACAGACAGGAAGCACGATACCAGGTAGGCTAATTCAGAAAGAGTAATTTAAAAATGAAGAGCAGACAGGGAGTTAAGAAATAATCTCATCGAGCTTTTCATTTTAGAAAAGAGGAAACTGAATGCACAAAGAGAAGAAAGAGAGAGCCTTGCCCAAGTCAACACTTTTAAATTCAACATTGGAACAGTTAATTCCTAATCCTTGTCTGATTAGACACTGCTGAACTTGCACTGAGGAAATGAAGCACAGGTATGCATGAGTTTGAGAGGAAGGTTCTGCAATACATGGTATATAGAAAATGCTCCTTCAGTCAGAGATACACACCCACGTTGAATAAGCCAAAGGGTTTCGTGTATCAAAAGAATGAGAAGGCACTTAGGGCTAGTTCTTCCTCAACTGTAGGCACTTATGGCTAGTCCTTCCTCAACTGGCCCTTCCACTCCTGTATTTAGTTTAATGTTTGTTTTAAAGGAATTTGCTACAATTAGGGGGATGAGAACTTAGTAGAATTATACAATCATTTTCTTCTTCCCGTTCTCCTCTTTCTCCTTCTCCTTCTCTTTCTGTTTTCAATTTTACTAACCCTCCCACCAAGTAAATGGCTAAAGGGGGCATAGTTAAGCAACATGATGGAGATCGCAAAAATAAACATCCTAATCTTCCAAAGCAGATTAATGCAGTGCTAAGAGTCATAACTCCTTCTGAGAATCAATGCAAAGTCGGCAGCTTTTCATCAAGAGGAAATCAGAAGGGACACAGATTTGGCATGCCTCAAAATGAGAGGAAATATTACCACTGTTGTGATAGATGGTTTGAAAAAAGCCCATCAAGTAGATGGCTAGATCTTCAGGGGAAGCCAGGCTGCGGCCATCGGGAGCTATAATTTCAAAAAACCCAGTTGAAGAAGAGGTGGGTGATGAGGAAGAAAACACTCTGCAGCCTCATTTGTATTCCGGGGGAATAATTTCCAATGTCCTTCCAGCCCTAATCCCTGGTCCCACTGTGTTGATAGGAGGCACAGTGAGTTGTCTGCCGGGAACTTGAAAGTAAAGGAAATAAGGTTGCCTTCATAGAATTATAGTGTGAAATCACCATATAAATGATCCAATCAAAGATAGCTAAAGTCATCTTACAACAGAAGGACCTAAGTGTATGTGATTGACTTGACATAGGTGACATCAACCTGATGTAGCCTATTGACAGATCTGAAGAATGGAAGAATGGCCAATCAGAAGGGGGAGGCCTAGAAAGGAGCAGCATCCCAAGGCATATGGTAGCACTGCTGGCCCAGCACTGTTTCAGGAAGAGGGAGGGGCAGCCTGAAAGCTTTCAGGCCTGCAGTGTTCTGTTGGCATTAAGGAGGCTGACTCTGTGGCAGGATGGATGTGTCAGGATGTTTCAGTCTCATGTTATTAGCATTAGAGTCATTTAAATTTCCTGATGCCATGCTCACCAAGCAACCTTCTGATTGTTATCTGGCTCTGCAAGGAGTCTCAATTACAAGGGAGAGAATACACTGGTCATGAGGACTTAAATATTCTGAATACCATAACAGTTATTTCATATTCTACGTGAATAAGCTGAGATCTGGACATAATTTATCTCCCTACATAGCTGTTATCTCCAAAAGGAGGATTTACACATCCGGCTGGGATGAGTCCATGTGTTAGATCTCAGTGAAATTATAATGACAATAGCATCTCATTCCATTGTGTGCTATGTGTCTGCCTCTGTTCTAAATACCTTACATGCATTTGGGGCACCCGGGTGGCTTAGTTGGTTGAGTGCTGACTTCAGCTCGGGTGATGATCTCATAGTTTGTGAGTTCGAGTCCCGCTTTGGGCTCTGTGCTGATAGCTCAGAGCCTGAAGCCTGCTTGGGGTCTGTGTGTCCCTCTTTCTCTACCCCTCCCCCACTCGTGCTCTTTCTCTCTCAAAAATAAAATAAAAAACATTAAAAAATGTAAATACCTTACATGCATTAATCCATTTAATTTTAATGACAACATTATGAGGTCAACACTCAGGTTTATTCTATGGATGGGAGAAACTCAAAAACAAACAGCTTGCCTAAGATCATCTCTTAAGGAAACTGATTTGAATCCAGAGATCCAGGTTGCAGAGCTTGCACCTGTAACAACCACTCTATACCATCTCTTAATTTATTTTAGGTCCCTATCTCTTATCTCCAATCTTCAAACAACAACTCTGAAAATTAAAAGTTTTTTTTTTCTCCCAAATTTACCTCCAGCACAACATAACATGCTCTGAACTAATTTGGTGGTAAAACCTGAGTGAAAGGGGCATAAGGTTTGCTGCAGAAATATTACAATGTTTTCAAGTGGTGCTACCTCATATTGTGCTGTGAAAATGGTTATAATATATGTCTACAATATATGTATTATCTTTTAAAATCCTAACAGTTTTGAATTCCAAGTCATATTTGGTCCCATGAGCTTCAGATAAAGACTGTGTGGATTGATGGTTATACATGAATAATTTGGTATTCTGGTTTTGTATATTGGGCTGACAGCTTGGCATGCATATATATATATATATATATATGGCTCTGTGAGGAAAGTCCTCTCTTATTGTGCTGTAGAACCAGGGGTCTCAGCCTGAAAGGCTGGTGGGCAGAATCTGACAGTGCTCAAGTCAGTGAGGCGAGGCCATGAATGACATTTGCGGAAGTCTGGGAAGCTCAGCCAGCCAATGTGCCATGTCTAGATGGTCAGATGGGTTATGAGTACCCTTGAAAAAAAAATGAGTCTTTTCCCTATTGTATTTCCTCCAAGATGGCTGGCTCTTCCTGTAGAAGATTGAAGACCTTTGTGTTAGAGCTGCTGAGCTGTGAAGACCATACGTTCCAGGAGAAAGGGGAAAATGGATGGGAAGGTCAATGTACCGCATGCACATTACAGCCTTATTTAGGTTTTCTTAGTCATTCACAAAATAGTTAATTCCACAAGCATTTATAGAGGCCAGAAATACAGTATGGTACTGTTCTTAAATTGCTAACATTTTAGCTCCTGAAGTCATATAGACCTGAGTTTAAATCTTATTCAGTAAATCAGGACACTATAGATGCTGGAGAGGATGTGGAGAAACGGGAACCCTCTTGCACTGCTGGTGGGAATTAAAACTGGTGCAGCTGTTCTGGAAAACAGTGTGGAGGTTCCTCAAAAAACTAAAAATAGATCTACCCTACAACCCAGCAATAGCACTGCTAGGAATTTACCCAAGGGATATAGGAGTGCTGATGTATAGGGGCACTTGTACCCCAATGTTTATAGCAGCACTTTCAACAACAGCCAAATTATGGAAAGAGTCTAAATGTCCATTAACTGACAAATGGATAAAGATGTGGTTTACGCATATAACGGAATACTATTTGGCAATGAGAAAGAATGAAATCTGGCCATTTGTAGCATTGTGGATGTAACTGGAGGGTATTATGATAAGTGAAATAAGTCAGGCAGAGAAAGACAGACACCATATGTTTTCACTCTTATGTGGATCCTGAGAAACTTAACAGAAGACCATGGAGGAGGGGAAGGGGGAAAAATGTTACAGAGAGGGAGGGAAGCAAACCATAAGAGACTCTTAAATACTGAGAACAAACTGAGGGTTTATGGGGGGTGGGGGGAGGGGAAAGTGGGTGATGGGCATTGAAGAGGGCACCTGTTGGGACGAGCACTGGGTGTTGCATGGAAACCAATTTGAAAATAATTATATATATTTTTTTAAATCTTTTTTTTCCAACGTTTATTTATTTTTGGGACCGAGAGAGACAGAGCATGAATGGGGGAGGGGCAGAGAGAGAGGGAGACACAGAATCGGAAACAGGCTCCAGGCTCTGAGCCATCAGCCCAGAGCCTGACGCGGGGCTCGAACTCCCAGACCGCGAGATCGTGACCTGGCTGAAGTCAGACGCCCAACGACTGCGCCACCCAGGCGCCCCGAAAATAATTATATTTTTAAAAAGTAATAAATCTTGTTCTGTGACGTATTTGCTGTGTGACCTTGGAAAAACTTACTTAGTGATCTTTGTGTGCCTGTGCTTTCTTATCTGTCAGATGGAGATAAAAATAGCACACACCCCATGAGGACTGTTATAAGAATTTAATGCAAGAAAGCACTTCAAAAACTATAAAAGCCTGTGGTAAACTTAATAAATAGAAGCTACCATTATTATTATTACAATCTTGGTCATAGAAAGTCAACCAACTGTAAGTGTACATACGCTATCAAAAATCTAGAGCGAAAAGAGCAGTTAATTTTGCGTGGGAGAATCTAGGTAGGCTTCACTGAGGAGTTGACATTGAGGAGCAGTCTTGAAAAAGGAGAATTAAAATAGAAAGTGACAGAAAGGCAATTTGGAGAAAGGAATAAATTGAGTGTCCAGCATGTGGACTTTGAGAACTTCATAGACAGCTGGAAAAACCAGTGTGGATTCATTAGAGCAATTCTAGGCTGTAATTGGCTGATTACTATCAAACCAATAATACTAAGAGCTAAAACCACAGGAATAGACAGGAATGGTAAGGAAAAAAAAACTGTAGACTGAGAAGAAGCAGGGGTGTGGAGCTTGAAAATTGAAAGCAAGGGCAGATGGGGAGTCTCTGAAGGCAAAGAAATAACAAGCAGAAGTCTAGGAAGAGAAGTAGGAGAGACCAGGTTTAGAGAAGACTGACTTGTTTAAGCAGGTGTCAGAATGTGCACACCCCAGTGGAGAACAGAGGAAGTCATTAAACTTTAACCTGAGAAGCAATATAGTACAATGTGCAGTCCTTGGAGTCAAGATATATGTGGGTTCAAATCCTCCTGCTCACCCTGACTAGTCATGGAAACCTTAATACTCGTCCTCAGTAGTCTGCAAAATCCACGTCTGTAAAATGAAACTAACAGCATCTACCTTATAAGAATGTTGTGAGTTAAGAATGAGCTAATGCATGTAAAGCACTTAGGAAATTGTCTGGATAATGACACACACATGTGTACACCTGGGAAAATATAAATTGGTCAATGTGAATTTAATACTAGAGAAAATAACAGAACGATCATCAAATTATTTTCCATTACTCAGAGGAGACCTAGATATTGTGTAACAATTCAAGTTGGATTTCTGAACAAACAAATAATGTCAATGTCAGACCAATTTAATTTTCTTTCTTTGAAGAATATTAGACTGTGTAGGTAAGAAGAAAGTGAAAGATTGAATACAGTGGAACTAGATGGGCTTTCTGTCTGTCTTCATGACATTTCTATCACTAGGCTGTAGAAATTGATTAGTGCAGCAGATCCCCCAAAGAGTGTTTTATAGAAAGTTATTAAATGTTCCATGAACAGTTAATTTTGGGAAAAACAGGGTAAAATAGGTTACTTTACTATCGGATTCTCAAGTTTTTAATAAGGTAATATGAATATCTTAAGAGTCAGTATAGTTCATAGCATTTTCCAAACTTATTTGACCATGGAATTCATTAAAGGGTCATAGAACACACTTTGGGAAGCAGAGGTGTAGATGGTATTGTACTATCTTTCTTACACTTATAGTTCTTAAAAGTTAATTGTTGAGTTTTTAGCATATATATGTAGAAAAATATTGTGTGTTATTCCACAGGGATCAGAAATTTAAAGATGTGCTACTTAATACTTTTATTCATGAGCTGGACAATAGCAATCAAGTGAATCATGATGAAGCATGAAGTTGGACAGAGTTGCCATCTACTTTGAAGACAGAAAAGAAATTAAAGGACGCTGAGAATACTATCAAAAATAGAATGAAGATCAATGGGGAGAAGATGCCTTACAGAGAAAACATAAGCTTTGTAGAAAAACAAGGAAAACATTCTGATATATATATATTTGGCTTTAAAAGACCAAGAAGAAAACACACTGGTCTTGAACAAAAAAACATGGTGAATAAAAATATAATCACAAGAGTTATTACTTCTGCCTCTGCCAAGCCTATGGCAGTGAAAAGCATAGGGAAATGTGATGTGTCTCACAGATGGGGTGTGGCTTTATTTTAGAATTTAAAAATTCTATTCCACCCCTATTTAAATAGGGGTGGCTCTATTTTAGAATGTTGGGGATCTGTATTCTTCTCTCCTAGCTCTACATGCTCCTTACAAAAGTGGCCTTGGAGATGCTCCAGAATTCAGGACTTCCAAAGTCATAAAATTCCCAGCAAACTCCTGGTTTACAGTACCTCTGGGTAATGGGTTAATTGTCTGTGAATGGAGATCTTCTAATTTTCTAGTTTAATGAAGTTCTCTTAGTTCTTTTGCTAAGAGTGGACAGGAATTGACCTTCCTACTAAAAAATTACTCTGGGGGCACCTGCGTGGCTCAGTCAGTTAAGTGTCCAACTCTTGATTTCGGCTCAGGTCATGATCTTGTGGTTCATGAGTTCGAGCCCTGCATCAGGCTCTGTGCTGACAGTGCAGAGCCTGCTTGGGATTCTCTCTGTCTCCCTCTCTCTCTGCCCTCCCCTGCTCTCACTCTCTATCTCTCAAAATAAATGAAAACTTAAAAAAAATTATCCTGGCTGCGGAGATTCTGCTAAATCAAGAGATTATCCAGGATGCATAGCCTTTCGAAGCCATTGAGAAGTTGACGTTGAGGGCTCAGAGATTGTAGCCACTCTTTTTTTTACTTCTTAGGTTTTGTACTTTTGTATTAGGATATGACATATCCTAAGTGTTCCTCTTAAATAACTGACCTGTGATGCACCACCTAGAGTTGTGTGTGTGTGTGTGTGTGTGTGTGTGTGTGTGTGTGTCATGTACACAAAAGCATGTATGCATGTGTGTAAGAAAAAGCCGGTATGAATAAGAATCACAACAGTGCCAGAGTCTTGTGCTTGGCTGACATTTTCACACTAAAAAATTAGATGACTTCTGGGGCAAGCAACCCCATAAGAGACATGAAAATCTTATTATATGAAAAAGGATGATGATGTTAACCTGGAGAAGAAAAGAAACAGGGATCATATACTCTTTCACTACTTAAAGAGAAAAAAACCCACTGGACATTAGGAGATAATATTGATATTAATAAATAAGTTTTATAACAATGAAACCTGTCCAATAATGAACAAGCATGCCTTATGAAAAAAATTCCAAAATCAAAATTATTTTTGAACACCTATTTGGTGACAGGTGTTATGCTGAACACATTACACGCAGTAGGCCATTCAATTCTCTCAAAATCCCTATGAGGTAAGAACTGTTATTATTTTCACATTACAGGTGGGAAACCAAGTGTTGGAGAGGTTAGTTTAACTTTTTCAAGGTCACACAGCTAGTGAATAGATAAACTGTATTTGATCCTGGAACCTGTGTACTAAACCACTGAATTGTTTATTTCCATCCTTGGACATTTTAAAGCACAGTCTGATGTATCAGAAATTTAATTTAAGGGGTTCTTTCCACTGTAAGGCTTTTCCATTGCAAGACTGAACCACTGCAGTCATCTCTAAAATCTTTCATTTAATTTCTGCATACTAAAGACTGAAAGAAACATTGACTTGGGCCCCCTTGGTCATTATGACCCCTGTCATCTTCCTACTGTAACAAAGATGGGGACAAGTCTACAAGTATAGAAAAGGCCAGTTGAAGACTAAGGGATTGATAAGCAATAGAATCCACAAAGAAAATTGGAAGAGGTTGCATTCCTTTGGCCAGGGAGTAATTGGTGATCTTCTGCAATGTGCAAAAGATGATGGGTAAGTAAATCATGTCCATGGAGAATACAAGAAACCCATCACAGTGAGAAAGCTTGGCTAGCACAAGAAGCTCTTCCTAGTGAAAAGGTCTTGAAATAAACAAGACTTCGAAGCTCAGTTACAAGCAGAAGAAGTCATGTTAGAATAGCAACCAATGCCTTTAGTAGCAGCCCACTCCAGCTGTCTTTCTGGTAGCCTTGTCAAGTTGGTCAGCCCTGAGGATGAGCTAGAAGGCTGGCAGGTGTCTGTGAACTTTCCTCTGTTCCATCTTGTCCCACTAAAGAAGCAGCAGACACCAAAAATGAAATCCGAGCCACTTTCATTTTGGGAAACCTTTAAAGTAAATATGACAAGTGTAGTGATAGGGACCCTTGGTAGGCAGCCACAGGGTCTCGCAAACAAATAACCTTGTGATTCCTTCTGAATTCATGAGTCTACGGCCCTGAACAATTGAGGATGGCCAAAAGAGTCTCTGTTAATAAAATCACCTTGAAAAATCAACATTTCTGTTCAATAGAGTTTTATGTATTAATTTTAGGAGCTAGACTGTCAATTTTTCTTTAACACAGAAAGAAACTGAATACCCTTAAAAATAGGGATTTTTAAAAATCTTTTGAAGAATTTTTTTTCTGCCTCATAGAAATTTTATCATAATTTCATGCCCCCTTACTTCATGGCTTGTTTCTCGCTTCATTACTCTTACATTTAACTTGATAAGGTCCTGGTTCCTGTGATACTAGTTTTTAGATTTTGGTTTCTCACAGCTGCTGCTTTGAAGTACCTGATAACATTCTTAGCCTTGCACAGAGTGAGTGGCTTTTCAAGCCCTCATTCTCCCACTGCTCACTGTCCTGCTATTTCTGTTATTTCTCACTTACTAGGTATATTCTCAACCTCACCCCTCCTCTACTTTTGAAAGAGGGCAAACCTTTGGCTTTTACAGGTGGCTAATCGGTCCACCCATGGAATTGGGCAGTTTATTCTGAAAGTAATCATTTCTCTGCCTGAGCATGTCAGAGTGTGTTTTCCTATGGATGTTCAGGGATTTTAGTGGGGCATACACGAGTGGTAATGGGGCACCTGTTATGGTTCCTGTAAACACAGATAAGGCCAATGCTTTTTTCACATACACACAGACGTTCCTTAACTTAATGTAGCACCTGCAAGGCCTACAATCACACTCTGTGTCAAAAGGTGGCTTTTGCTAACAGGATCCATGCCAAGCATGACCTTAACTGCTGGAATTTGGAAAAAGCCAATTATTTCACTGGGCATAGCTAAGGCTATGGTAAGATCAGACAGGGAAGCATCTTCTGGACAAAGCATCTCTCAGGTTACCCAGTAGGGGAAATGGGATTATAAACATTTAGAGAATTTCTGGAGTTGTTTATGGTTAAAATTAAGTTACCATTGGGAGTTTTGAACGCTGTTGTTATTTTAATTGGAAATTAATTTGGTGGAGAAAAACAAACATCTCCTGTTTCATCCACTTAGCAAAATTTCTCCTGATTTCCTTCATTTCCCAACACATTTGATGTGAATGTTGGAAGACTGAATTGAACAGATGAGCCAAGTGTGAAAATGTGCTTACAAGTGGTAAAATAGGGACTAGAGCTTCAGCTGCATTTTGAAGAGGAATGGGACAACGGTAAGAATAAAAACAAAAAAAGCACAATCGCAAGTGAAATTGAGCAGAACTCTCAGCTCATCTCATCGTGCACAAAATATGGTGTTACAGAGCAAAGCTACTCACAGGTATTTGCAGTGCCTTTGGGGATGGGGAGATAGGAGCCTGGACTCCAAGGCCGACCCTGATAATTCTTCTTGCATTTCCCACAGTCTGGACCTGTAGTGTTGTGCTCACATTCACAGGTCAATTTGCTGTTGTCATACACACACACAGTGGCGTGGAGATTACATTTGCACCTAAAGAGAGGAGAAACAAGAGTTCATTGTTAAGTCAAGTTGGTGATCACAGAGGCTTTACCCATCTATCTCCTGGGTGGTAGTTCTCACACCCTGCTGTGCTTGGATACCTACAAGCTCTTGGCAAAATATAGATTTGGAGGCCCTACCCTCAGAATCTTTTCAACAAGTGCCCTTGGGGGAAGAGGTGGGGTTATGATACAGTCTGTATCCTCCCACACTTTGAGGAATCCTAATACGAGTCAGTCCGTTCAGTGGGGACCTGAATGTGAGGTAAGACAACTGTGCTAAAAAATCAAGGGCTTTCCAACAGGTATCAAACTACTTAGGGAGCAGTTTTCCTGTAATATTATCAAAACTATGACGATTTCATCTGGGTTTGAAGAACAATGTTATCTTCTGTTTTTCCTTAAACCAGAAAGGCAATCTTTCTTTGTTGAAAAGGAAATGTAACCATTAAGACAATTTGCTATTCAGACTATTTTATAGACCCAAGGAGGTCATAATAAGATATTCATATTCCGGGCTCAAAAATGACCTTACCCCAGATCCAAAGTTTTCCCACCAAGGCTTCTACCCAATCTGAGTAGTCCTTAGATTGCTCCCTCACAGCAAATAAGACAATTACAAAGTTCTCTCAGGAATGGTTCAAATGACTCAGAAAAAAAATGCTTAGAGGTCTAGAAAACAAAAACCTATATGTGGCTGGGTTATTGCCTTTGGTGCCTATGAATAAAACTGTGATCTATGAGAGGCCACAATGAAATATGCAATTTCCACAAAAATGCATCCCCCTATCCAAAATCCTGGACTGTAAAATTGCAAAGGCCAACTGGATATTTGTTGAGGTAGCAGATTATAAATTGTAACTTCCCAAGCACAGGTCGCATCCTGTGGAAAAGTAAAACCTAGGTTGACAGGATGACCATGGCCAGAGGCCAGAATAGTGTATGCAGGACGCCATGCATCCACACAAAGGGGAGAGCTAGGACACCCAAGCTGAAGGATAAAGGGTCAAGGCATGTCAGAGTCAGAATCGGGAAAATGTAATTTGTGTGTGTGTGTGTGTGTGTGTGTGTGTGTGTGTGTGTGTGTGAATTTTTAAATGAGTCTGGCCTCTCCCAAGAAGTAGGACAAAAATATAGAAAGCCAAATTTCATAAAGACAAAGAAATATTGTTGTGCTTTACATTTGTTTTCCTTTGTGGAAAGTGTCATGAATTAGAAAAGGTAACAGTAGTCTTTCTTAGGTAGGAAAATAAGGTTCTTTAAGAACTGATGTGGGTTTCTATGTTGTCTGTACAGCAACATCCGAGGTTCTCCCTTGTGCACTGATGATCTGTTTGGTAGGCTGGCCCATACTTATGGCAAGGAAGCAAAGGAATAGCTAAGACCATTACTGAGAGCTGTTGGGTTCTCTTCTAACCAAAAGGTGTGGCCCCTAAAGCAATGCCCACCCTGCCCCCCTCCCTCAAACCTCCCTGGGTAAAGACCACACCTCAGCTTCCTCAGGGGTCTAGCACAATTCGTAATACTTGTAGCTACACTCTGCCTTCTGTATACTTATAAATTGTAGTAAATTGAAAGGCTGCTGTTTAAATAATACCTCTTCAACTTAGATACATAAACAAAGCCTTTAAAATTAACATGTATGCAGTCTCATAAAAAGATAAGAGAAAAATAATTCGGTTAAGTGAAATAGTGTTTAATTATGAGCTAGGTCTTACAGCAATCTCCTCTATGCAGGGAGGGAGTCAATTGTGCCAAATTGTATATGGAAGGATCTTTATCCATCAACATTAGCAGCTTTATTTATGGGTGTGTTTGTATATATGGAAGATGTTAGAAACCTAAGTGATAGAAGCACCAGCTTATACTGATTTAGCACCCTATCTGGTGTTAAAAATTCCAAATGGGGAAAAGAATAATGTGACCCCAAAGGATATGCTGGTTTCATGTAGGAAGACCAAGAATACAAGAAGTAATTGTAAGTTGGATTAAATGTCTTGTAACTGTTAATACCTTCATATACTTGTAGTCACCTTCTGTGTTACAGGCAATTTCCATTCTAAAGACCTTATATTTGCTGAGAAAATATTCTTTGAATAACAAAAGAAGGTGAAAGAGGAACGGATAAATGTTTAATCTTATTTCTCTCAGATTTCTTTCAATTAATGGTTCATCCTCACCTGTCCAAAAGCTAATCATTCAAAGGCTCAACTCAATTCAAACTCTTCCCAATCACCTATGCTACCAGTGTAGGCACCCTGAGCTCTATTCTTCTGATCCCCTTAAATGCTTCTGTGTATTTGGTTTTGTCAGTTGTTCCTTGAGGCTCTTTGAGCTTTTAAAATGTTGACTTATTGCACAAATTTCTCCCATCTTAAGTGGGGGTGGGTGGTGGGTGGGGGGGGGGTGGGGGGGTGGATATCTACCCTGTACTTCTTTTCTACCTTGTCTTCATTTCCAGCTACTTCTTTAACAATCTCCTCTCCCTTCTTGAGTTTCCTGTACTTGAATTTTCCATTTTCTCATCTCCCACTCACTCTCTCTTTCTCACCACCACAGCCTCTCTTGCCATGATCTCCTTGTTGAAAATCCAATGGATACTTCTCTTTACCTCATTTGACCACCCAGGGGTATTTGAATCTCTCCCTTTGATTGAGGTATTGACCACTCCCTTTCTCCTGATACTTTGTCCTCACTGGATTCTCAAGTGCATTTTCAGAACCTTCTTCTGTGTGTTCTTTTTATATGCTGTTCTTGGGGTTCTGGCTCAGAACCATCAGCCTAAGTGAGTCTTTTCGGACACTCTTACAAAAGGCCGTCCCTTCAATTTCCTCTGTGGTCCTTAACTACAGAGGTCCTAACTTTGGGTTACAGGAAACTTGCATTCTAAAACAAACTTCCATAATCTTCCCCACCCTGAAATAATAAGCACATGAAAGATAAGCTTTAACATTTGAAAACATTTTAGGAGATTCAGAGATTCTCTGTTACCCACAGAGATTGATAGAAACCTTCCCTCCACTATTACTAGGTGAAGATTACCTGATTGACATATTGATAAATTCTGGATCTATCATGGATCTCTCTCCTGGGCATGTCAAACTCTACAGATCCTGAACGGAAGTCTGAGCCTCTCTTCCCCACTCACTCCTCCTTCTGAGATGTCTGTCTCAGTAAACTGCATCACCTTTGAGGCAGTTGGTTAAGAATGCCTCTCTTCCTTTCCTATCACATCTAAGTTGTTATTGCTCCATCTCTCACCAAATTCTGGGCTTCCTTCCTCTTTGATAACTCTCAAATACACATGTTTCCAGCCACCCATTGCCACTGCCCTAGTTAAGCTTGTCATCATCTCTGATCTGCTTTATTACAATGGCTTCTCAACAGACCTTACTGCCTCCAGTCATGCTCCTCTCTAGCCCAGTCTCAACACAACAGTCAAAATAATCCTTTACACAAAAATATTGGGGTCACTGTGGCTTAGAACCATTTAAAGACTTGTCACTATTCTCAGAATAGAGTCCAAACTCTGTCATGTGGCCTCCAAGTCCCTTTGAAGTTGGTGTCTTCTCCCTTCTCTAGATTCATCTGCACTGCCAGCAACACTACTTAGTTTTTCAAACTTTGCCTTCAGGTAATCTTATAAGCTGTTCCTTCTGCTTGCAACATTCTGCTCTACCATTTCTATTCCTTTCATCTGCAAAATTCTTACCATTCAGGTGTCAACTTGGAAATTTCCGTGTCTGGCTGCTAACTGACATTCAAAAAACATCTGCTGGTCAGTTATCTGAGTGCTTGTCTGACCCACCAGAATACCTTTCCCATGTGCTCCTGGGACACTGGGTGAGGCCAGTCACATGATAAAGCCCACACTATCTCTGCCTTAGACATAGGCTGCATTCTCATAGTTTCTTCTTCTAGCATGTTTACTAGAGTAAACTCCTGGAGGCAGCAGTCATGTTTGCCTTATTTATTGCAACATCCCCAGCACATGTCAAGGTGCTTGGCACGTAGTAAGTACTTAAAAAAAAAAATATATATATATATATATACACATATATATATATTTGACAGATAAACAAATGAGTGTAAACAAGTAAACTCTCTGAAAGCAGAAACTTCATGGATCTTTTCTACTATGTCTAGCACGGTAATGGACTAAAAACAGAATTAATAGGTATTGTAATAAATCAAAAACTCCTTGACATGTGCTCAAAACTACCACATGCCCTTATCATTGGTTTACATAACTAACCTCATAATGGGCAAAGAGAACTCTATAAAATTGGTAAAACCTTGTAAACACTATTCAAACTCCAGAGAATTTGCCAAATGCTGGAAACCTAACACAAGAAAAAAAAAGCCCGAAAATAAATGCCTCAAAGACTCAGGAAAACAACACAGTTTAGAGGAGAAAGAACAAGACAAAACAAAAACAAAGCATTTGTGCAGCATAATTATTCTGGAATGTTCATCTTTTGGCTTCAACTTCTCATGGAAGAACGGCCACCTGGTTCAGGTTCAAGTTTGGCAATCTTGCTTGGGTTCTGGCAAAAACTGGAACTTGTCTAGTATTCATTCTGCTGACCTAGCCTAGCTTCTGGACTGTGTTTCCTCCATCCTGGTGATGACTGTTGTACCTGGGCAGCACAGGTGAAAGTGGACATTGAGGTACCACAACACTGGCTGGTATTTGAAAATGATTCTCTTTCCTTCTCTACAGCTTGGTTTATTCGCATCAGCCCATTCCAACCAGCCACTAAGATTCTTTATTTAGAGCCCCTGCCAGAGTATCTTTTCCTCCAGCAGAAAAAAAAGAAGAAATGGATGTCACAACGCCAGGAAATTGCTCTCAATTCCTGGGAATATGACCTCCAGCCTTGTGATGGGATGGAGGTCAGATTTCCAGGGCAACCACTTGTCTCTGACAGATTCATTATCTATTTCCATGGTCATCCAGCTCCCTCGTCTACCATTACATTGGGCAGGGAAGGAGCTGTACAAATGGAGACCTAACAGGCTTTGCTAACAGTGAAATATCTGATGTTCTGGAGAGCTAAAACCTATTCACTGATTCTGTTTACACACATAGAACTCACACCAAGACACTCTAGATGGAATTGACTTGCTTGTACCTCAAAGATCCACTTGCGCACAAGTGACAAACTACATACACTGTCAAATAAAGGCATTGCTAAGACGGACTTACAAAAAAAGCGAGCTCTGTTCTTTGATGCGAGTGATGAAAACCAGTGTATTCTTGCTTTCAACCAGGTCTGCACTTCCTGTATTTTAGTGACCAGCTGTCATGAGTCAATTTAATCCTGCTTATAAAAAGGCTCCAACATTTAGATGTGTGCCACCTGCCAGTAGGTATGAAAAACCCATACAGTCTGCCTGTTTTTTTTTTCAAGATAATTTAATATATTTATTCTGGGAAACATGTTATCCACCAGAATTTCCTGTGAGTTAGAGATCTATATATATAATCTATCACTAGTGTTTCAAATAGAGGCACCAAGACACAGAAGTTTGAAACTGGCCCTTTCTGAAGCAAAACAGGAAGGAAAGCCAGGCTTGCTGCTTTGCAGGTCAGGGATTTGACTACTTTTGTGCCAGAGGAGGATTCACCATGAAGCGAATGAAGTTTAGCATCACGGCCTTTTCAGGGCCTTAAGGAGGACCCTAGCAATGCTCTCATGTGGTCATGTGCTTTTGTATAATTTTCACAAATAAGATATTTTTGCATTTTTTAAGTAGTGAAGGCTTTCCCTTAATGAGAGCACCCTTCCACTCCCAAAGGGTGTAAATTTTGGGCACGACAAAACCTGGCTCAGTCTCTGGTTGCACCCTCTGGCTTGGATTGGCAGCAGCCACACAAATGCTTCTAGAAAATGAGTTCGCACAAACACTGGAGCTTTGAAGATGTCTTTTTCAAAAGGTGATAAATTACAAAATGCCTTCCACATTTTTTTTCTGCCTCTGCAGCCCCTTGACCTTTCTCTTTTCACTTTGACACATGAATTGTTGGTTTCCACCTCAACAGATTATTTGAAATAGGAGACCCGCAGCAACATAATTTAGAAATTATGAGTTATTGATTATTAAGTCAGATACCCTGGGTTCAAATCCCACCTTTGCCACTTGTGAGGCCATTGGATAAATGACTTCACAAACACACACGTAAACAGAAGGTGTGGAATACTTCCAAGTAGTGGGAACGGTGCTAAGCATTTTTTTTGTATAGTTCACACGGACCTCACAATAATACTGTGGGATTGGCATTAATTATAGATGATGTATTTGCATATTGACCAGCTAAGAAACCAAACCCATCTCTCTAGCTAGAATGAGACGGAACAGAGATTTAGACTGCGGGCAGCCGGCCTCCAGAACTCTGCTCTTACCACCAAAAGTGGAAGGCTGTCTAAGTATGGCTAGGTCTCAGCTGCCTCGTCTGTAAAACAGACACAATAAATGGATGTGTTTCAAAGAACGGTTTTGGGCATTGAATAGATAATGTACGCGTGCCTTTAGGATAATGTCTGACACAAAATTCTTAATAAATGTTATTACTTCTATAGTCACTACTGCCACTACCACGACTGAAATGGGCTTATTCATTCTGTAAGACTTAATTAATAACATATTCTTGGGTAGCACCAGGAGAGTGCCCATGGGATTCAAAACCAGAAGATGACAAAGAGTCCTAATGTCCAAGAACATACAATTTTTGAGTAAATAAGATGAAATACACATAGACTACAAACCTTCAAGAGGGCAATACCGAGAATGCCAGGGACCATGGGAACAAGCCCCAGGTGAAAAACATTATACACCTGGGGCATTTCATGTTGACTATTATTGCTAAGCTGCTTCTCTTACAGTGCAGAACTGGGATGCAGACTAGTATACAAGGCTGACTTAAAAACAACAGCCATAGCTATGTCCTATTGGCACAGAAACAAACAGGCGCCACAAGCCTGAAAGACCCCAGCTCCAAAAAACACCAATAAACTGTCTTAGTTGCTTGCCAAAATCAACCAATCAGGACAAGGCACTTTTCTATCCTTTATTAGCATAATGGACCTGGCAACTTTCAGAGGACTTTATATAAGCAGGGACTCCCCTTTGTTTGGAGAAGCCAGCCTAACTCCTGTGTGTTGGTGATGTGTCTCCTTCCAGCTAGAGCTATAGCCCCAGTAGAGCCTCGCCTGTGCCTTGGTCTGGCCTCATTTCTACCGTTGTGGGGCCCAAGATCTGGACTCCAGTAACAATGCTTGATCTAATCATGACAATACAGGAAAGTAGGGTAGTAACACTCACTTGTCCCTCCACTGATAATGCTGTATTTGCACAAAACAGAGGGACAGCCCCTAACGCTGAAGGCGGGTAGAAGAAAAAAAACAACACTTAACCACGTCCTAATATAGATCTGGAACTGTGATAGATGCCTTATGTATGTTATTTCACCTCATTCTCATTACCACTGGGAGAAGGAAGTATAAGTATCTGTAATTTACAGATGTGGAAAGTGTGGTGAAGAGCAGTTAAGTGATTTGCTCAAAGAAGCACTTCTGGTAAGTGGTAGTCAAGAGTCAATTCCGAAGGCCAGGTTTGAGCTAGGACATCAGTCTATTTGAGGCAGAAGAAAGCAAATCGGTTTGTAGAAGGAGAATTAGACTCATGGTTCCCAACAGCGATATTAATACTTCTACTAACACTTGCTACCTAAATTGAGGTCCCTGGATCAGCAGTTTCAGGATCACCTGAGGGCTTGTTAAAAATCTCAGGCTTTTCCCAGACTTGCTGAAGAAGAATCTGCATTTTAACCAGATGGCCAGGTGATTTATATGTAGAGTAAGGGCTAGAAGCACTGCCGTGTCACCAGCGTGTCAAAATCCTGATGCACAGGAAAACTAAAATCATGGGTGTGATCCATATACAAACCTTACTTCTGCCTACATTCTGTTGGGCAGTCTTTGGCCTAAAATGTGAGTAGTACTAAGGTGCTAGCTGTACTCACAAACTGAACTGACCATTTTTGTTTGTGAATTCTGTCAAGGCTATCAATCTGCAGATTCATATATCACAGAATACTTAAATAATTCAACTATATTAAAAACTGTTTATACTTACTAATCAAAATCGTATTTCTATCCAGAATATATAAGGAGCTCTTACAACTTGAATAATAAAACGACAAAAAAAAAAAATTAGAAAACGTGTAAAGGATCTGAATAGATAGGTCTCCAAAGAAGATTTATACAAATGGCCAATAAGCACAGGAAAAAATGCTCAACACCATTAGTCATTAGGGAAGTGCAAATTAAAACCACAATGAGTTACCACTTCACATCCACTAAGATGGTTATAATTTAAAAAGATGGTAAACACTGATGATGATGTTGGTAGGAATATATTGTCGGTAGGAATGTAAACTATAAAAAAAATTTTAATGTTTTTTGAAAGAGACAGAGAGAGAGAGAGAGCAAGAGAGAGCAGGGAGGTGCAGAGAGAGAGGGAGACACGGAATCCAAAGCAGGCTCCAGGCTCTGAGCCATCAGCACAAAGCCCGACGCAGGGCTCGAACCCACAAACTGTGAGATTATGACCTAAGCCAAAGTCCGATGCTTAACCAACTGAGCCACCCAGGCGCCCTGGAATGTAAACTTTTTTAGCCACTTTGGAAAACAATATGGCAGTTCTTCAAAAAGGTAAACATAGAGTTATCATAGGATCCAACAATTCCACTTCTAGGTATTTACCCAAGAAAATTGAATACATGCCCACAAAAAAACCTGTACACAAATGTTCATAGCAGCATTATTCATAATAGTCAAAAAGTGAAAACAATCCAAACATCCATCAACTGATGAATGGAGAAAGAGGGTGTAGTATATCCATATAATGGAATATTATTTGGGAGGAAAAAAAAGGAATGAAGTACTGGTACATGTTACAATATGGAAAAATCCTTGAATACATAATGCTAAATCAAAGAAGCCAGACACAGAAAGCCACAAAATGTATGTTTACTTTTGTATGAAATACTCAGAATAGGCAAATCTATACAGATAGAAAGTAGATAAGTGGTTTCTAGGAGCTGGGGGGAGGGGCATACTGACAGTGACTGCTGATGGATGGGGTTTTCTTTTAGATTGATGGTAGTGTTCAGGAACTCAATAATGGTGAGCGTTGTATAATTTTTTGAATATACGAAAAACCACTGAATTGTACATTAAATAAATGAAAAAGTAAACTAAAAAATATGGTATTTGTCCACAGAGATGGCAGAAAAACAGTGGATAAGAGTTTGGGCTCTGAGGTCAAATAGTCTGGCTTTGGCAGGAAGTTAGGCAAGTTCCTTAAGCTCATTTTATTCCTCTGTAAAATGAGGATAATTAAAATACCTACCTTAGGGGTTGTGGGGGCCTTAAACGATAGATTACAAGACAGCAGAGACTGCTAATTGATGTATCTTTTCTTTTTCCATACCACTACAGTGTTAGCTGGGGGCACAGTCACACGTATTAAGACTATGTTTCCCAGCACCTCCTCTAGCTAGGTGTGGCCATGTGACTATGTCCCACCATTGGCATATTAGTGGGAGTGATGTCTGTGTGTGACACTCCTGTTGGGCTACACTCCTTCCTCCATTTCTAATTTACTTCATGGAACACGAATGTGGCGTTGATCCACTTTGGACAACATGGACCATGGCAGTAACCATGACTAGTGGAACCTGGGCCCTCAGGCAGCCTTCACTGCGGTCATAGAGTAGGTAAAGATAGAGCCACTATTCCAGCCATGGAGGACCTACCTCCCAAGAGAAAGGAGAGAGAAAAAACTTCTACTTTGTTTAAGGCTCTTATTTTTTTTTAATACATGAAATTTATTCTCAAATTGGTTTCCATACAACACCCAGTGCTCATCCCAAAAGATGCCCTCTTCAATACTGTTTAAGGTTATTATAATGTGAATCTATCTTACACACATCTGAACTTATATTTGAGCATAGCACCTGGCAAGTAAGCAGGTAATGATTATAAGCTATTACTATTATCACTTCTATCTCATAGCAAAAGGCCAGATTTTCAACTATCAAATGGGTCTGCTGATCCTGATCCCATGAAGAAAGAGAGAGCTCAAATCTTTCCAGCATTCTCCTACTCCTTCCTCCATTAATAAAACCTGCTAATTGCCGTCTGACAGTAGTTACCACTGGTAAGCAAAAATGTTTTCAGAAGATTTATTGTTATAAACTATGCAATGGCCAAAGTTCGATGTGAAATAGATATCTACTTACAACAATTTTTGGAAAGCAGCCACACACTCACATACTAACAAAGAGTCTGGGCATCTAACTTGGGTTTGCATTCCTGTATTATAGGAGAGGCATAGAAGAAAGAGAGGCGCTAGGACTGTAGGCATCTGCCCTGCAAACCCAGAGGACAGATTTCCACATAGCTTTTGAGCTCATTCTTTCACAATATATTGAGTATGTAATATGGCCCCGTGTTGATGGTGGCTTTCCTGTCCTGAGGAAACTAATTGAAAGAATTAGTTTTGAAAAGTTATTGGTACAGATCTTTTTTTTTCTTTTTTCTTTTTTTTTAAGCAAAGAAATATACAGTTACACAGTTTTCTCCAGGAGTGTGAAATAAAGCCTGAGATCCTTATCAAGTTCTTCACAGACACTGGGATCTTACCATCTTTTAAAAAATATGTAATTTATTTGCTCCAAAAATTGATGGAACAGGGGCTAGAAATCCTTCTTGTACATTTAAGCAATAAATGACTTAGACATCCTTATGACATTTAAGAAACCCTCTAAAATTACACTTAAATCTTGCTTGAAACCCTAAACCGACCTGTAGTGAAACCTCAGATTACATGACTCGCTAAACTACTGGTTCTTTTACATAATCTTAAAAATAGCTCTTTTCTATTTCTAAAGCTTGCCAGGGAGACTAGCATACCATTACTGTAAAATAAAATAAAAATAGGAGCTTATAAATTCGAGATAATGCATTCTCTAAGATTGGAGTAGGTATACGATGGTGCTCTGTGACCTGTTTATTACACTCATGAGGAATCTGGTTAGACAAGAGGTGCTGAAGGATAAAAGACATAACAAGATAATTATCTCAATTGAGACTGCCACTGTTCTCTGCACAACCAATCAATCTGGAGATTGGGAGGTAAAGAGCTTGTTAAATTAAAACTAAACTAATCCAAGGCCAATTAGCAACTAATAGATGAACCTAGATGTTTAATATATCCATGGTGAACCTTTCCATTCTAATTCTTTTTGAGAAAACAGAAAATTTAGGGGTCTCCGGTTCCAGAAATAGAGATGATCATTGTTCAAGGAACCAGATAAGAGAAACAGGGCAACATGGTGTTAAGAGCTTGGACTCTGGAGACAAAGGGTCTGATGTCAAGTCCTAGCTCTGCCATGAACCTGGTGGGTGTCTCCATCTGAGTCTCAGTTTCCTCACATATATTTTTGGACTGTTATTAGTACCTATCACATAGGATTGCTATGATGATTAAATGGAATAGTTCACGTAAAGTATGTACTACAGATTCTGGTAAATACGAAGTATTCAAGCTGTTATTATGGAGAGAGATGGGAAATTCATGGCTTTGCCATCTAAAAGTCCTTTTCATCCCTTTCTCTCTTGATTTTTTCTACAAAACATGTGAGGAAACTACAATACTCATTTCCCAGGCTCCCTGCCTCTATGGTTGACCATGTTATATAGTCTGACCAGTGGGATGTGACCAGAAGTCACTAGGTGGGGTGTTCTGGAAGGTTTTTATTTATTTTTATTTATTTATTCATTCATCCATTCATTCATTCATTTTAAAGTTTATTTATTTTGAGAGACGGAGAGAGTATGGGGGGTGGGGCAGAAAGAGAGGGAGAGACAGAATCCCAAGTAGGCACCACACTGTTAGTGCAGAATGCCATGCAGGGCTCAAACTCGAAAACGGTGAGATCATGACCAGAGCTGAGATCGAGAGTCTGACGCTTAACTGATTGAGCCACTCAGGTGCCCCTTGAAAGTTTTTAAACAGGGACAGCTTAAAAAGAATCATTCCTTCCCCTTTTTTTTTCTTTTTCTTTTTTTTTTTTTTTTTTTTTGCCCCCTTTCACTTTGCCATTTCTTCCTTCTTCTTGTCTGGGATCCAGACAGAAATAGGGGGACTCCAGGCTTTGCAACCACAAGAATGGAAGTTCCATTTAATGATGGGTAAGCGGGAGGCCAGAAGGAAACTAAGGCCTGATGGTGCTCTTATACCCTGAGCCCCAGCCTGCCCACCTCCCATGTGTTCTCACTTGAAGAAAACAAGCTTCACCCTGTTTAAGGCAGTCAGCTATCCTGTTTTTGGAAACCAAATATATTCCTGATATAAGAAGCCATTATAAAGGTTGTTGATGTAATCAGGTTATTATTTTCACACATATTCATCCATTTTGTGGTTTACAGTAAACAACTGCTAAGTTACATTTCTTTTTTTCTCTTTATAGAACTACATAAGTGAAATATTTCTTTCACCTATTTTTTACTTCCAGTTGATTTGGACTATCCCATGATAATTTCTTATATACTTCTTGGATTAAAAAAATATAATTCTCCTTTTTTCTAGGAGAAACTGGGACAAAAGAAAAATAGGACAGGAATAAACCTAAAGTCCTCTTGTGCTCTGCAAAGCCACACCGTTCAGTAAAACTCTGGCTATAGACCTAAAAACCCTCTGACACCGTAGGATTCCGCTATCAGGTTAGATTGTCAGGTAAGCTTGGGGGTCTTTTAAATAAGTACACTCATCCATTCAAAAAAGGTCTTATTTCCTCAAATAGTTATAGTAGAGTCTGATTAAAAATGAACCAGGCTGAATAAACAGTTTTATCACATAAAAAATAAAGTCACACCTGTGCAAAAGAATACACTACAGCAACCTGATTCTATATTTTTACTTTTCACTACAAAATTTGAGAGGAAATTGAATTAGATTCCCATGGGTGGTATGGAAAATTGGGGGAAATAGCTTTCTTCTAATTCTCCCTTTTCTGAGAAATAAAATAATATCCAATAGAGAAGGGTACACCTAGCAAAGCCTTTGTTTTTTTCCCCTTATTTGGTGGCCTACTTTTGTCAGCAAGCCTTGAAAAAGTTGAAGTTTAAAAGTAAAAAAAAAAAAAAAAGAAGATAGAAGAGAGAGAGAGAAACAGAGAGAGACAGACACACACACACAGAGAGAATGGAAAGAAAAAAAAAACCCATCTGTTAAAAGAGACTGATCTTACTTGCTGTGGCCGATGACCTGAACTGTATGTCACTTAAGATTAGACACAAAGGCTTTAAAGCAAAGAAATAAAGAACTCTGAGAATAGAAATGAAGAACAGCAATGAACTCTCAAAAGATCCAACAGATAGGATGTGGTCAGGGAAAAATAACCAGATTGTAGCTACGAGATTAATAATATTGTCCCCATCACCATCTCTTCACTTATATAATGAAATATTCAGAGGTGGGGTCTGCACCAAATGTATGAGAAGTGAGGTGTCGTGAGAAGTGAAATTTCAAATAATTTAATATGGATCATGGTCATATTTTAGAGTCAAGTGATAGGTGATCAAGAGACCCGGGCTTAATCACTAACTAGGTGATTCACTTTGGATGTGTTACACTGGCCTGAGGGACTAATTTCTTTGAATTGTGAAAAGTTTGGTCTGTGCTTGAGAAAAGGCTTATGTTGGCTGTGTGATTTACCCCACCTCTGGCAATATCTAAACTGAAATGGGGGGTGCACATTGCAGTTTTTGCACCCTCAAATTCCTACTTCTTTTTCCTTTGGTAACAACCCTGTGGGACTGCCCTTTTTTCATCCTCATGTTGGGAGGTTGAGGTGGGGGATTCCAACCTACAGCTCCAGGGATGAACAGAGAGGCTGAGCCGAGCCTACCAATCCATTCCATCTTCTTGGACACATGATGATTGGTTCAAGGATGGGAGTAGGACCTAATCCCTGTGAAAACGGACCTTTGGGCCTTTGCTGAGAGTATGAGGGTAAAAAAAGTGCTGTTCCTTGTGGTACTGCTACCCTGGTAGCAG
Source organism: Felis catus (assembly GCF_018350175.1). Lineage (NCBI taxonomy): Eukaryota > Metazoa > Chordata > Mammalia > Carnivora > Felidae > Felis > Felis catus. The sequence continues at coordinate 91,472,501 of NC_058375.1, read as the reverse complement.
GTGGCCTGGAACTGTTCATGGCCATCTTGTCCACAACATGGAGAATCTCGGCCTAGAATAAAGCCAAGACGGAGGAGAACAAGCCAAGAGATAGGGACAATATCCTGATGACTTTGTGTAGCTCATGCTGTCAGCCTGTCTGAATCTAACTGTGTCCCAGATTCCTAACTATGTGAGCCAAAATAGTCTCTATTTTGTTTAAACTAGTTTGAATTACTTATTTATTTATTTTTGGCACTAGCAACCAAAAGATCCTAATACAATATGCCATGTTAGTTCCCCATGATTCTTCCACCTCCCAAAATGATTGAACTAGACTGGACCTATTACCCATAAGCAGTCATTACAGAAATTGCTCAACAACCCAAAATTTACGGCCTGGCTTGGAAAAGTCTGGCCAACCAGATTTTTCTGCCAAGGATTTAGACTTGCAAAACAGACATATGTTATCATTAGGAGGTAGGCATTAGAATATGCTGGATAATTTCAAAGTATGCTGGTTCTAACCTTACATGATTTTTATAAAAAGTGTTTTGTTTTGTTTTGTTTTGTTTTCTGTAAAATGAACTGACTTTTTAAGTTAAGGTGCCAAAATTGTGCTGTATTTTGGAGTTAGAAAAGACCTAGATTTGAATATCCCTATGATCACTTTTAAACTCTTTGACCTTAAGCTAGTTCCTCACCTGTAACATAGAGATGAAAGTGAATGACTTTGTTAGGCTTTATTTTATTTTATTTTTTATTTTTTAATTATTTAATTAATTTAATTTTATATCAATGAAACTAAGAGCTGGGTCTTTTTCTCTTAATGTTTATTTATTTTGAGAGAGAGTGCATGTGTGTGTGTTCCTTGGGGAGGGCAGAGAGAGAGAGAGAGAGAGAGAGAGAGAGAGAGAGAGAGAGAATCCCAAGCAGGCTTTGTGCTGTCAGTGCAGAGCATGATGCAGGGCTCCATCCCATGTAGTGTGAGATCATGACCTGAGCCGAAATCAAGAGTTGCATGCTTAACCACTTGAGCCACCCAGGTGACCCTTTATTTTGACTTTTGAATGAGATAGCATGTCAAGTGCCACCATGAACAGATCATAAAAAGGTAAACTTGATAAGTTTTAATTCCCATCTGTCATCATCAATCATTATGAAATATTTGTTAAATGCTTATAATACATAAGATCCGGTGGCTAAGTTTATACTATTTCTGAACGATATCAGAACAATAATCCACAGAAAGAAGGGACCTGCTGTCTCACCTCAATTACTCTAAGGTCATGAGGTCTTCTCATTTTTGTTTTATATTTAACAGAAGAATGAGAAGAAACTTGAGTGCATTGTGAGGCACTACAGTGTGAAGGAAAGGGATCAGGACTCTGAACTTCATGAGGTCAGGTGATGGGCAGGCTAAACCCCCAGTTCCTGAAAAGGACCTTTCATGGTGCCTGGTCTGGAGTAGGCTCTTTGTAAGTATTTGTTGAAAGAATTATCCAGTCTCATTCCCTCACTGAGGAAATGTGGGAAACACAAGATCAGAGAAATAATAATAGCAATAATAACAATAAAATAATAAATTGGCTAGCAGTTTTTGAGCTTAATTCTGTGTTTAAATGTACATTCGTAAGAGTACATTTTTCTAGCAGTGTTTTATTTCATCTGTATAGCAACGTTGTAAGAGAGAGGTGGGCAGGTATCACTCTCCCCATTTTATAGATTAAGATAAAACTCAGACTTAGAGAATTATATATATATATATATAATTATATATATTAGTAATATATATATATATAATTATATATATTAGTAATATATATTAGTAATATATATATAATTATATATATTATATATATATATATTAGTAATATATAAAAGCAAACTTGTTTTAATATTCCCACTAGCAATACTTTAAACATAGTAAGCCAATATTTTTTTCTTCAAGTTTTCAAAAACTGAGCTCTACTTTGCTTTTAGTTCCCAAAGATTTTGGCTCTGGTTTTAACAGGTGATCAAAGCCTCTCCATAGGAAGGAACAGAGAGGGGGATAGGACTTGGGGTGTGAAAGGATACAAATGTATATAGTAAAAGCATCATCATTGTCCCTGCAATGATCCTCACTTCTTTCCTCCGCATGCTTGGTACTTGGCCAGCAAATTTTACAACGGAGAGGTGAATTAACTCCCCAGGAGCAACCCCTGGGTGTTTGAGGATAAATACTCCAGTTTCCCTGCCTCTTAGGGAGCCAGTTCTGGGAAGAGCACCCTTATTGACTTTAATCCCTGCTCCATTTATTCCCCATTTCCTCACAATGCTTTCCTGAATTACTTCCCAAATATATCATTTGCATCCGGATCCTTGTCTTGGGTCACTCTGAACTAGGAAGACAGAAAAGCATTCGTAGACTGCAAGAAGAACCACAGAAAGGGACACTGCTAGATTGTTGTCCTAGTAGTAAGAAGCTCTCTGCACACATCGTGTATGTCTGTTGATCGTTTAGTTAGCACATCGGAGCGTGTCTTGTTCCTTATGTAACAGGGTTTTACTGATTGACTACTTTTCCCTGGGATTCTGAATCTCTCCTGGGGTGTTCAGAAAGGAATCTTATACCTCTAGAGGCTAACAGATCCAGCCTGACAACTCTCTAGAAATAGGATGGGTAATTAGTGAAGTACCCTCATTGTATATACAGCTTGTCCAAATGCATTAGGATCCAAACTTGTATTAGGATCTTCTGCCTCTCAAGTTCCAAAATGCCTCAGTTTGGTTTCTGGCTCTACTACCTGCTTGCAGTGTGACCTTGGGCAGGTTACCTAACTTCTACATGCATCAGTTTCATCATCTGTAAAACTGGATAATAATAGTACCTGACTCAAATGCCAAAATATTATCTTCAAAGCAATTTTAAAAAATATTTATTTATTTATTTTGAGAGAGAAAGAAAGAGAGAGGGTGCAGGGTGGGGCAGAGAGAGAGGGAGAGAGAGAAAATCCCAAGCAAGCTCCACACTGAGAGAAAATCCTAACGCAGGGCTTGAATTCATGAACTGCGAGATCGTGACCTGAGCCAAAAATCAAGAGTCAGACAACTGACTGAGCCTTCCAGGCGCTCCTTCAAAACATTTAAAAACAATGCCTGGCACACAGTAGATGTTGGCTGTCATTATCACCATCTTCATCATCACCATCATTTTCATTATTCTTGTCATCATTTTGGTTTTGGGAAGGGAACTAAAGGGACACCAGAGAAAGCCAAACCTTCCAGATTCCTAACTTGTAGAGTTACATAACACTAGTGCCAAATTATCACACAAAAGATTTCTGGGTCCATGTGGCTGACAGAGAGCTCAAACTCTTATTGATAACACTAATATTTTCCGCTCTCACACAAATTGCGTAGTTTGGACAGGATTTTAAACTTTTGGGTGCTTGAACTGAATCTGAAGAATGAAGCTGTTGATCCCTAAACAACAGCACTGGAGGCAGGGAGTGAGGATTTGTCATCTGAAACTGAGGTGGAAGGTTCCGGAAGTTGTATAGGCCCACGGTCCTTAGATTCTATAGAGATGGCCATAGAAATGAAATGACCTGTGCTTTTTCTAATAAAAACCACATGATGGGGGCAATAACTACCACAATGCAGTCTTGGGCTTTGAGGTTTCCTTTTGTTTGGGGGCCCGCCCAAAGAGCATCTCTGCAACAAAAGTAAATAAAAATTGCTTCTCCTGCAGGACTGGAAATATCAAATGCAGAGTGTTGTGCAGCCTTTTAATCCACAGGGTAGCAAAGTAAAGGTCAATTACCTCACTTAGAGGAATGAAAGGCATGTAGTAAAAGTCAAATAGATATGCCATTAGATAATATATTTCAAGCATGGAAATGAGGATTTTCTATTGCAGGGTTATATTTAATGCACTGGTAAACACAAGAGCTTTATGACAGAGAGTAAGATACGAGGCTGACAGTGAATCTGCCCGACAGAGTGCCCTCTGTTCGATGAAGGTGTCTGTGTGGGACCGAGCGGTCACCATTGATTGGTGTCAGGACCCTGCCGGGAAGCAAGCAGGCTGGCCCCACAACCTGCCAGACAGAGCCAGGAGGAACAGGTGCCTCTGCAGTGGCTCTAGGGATTTAAGGCTGTCAAGACACTCAGCTGTGCCAGACTAGTCTCTCTGTCTCTAGTCTGTCCTGATCTGTGAACCTCTACCTTTGTTTTTCTCCTTCCCTGATATTCTACTTGTGATCGTGACATTGGCTCAACACCCAGTTCTGCATTCCTGCATTGGCGCATTCGGTTTAACAACCTTATTCCCAGTTCCCAGGGCTGTGACTCTATTCCAAAGCTGCCCCCCCCCCCCCCATGCATCTGAGATTCTAATCTCCACGTTTAACCAGGATTAATGTGCATGTATCCTGGTTTCTGAATTTGTTGACGATTTGATTTGGAGTCTTTGACCCCGATGTATTCATTCTGATCACTTCCAATACCCTTCTTCTTTAGGAAGGGCTCTTTCTCCTAAAGCAATCACATGGTTATGTCTCTAGATTGAGCTTCTCCCCCCTAGCTATGGCCTCAGTTTTTCACCTCATCAAAAATATCCTTCAGGGTCACAGGCAATATGCTGAGAGGCTGTGTGTTTCTGTTGCTGACACAGGCAGTCCCCATGACCTGCCATTTTTTCACTTGGGGAAGCACCTTGTTTATTGGCCACCGCTTAAGAAGCTGTGTGGCTTTAGAGACGTTGTTTAATTTCTCTGAGCTTCAGTTTTTCACATTATAAGCATTCAAAAGAATCTCATTTTTCATTTTTTAAAAATAAGTACTTACATTAAATGAAGATATTTAGGAAGAAAGGTATGTTAATATTTATTGAAGCTGCAAAACTATCACCTGGGGCCTCAGCTAGAAACATCTGCAGTAGATTACATCTACATAGCAAAATCTGGAAAGCACACTTTGGTGAACTTTTCATTCATGAAGAGGAATGCCAGGACCTGCCCACTGTTTTCAGGAAAGCCCCGACCCTGTGAAATTAACTCGAATGCAGATGCTTCAGCTTGATCCAGTAAGATTTCTGGTTGGTGTAAATTTGGTGTGTCACCTGCAGATCTAAGCCTTTGAAGAGCCTCCCCACTAAATCATAAGTCATGCTCACTTGCCCCTGGGAGACATGTGTATCTTTTCGCCCAAGCATTTGCTCATAGGAAATTAAGGGGAGTATATGAAACAGGAGGAATGTGGTGGTCTGACCTCTTAAACACTTTCGGGATAAAATGGGGAATGGGACAAACTGGGCACACCCAACATGACTGGGTGTTGGAGGCAGACTTGAAGACACGCACTGTTGCACGGCTCATCTGTTTTCACAAGGGCCAGGAGGTGTGATCACATTCTCTAGGTAGGGGTGGGAATTTCTCTTGAAGGAACTGAATGTTCTCAGTCTTCCTGAGGCAGGAAGTTAGATGGGCTTTGGAGAGAGAAAGGAGGTTTTTCTTCCCTCTCTGCAGCCAGGAAGTGGGGAACTTGGAATGTGAGGTGTAGTGGTGGCTGGAGATTCCAGCTGGTGGTGACAGAGATGCTCCTCTCTGCCCAGGCCACCATGTCGCCTCTGAGTGATGCCTTTCGGGAAGTGGGAGCCACTTAAGATTGAACATGAACTCTAAAACTAGTCATTCACTCTCAGTGTGATTCTTCAGTATTCTCCAAATCTTCCACAGAGTGCTTTTAAATTTAACAACTTTGTTTTAAGGGAGACGGTGTCCATAATTGAGGGAAACGGGTATGTAGCAAGCACCTGATGAGCCCCTTGTAAGCAGGTGAGAGGGATCAGAGGGACCCCAGATTCACATATATCAGCTCAGGGGACTTTAATCTCCTGGCAAAGCTGCATCTTCTAGCTCGCTCTGCCTCACTGTTAGTCTAAATGAGGCTGTGCTGTGAAACTAATAAATAAGGGGGAAAAGAAGAGGTATTATTTAACTGAGGAAGAGGTATTCCTCCAATAGTTCTGTGTGAACAGAGCTGTGAATATGAAGAGCAGGGGACGAATGTGAAGAGCAAGCACTTACAGGTGTCTGGGTTGCCAGCTGGGGAGCAGCAGGAGAAGCCTAGAGGTTGGGACCGAGAGAGCCGAGAAATTATTGAATGAAGTTCATTTGTTCAGCAACCAGGTTAGAAATCACCTCATCATACAAAATAAATTCAGAATAAAGCATGTCAGAAACTCAGAGAAAAAGCAGACTTCATGATGGATATACATTCTGAAGTTCAGAGGATCTGGGCAGAAGGTAACAGAGCAGAGTGGGTTGGGGCGTGGGCACCAAGACAGGGTTTCCTGGTTGGAATGCCGGCCTTGGACAATCCTCTTATCGTCTCAGTGCCTCAGCTTCCCCTTTTATAAAATGGGCATAATAATAACATTAGTATTATATGGATGTTGTGATGATTAAATGAGCTAATAAGAGTAAGTGTTTACAAGAGTTACTAGCTCAATATAAATACTTAATACACATTAACCACTGCAATTACCATCATTATTTTCTAGGCAGAGATGAACTAGGAGCAACTGATTAATGGTCAAACAAATGCAGAAAAAGAGGAAAAGGAACGAAAAGAATGGGACGAATAGAAAATAAATATCAAGATATTAGAGTTCAACCTAACCATTAAATCCAAATTGCAACATCCGATCACATTAAATCTAAATCCTAACAGCCTATTAAGATAGAGATCAGGGGCGCCTGGGTAGCTCAGTTGGTTAAGCATCCGACTTCAGCTCAGGTCATGATCTCACAGCTGGTGTGTTCAAGCCCCGCATGGTGCTCTGGCCTGACAGCTCGGAGCCTGGAGTCTGCTTCAGATTCTGTGTCTCCCTCTCTCTCTGCCCCTCCCTCGTTCATGGTCTGTCTCTCTCTCTCTCTCTCTCAAAAATAAACAAACATTAAAAAAAAGAGAGAGAGATCAAAAAGAGCAACTATATGCTGCTTACAAAAGGAAAGAAAAAGATGTATCCTGCTAACACTAATCAAAAAGAAGCTGGGATGGTATGTTAATATCAGATAAAATAATACATGTGAAAAATCATAAGAATGTTGTTACACAGTGCTCAGTGAGTGCTCACTGTTAGTATATCACTTATGTAGTAGTTCTAATGAGGGAGGCAATGAATCATAGCAGACTTAGAAGTCAAACGTAAGAGTAGACCAGGAGTCTTAAATTCAACTCTTAGCAGTTTATTTATCATATGTGAAACTTTAGATAAGTTACTTAACTCCTCTCAGCCCCAGTTTCCCTACCTGTAAAATGGGGTTAGCAACAATGCTTCCCACACAGGAATGTTATGAAGGAAGGTGAAATAAGCAACATGTATTAAAAAATTCTGTCACCCATTCTTTTTTCTTTAGGTAAAGGAAATCAAGAAGTGTGGTATTTTGCACACCTGAGATTGCGGACTGAGATTCATCCCAGTTGCACACACTATGTTCATGTGGTGGAGAGGGGAGGGGAGGGAAGGGGAGGAGATGGGAGGGAAGGGAAAAAAGAGAAGAGAAGGGAAGGAGAGAGGAGAGACACAAGGATACACCAAGGGAGGAGAGACACAATGAAGATCATAGAAATAGGAAAATGGAGCAAAAAGTAATTAGGAGATAGAAAAATTCTCTAAGAACCCTGGAAATGATGTATTTGGGATAGAATAAAGGGTTTCCTACTATATGTTGGATGGATGTTTTGGCCATTTTTATTTAAAGATCTAGTATAGAGTAACTAGGGGATACCTAGATGGCTCATATATATTGGTAATATATTTTGTTTTATTTATTATTTTATAGTTTATATTTGTACATTTATATTAATATATATTAATAAATGTATAAATATAATATGCTATATTAAGTTTATAATTTATAATCATAAACTTGCCTGTTTTACAAAAGAAAAAAGCTGTCATTCTGTAAGAATACCATTGATATTCGTGGCTTGATTGTGATACACTAGGGACATATATGTACAGTGATATTCTAGCACAGGAAAACATTTTCCTGAGGGTAAATCTGGTCACGGTTACACATAAAGTTTGCTAGGCCATAACAATAATGATTCAGTCAACAATTATTTGTTGGGTATCTGATATGAACCAGGCATACTGGTGTTCAATATTCAGAAGATTCAGTGCCCTTCTTCAAGGAATTTCAAATCTGCATGTTTCTACTTCCTACCTCCATTTCTTAGGGTCCTGTATATTTAAAAAATAAAAATCGTTTCTGGGCAACTATTAAGATCTACACTTCCTGCTTTGGGAAGGAACAAGTTTCAAATGCCCTAGTCCCCCTTCAAGTTGCAGTTCCTTTTCCAATTATGTCTGTAGGACAGTAGTGATTTATCATATGCCTTAATGTCATTAAACATTTATTAAGCACCCATAGTGTGCTAGACACACAGAGAACAGCTGAAAGACATTGTTCCTGCTTCGCAGCTCTTTGTAAAAGAGGACTAATGAATATATGCTTATTCAATAGATCAAGCAAGCAATATACATTTTAAGAAATTTATAAATATTCAATCAAGATGCTGTACAGTTACTCTGACAGAGAAACCAAGGCTTCTTGGATTACAAAAGTGGATTCTCAATGACTAAAAATGTAAAGGTCTACAGCTTTCATGGACAAAATGAGTTGAAAACATCTTGAAATAGGTATGTCAAAATTATTCCATATAATTTCTCCTAATTTCCCAGAAAAAAAGTTAAAAATTAGAAAACATCTTAAATCCCCAAGAGACAAGATGAATTAACTCTGCATCATTTCAATCTAGATATAAAGTATAGAAGATTTCCTATTATCCCAGTAGCTTATATGTTAATAACTTGGAAAAGATTTGAAGTCTGACTTTATCCTTTCATTCTGAGTGACTTTAACTATAAATACTCCTACATGTGTGCGCACAACCCCCCCCCCCCCCACCCCGCCAGCCTTACTGGAGCTTTTGCCTACAGATCTATAACCCCAGGTTGGCATTTTGTGACCCTCTGGAATATCATCCTTGACTCTAAACCTTTTTGTTCTAAAGTTAATTTTAGCTATGAATTTCCAGGTCTCTGGAGAGAATGTGTCACAGCAAACTTTACTTTGAGACAGATTTTTGGGTCTATATTTAATTAAAAGTGCCCTTACATCTGCTCAGTAGCCATCCTATAAAAGTCCTTCTGAGATGGGAGTGATGACCCAAAACTTCCGATCTATATTTGTAGGTAGTATTCCATAGCAGCAACTGCCAGCTGGTACCCTGCACTCTTCTCCCTACCGTGCCACTGAAAGGGAACAATTCGTTGTGTGGGAGGTCTAAAATTGTAGAGATTAAATTACCATCTGACTGGACATGGTTACAATACCATTCAAAATCTTACTTAACTCTCTGCTATGTTTTTATTCTGCAACCCCCTACCCCCCCCAACAGAACTACCCAGGAGAGTTGTTACAGATCTAGGCTGACTGCTATTGTTGCCTAGAACAGACATGGGTAGCAGGATCTTTATCTGTCATCAGCTTACTGAAGAGGTAAAGTAGAGAAGGTACTTTGACACAGTGGGGAATATAGTACATTTATGAACTGAAAGAAAATTGAATTTCTGTTGAATTGTTTACTGCTGCTGGAGAAACAAGAGAGGTTAATTTCATACTGTTTAATATAGCTTTGAAAGAATGTAAAATAAAATAATGCTTGAACATAACAGTGGTATGCTTAAAATCTGCCCTCCCCCAAGCAAAACAAACTCAATGTAGTTTTAGACCTTTAAAATACATTTTAAATTCTTATGAATTCAGATCCTGAGGGATTATGTTAAGTAGTTCTTACAAATCATACCTTTTGCCAAGTGGCATATAGAAAAAATATGCAAAATTATGATTATGTTTCATTGAAGATTCTGTCTATTCCATATTATGGCTGAATTTGAATTTTTTTATTTATAGGCATCATTACATCACATATGGTAAGTGATGGTAAAATATGCATATATAAAGTTTTATTGGTTTACCTATATGCAAATGAATAAATATATTCATTCATGTGTATAATTTTTTTATTATAGTTTGACTTCTCAAAAATAGGGCCTTTTTCTTTTTTCTTATGGGCTCTGGACTGCCAAGAAGGATTTATGTGTAGCATCAGTAAATCATTCACCACTGTGGTGGTCCTCTGGCTGTCTTTTATTGGTAGGTATCATCTTTTGAAATTTTTATTTATTTTTTTGATGAGGGAAGAGACAATTCTTATTGCAGGTTCAAGTTACGGAGTTATAGTGTGAATGAAGACAAATTCTAGGATTGACTTTGAACATTTTGAATGAAGTTTTTCAGGAGAAGAACTATGCTCCATATTCCTAGCCAATACACTGGATCTCAACTGTTTTTTAGGTCAGTACTTTAAAAAAATTTTTTTTTAATGTTTATTTATTTTTGAGAGAGAGAGAGAGGCAGAGCATGAGCAGCAGTGGGGCAGAGAGAGAGGGAGACACAGAATCCGAAGCAGGCTCCAGGCTCTGAGCTGTCAGCACAGAGCCCGATGAGGGGCTCGAACTCACGAACTGTGAGATCATGACCTGAGTTGAAGTTGGACGCTTAACCAACTGAGTCACCCAGGCACCCCTAAGTCAACATTTTGTAATAAAAATGTGGCTCACATCACAAACGCAGACACAAACACTCACATGACGAAGCCCCAGACGCAAACCACATATATAATTTAGAATTTCCTAACTAGCTACATTCAAAAAAGTAAAAAGTAACAGGTGAAATCAATTTTAATTATATTGTTAATCCAATGCTATTCAAGACACGATTGTTCTAATATTTTTTAAATACTCATCAAAGTGAATATATAACTGCATTGTGTAAAAATTTTTTGCTTCCCATCAGTGCTAAAGGTGCTATATTTTGGAAAATACTTTTTGAAATTATGAGTGTGGGTGATAAGAAAAAAAAAAGAGAGAAATTATTAGGTGTGTATTGGACAGATCTGGATTGGGACTCCAGGTTCTGTATTTGACGATATAATTGACCTTAGGCAGGAATGTAGTGCTCTGAGCCACTCTTACCTGTAAAAGCATAATAATAATAATACTTGATTCAAACTGGATAATCAATAAGTATTCAAAGCACTTACAACATTGCCCAGCACAGACAAATTGCTCAATAAATGCTAAGAATAAGATGATGGTGACTCTTGATTGGGAGGTAAGTTGTGGTCACTCCTCCAGAAGCTTCCCTTGAGAGTACTCTATATCCTGCTGGACACATTGTAAATGGTTGTATAAGCCCCTTGTGAAGCAATACATAACACTTAATATGAATATTAAATGTGTCTTCTTACCAAGTCAAGGCATTCCTAGAATGTATCTGAACGAAATAATTCAAGTGAAACAATTAAAAAAAAAGAACCAACCCTTTGTTATGAAGGTCTTCACTGAAGTGTTACAAATGAAAAATAAATGGGAAAAGGTCAAAAGTTTAATAATGAGTGAATAGATTAATAAAACTATGGTTCTCTCATAAAGGGAATATTATGCTGTATAGTATTGTACAGGTAACATGATAATCATGGAGATTATGTAAAATTACTGAAGTGATTATGCCAAATACAAATGAAAATTCAGAATATGAAATGTAAGTACATTCTGATAACGATTATATAAAATATTTATAGATGTGGGAAAGGTGTGAAAGGTAATTTGCAAAAGTAGAAATAATTGTGTTAGAGTGAAGTGACTTAAACTATTATTTAATATCATTACATCACACTTTCAATACAAGAAGTGTAAACAGTTTATTACATAAGTCCTCATACATTCTTATTATTCAGTTAAGCACAAAGATTTATTTAGCATCTATTCTATCTATGTACTTCCCTTCACTGGTCACAGTGGGGCAATCCAAAAGAAAAAGAAAAAAGGGAAGTCCTCTACAAAATAACACAGTCAAAACAAAAATGAAAATTGTAAGACAGACATGTCATTGTGTCTTATTTAGTGATAAAAGCATTGTATATAACGTCTCAGGAAATATATATGTTATCTGTATCTATACAGATGTAAGATGGTAAAGTTCGGGTAAGAAGGAAGAACTCAGTGCAGATGTTATCTCTGGGTGGAGATTAGCTTGGAGCTGAAGTTTAAAGTAGGCAATCTCTGTATAAACGGAAAGAGAGGATCCACATTCTATTGGTGGAAAAAGTGAATAAAAGCATGATGTGAATGGAATTAATCAGAAAATAGACTAATGATATTAGAAAGTTTCTTTTTTGACAGGGAAAGAATAGTGGGATAATTATTCAATTTCCTTAGCTAACATTTATTAAGTGCAAACTATAGTTCAGATAAGGAGCCATCAACTTAGGCAAGATATGGAAAGTAGGTTATGTCACAGGTTAAATCATGTGTCCTGTGTATTCTTGATCCGTGATCAAGTTGGACTGGATGGCCCTCCATACCTTTCATGATTACGAGATTCTGTGAGGATACACCCCATGCCAGTTTCTGATGCAAAGACTATGTAATGCAGTATTCTCTTCATAGGATTATGTCAGGATGATGCTCTACCACATCTGTACTTGAAATAGGGCTTTTTTCCATTGAGTTCTCCAGAAAACAATACAAAATATAAGCCCTGCCTTTACTCGATCATATGCTAATGAAATTTATATGAGAATATGCTTTATTTTGAGATGTATGATTAATGATTAATGTAGATGACTTATATTTACAAAATAAAGAAAAAAACTAACTTCACTCATTTGCGTAATTTTTTCAAAGAAGAAACAAAATGATGGAACAGTGATGGTTAATTTGACAATATACACAAAAGGTTCTTCAGGAATACTTGAAGTCAACTTCCTGCGTGACCAGAGAAAGCCCAGAAGAAATGCCAAGGCACATAAGGGAGGAAGAAGGTGAGACACTGAGATAAAACTCATGCATTTGTTCAGAAAAGTCTCCTGAGAAACTCCTCAAGTAATCAGCCATAATAAAAACAGATTGTCAAAAAAGGTAGAGAAACTTTAAAAAGAAAAATCTAAAAGAGGATCTTGAAATCTTCATCTGCCCTTATTCTATTTTTGCTTAAAATGAAAATAGCATCATTTGCCTTGTGCTTTACAGTTTACAAAGCATTTTAACATATATTCTGTGTTTAGATTTCACAACAACTCTGTGGGATTTTACAGATGACATTAAGAGTCTCAGAGACTGAGGGACCTGCCCCATGCCTCTTTTTCCACAAGCAGTGGACATGGAGGGCTCACCTAGGTCCTTGAACTCCAAAGTTCTTTCCACGGCACCACACCAGGTGCCTGTCAGCTTTGGCTTCACGTGGGCTGGGATAAGGGACAGAAAAAGTTACTTTCCTACTTCAGTTCCTGTTTCACTGTAGTGGTGGCTAAAATGAGGATTAACTAATGAATATCCAGTCTTCAGTAATGAAAGTAATAGAACTGCATAGCATTTACCATGTCCAGTCAGGGCAGTAGGCAGTAACATGTACTTAATAACCACACATTAGACATCACATGGTGGTATTCCAAGGGGATCAAAAGGCATCTTGTCTGTAACTCTCTTATGTTGCCTCCTATTGGATCTAGAATGTCACCATTCAAGTCATTTCTTTGGAGAAGGCATAAGCACCTCTTTTAAAAAGCAGTTATGTTATTGAATGGAAATATCATGGCAAACAGACTTGGGAAATTTATCAGAGAGAGGGCTCTGAGGAAAGCGGATAGAGGTCAGAATAATTCTGATGGATGGGTTTCAGGGGTGGATGCTTTTGAGAGGAATATTCAATAATACCTTATATTATTGTATAATATAATATATGGTTATAATTCTATTGTGTATAATATAATATGTGGTTGTACAAGAGCACTGCATGTATGACGTGTGGATGTGAGACGATTCTTTCTGCAATTTTGTTCAGGGCTTTCCCTGTCCCTACCCTTGTCTCTGTCATATGTAAACCAGCCTGTTCTTGCTCAGCATTCCATGGACCCTGCCAGTCACACTCAAAGATTCTACAAAATAGGGTAAGAGAAGCCATGATGCTAATTTGCTACAGCTCCACAATTATGAAGTGATCCTCAGAAGTGAAACAGCAAACACGATCTTTTATTGAGTTACTGCAGTAGGATGCAGACTTGTTTATCACTTCTTCCATATAGGAATCATTTCCTGAGCATCAAAAACAATATCAGCTTTCAGCAGGATGAGGAAGTGCTGGCAGTGATTAAAGAATCTGTTTTGTCAAACTCATTTCAAAGTTCTTTGCCTTTTTTTTTCTGGAGCTGTGAACTTTCATATTGCAGTATGCTTTTCTTTAAATCAAGGTAATTAATAAAAGAGTAAAAGGAGTGACATAGGAGCTCCATTAGAAGCAGGTTTATGTGTCATAGTTATTGATCAATAACAAAACTAAGGTTCTTAATTTGTTTTTTAATAATAGGAAGAAAAATGTAACAAACGTATTTTGGAGACATGGCAGAAAATACTCAGTGACCAGTGAATGGATGTTAGAAAATGGTGTCTAAACTTTTTAAGCCAGGCACCATGTATTAAGTAAACTTTATATTGTGAACAGAACTTAGCATAGGACTTTGCACACAGTAGGTGCTCAATAGATGTTTCGTAACATATTGTAACTAGCTAAGCAGATTAACAATCCAGCATTATTTAATTTTGCAAATATTTTAGGAATTTAAAATGAGTTGAAATATTTATGTACAAATAATCCAGTGAAGAAATAGACACTTCTCTAAAGAAGACATCCAGATGGCCAACAGGCACATGAAAAGATGCTCAATGTCGCTCCTCATCAGGGAAATACAAATCAAAACCACACTCAGATACCACCTCATGCCAGTCAGAGTGGCTAAAATGAACAAATCAGGAGACTATAGATGCTGGAGAGGATGTGGAGAAACGGGAACCCTCTTGCACTGTTGGTGGGAATGAAAACTGGCAGCCATTCTGGAAAACAGTGTGGCGGTGCCTCAAAAAATTAAAAATAGATCTACCCTATGACCCAGCAATAGCACTGCTAGGAATTTACCCAAGGGATACAGAAGTACTGATGCATAGGGGCACTTGTACCCCAATGTTTATAGCAGCACTCTCAATAATAGCCATATTACGGAAAGAGCCTAAATGTCCAACAACTGATGAATGGATAAAGAAATCGTGGTTTATATACACAATGGAATACTATGTGGCAATGAGAAAGAATGAAATATGGCCATTTGTAGCAACGTGGATGGAACTGGAGAATGTTATGCTAAGTGAAAGAAGTCATACAGAGAAAGACAGATACCATATGTTTTCACTCTTACGTGGATCCTGAGAAACTTAACAGAAGACCATGGGGGAGGGGAAGAAAAAAAAAAAGAGAGGGAGCGAGCCAAACCATAAGAGACTCTTAAATACTGAGAACAAACTGAGGGTTGATGGGGAGTGGGAGGGAGGGGAGGGAGAGGAGGGAGGGGAGGGTGGGTGATGGGCATTGAGGAGGGCACCTGTTGGGACGAGCACTGGGTGTTGTATGGAAACCAATCTGACAATAAATTTCATATTAAAAAACAAACAAACAAAAAAGAAATATTTATGTACCACTTATGAATAAAAATTATCTATTTATTACCATATAAGTTAAATTACTTGATTTTCTTGCTGAAAATCTTCCAGTGGCTTCCCCTTGTCTTGAAGTAGCCTGTAAGACCTAAGCAATCTGGCACTTAAGTGCTTCATCACAGTGTATATCACTTTCTGCCTCCACTGCTCCACACTGGTCTACTTCCTGTTTCTCTTCAGGGTATTTACAGTTGCTACTCCTCCTTTTGGAAAGTTCTTCCCCCAGATGTTTACAAGGCTCACTCTTTTACATCACTTAACTCTTGCTCTGATATCCTGTCCTCTGAGAAGTCTTCTTAGACCATTCCTAAAGTGGCTGTCCTGTGTTCTCGCTCTGTTTCCTTAACTGAATTTATTTTTCTTCATGGTATGTATCGCTGCCTTAAATTATAAAATCTTTTGTTTGGCTTATGTCAGGTTCAGTACCTGGCATATAATAAGTTACATTTCAGCAACCGTTTTCCTCAAAAGTCAATGTTTCCAAATCAATCTATTGGATGGGGTTAGACCACGGCGGGGGGCGGGGGGGGGTGCGGGGAGGTGTCACAACTCAACTGCCTTCAGCTGTCAGGTAGGTAAACACACCTTGTATCAGACAACAAGGTGTGGAGGGAGATGGAACTACCTGGAAAGTATAGGCTCCATAAAAGGGCATTCAAATTTTAAATATAACTAAAACACTGTGTTGGCCACATAAAATACATCTAAGGACCAGATTGGGCCTTACCTCTTTGAGTTTACATAGTATATGAATTCATAGATAATGGTAGTTGGCTTTGGAGAAAAAAATATTGTTTCCAATAAATATTTATTCCCATTTCTCTTCCTCCCTTTCTTTTGTCTTCTTTGCCTTAGCATTTTAAGTTAGCACAGTTGATGTGCTTAATTCTTGACTATTCAGCAACCTAATGTTATAAGCAGTGTCCACAAATGAAAATATCTCTAGGCTTTCTAATCACAGAAACAGGGAGCTCCAAACTCAAGAACACAGGGTGAGTTATAAAAATGAGAAGGGAAGGGGCTTGCCAAACACAGACAGAAAACAGAAAATGCCACCTCTAACTTCTGGTACCTACTCTCACGTCTGCAGAGAAGGCTAATTGCCAGAAGAATGATCATCTTATAGGTATGAATAGGGCTAATGAGGCTATGAAGGCTTCACTGGACAACTGGACCCGTTCACTCTGTATTCGTGTGGTCTCTTCCTAGGAAGCTAAGATTGATTTTAGGTGGTGCTTGGATTTTCTGATGTCTTAACTGGTCTGTGATAGGGTTCAGATTGAGTCAATCAATCTGTTATCATCTGCTATTCATATTTCTCTGCAATCAATGTCCATGCCACGTTGCTTCAGGCTGTGATTCACAATCATAAACAGTGGTTTATAGTTATCAACCTTGGTTATAAGAAAAATTGAGCAGGCAGGATGTAATTACATTGTCATGAACTACTAGAAGACCAACACTGAGGATCACAGAAGTCAGGCACATTCTCCCCATTAGCTCCGTGTGTGTGTCCACATCTCTATTTCCCCACCAGCCTTGAGGGAGCTGCAATTTCCTGTGGTTTTACCTGCCTTGTTCAAGTTTCTACCAAATGGGAATAGCATTTTGTGATAGAGATGTCAGAATTTTCAATAGTACTTTATGATTTTTTTGCAAGACAATGATCAGGCTTGTAGTAGTCTGCCATCATTTAGATTAATTTATGGTGGAGCTGTCAAGCCTAGAATTAACAGGGAAAACCTAGGAAAAAATGAATCTGTCAGTTCAAGGCACAGACCTCAATCCTTTAATCACAGCTAAACTCTTACTTCTGGGGCACCAAAGCTGTCCCCACAGCAGGGTGCTATGGCAAGTTTATAATGTCTAAAGGGTAGAAATATGCTCAAATTTCAGTTCATATTGTGTGTTTTCAAGCAACCTCAGCTTGCGGATATTGTTAAACTCTCTGCCTTTTTTTTTTTTTCCTGGAATGATTTGATTACCATCTCAAGGGGCTCTTTAGAATTCATTACTTTCAAAACAGATATTCGAATTTAAGCTTTTACTCATAGGATATTACTTTGGGAAAAGATGACCACATTTTTAGTGGGCTAAAGCAACACTAGAGATATAGCAGATGAATTGGAGATCAAGAAAAATGTTACTGTTGACAGAGTCATCCAGAACAAAAGAACAGAAAGCCCCCAGTAGTGACCAAACCTGTGTGCAAGCTGCCATGTGCTGTTGATTAATTCTAGCTTCTTCACAGACGTCAAGAAAAACAAATTACATCCTAGCTCTTCACACCCATCTATTTTCCAATGTTCAACTGTGTGGAGTATCACCTTTATCAACAAGACTTGATAAACTAAACTTTAAAAATAACTCAAATTGAGGTGCTCCCTGAGTCAAGAAGACAGTATTTTCTCCCAATTACTTTTTTTCTCCACAAAGATAGAAAAGCCATATTTTGATATTTACTTTCAGATTTTGCATATTGTTGTACCCCAAATCTCTATCACATTCTTAGGATGTGTAAATATTTTCTCACAAAGTTTAAGATGGAGTTCATAATAATAGTTCATCTAAAATTCAATATATCTCAAAATCCTAATCTTATATTTGAATGAAATAATGTATTCCTTAAGAGTAGTCACAAATTTAAAAGAAGTAATTTGCCCTACATAGTTGAGTAGGTTATAATGCTATAGATTCTACCATTAGAGTTTCCAAATGTTTCTTAGATATATGAAATAAAGCACAGCTTCAATATTCTAACTGAATAACTCCATCTATATTTCAAATGTTTTCAGTCAATATTCTCCTTCATTTCATATTAACTTACCATTTTAATCACATATGATTGAAAAGCTTAGGATCAGATAACCTGCTGTAAATCATTTATAGTTGTCTCTGCGAAAAACAAATTGTTACATACCATGAAAAAAAAACATTATGTTTATCCTTTTGTGTTAAAAAATACATTTTTGCCCAGTGTCTCTCCTTTTCTCTTAGCTTTTAAAACCAGCCCATCTTCTTTCTTTCAATGTAAACTTTGTGATCTAGAATTTCTGGTCACTTCTCAATCATATACTTGACTAGACCAGTCAAGTAAAGAATGAAATCATTTCAAAATTTTAATAAACCATGAAATGTCTATAAAAGAAGTAAAGTAGTGGGGCGCCTGGGTGGCTCAGTCGGTTAAGCAGCTGACTTCGGCTCAGGTCATGATCTCACAGTTTGTGAGTTCGAGCCCCGTGTCGGGCTCTGTGCTGACAGCTCAGAGCCTGGAGCCTGCTTCGGATTCTGTGTCTCCCTCTCTCTGACCCTCCCCCGTTCATGCTCTGTCTCTCTCTGTCTCAAAAATAAATAAACGTTAAAAAAAAAACTAAAAAAAAAAGAAGTAAAGTAGTTAAAATTTAAACTTGGCTAAGCTTGTGTAGGGATTCTGGAGCCCAAGACTGACAAATAGATACTAGGATTTAGGGGCCCAAAACAGATGTTATAATCTGGAATCATTTTCCACCACTGTGGAAAACAGTATGGAGGTTCCTCAAAAAATTAAAAATAGAACTATTCTATGATCCAGTATTTCCAGTATGATCCAAAGAAAATGAAAACACTAACTCAAAAAGATATGCATTCTTATGTTCACTGAAACACTATTTATAATAGCCAAGAGATGAAAAAAACTTAAGTATACACCAATAAATAAATGGATAAAGAGATTGTGGTGTGTATGTATATATATATATACATATATATATATATATATATATATATATACACACACATATATACCATATATACACATATATATGTATATGATACATACATATATATGCATATGTATATATACACACAATGGAATTGTACTTGTATTTAAAGTGAAAGAAACAGCCATAAATATTTATAAAGACTTCTGTTTCTGCCATTATGGCAGTCTAGTATACACTAGCCTTACAACACAAAATCTAAAAATATTTGATACATATTTTTAAAACTGTAAGAGTATAGAGAATCCACTGGAGTCAGGAATAAACAAACAAAAAACAAGGAATCAAGTGAATATTGGCACCACTGGATTATTAGATTTCTATGTCCTAGAGCTTGAAGGTGGTGGTGGTGGTAGAATTAGACCGGTACTGAGACAAGAACTTGAGCCCGGTGGATCAAAGACTACCTTAAATAAAGATGGAATCCAAAAAGGATTAGGGTCTTGCAGAAAAGGGTAAATTCATGCATGCATATATATGCAATGGAATTATTCATCCATAAAAAAAAGGAAATCTTGCTATTTGCAACAACATGGATGGACCTTCAGGGTAACACAATAACGTTAAGTGAAATAAGTCAAACAGAGAAAGATAAAGTATGGTCTCACTTACATGTGGAATCTAAAAAAGCCTAAAAAATAACAACAAAAAGAAGCTCATAGATACAGAGAATGGATTGATGGTTGCCAGAGGTATGGAGTGAAATGGGTGAAGAAAGTCAAAAGTTATAAAATAAATAAGTCATGGGGGTATAATGTACAGCATAGTGACTATAGTTAATAATACTATATATATGAAAGTTGCTAAGACAGCAGATCTTAGAACTTCTCACCACAAGAAAAAAAATTCTATAACTATGTATGGAGATGGATATTAACTTGACTTATTCTGGTGATCATTTTGAAATATACACAAATATTGGACCATAACATTGCACATCTAAAGCTAACATAATGTTATATGTCAATTTTACCTCAATAAAAATAATTTTTTATTTACTTATTTTTTTAATGTTCATTTATTTTTGAGAGGGAAAGAGAATGTGAGCAGGGGAGAGGCAGAGAGAAAGGGAGACAAAGAATCTGAAGCAGGCTCCAGGCTCTGAGCTGTCAGCACGGAGCCTGACGTGGGACTCAAATTCATGAACTGTGAGATCATGACCTGAGCTGAAGTTGATCACTTAATTGACTGAGCCAACAAGGCACCCCAATAAATAAATTTTTAAAAATAAAAATAAATAAATCCATCACACACACACACACACACACACACACACACACAGAAATTGGAGATTGATTCTGAGCCCAGATGAAATAGTCAGCTTTTAAAAGGAATTCTTACAAGTATCAATATGAAATGGAATGGGTCCAGCTCTAGCAAGGCTGATTTATCTATTTTAGGCACTCTAGTATACTAGTTTCTGGTGTGCTGTAGCATAGTCTGTGAAAAGCTTAAGTAATATTGCCTATTGATGTAATAATAAATATATTTACTTAGATATTTCTTTGTCCAATTCATACTTTAATTTCTTAAAGAATAACAGATGATATCAACTTGTTTTAGATCATTTTTAATTAAAAATGAGATTAATACTAATAAATGTCATTGGATATCTATGAGATACCATACGTTCTATTTTCTACTTTATTTCCTAAATTATATTAATAGATTTATTAACCTCCTAATATTGAAAGACCTGACATGTTAGAAAATCAGCTCTATTAAGTATGACCAAATCACCTCCCATTGGCCTTGAGAAGATAAGCAACATAATAAATATGGTCTAGCAGGCCTTGGAATGCTTGCCTTTTCCTATCACTCCATTTCCTGCTGCATATAGCGAGCGCTGCTGAGTAAGTTTTTACTATATTGGTTACTTTGACATAATTATATTTGAATTGATGTGGGATGATTCTTTAAATAAAACTCCCTTTCAGTAAGAAAAAGAAAAAGAAGTTGGAATATTCAGATCAAATACAAAATAAGTATGTTTGATAGCCTTAAGAAATAAAGAGAAAATTGAAAGCACAAGTTGGGAATGAGACTATCAAAAGCATTCAGGTAGGTCTGGGGAAAAAAAAAACTAAACTAAACACAATTTTAGATAATGCTCATTGAAATAAAATCAATGAGAGTTTTATCTAGAGAAAAATCCAACATAAGGCAGAAGTAGCATTGCATATCCAAAGGAAAAGATGAATGTTACACACTAATCGTTCCAAGAACCCCACAAGGCCAGTTATTATTCCCATTTTACTGATGTGGAAAATATAGCTCAGAGAGACAAGGCATTTGCCCACATTATCCAGAGGTAGTAAATGATGGAGAAATGGATTTGAGCCATTTCCAATGGGTCTGTCCACCTACAAAGATGACCATTAAATAATACAAATGGTGTGACTCTGGTGTGAACGTTCTGTTCTCACTGGAAATCTACTCTTCCTGCTTGCTCTGTCTTGTTCTTGTTTACTTCCTTTGCCTTTGTCCCTAGTATATGCTGCAACTGCTTCTGGTGTACCATTTCTCAGGGTCAGTGCACCCCTAAAGGAAGAACATTTTTTTTTCTAGGGCAGAAAGAGATGATGGCAGAAATAAGGGACTAAGATAAAACTCCTACTACGTGTAGGTTCTTTACATGTGCAAATACAAGATAAGAAAGTCCTGGCTGTTATGGGGCAAGATTAAAGACATAGTTAAGCAATTTGGAAGGCATGTTTTAAATAAAGATTGCCTCGCAATAACTTCCAAATGCTATTCTGGTCCCCTAAGCCTGATCAAAGCTTCTTTTTAAACCAGGCACTGAACATTTTATCTTGGATATAAATTTTTCACTTGTTTTGACATCTCTGAAGATTTTTTTTTAAAACTTGCCAAAAAAAAATCTAAATATATAACGCATTTGTGAGTGCACCTTGAGAGAAATGTATTCTGTATCCAGAACAGCCATCCCACCCCGTGTAGTCAAGCTGTTATCCAAGGAAGGGGCCACAGGCCGTATCTGTGCTGCTGCCTGGAACACACTTTCGGGCTAACCTCTCCCTTGACATCTGGGCTGCTTTCAAATGACTGGTCATCTTCTCAGCCTGCAATCCCCAAGGGTGCCAAAATGGCTTATTCAAGCCCCATTTTACCCCTGGCCAGCCAACTATACTAAATTCATGCTTAGAGCCAAAGAAATGCAGTTTCCTCATAGACCTGGTGTTTCCAGGGAGCAATCCTCTCCCAGAGCTGTGTTACTGATGGAGAAAACCTTCAGTCACTTTAGGTTGGCTGTAGGTCAGCATTTCTTATTCTGAGACATATCTCCTTTTTGAAGCCTATGTAAATTGCAGTGCCTGGGAAAGTCAGACTGCAGGACATCAGCCACACACACAGGGAGACTCCAGATCCCAGCCCAAATCCAGGTTTCTAAAGTGAGCCTGTTTTGTTTGTTTCTGGTTGCTACAACTGTACTTTTTCTGATGTCCTGGGGCCTATGCAGCGTCAGGAACCCCTTCTCAGAAAACAGATCAGCAAATCACACAATGTATGCCAGGAGAACTGATGAACATCTTCAATTCTAAGAAGACTATACATACCCTCAGTCTAGAAATGGGAATCGGGTATTACTCACCATGTCAGATACATGATCTAGAAATAAAAATATTTCCATTCAGGAAGTTTTTTATTTTTTTTATTTTTTATTAAAAAAAATTTTTTTTAATGTTTATTTATTTTCGAGAGAGAGAGAGAGAGACAGAGACAGAGATAGAGTGCGAGCAGGCGAGGAGCAGAGAGAGGGAGACACAGAATCGGAAGCAGGCTCCAGGCTCTGAGCTGAACTGTCAGCACAGAGCCTGACATGGGGCTCGAACTCACAGAGTGTGAGATCATGACCTGAGTTGAAGTCGGATGCCCAACTGACGGAGCCACCCAGGCACCCTCAATTCAGAAAGTTTTTAAAATAAAAAGAATAGCACTAATGTAGGGCAGTTAGCACACTTTTTATATGGGGATTTGTTTTGGGGAAGAGTCTCCAAGTTCCCTAAAAAATCTGCATTCAGACTATTGGCTATAAGGATAGTTATCCATCTACAGGTGGGTTTTCTAGAACAATGGTTCTCAGCTTGAAGGGTTGCCATCATGAATAATATGAAATGCCATCTGACATTCTCATCCCAGAAAAATGGCATTTCAAAGGATAAAGCCAAAGTAACTTGATGCCCCTTGCTGCTGTGTTGGTGACTTCTATGCCACAGCATCTCACACCTGTCCAGTGACCTGCTGATCATTGATCCTTACAGAACTGAAAATCACCCTCTGGGTTCTTTGGGTTCACACAAAGAACACCAAGGTTTGGTTATTCTGAACATTACATACCAAGATGGAGTTCCTGCTTATAACCTATTTTAAAATGTTAGCCACCCCCCCCCCCATTTAAATAACTAATTCTGGAAGCAAGCAGTATGGAGATCAGATACTACCCAGATTTTCCATATAGCTTTTGAACACTGGATTTTAATTCCCAGATAAATAAATCAGACTAACTCAAACATTGGGAGAGATTTTCATGATCAAATTCTATGACACAATGTGTGATCCCTATTCTCTCTTGGAACTATTGAGTCTTACCCTTCTTAGAAAAAAGAAAAATTAGAAGGGACATTTTGGAACTACTCTATAACTATCAGTGTTTGAATGGCTTGGGACTGCTTTTCTTGTTAGTACAACAAATATACTGTTTTGATCTGTTTTAACTAGATATTTTCTTCACAAGTCAACCTTTCCTGCTATTTTAAAGCAGAATATCACATTGTAAAGGACACGGCAAGATTTTAAAAAATTACTCTTATTATAAAAAATGAATAAATGCCTGCCTTCACCTAACTAGACAATTTGAATTTGATGACCCAGAGGAGTTTTCAGAACGAAAGTGAGATAAGTATTTTGGAATTGAGGACATTGCCAGTATAAAAAAGTATTAAGAGAGGGCTATGAAATTCTGCTTTGCATCACTGAGATACCTTTGTGCCCAAGAAGAGGGCTCAAACCTCCAAAAGACAACAGAGTGACAAGTTTGCTGACAAATACCTCATCAAGTGAATTTGAAAAAAAATTAAACCACCAACAGATGGAATGTGTCTGAATGCCCTCCCTGCTGGTGTGTGTGTCACTGAATATCAGCACAGTGTACTGGGGAGGCCCCATAGGATCCTGCCAAGAAGGAAAGCAGCAATGACCCAAATGCACTTCCCTATACAAAACACTCAAGGTTGATGAATACCATGTCTCTGCAACTGGCTTTTGCTGGCTCTTCATATTTCCCTGGGTGCCCTTTCCTCTCCTTAAAAACAAAACAAAACAAAACAAAACAAAACAAAACAAAACAAAACAAAAAAAACACCACCAACAACAACTCCAGAAAATCAGACTATAATTTTGGATCAAAGAAACTTTCCATTTATATTTCCATGAAAAACTTTGGTAAATATCATCTGTAGGTTTAAAGAATCAATCCTCCTGCTCCCTGTAATTAAGTGGGAAAATGAATTAGTGAATGTTTCCAAACACAAGCATTAAAAACAATAAATATGCCTCCATGGTGAAGTTTTCCTTTTGGAGGGGAAGAAGTAACAAAATCTAAATTAAATTAAAGTGGTGTTCTGGGAGCCAAAGTGGTACTACAGCTCAATAAACTAATGTAATTAGACAACCTAAGATTTTTTTTTTCTTCTAGGCTCCAAATCTAAAGCATGGGCTTTGTAAAGGTTCAGGATCATTGTTAGAATCCAATTCAATATTCGAGCTTCTCAAATTCACAGCCGGCACACTCTGCCTTTAAGGTATTGCCTGTCTGATTATCCTGCCAG
Source organism: Felis catus (assembly GCF_018350175.1). Taxonomy (NCBI): domain Eukaryota; kingdom Metazoa; phylum Chordata; class Mammalia; order Carnivora; family Felidae; genus Felis; species Felis catus. The sequence goes on along the minus strand of NC_058375.1, from coordinate 91,447,245 downwards.
TCTCCCCATCTCCTAATGGTTTTGTGTAACTTTCAAGTGCAGCAGCCCCCTTTGGAAACTGACAAGTGTTCATTTGGAAATGGAGTCATCAAATGCACGCAGCCTTCAGGAGGCTCCTCTTTTCATGAGAACAAACAAAGGGAAATGTTTTTAGTACAAAATCCCTTTTTAACAAATAAAAAGCCTGTATTGCACTGCAGGGCTGCCCACCTCCACAAAGCCCCGGCTCTTTTTGGTGGCCCTCAGAAGCAAGCTTTTCATTGTATAATTCATCCACGGATAGAGCATCTGCTGGGCTAATGAGCTCTCCTGCAGCCTCTTCTCCCGCAGGCGAATCCCCAAAAGCACAGTCTTAAATCAGATACTGTAAAAGCCAAAAGAGAGAGGAGTGGGGGTAGGGAAGGAGAAAAAAAGTAGGGTAGAGAAAGCCAAGTTAGCAGTAAGCCAATAATCATACCTTGCATCTGGCTTTAGTGAAGTTGTATACTTAAAGATTTTCATCCACACAGTTAATTTCTAAGCTTGTTCTTTCATGGCCAAAGTTCTATTTTGAGTATTGTATCACTGGAGCACACCTCCAATGGAGATTAATGTAATAGATCATCATGGCAGCTGGCTCTTAAATATACTGATAGCAACCTTGACCAGGAACTGATTAGAAAGGGCAGGATTAAGGAGCATTACCTTTTTGCCAGAAAGTGGAACATAACATTGGAAACCTGATGGCTCTGATTCCTGTCCTATTACTAATTTTCTCATGTTTTACACTGTCATCAGTGAGTCTGGCGGACATTATTGGGAAGCTATGTGACAGCATCTAATAAAGTATGTTGGGAGAGAAATCATGGCTCCCCTTTGCACTGATGATCTTTTGGAGAAATACAGTATTGTGGATTATGGGAGGTGGAGGTTGCAAACGCTGATGATACCCATGGCAATTCATCATCAGCCTGCAACTCGCCAGTGATCTACAGCTATAAAGGAATACCTTCCAGGAGGGACGGGGATGGAGAGTCTGTCTTATTCATGTTAGCAAAGATGTTCTAGAGAGGATTGTCTGATTATTTATTGGTTGTTCTAAATCCCTGAACACAATTTTAGGACACTGTCCATCTCTGTGCAGTGTGAAGCCTCTGTAGAATGTTCTGCCTTTAGAAGTGTCCAACGGGGTTGCATTAAAACAGCACAGACTATGTTACGAGTGGTTTAGTGATGAATTTGTAGGATTCAAAAGGCCAGAGGAGCATTAGTAATGTTGGGGTTAACAGAGGCAGCTCATTTTAGAAATGTGGTATTTGAGTTTTTCAACATCATCCAAAGTAGGTTCACCACATTCTTTTTAACAAACTCTCCAGCACAGAGCAGATGGTTCCTCTATTAACAACCATTTGCATTTAACATATTGCAATGATTTATGTACCACATGCCACTGAGCAAAGCAAAAACATTCAGTAGCGACTAATTAGTTGACTGTAAAGACACATATCTCAATGTACAGAGCCCTCCTCTATGTTTTTTTCATTTTTTATAGTTTAGTATTTTATCTGTGTAAAGCATTTAAATCTGAACTATGACATTCATCTTTCAATTATGGTAGTGGTATAATTATGGTTTTATTAATGCCTTGGTTATACTCTTTTTGGGGTGGGTGGTTGAGATTTGTATGTCAAAATTTCTCTGGGGACTGATCGGTCAGTCACATTTTATTGCCAAGGTGGTAGAACGCTTGTAAGTTACTACCAAACCCACCAAAATGCTTATTTTAAGAAGTCCACTTTGCCTTGAGAATAGAATAGAATAGAATAGAATAGAATAGAATAGAATAGAATATATACTAGAGATGAAATAAGACTACTAGTCAAAAAAGATGACTTACGAAGAGTGATTAATTTTAATTGGATTTGAGTGTCATTTATTAATACACAATACCTTTTGTATCAGATCTTCTCCACTATACTGTCTACCTTAGTGAGCTCACATAATTTTCTTCCCTCCCCTGCTAAATCCCTGCTTCAATTCCCTCACAACTCATGGGTTTGCCTCTGAACTGGATGTGGTTCTTAAGTTGGTAAGCCCTGAACTTCCCCAGGACACAAGGGGTTTTGCTGCCTTTTAAAAGCAGATTACCTGAAGCCAGAGAAGAAACTGAAGTACAAATTGTATTAATTCTTGCAATCTATGGAAGAGAAGTCTTAAACTCTTTCTGTCTTAGATGATCCTGAGACATTTTCGTCTCCTTTTTGCTGACCAACAGGGTCAATGGACATTATAATACTGTCACTGTGTGTCAAGGTGACAGCGTTAGGACTGTAGGATGAACCAATGAATCTTTAATACCTACAGTTTTCATTCTCAAGGGTTATCCATGCAAAATGTCAAAGTAGGCCATCCATCATCGGGAGGATAAATACATGTCTGCAACCCAGAGGAAATGGGGTATAATATAACTGCATTTAGCCAGGACTCAAGGAGCCAACCTTAGAAAACCTGAACTTGCCCTGCTCTTTTTACAATTCCCAGTTTTAATTTTCGTGGTGATCTCTACTGTCAGAGAACCCTAGAAATATGGTAATGATAAATTTAACCTGCTTAAGTCTTTAAAGGAAAAGGAAGCAATAAAGACAGAGAATGTAAGTGCATTAATGAAGGTACAATAGAATATGAATTATATATTAGTATAAACAGTCCAGCAATATAAGAAAGTGGAAAGAATTAGTAGACAAAAAAATATTAATGACTGAAGTCTATCAGGTACCAAATGGAAGAGCTTAGATTTGAACCCAGGTCTTTCCTGCTTCAAGCCCCCTCTACTGCCTCTCCATGTAAACCAGAGTTGCTTAGAAGCATATGCTTCAACTTAATATTTTCTTATTTTAGTTTGTATCAAAAACTCAACTGTGGTGTGATTTCCTTTGGCATTTTATTTTGGTAGTAAAATAATATTGGAATCTTTAGATATGCTGTTGTTAGTAGCAAAATCTAATAGAATAATCAATATCAAGGAAAAGAGCAAATAATCAAATTGCAAAGAAGACTCTTGGTTTAAATTCATCAATGCTAAGCAAATATAAAGTGTATAACCCTGAGAGATATCTTTTTGCTTCTGCAGGACTCTAGTTTTCCATAAATAACATTTATATTTAATGAAAACAGGATTAACTTTGTATTGAAAATTGAGCCTGTCATTCAGTCTGATTAAACAACATGCGGTCTTGCAAATCCACATTTTACTCAGTATTTTTGTGTGTTTCTACTGTGAATAAATTTTCTGGATATACCTATATTAGGGAAAGAAGAAGGAAAACATGTCTTTCTAAGTGTGTACTGGTACTAAAATAGGACACTGGACAATTTCACCCCTTAGATAATATTCAACCATTTTTAATCAATTAATAACAACCTCATATGGTTCAACCTAATATATGGAAGTAATTGTTTAGAAATAACCCCGATGCAGGGTGCCTGGCTGGCTCAGTCGGTTAAGCGTCCGACTTTGGCTCAGGTCATGATCTCACAGCTCATGAGTTCCAGCCCTGTGTCAGGCTCTGTGCTGACAGCTCAGAGCCTGGAGCCGGCTCAAAATTTGTGTCTCCCTCTCTCTCTGCCCCTCCCCTGCTCACATTCTGTCTCTGTCTCTGTCTCTGTCTCTCTCTCAAAAATAAATAAACATTAAAAAACAAATTAGAAATAACCCCAATGCAAAAGAGACTATCAGAAGGTCCTCTAGAAACCTTCTCCCATCCCACCCTCCTCCTCCTTACTAGTGTTACTACAGTAATCATATCTGTATCCCTATCACTACACAGATCACACGGCCTTATAATTTTCTTTGTGAAATGTCTATCAGTCGGTGCAGATGGTAGCAGTTTGAAGACAGGGACTGTGGCTTTTCATTTTTGTATCTCCAGGAATTGGCACACTATCAGGAACAAGTAAGCACTAAACATTTAAATGCTTGCATTTATTTGTATTGCATTTTGTGTCGTCATCGTCTTCTTCTTCTTTTGCATTTTTTTCAATTCTTGAAAGGGAGGTAATATAGGTATCATTATTTCTCCAGTTACAGTGCTGGAACTAGAGTTTGTGTGGTTCAATCCTCAATTAAATGATCTTTTACCCTTTTTTTCTTACATATTGTCATGTTCTCAAAAAGACTTGTAATATCACTTCTACTTAACTAAATATAACTAGTTTTTCTATTCACTTTTAAGATATAAGCAAATTATTATTAAAACTGCAAAATGTCTCCATTGCATTAGCATGTTTAATCAAATGGTTATGCTATTTCCAAAAAGGACTCCTTTCCTTTTTAAATTACCATATATTTCTGACATTCCTTGGCTATTTGAAGTTTTTGTTATGCTTTATGGGATTTTGCACATTTTACATTCTATGTAGTGCTAAGGTTAAATAAGTGGTTGTCATGCTCTCATTTAATATCAACACTACATACTTTTCAACATGCTTTATCTCTTCCTCTAAATGGGTAACTCTGGAACACAGCAAAGGCCCCACCTTATAGATTATGTTCTGCTGACTCCCAATCTCATAATGACTAGAGAAGTGGGCAGAGCTGTGAGAAACAAAGAGCATTTGAATGGCTCTGGTGACTTGGGGACATTCCTCTCAACCAAGACGGCCATGTGCTCTACCCTTTATTCTCTCTGATCTGTAATCAGCCATGAAGCTGGCCTATAAAAAGTGCTTCTGAAGTGGATGAGATTTCCCAGCTGATCTGCTCATCTTGGGTAGGAGTGCAGAAAGATGCAACATGCTATTAAAGACTTGCAAGTTTCAGCTTTCCTGAGAAACATCACAAATTTTTTTTCTTCTTTTTAAAATGTTTATTTATTTATTTATTTTGAAAGAGAGAAAAAAAGAGGCAGAGAGAGGGGGACAGAATCTCAAGCAGGCTTCATGCTGAGTGTGGAGCCCAACATGGGGCTTGATCTCACGACCCATGAGATCATGACCTGAGCCAAAATCAAAAGTGGGACACTTAACCAAGTGAGCCACCCAGGCGCCCCAAATTTTTTTTCTTTACAAAAATTTTTCCAAAGGAAATAAAACATTCCATTCAAAATATTTCTGTAATATACTTTCCATCTAAAAATCCTATTTTTTATGCTTATGTTATTGGTATACTTTCTAGCTGAGCTGGAAAACTCATTGAAGAGTCCAACCATTGCCCTAAATACCAGTTATTAATGGTCTGAATGCATTCAAGGTTATACACAGGAAAAGAATACTTTCTAGGTATTCTGGTGTCATTCAGAATTACTGGGTTGCAATCAACAAAGATATTAATTATTGCTATCTGCTTGCTTCTAAAAAATATTTTTCCATTGATGGAATTTTAAAATGTAAAATAGCAATCTATTTTATTTGTAGGTCATCAATAAGCCAATTTGCTCATGTAGCAACTAACAAATACTTATCATATCTATATCTCCTGTTTCATGTTCTTACAGTCTCATGATTCCAATTTCCTATAGGTCATTACCACGTTTAAAAAAAAATTTTTTTACATTTTTATTTATTTTTGAGAGACAGAGAGAGACAGAGAACAAGTGTGGGAGGGGCAGAGAGAGAATGAGACACAGAATCCAAAGCAGGCCCCAGGCTCTGAGCTGTCAGCACAGAGCCCGACGTGGGGCTTGAACCCACGAACCATGAGATCATGACCTGAGCTGAAGTCAGACACCCAACTGACTGAGCCACTCAGGTGCCCCATTACCACGTTTAAAAAAAAATGTTTTTATTTATTTTTTGGGGGGGAGGGGCAGACAGAGAGGGAGACAGAGGATCTAAAGTGGGCTCTGTGCGGAGAGCAGAGAAGCTGATGTGGGGCTCCAACTCATGAATCGTGTCATGAGCCAAAATTGGACACTCGACTAGACCACCCAGGCACCCCAGGCCATTACCACTTTTGAGTTAAGTTAAAATATGAGCTCACTGTAGTCTTAAATAGGTGTCCATCTCAATTTCTAAAATATTAATAATGGCCCCATGACCCTTCTAGCTCCCTGGGATGAAAAATTTGGTCATACATTGTAGATACCTCTGTCTCTTTCTACACTTCACCACTGATGTCCTCAGGTCCCCGCAGAAAGGGTCACTGCCCTGCACTCTGACTTTAGAAGGTCCCCTATATCACAGTATAGAAACATTTTTAAAAAATGTTGTTTTCTTAAAATTTTTTGAAAGTTTGGTAACAGATCAAGCAGTTAGGAATCATGGAGGGGGACTTGAGATTTTACCTGAACCTCATCAACATCTCACCAGAAGATTTAGGGCTGAGAGAGCTTCAGTAGCTATGTTGGGTGTAGGGGGAGTGGAAGGCGGGAAGAAAAATCTGAGCCTCTGCTTGTATTTTTGTTTTTACTTTTAAAAAATACTGCGCACCCCAAATTACCCAAAGTAGATGTCTAGGCAGATAGGCTCCCCAGATAACTGTGTTTCTTCCCTTTCCCGACCTTCCCTTTCCTCACCTACTTGGAGCTAACACTGTACCACTTCATGTCAAATGTAAGAACTTGCAAACATATAGATCCATTTATCCCCTCTTCCCATGCTTTATGCTGTAGTTACCTTGTTTTATATCCATGTTATAAACCTCATATTAAAATGCTATACATTTTCTTACACAACCATATATTTTAAAGAAATAAAGTGGAAAAATATTCATATATTTTCAATTTCCAGTGTTCTTCATTGCTTCCCAATGTTCTAAGATTTATCTGGTATCACTTCCTTTTGGCCTGAGAAGCTTCTTTCAGCATTTCTTCTAGTACAGGCCTGCTGGCGATGAATTCTCTTGGTCTTCTTTTATCTTTATTATTCTTTTAATAAGCCCTCATTTGTAAGAGATATTTTCACTGGACAGAGAATTCTGGGGTGAGAGGGTTTTTTCTTTTTCTTTTTTCTTTCAGCCCTGTAAAAATGTTCTTCCCCTGTCTTCTGGTCTTGCTTGCCTCTGATGAGATTTTCAGTGGTCATTTGAATTGTTGCTTGCTTATATGTAATGTGTCTTTTCACCTCTTTCTGCTTTCAAGATTTTCTCCTTATCATTTGATTTCAGTGGTTTGCATATGATATGCCTAGAGGCTGCTTTCTTGATAGTCATCTTGCTTGGGGTTCACTGTAACTTTATGCCATTGGGAAAATTTTGGACATTACTTCCTCAAATACTTTTGCTGCCCCATTTTCTCTCTTTTATCTTTCTGGGACTCCTATTACATATCTATTGGACCTTTAGATATTGTCCTAAAAGTCCCTGAAACTGGATTCATTCTTTTTTCTACCTTCTTTCTCACTGTTTTCTGATTTGGATAATTCTACAGATGTATTGTTAAGGTCACTGATTCTTTCTTCTTATCAGCTCCAATCAACTCTTAAGTATATGTGGTAAAATTTTATAGAAAAATATGCTTTTTCAGTACTAGAACTTCTGTTTGGTTACTTTTTGTATTCTCTGTTTCCCTGTAGGTATTTCATATAATTATTTATTAACATCACATTCTCCTACATCCTTTGGTATTGTTATAATAACTGCTTTAAAATCCTTGTGTGCTAATTCTTATACTTTCGTCATGTAGAGTTTGGTCTCAGTTGTCTATTCTTTAGAATGTGGGATATCTTTTTCTTTCTTCATATATTGCGTAATTTTTAAATTGTATCTGGATATTATGAATGATACTTTGTAGAGACTCTAGATTCTGTTATGTTCTTCTGAAGAGTATTGATTTTACTTATTTGTTTTAGGGGGCAGGGACTGTGACTAAATTCAACCTGCACACTGTAAACTGTCTCCTATGCGATATGAGTCAAAATCTCAGTTCAGTTCTTTTAGCTTTAGCCACGCTGCTTGGAGGCTATCCCATGCATTAGGGATTCAGGAGTTCACCAGAGATTTAGGCAGAGTTTATATATACAGTATTTGAGGTTTCTCCATCTCTGTCTCTTTCCTTTTCATATTTCTGTCTTGACATTTTAGTTGTTGTGGTGGCCTCAATCTGTCCTCTGGTATTTCAAGCCAATAAAAGAAGAGGATTTTCCATCCTGGTTTTAACTACACCCCGTTCCCTATCATGCATGGCACAGACTAAGACCTGCCCTTAGGGGAAAAACTGAAAAGAGGTGAAAGTCCCTCAATGCCTTTGACTCCCCTCCAGTATCTGCCTGCTTCTTATCTCTCTCTAAAGTCTTCAAATAATTGTTTTTATTTTTAGTCCATAGTTTGTAGTTATTATTGGCAGGAGAGTTAGCATGATAGGAAATGCCATTACCAGAAGGAGAGCACTTGATGTCATTTTGGGAGGTTCTTAGAACTACCTGGAAATCTTGGAATGGAGAAGTGAGAATGGAGAGAAGAACCTTCTTGCATTGGTTTGCTCGCCTGGGTAGGTTTCCATCCCAAGTCCAGGCAGATCAGTCACCACTTATGAGTCTTGGACCCAGATACAGTGTCTACTTTCCTCCAGCAGTACCATGTTGCCATCAATCTTCCACACAGCAGAACTGTCTGGGTTGAGATGGTGGCTCCTTTAATTACACATTGGAGAGTGGGCTATGGGGTCCACGGTGGGAAAATGGGCCAGTCAGAGGTATAATTCAATGTATAACATTATTATTTAGGCATATAGTATTTCATTTGTATTCTTTCCCCACCTTGAAAATATTAGGGACAGACTTGGGTATTATTAAAACCTATTTTTCATCTCTCCTTCTATTCTGAATGACAGCTTTGCTAGGTAAAGGATTCTTGGCTACATATGTTTCCTATTCAGCACATTGAATATTTCCTGCCACTCCCTTCTGGCCTGCCAAGTTTCAATGGACAGGTCTGCTACTACCATTATGTGTCTACCCTTATAGGTTAAGGCCCATTTCTCCCTAGCTTCTTTCAGAAATCTCTCTTTATCTTTGTATTTTGCCAGTTTCACTATGATATGCCATGGAGAAGACCTATTCTGTTAAATTTGAAGGGAGTTTTCAGTGCCTCCTGGATTTGGATGTCTGCCTTCTTCCCTAAATTAGGGAAGTTCTCAGCTATAATTTATTCAAGTAAACCTTCTGTCCCTTTCTTGCTCTCTTCTTCTGGAACTCCTATGATACAGATATTATGTTTCATTGAATCACTTACATCTCTAATTCTCCCCTTGTGGTCTAGTATTTTCTTATCTCTTTTTCTTGGTTTCATTGTTTTCCATAATTTTATCTTCTATTTTTTTTTAATGTTTATTTATTTTTGAGAGACAGAGAGACAGAGACAAGGCACAAGTTGGGGAGGGGCAGAGGGAGACAGAAACACAGAATCAGAAGCAGGCTCCAGGCCCCAAGCCTTCAGCACTGAGCCCGATGTGGGGCTCAAACCCGCAAACTATGATATCATGACCTGAGCTGAAGTTAGAAGCTTAACTGACTTAGCCACCCAGGCGCCCCCATAATTTTATCTTCTATTTCACTTATTCTCTCCTTTGCTCCCCCCACCCTTGATGTCATACATCTAGTTTATTTTGCAGCTAGCATTTCTTAATTCATCATGAGTATTTCTTAGTTCCTTGATCTCAGCAGCAATAGATTTACAGCATTTCTTAATTCATCATGAGTATTTCTTAGTTCCTTGATCTCAGCAGCAATAGATTCTCTGCTGTCTTCTATGCTTTTTTCAAGCCCAGCTATTAATCTTATGACTATTATTCTAAATTTTTGCTCAAATATGTTGTTTATATCTGTTTTGAGCAATTCTCTAGCTGTCATTTCTTCCTGGAATTTCTTCTGAGGAGAATTCTTTCGTTTCATCATTTTGGTCAGTTTTCTGTCCCTTACGTGTTTTAATAGCTCATTATGTGTCCTGCACCTGCAAGCACTATTATATTAAAATGGGGTCATACACTGTCTGGGGCCTGGCCCTTCAGGAGGTGTTTTTGGAATGTGTTGCTTGTTCTCTGTTGTTGTGACTCTGGTTGCTTTATCTCCCTACTCATAGTGGTGGTTTGGACCTACCACCAAGTGTGCTTTGATTTGTTTTTTGAAGTAACCCAGCTATATGACCTTGAGAAGACTACTTCATGTATATGAGCATGAGTCTCCACCTCTCAGCCTCCTGGAAGGGACTGACTAAGGTTTGACCCAAATGGGGTATAACTTAGGGTGCAGGCAGCCCAGGGTACTCTGGCCTGGATGCTGCCTGTGGGAGCTGTGTAGGTGGCCAGAGGAGTGCACAGCCCCAACTCAATGGCTCTGCCCATTTCCCTGTGCCTCCACCATGCCGGCTGAGGCTTCCTTTCTATTGTCAGTCATCACCTTTCATGATGTTTATTGCAACAGTCAATAAGGTTCTTCTTTCAAGCCATTGTACACACAGACAGTAGTATAATCTTTTTAGTGTTTTTAAAAATATTTTCATCTTCCCCAATATACATTATACACAGACCTACAGTTTTTCCTCATTGCTTACCTCAAGCAATGAAATCAAAACTTAGTCTGATATTGAATATCCTCTACTACTATTACTGTGCCTGCCCTTTAAGCCCACTTTTGTAATTGCTCTCCATCTCTCCTGTACACAGAGAATCCCCTCTGCCCATTAACTATCTGTTTGACAAAATATGGTTTCCTCCAACTAGCATGTATTCCCTTCCTTATGAAGCCCCTTACAAACTCAAACCCTGCTCAAAATCTTTCTTCATCTCAAAGCCAAAAATAATATTAAAAATAGCAAAGGGCTAAGAATGTTAAATATGTTAGAATTTCTGTGCTTTACTTGAGTCAATAGGTTTTATGTTTTTGCTGTTACTTAATTTAATTTACTTTTTACGTGGTAAAATACACATAACATAGAATTTACTATTTTAACTATTTTTAAGTGTACACTTTTGTGACATTAAGTATATTCTTATTGTTGTATGACATTCACATTTGTTGTTGGATTGTAAGTTTGTTATATTTTCTGGATAACAATTCCTTACCAGATATATGATTTGCAAGTATTTTTTCCCATTGTGGGGGTTGCCTTCCACTTTTGATAGTGTCCTTCAATATGTGAAAGGTTTTAAATTTGATTTTTTCTTTTGTTGCTTGTGTTTTTGGTATCACATTCCAGGAATCATTGCCAAATCCAATGTAATGAAGTTGTCCCCTTATGTTTTTTCCTAAAGGTTTCATAGGTATAGCTCTTATATTTTGGTCTCTGATCCATTCTGATATGGTTTAAGATAAGGATCTAAATTCCTTTTTTTTTGCATGTGGATATCCAGTTTTCCCAATACCATTTGTTCCAAAGGCCTTTGAGTGGGATTGGCACCCTTCTCACAAATCATTTAGTTATATATGCAAGGGTTTATTTCTGGACTCTATTATATTCAATTGCTCTATAAGTCTATCTGTATGCTGATATGCACTGTTTTGATTACTATAGCTTTGTAGTAAGTTTTGAAATAAAAAAGGATAAAACTTCCAACTTCAAGATTGTTTTCAAGATTGTTCTGGCTATTCAGAGTTACTTGAGATTCCCTATGAATTTTATAATGAGTTTTTCTACTTTCTCAATAACTGTCATTAGGATTTTGATAAGAGATTGCACTGATTCTATAGATCTCTTTGGCTAATACTGACATCTTAACATCTTTCAACTCATGAACATGAGATTTCTTAATCATTTCTTTGTCTCCTTCAATTTCTTTAAGCAATGTTTTATAGCTTTTAGTGTTTTAGTTTTTTAGTTTTTAGCCTTTTGATTAAGTTTATTCCTAAGTATTTTATTCTTTTTGATGCTGCTGTAAATGGAATTGTTTTCTTAATTTATGCTTTGGATTGTTCATTGTCAGTGTATACAAGCACAACAAATTTTTTTTTTGTTGGCATATTACTCCTTTATTAGAAATTGTAAGTGAGAAATTATTTCAACACCTGAAGACCAAACTACAACAGAAGATTCCATGGGTTCAAGATTTTGAGACATCTTGGAAAGAGTTTTCTGTAAAGTATATCCTTTCCGAGGCATGGCAACATCACTCTTCTTTAAAAAAGTTACTGGACAGACATCATTTCCACCATCACCTATATAAACAATTCGTGTATAATTCACTCCCTGCTGTGACTGTTTATCTATAAATTCTACCAAAACTACGTTTTTGCAAAGATTTTTTGGGCACCTACTGCAAGAATGAGCATGGTAATTTTCCACAGTGAGATGACCATTGCTATCAAAAGCTGCTGGATTTGTAAACACTTTATCAAATACATCATGAAAACCGGCAGCTTCTAAAACCCAATCTATGAAGACTGAATTTGAATCTGAAATAATGATGCAGTCAAATTTATCCTCGTTCTTCCTTACAAAGTTCAAAAGTTCCACCATCCCCAGAGTGAACGGCATTGATGTCACTGCTCTTTTCATTTCATCTTCTCTTACACCTTCATCTCCCAAATACTTAAAGACTCTGCCCATAAATTCTGTCCAAAATCCTTTTTCATAAGAATCTTGTAGTTCAATAGGAAGCTTTTTCTCTGGAGCACACTGTACAATCCAGGTGTCACTATTATCATCTATGATTGTATTGTCAAAGTCAAAAACGAGCAAAATTTTCATGGTTCCCAAAGCAAATTTGGGTTATCCAGCATTATTATGGTGGTACCTCTGAAAGAAAACCTGCCGGCCCGCCCCGAACGTAGGTGCAGGCACCTCGTTGGGGGTCATCTCCTGTGAGGATCGCGTTGGATGAGGCTGGGAGCACCCGGCCGGGCCGGGTCCCCAGAGCTCCTCGCCAACCCAGACGTTGGCAGCCGTCCTGGCCTCCCAGCCGCTTCCGCGGACTCTGCCCTCCGACCTTCCACAACAAATTTTTGTGTGTTGATTTTGTATCCTGTAACTTTGCTAAATTTTAACTTTATTTTTAAAACTAATTTTATTCAATGATATGTCCTATGAATGAAATGTGAAAACTACAGAAAAGCACAAATAAATAATATTACCCACAATTCCATGATTCTGAGCTAGCCATGCACTATGTTCTTTCATTTTCTTCCCCCCCCCCCCATCATAACTGTTAATAGTTTTAGTCCCATTCTGTTACTTAAGAGCATATAATGAACTTGAGTTATTTTAGTAAAGACATATGTTCATAAAAGGTCACTGCCTGTCTCCATGTCTCCTCAGCTCAAATTTCTTGAAACCCAACCCTGACTCTATCAATATTTAAAGGCCTCATTTACAAGTTGTAAGATGGTTTTTATATAATTTTTAGCTCTTTAGTTGCGGAACCCAAGAGACAAACCTCATTTGAAGACAGCTTTGGGACACATAGTGATATTGTAATTTTACTAAATATTTCTTAAGGGTGGACAAAAGGGTCCACTTCTTTTCATGGACTTGTTCTCACCCAGGGAGGAAATTATGAGTCAGAATTTTTGGTCTTAAAGCACGAATCAGACGATAATAAAAGAGACGTGTGTGTCTGGGTACAGTGATACTCATTTATCCTGAATAGATATATGACTCTGATATCTGAGATAGATAAATTTTATTCTCTATCTTTTGACAATTGGTTGAAGCTTTGCAATTTTGGTGTTTTAGAAAAGTGGCATTACCAAAAATTTGGGCTTGGCTCCAGTTCCCTTATGGTCTTATTAAGGAATACACAAATGTGGTCAAAGGATGTCAAGCGATCGCTTCTTGGCCTTTTGGCTAAAATCAAGTGTAGGATGTCAAGTGAAAGGGTATAGATGCTTAGAATTGTTGTTTTACATGATGCTCAAAAGGGTATTCCACAGACATTCATTCACTCTGTCAGTAAGTATTTATTGAATCCCTACTACGTGCCAGGCCCAGTTCTAGTTACTGGAAACAGGTCAGTGGATAAAATACAACAAGTTCCATCTGGCTCTAATTCCTGGTTATGCAACAGTATCATCCTTGGCTAATTGACTTAACTATTCTGTTTCACATTTGAAAATGAGGGAGTTAGATTATATTATCTCATGGTTTCTTTCAGTTCTAAAAGAAATTATTTCATAGTGCTATGATTCTGACTATTTGGCATACACACTGCCTATATAATTCCAGTTCAGGAGTTCATAATGCTATCTACTCCCAATTTGACAAATTGTTGACTTCTCCTCCCATCATCTCTTGGCCCACCCTCCGCCTATCTGTTCTCTGTTCCCAGCAGCACTGGAAAACCTATAATTACACATGGATATCACCAGTATGTTATAATAGCTTCACTTCCCTGATATTCTGCTAAGACCAAATGAGTAAAAGCAGACAGGGCAGCAACACAATTCCCAGACAAGGTGATATCCCTTAGCTGTACACTATTTTTATTTTTACTGGGCTCTCATTTGTTATTCATTAGCACTCCTAAGGGACAAAAGAAAGGCAATATGCATTTAACTAAAATCAGCCCGTGGTTTCAAGAATATCTTCCAAAGCAAATGAAAAAAATAAAAAAGAGTATATTAAATATGAGTTAATCTTATTTTCCTTTAAATACATGATTTTAGTTTATTGCTGTAATTAGAGTTTGAGAAGTTTACATTTGAGAGAAATAGAAATCTTCCAACATCTCTATTTATCTCTGAAACATACCAGATTGTACCACTTGGCATTTCATTTTTTACATCTTTGCTGACTCTTCCATCACAATTTCTCAAACTTAAAAACAAAACAAATATCCCTATCTATTCCAATACTGTACTTAATTTCCTATCTTAAAGAACGATACACAGTACTCCCCTAGGTTCAAAAAATAAGAGCAACAGTTAAAAAAAGAAAGGCACTCCCTATCAAGGCCATACTTTCCTTAAGATAGTCTCATTTTTTCACTCAAGGTAGCAATAATATAGGAAAGATGATAGCTAAAATTAGACTTTGCTGGGAAATATCAATCTGTTCTCAGCACTGCAAATAGTTCAAACACACACACAGACACACACACACATGATGTTTTCATTTATTTCCTTATATCATAGGAAAAGTCCAATAATATTAGAGACTTAAGTGAAGAAATTTTGCTACCGACATGATTTCTACTGATGCTAGTTATATGGGGTATTAATAGAGGCTTTTTGGCGAAGTTTGGGAGGCTCTGGGTAAGTAAAATGGAAATGTTTTCCTTATTATAGGATAATCTGCTAATACATATTGTGATTCTCCTAGAAGGAAATACTGCAAACATTTCCAAAATATATTTGACCATTATGGGCTTTATTTGAAGAGTAATTCTCAGAAACTAATGTAGTGTAACATTCTTACTTCGTAGATGAGGAGACTTTGCTCACAGTTGCTGGGGCTTGCCCTGAGCTCACACAGTTATTAGCATAATAGAGCTACAACTATTTCTCTTGACTCCTAGCAAATGTTTCCTTCTAAAGAAAGACAAAAATGATTTGAGATCCTAATGTTCTGTCCTCTGTCATCTCAGTACATTCCTAATACAATATCAGTTGTCTTAGTACCAGTCACAAAGTTAGCAAGAGTTGACACAATAGCTATCCTAATTGAACAATTTTCTGGATTGGGACCTGTGAACCAATGGGATTTGTGAAGCTCCTATATCACAGACTTAAAACCTAGTCTATCCATTCACCCAGTGATTTTCAAGTTGAATTTCAGGAGAAATTCATTTCCCCAAACATAAGTATTTAAATTTCTTCCTTTTCCCCTTGCCACTGATTCAGTGACCTTATTTAGATAGTTTTCTTACCTATAAAAAGGAGGCAGAAATAGCAATGATTTATATGTGGTGTAGTCAGTTCTGGTTAAACTAAAATATTTAATTCCAAAAGTCACTTAATTGAAATACAGACCTATATTGCAATGAAATCAACATATTTTACATAATCAAATCACTATGATAAAACCCATTACTATGAAAAAAATCCATGACATTAATACATTTATTCTTGTATCTGGAGAATGAATGGAAATAGTGTCTCTACTGAACCATTGATTACATATCTCCACACAAACTCTTGCACTAAATATCAACCAGTGGCCATGACCTCCTAATTTGTCAGGAAATACCTGTGATCCTAGGGACAAAAAGTCCAAGACCTTCCAAAGATGCCTACCTTGGAACTAAAATGAAAAGCGTAGCCCCAGAAGTTGGACATAAGAGTCGAGTGCATCCCTGTCTTCCATTGTTCGGGCACGCAGATGCAGCCAGAATGTAGCTTTTTCTACAAATGCTAAACTAAGTGAGGGAGGAAATTATTTTACTTTTTAATTATGTGGTATTTTGCCTAACTATCCTTTTGTTTCTTAAAAAGGAGACAACTTTCCTTTAATGACCCACTAGTTTAAAAAAATCTACGGCACTGGGGAATTTAGGATAAGGAGACAAGCTCTTAAACTGGGTTGTTTTTCTGCACACTAATGAAGTTCATAATTTAATTGGAGGAATTATTAGAAACATTCTCTCTTTATAATGGTGCAAACCTCAGAGGAAAATGAGCTGCTTAAGCATATATTCTCCTTGTAATTCAAGAAATCCTCAAGGATTTAAGAAATATGCTCCAAATCAGAATGGCACTCAGTTGTCCACTTAAAATGGGTTCATACCATAAATCTTGATTCTAAGCATTTCCACTGGAGTTAATGCTTTGTGTTGTTTTTTATTTTCAATTATGGTTACTAAGCTTTTCATTTGAGTGCTCTTATTTACTGAACTTCATTCTCCCTTTAAAAGAAGAGGAAATTAAATTTTAAAAATTTGGATGGTAAAATGTTATTTATGTATTTAACTTGAATAAAAGACTTAAGGATAGGATCATTGACTGCAAATTTATGAAATGTTATCATATGAAAGAGGTAGTACACTTATTCACTATAGTTACAGAAGAGCTAATGTAGTCTAATACATGGAAGTTAAAATGAAAAGCAAATCATTCTCAATTGAAAGGTAAACTCTTAAAATAAGCTGGTGTAGTTGCTAATTTCTAAGCTTATCCATTAATATTTGTGGTTTGTTTTCATGTTTGAGGATGCACCTTAAGCAGAAGTGGTTGTGGGTATTAAAATTTATGGGAAAATATGGGGAAAAAATTAACATTTAGAAAATTCAGTGCATTTCTTTATTTTTTTCTCCCCTTAGAAAATGAGACACTACCATGAGAATTTTATTTTAGCAGTGAAGCACCTAGAGCTAACACAATATGTCAAATAAGCCCAATCAAACATATAAAAATGAGTTAAGAAGTTAGGATTCAGATAAACACAGTGATCTGATACAGTGAAATACACCATATTTCAGCTGAGAGACATGGAGAGGGTGACTCCCAGAACATTCCAAGAAGGGCAGAGCCATAATTTAAATTGTTGCCATTTAAAGATGGCTCCTTTAGGAATATTCTGGGTCTCCTGTATGGATTGAGCTCACTACAGGCTAGTGTGACTACATTAGCACAATGCAGAGAGCATGAGGCTTGTAATTAGCAACATGACTTTGTCACTTTATTATTACGTATGGGATGTTTAAAAAAACAAAGTCATGGAACTTCTCTGATCCTCAGTTTTCTCATCTGTAAAATAGGGTTAAACAATACCTGCCTTAAGTTTCTTTTTTTTTAAGTTTATTTATTTATTTTGAGAGACAGAGAGAGAGAGTGAGAGAGAATGAGCTAGGGAGGGGAAGACAGAGAAGGGAACAGAGGATCCGAAGCATATTCTGTGCTGACAGCAGAGAGCCTGATGCAAGGCTTGAACTTATGAGCTGTGAGATCACGACCTAAGACATAAAGTCACGATCTGAGCTGAGAGATCATGACCTGAGCCAAAGTCAGACGCGCTTAACCAACTGATCTGCCCAGGTACCCTGCCTCACAAATTCCTTATGAGGATTAAAAGAAAGAAAGAACCTGCCAAGAACCTTGTAACTGAGTGCCACACAAACGTAAAGGATTGTGACGTAAAATATTCATGGAGGCTATTAGAATTACTTAATTCATTCCCTCCTTTTCTGATTTCCTCCTAGTTCTCAGATTATTTCAAAATTTCCTTCAGAAATTACCTCTTAAATGACAGTATTCCACAGAGATCTGTAAATGTTCTGGAAGTGACCACAGTCATTTATAACTGCAAGGGAAAACACCATATCATATCATATCATATCATATCATATCATATCATATCATATCCTTGTCATCCATTCCTTAAACTTCAACCATCACATGTAAGGCATAATTTTCAAACCTATATTTCTAACTCAAACCTCTTTCTGCAACACCAGAGCAGTACTGTTAAATCCTTGACTAAACTCTCTACTTGGATTCCTACTGAAGTCTTTCCTTCAGCCCTTCCTTCCTCAAAATCTGATTGAGGCCATCAAGTCCTATTGACTTTGCAAGCAACTCTCAAACCCTCATGTGATGATGGCTTTTGTGGAACTTAGAGAGCTTTTCTGGACTCCTCATTTGGGCATCAGGACTTGGAGTTACAGCTTCTCCACCACTGAGCAACGTAACAGCTCTTCTTGTCTCTCCCACAGTTCCCTGCTAACCACAGCTGCACTGAAATATCCTCTAAAACCATTGCCTTAGAATGTTTCTCACCTGCAGGGGTGCCTGGGTGGCTCAGTCAGTTGGGCGTCTGACTTCGGCTCAGGTCATGATCTCGCAGTCTGTGAGTTTGAGCCTGCATTGGGCTCTGTGCTGCAGCTCAGAGCTTGGAGCCTGCTTTGGGTTCTGTGTCTCCCTCTCTCTCTGCACCTCCCCCACTCGTACTCTCTCTCTCTCTCTCTCTCAAAAATAAACATTAAAAAAAATTAAAAAAAAAAAAGAATGTTCCTCACCTGCGCTTAGTTGATATGTGAGAATCCAAATAATCCAGTGAAGAAATGGGCAGAAAACATGAACAGACACTTCTCTAAAGAAGACATCCAGATGGCTAACAGGCACATGAAAAGATGCTCAATGTCGCTCCTCCTCAGGGAAATACAGATCAAAACCACACTCAGATACCATCTCACGCCAGTCAGAGTGGCTAAAATGAACAAAGATGTGGAGAAATGGGAACCCTCTTGCACTGTTGGTGGGAATGAAAACTGGTGCAGCCATTCTGGAAAACAGTGTGGATGTGCCTCAAAAAATTAAAAATAGATCTACCCTATGACCCAGCAATAGCACTACTAGGAATTTACCCAAGGGATACAGGAGTACTGATGCATAGGGGCACTTGTACCCCAATGTTTATAGCAGCACTCTCAACGATAGCCAAATTATGGAAAGAGTCTAAATGTCCATCAACTGATGAATGGATAAAGAAATTGTGGTTTATATACACAATGGAATACTACATGGCAATGAGAAAGAATGAAATATGGCCTTTTGTAGCAACGTGGATGGAACTGGAGAGTGTTATGCTAAGTGAAAGAAGTCATACAGAGAAAGACAGATACCATATGGTTTCACTCTTATGTGGATCCTGAGAAACTTAACAGAAGACCATGGGGGAGGGGAAGAAAAAAAAAAGAAAAAAAGGTTAGAGAGGGAAGGAGGGAGTCAAAACATAAGAGACTCTTAAAAACTGAGAACAAACTGAGGGTTGATGGGGGATGGGAGGGCGGGGAGGGTGGGTGATGGGTATTGAGGAGGGCACCTGTTGGGATGAGCACTGGGTGTTGTATGGAAACCAATTTGACAATAAATTTCATATTAAAAAACAAAAAACAAACAAGCAAACAAAATAAAAAGAATCCATATAATTTTAGATTTCCTATGACATGGAGGGCTCAGAGGCCAAGATACAGGATTCCTTCAATGTTCTTGGAGATCCAAAGAAAGAAGATCCACAGAGAGAAGATGGAAGGGTATCTCCCAGGATTTGTCCATCCCACCAATTCCCAACTATTCAGAGGTTCTTAACATGCTGTATTGTTCTTAAACATAATTTTTGACCTAGAATATACATTCTGCCCTGGCTACTTAAAATTCCGAAGCACATATTTCAAGATACCATGCAAATGTCATAATCTCATCAAAACTTTTCTTAGGCTTCCCAGATTAAATTAGTATCCCCTTCCCTGTCATCAGGGCACTTTACACATTCACATGGTAAAAGCACTTAACCCAAGCCATCATCATTTTTTGTTTACACCTCTGTGCCCACTCTGGTTTCAGCTCCTTGAGAACATTGACTACGCCTAGTACATCTCTGTTATACTCACTGTCTAGCCCAGCGTCTGTCCCAGGGTGGAGAAGGAGTATTTTTTGGTGACAGAAAGAAGGAGGGTGTTATAAAAGCAGAATCTGTTAAGTAGTAGTACAGCCCAACCTCAATAATTAGGACTAATTGAGAAGAATGAATGAATGCCAGGTCCAATGCTTCAAAAGCGCCTTGCAGGACGCCTCTCACAGGAGAAGTGAAAAGTAAATATTGTGGTACATTTATTCAAATTGTGGCTAGGAAAAAGACAGAGAACTTGCAGGGTAACTGGTAAACCTTTGGTAATTGGCAGACCACTTTCATATTACATGATTTTTCCAAATTATTTGAGAAAAATGGAAGGGATGCCCTTCTGCTTTGATACTTTTAAACTTCCCTAGTGTTCTTGCTTACCTAATATCACATGTTTCTGCACTAAAGATTTGAATGCCTAGCTTTAAGAAAGTGAATTCCAACCTCACTTCATACTAAGTACAGCAAATACCAAAGCAGTGACATTCAAAGAGTAAGCATTTGCAAATAGATCTGATTCCTCCCGAGGGTGAGAGTGTAGTGGGGGGAGGGGGGTGTCTTTCTCACTCCAGACACCTAGTTAGAGTGGTTCTGTTCCTCTACCTTTGCAGATCTTGGGATTAGGTAGGGAGGGTGTAGGGAGGGAGGGTGTGGTTAAGAGCTGGAACAATAATGAAGTGAAGGAAACACCCAAAAAGGTAGCACATGGAACTTCTGAGCTAGCACCCCCTGGCTCCTTCCTTGGAGATAAAAAATAACGGGACAGAAGGCAAAATCAATTCTGTAAATAGTAACAGACAACCAACTACTTGTGAGGTGTTTGGGTAGGTGCTGCAACGGGTAAGGAATGAATAAGCACCAGGGAGAAAAAATACATTGATAATTATTTTTAGAAATATTGTGTAACAAGGCGAGTAATGGAGATGTGGGTTAGAGTTTTCTAGGCCACTGAGAAAAGTTCTGACAATTCTGTCCTAAAGTTTTTCAGGTCAAAAATGATTTTCTAGGGGCACCTAGTGGCTCAGTCACTTAAGTGTCCAACTTTGGCTCAGGTCATGATCTCACAGTTTGTGAGTTTGAGCCCCATGTCAGGCTCTGTGCTGACAGCTTAGTCTGGAGCCTGCTTCAGTTTCTATCTCCCTCTCTCTTTGCCCCTCCCCCACTCACACTCTTTCTTTGTCTCTCAAAAATGAATAAAAACATTACAAAAATTAAAAAAAAAAAAAGAATATGATTTTCTATTATCTTAAGTCTGAAACCAGTACCCTGATACATTGCTGGTAGCAAATCTTACAGATAAATGAGCACATTATCAAATGTTCATTTGTCTTTCAGATTTAACAATTATTACAATGAATCACATTACTTCCTTGAAACTGTTCATCTCAAAGAAACAATAAATTATGCTGAGTTTATATTCTATAAAATCTACACATCTGACAAATGTGATGTTCAACTTTTCAATTAATTTAGTTACGAAAGCTTGGAAGAAAATGAAACATTTAAAAATCAAAACTTCCAATTGTGCAACTAAGAAAACATTTTGGACATTATCTCTATTTAACAGCCTGTGACTTGAACTCCTTGTCTGTGTAAAAAGATGTTCAGAACAAATATCTACTCTTCATTTCTCCTCTCACCCCTCATCTGGGTAGATTTTATTTATGCATTAGATGACCTTTTTGGCCATTAGAACCATCTTGCTTCAGCAGTTAATTAACACAAGTACCATAATTTAATACAGTTAATGCTACTTGATGCCCTTTAATGTACCTTCCATTAGTGATATTATTGTAGTATTACCCTGTAAATTAAAATGAGATCAAGACTAAGAGAGCCACTCTTTAATTAAGGTACTGGCACACTGTACTCGTCTATTATTCACTAGAGAAAATCACCCTGATTTACTGAAGTAGGACATCCATAAGTCAGAATTAGTCCATGAAGATTATGAGGTTTATTGAACAATGTAAGTACTACAGAGTCGCTGAGATTGCCAACAGCCATGTTTCCTCTTTTCCTTCCATTATCTTAATAAATACACAATGAGAGGGAGTAAATGGAAGCAAAATAAGTATGTGGCCAAAGAAGAATAAAATTTTTATGATGGGATTATAGTTTTTGTCACCAGTAAAACAGGTATGAGATGTATCACATGCTAAAAGGAACATAAATGCTACATTAGTCTAATAACAATCAAAACATCACCTTTACAGCAAACAATACTAGTGTAAACATAAAGGCCAGGGAGCCTGGTTCAGTCTGTTAAGCGTCTCACTCTGGCTCAGGTCATGATCCCATGGTTCATGGGTTCAAGCCCCATACTGGGCTCTTGGCTGCCAATGCGGAGCCCACTTAGGATCCTCTGTCCCCCTCTCTTTCTGCTCTTCCCCCACTTGTGTGCTCTCTCTCTCTCTCAGAAATAAATAAACATTAAAAAATCCATCAAGGCCATGTGCACATGTTGCACAAGAATTGAGAATTGGAATTCACAGTCAAGTCAAACAAAGACTCTCCTGTTTTTGTTTCATAGCTTCATATACCTCCAGGTGAAAAATCTTGTATTGTCTGTCCACTCTTCTATGGATATTTGCCCACTTTCCCCAAATAATAATGTCAATTCCCACACTATGACATGGGTGGTAGTAGAGTGATAAGTCAATAAACATCATTATAATGATAAGATATGGACATGGAATGACACATTAAATATTGCAGCCATTTCATGGATGGCCAAGAGCAGGTTCAGGGCAACAAAGGGCTTCTTATATTTTGGAAAGTTTATAATGATGAGGTCTTGGAAAAGGAACCCTTAGAACTTTCTTTTGGACATCATCAATTAATCGTTTTGTAGATGATTTGCTCTATAAGAAAAAGTTAACCCTACCGAAGTTTTCAAGTGTAAAATGTATGTATCAGCTTCTGTGCTGAAAGGCCTGTGTACCAGAGGCAGCTCAACAGCTCTCTTTAGTGCCTCCATTTCCCTTATATAACTTAAAAGCTGGAGACACGCCTGAGCCATCAGGCCTTGCTTCCTTAGTCCCTCCCCTATGACTAAAAATACCCCAGCCATCTGGTGCCTAGCACAGTACACGCCAGCATCAGTTTTGCCCTGAGGAATTTGGACAGAGTTTAGAGGTGACAGAGAAGGACCTGATGGAAGGAGCTCACCTCTATTGGACCTTTCTCTCTTGCCCAGCTGCTTCCTCACTAGCTTACACTTGACTGGTGAACAGGAAAAGGCAGAAGAGGGGAGTCCCAGAGAAGGGAGGATGGTTCCTGCCAATTTCCCAGTCACCAAAATGCAGTTGGAGAATTCTAGTAGGACCAGGGATAAAAGAAAAGTGGTAAATCTGGTGGGAGTCTACATTTCAAACATGCCACTTTTAAGAGATAGTATGTCTGACCTCAGAGAATGCATAAAAAATGCCTGTCACTTTATGGGGTGCCTGGGTGGCTCAGTCGGTTGAGCATCTGACTTCGGCTCAGGTCATGATCTCACAGTTTGTGAGTTCAAGCCCCGCGTCGGGCTCTGTGCTGACAGCTCGGAGCCTGGAACCTGCTTCGGATTCTGTGTTTCCTTCTCTCTCTGCCCATCCTCCTCTTGTGCTCTGTCTCTCAAAAATAAATAAATAAATGTAAAAAAAAAAATGCCTGTCACTTTAAAGTGTATTTATACTCTCTTTTTAAAACAGAGGAAACAAGAATGAATGTGCAGTAACAGAAGTAAGTCCCAACAATGGTTATATCTCAACCAAAAGCTGCACAAGATTGCCTTCTTTACAAGTGGAAGATGACAGTGTTTGCAGAAGTTGGACTCTAAGGATTTTGGCTTGGATTAAAATTTCTCAAACTGCAAGAAAACTGAATTAGATGATACTATCTAACAGTGCCGATCACACTAGATTCAAATTCAAATCTCAGTTTATTAATTCTGTAGCACTCATTCTTGTAGATGAACAGAATACTTGTTACTTTGTTGTGGAATGCTATTGTTAATAATACCAACATCAATTATTTTTATATATTATAGTCCCCCAAAATAAGAACTGGAAACTGATTATCTTTTGCTAAGATATTTATGAGTATGATAGCTACCTTTTATTATAAATAGCAAATTCGTATTTAAGGCAACAGTTCCAGATTGCCCACTCGTGGTGCCCTGCTAATACATAAACATTCCTCTACACCCTAGAACCCATAAGCTCAATAATGTACCGATACATATTTCTCTCAGAAATACTACTTTGTTCTAAAGATATCTTCATCATATGCCACCAAGACCCTACTTAAATTTTTTATTTGTATTAATTAATTAATTAATTAATTAATTTTTAAATATTTATTTGGGGGGAGGTGGGAGAGTGTAAAGGGGGAGAGGGACAGAGAGAGCGAGACAGAGGATCTGAAGCGGGCTCCGTGCTGACAGGCTGACAGCAGTGAGCCCAATGTGGGGCTCAAACCCACAACTTTGAGATCATGACCTGAGCTGAAGTCGGATGCTCAACCGACGAGCCACCCAGGTGCCCCCGGCCTTAGTTAAAAGTTTTTATTTTCTATTTATTTACTTATTTCTTTATTTTTTATTTTATTTTTATTTTTTTTTAAATTTTTTTTTTCAACGTTTATTTATTTTTGGGACAGAGAGAGACAGAGCATGAATGGGGGAGGGGCAGAGAGAGAGGGAGACAGAATCGGAAACAGGCTCCAGGCTCTGAGCCATCAGCCCAGAGCCCGAGGCGGGGCTCGAACTCACGGACCGCGAGATCGTGACCTGGCTGAAGTCGGATGCTTAACCGACTGCGCCACCCAGGCGCCCCATTTTTTTATTTTTTTAACTTACATCCAAGTTAGTTAGCATATAGTGCAACAATGATTTCAGGAGCAGATTCCTTAATGCCCCTTACCCATTTAGCCCATCCCCCCTCCCACAACCCCTCTAGTAACCCTCTGTTTGTTCTCCATATTTAAGAGTCTCTTAAAGTTTTTAAAATTTTTTTTCAACGTTTATTTATTTTTGGGACAGAGATAGTGCTTAACCGACTGCACCACCCAGGCGCCCCTAAAGTTAAAGTTTTTAAAGAGGCGTCATTGCTAAAGATTCTAGACTCTTCCAGGAGGAACATGAAGCTGGAATAAAATTGAGAGTAGGTGGCCACCAGTTCCTGCTACTTCCCACAGTTAAGATTGTGAAACCTCTACTACTATACCGAGGTCATGTCCACCACTCCATTCTGTATGCCTGCTATGGTCTTTACCTTAACATCAGTGACCTCTTCTTTATTCTTGTGCACAAGTACAACAACACTATCAAAAGATAGGTCGAGTCAACTCTTGGAAAGACCAGGGAGTCTCAATTCTTCTCCAGTTTGTGAGGACAGGGTTGCCTTAAGTGATGCTGAAAGCCAGTAAACCTAATGGAGCCTGCCTTATTTGTTTGAATTTTATAATTGTTAATTAAATCTACATGATTTATGTACCATTTATATTCTTAAGTTCATATATTCTGACTTAGAGCTATCTTGGCATTGTTAGAATGATTATTGCTTTGCTTTGCTGTTTTTTTCCATTTTGCTGTGTATTTCACTCATCTTTAGTTTTCCCAGCTAATTACCTCATGCTTCAACTCCCATCAGTTGGTTATTTGGATAACATACCACACTTAGAAATCTGGTTGAACAGCTCTACGTTAGTAGCCCTGGTTCTTATTACTTGAGGTTTTCATTAACACATCCTCAAAATTCTCAGAAACTTGCTCATGTGTGTCTCTGATGTATTCTCAGAACCAAATATATGCTCAACTATGACCATTCAGGTGTTTAAACTCAGGTCCATCTATAATTGACCCATAAAATGAAGCAAGCCTGCCTCAGGTCCATATTTAAATGGCAGCCTATCTTTTTAAGACGGTAACGACCAAAAGCCTGAAAAGTAGAGCTACTCCTTTTTAATAAATGTGTGACATTCCTATTTGCATTTGGCTCTGATTTAATATATTAAAGGAATACAACTCACATTTCTGAAACTTTTTGGGGGGCCATACAAGAAAACAAAAACAGAGTTGTACCATGCTGAAACCCTCTCTTGCACTTGAAAACAATGGAAAGACAAATTTCTTATCTTTCAGTATCTTTTATAGAGCAGCTGGCTTTGTTTCCCCTGGTTTCATTGTCTTTAACCACTCCCTGGTCTAGGGAATTCCTTGGTCTCAAATAAGATGCTATTCTTTTTTCTTTTGTTTAAATTCTAAGAAATCCTGCCAGGTTCAGGCTCAGTGATAGGGAGTCTGGGATTGCAAATGACTGCTGAGTAAGAAGGGTCTCAAATTTCCCCAAACCTACCTCCAGACTGGCGTTCCTGAGAAAATGGTGTAGTAGAAAGTGACAAATGTCACTCTCCAGCTGTGGGGCCAACACACTGGCATTTTCTTTGAACAACCGTTCTCACTCAAGTCACACAGATGTTTTCTTACCTTCCGTGAACCTTTATGTCTGAGATCGCATAAAAGTAGCGTGCCAAGTGTAGCTCATCTACAAATATTTCCCCAACCGCTGGTCGCAAAAGCCGTATCCTCAGGTCTGTGACTGTAAAGAAATCTCTGAGTTTCTTGGTTGTATCCAGCTGTCCGTAGAGAGAAGCCATATTGCGTAGCCATGGTCCAGCAAAAAACGCAAACCTGTCTTTGATTTCAAAGTGGATTATTTTGCTATTTGTCATATACCCCGTAGAGTACTCTTCAGTGCAAATGATTTCTAAGACCGTATGCTGTGATAAATCCTTCACGGATTTAGGGTCCATGTGAAAAGCGTCTAAGCAGTCTGTGGCATAATACTGATAGGGCTGCCATGTTCGTCCATAATCGAGAGATTTCTCCAGGATCATTTGGTCTGGACGCCCCGATTCGAAGGTAATAACTATGTTGTCTGTGAGCTCAATGGTTTTGCTCCAAGACAGAGTGATGTTAACCTGGAGAGGCTTGGGATATTCCTTCCAAGTAGCAGACTGCCAAAATGTGGATGGATGTCTTCCTTCAAAATCAAACATCAGCTCAGGGGGATGCGCCAACTCGGGGGTACTTGCATCACACTCATTATTGCACATGTAGGGGTTGCCCTATGGAAGAAGAACAAAAGAGGGTGCATCAAAACACTGGTTTGACACAAGTCTTGCCATATTGCTGTTGCTGAGTAAAAAGCTAGGAAAGAAAGGGGGGGGAACCCTGTCTACAGTAATCACAGTAATCATTTTTATTTGCCCTAACTGGATTCTCCTTTTTAATAGCTTTAAAAAAAAAATGAGGCAATATGGTAATTTTCTTGTCTTGTTTCCTTCCATGGGCTTTAAGAAATGAAAACAGTTTATTTATCCCATATGTGTTAGACCCATAATGCAGTCCCAGAAGCACAAAGACACTGAGCAACTGTCTAACAGCTCAATACCTCTGTGTCCTCTTAGAAAGATGCTATAGAAAAGCAAGGAAATTCCTTCATGCCTCAAGGACGTTCCTCAAGAGCATAGTTCTTTAAAAAGTCATTTTTCAAGCAAACCTTTAGAATTAGCAATGAACCGTAGATACCCGTGTCCTGTTTGGGAAACAATACCCCCCTACAACATCCAGTTTCTTTTTGCTTCGCCTCAAATCCATCATACTTAACTAGGTCTCTGCTTCATAAAGTCTTCTCTTAAAGCATTTACTTTGTTCACCACAAATCATTAAAATGTGGTATACTACAGGCTCTGGGGCTTGGTCCAAACATCTGCCATCCTATTAGCTAGAGGCAAGGGGATTGCACAGAAAAGACTTGGGGCAAGGGTGTGCTCCAAGTTATCAGGACAGGACACCCCAGTACTTAATTAGAAGTATAAGCCATGGCTACTTGACGTGTTACTCTGTGCCGGCCCATAGTCAGCTGTCTGTCCATGGATGTTGGCCATTACTATAATTTCCCTCTCACAGAAGCTAGTTCCTTCACAGTCCACTCAGACAAGAAGCTGGAAATAAATCTTGTATCACAACAAGTTACAACACCACTTATGCTACACTTAATAGCTGCTTTCAAGCTTTCATCAGATGATTCTTTGGCAAACAGCTGGCTCCCCGATTTTTGTTTATTTTGCATTTAAGAAAATAAGTGGTATCATTTGGAGCCAACTATCCAGGCATTTCTCTCTAATCCTCTATTGGGTAATTATAAGCATGGATGGGTGAAAGAATCGACCCTTTGACATTGTCCTTAGGCTTTCTCTTGTAATTACAATTAGATTTTTTTTTCTTTTTCATGAACTGAGAACTTTTCATCGTATCTGCAGGATGCATGAGCCAGGTCTCAAATAATGAATTTACACGATGGACCTTGGTGCTCAGTTACCAGCTGACTCCCATGAAATGTGAGATGGACACTGGAGAATTGCTTTGGCCTCCCCAGAGGCGATTTCTCCTACCCAGTCAGCTAATACTCTCACTCTCTCTTTCCCATTAGTGCAACTGAATCCTAAAGCTGGCAACAGGTTTGGGGGACTCAAGTATAATTGAGATGGGCAAGAGAAAGGAGAGAAGGTACATTATCTGAGGAACAGAACTGTTTTAAAAATACATCCGAGGCATCAGTGATAATGGAAATGTTTCTGTACTTCTCTCTCGAATTTCAATTCCCTATTCCTGATCCCAGCGTCTGTGGCACTATTTATAGTAACCCCTTCAAGAGGAGCCAAGGGGGGGGAAATACGTTTCTGTTCCAGGTGGAATAAATCACCAAATTTATTATTATTTAAACTCTCTTAAGCATACCAGAGAGCCAAATGCAAAGCTCTGCAAACTGGCAAAGGCTTTTTATGGAGGGCTATAAATATTGTGGAATCTGTCAAGATTTATAAGTTCTAAATATATGTAAATGCACATTTTACTGCAAGGGGTCAGGTTTACACAAATCACACCTTCGTTTGAAATTTACTGAAAAAATATGGTCACTTCAAAATCTACCAGCATGTAGCCATCTGCACAATCATTAACTTGGATGCTACCACCTTCCTCCTGACAAAAGCATCCTCATCTGAGGTCAAGGGTATCAAAACACAGGAAATCAACTCTGCAGGATACACCAAAGTGAGTTATCAGGCATTTGTATTAAGTCATGTTGAAAGATAGCATTTCTTCGACTTCAGCATTGATGTGCAGATCTTCTCAGATGGGCATAGGGTGCCAAGACAAAGAAGGAGGTACAGTAGACTGATTCTGGGTATGGGTCGATACTAGCAAACTCGTCTTAGGAAATATACTTGAAGGTATCTATCTAAAAATCATTCATTCCTACATTCAATAAAAGCCGTTGACAATAACCACCATTTATTTAGCACTTATGGGTCACTTTACATCCATTATCCTGGGTAGTCCTTTCCACCCCTGCTATATGGAAGAGAAAACCGAGGCATAGAGAAATGTTATGCAACTTGCCCAATGTCACATATCAAAGTGAGTAAGGGACAGAGCCAAGACGAGTTCCTTCTGCCCCTGCCCTGACCTGCTTAATTCCCAAGTCAATGGAGTTACCTATGATGCCACCCAGTCTTAGAAACACAGTTGGCTGGTTAGAAAGCAAGGGCCTAAAATCAAAATAGGTTTGGGAAACAGCTTAAGATCTTCCTGCCTTAGAAAGCCCTAATGAGCATTATCATACATCTCAGATGTTAAGAATCTTCCTCAGCTTCATGTAAGACCTAGTTTCAGAAACTTAATTTGACCATGGAGCCCCTTTTTGCTTTAGTAACCTCTATTTATATGCCACAGAAGTAGTGTTCTGGAGAACATCCTTTGAGATTCCTGCTTTGTATTACTCTTAAAATTGTAAACGTGTGGATGCCAGAGAGCACTGCAAAACTCAAAGTTTTAGTCCTTTAGTGAAGACATGGCCATACAAAGCACTTAGTCTCTGCTTTTGTTCCATAAGGATACCCTTCCACAGGGGCTCAGCAGGACAGCCAGCTCAGGATAAATGCTTATATTTACATCAAATTGTCAGCCATCAAAATGCATGCCAGGACAAGGAGACAATTTTATTGCATTGCACTGATCTGGTGCTGTAGGCACCTGAAAAATGAGAAAAAAGTTTCATGCATGCAATAATTATTTATTGATTGCCTACTATACTACTATATTTAAGGCACTTGTCTTGGCTTTCAAGAGGCAGTAGCGAACAAATCCAAGTCCCAGCTTTTAGCATGGCTTCCATTTTAGTTGGGGGAGATGTACTAAACAAATATATAATGTTCTATAATGTTACATGGTGATAACTACTAATAAACCAGTTAAGGGGGAAAATGGTGTTGGAGGAGGAATACTGATTGTAATTTTATACTGGGAGGTCAGAGAAAGTCTCTCCTGGATAATGTGACATTTGAACAGATTAAGAGCAATTCCCAATTTACACTGGAGATGATCAGAGTTTGACCAGAATGACAGTTTTGTCCTTCATCTGACTCTACTCTTAGAGATAATTTCAGCAGCATAGCAATTTATTGAAATGGATGAGTAAACAAATCATTTCTAAGGAGATTCTACACCAAATGGCTCACCCCCCCCAAAAAAAAAATTAATTGAACCATTCTTATTTCATAGACCTCATGCTCTTTTAGGAGATTCATGATTTGATGACCATTAATATAACTTACTGAGAGACAATGATACTGAAAGAAAATTACTAGGGAAAAACAAAGATTTCATTTTGCTCCCCTCAGAAAAAGCTTGCATTTGTGGTGAGAGAGAAAAAAAGAGAGAGAGAGAGAGAGAGAGAGAGAGGCAAAGAAGCTGAAAACCTTACTATTTTAGAAAGAGAAAGCTAGAGGAGAGATTATATGCTAAAATATTTCGTGTAAATATTTCACAAGGGTGTGATTGGTAATACTGTTGTTACAGAGAATTATCAATATGAAAACAATTGCTGTTAAAAGGATTAGATTAATTAAATTTTCAACGACTTCAACCCCACCCTAATCCTCCCTAATACCATTAACAATGAAATTTATATAAGAAAAATAACTTTCCCCTACTTGTGAAAGCAAAGAACACTTCTTGTTGCTAAATCTAACAGATTCAGGCATTAGCAAGTGTAAGTAATTATTTTGTGGCCAGCAGGCAGCTTTAAATAGATCTTAATTTAAGTCCTACAAGTAACAGACCCTTAACTGATTGTCTATGGACAAAGCAGAAAATATTTATGACTGTGCTGATAATATTTACACCATTAAGAGATGCCTAAATAATTAAACAGATATTGCTGCTAAATGTCTTTGTAACAATTAGAAGATGAAGATTGTGATGCTTAATTTCATTTAAAAAATGTTAATATGTTACCTCTGGGAGAATTGAAGTTAGTTATTAATTAGCACTTTGTAGCCAAAGTGGAATGTTATTCTTCCTTAATGCACTTTCAGAACTTAAAAGGATAAATAAAATTTGAGACGTGTTTCTATTGATGGAATTACCTTCCTTCTGTCAAGAGATACTTTGACAAGAATAGTCCTTTCAACTCAGATCTGCTAGACCCTTCGAGTTAAAAAAGAAAACCTGCATAAGCAGTAATCCTTGTGGTTCCAACCAGTTTGAACTTCTCCTTCCAAGTTTTACCCATTGGGAAAGACAGTTGGAAAGGTAGGGAATTCTCATGAGAGGTTTGCCACTGAACTGTACATTACATGCCAAGTAGGCATGTACTTACAAGTGGTCGTGAGAAGGATTTGGGTTCACACTTATACCGATTATGAAAAACAGTGAGACAGAGCTGCCTCACACCCATTTGCATCTGGCTCGCCCTTGCTTGTTTTAAGACTAGGTGCCATTAAAAAAAAAAAAAAAAAAGACACATAGGTAAGGGAGCAGACACAGTATTCTGGGATAGCACTCCCAACCTGTTTCCATTGTGATTTTGAAATAGATATCACTATGTCGTTGCTAATGCAAGGCTTTAAAAGGGTGAAGAAATAGGTAGCATAGTCTACTGCTTGTCTCTCAGAGAGATGAACCATGAGCACCATGTTTTAACTGCTAGGCTGGGCTATCATCTTGAGGAGATGGCTTCCTTTTCTTCCCTTTCATTGGTGTAATTTGTGGTGGTTAGGAGCCCCTACTCCCCAGTCCCTTCTTGGGACTTCTTCGTCACTCCTTTCCCTGAGTCCTCGATTCTCGGTTGGCTATAACACAGAAAGGCCCCTCTTTTATGACTCCTTTTCTGAGGAGCCCCTCTCTGACTTTTATGACTACTCTGAGTCTGAGAGCTGATCATTGTTCAGGCTGAGGTGCCCCCTCCAGGTCTTGTAGCTTTGTTACTCGTGATAGAAAGAACAGGAAGAAATCAGAACCAGAGGTGTGTATAATTCAAGATGGTGGATACCTTCTCCAGAAATCTGAAAGGTAAGTGTCAGCATCATCAGTACTGATAGGCCTTGCTGACCACAGCTAAGGGGATAAACTCTTCATGTCCTCAGGTAGGTCCACAAGGCAGCATGTTTCCATTATCCCTCTGTACATAAAGGGCAGCAACCCCTACAAATGACAGTGCACTCTCACTTATAACCTGCCCTGTTAATTGGCATGTTGGATCCCAATGAGGAGTACACACAGGGCAACAATATAGTCTGAATATTTTGGGACTGTTCAAACTTTAGTCTGAAAATGTTGGGACAAAATTACCTATATATTTGTCAGAGCATAAGTGCCAATTTTTGCTTTGGAAAATATGACCACTCTAAGAATAATAGAGGAGAAAGAGTTTTGTTTTTGTAACTCTGCAGTTAAAAACCAACTGCCCTGTTTTCTAATGGAACCCTCTGTTCATCACAAAGATTCCTTTCTGGCATAGACACAGGCTTAAGGCCTGATTGAAGCCATTGCTTGTTTCAATCTGCTCCCTGACGATACTAACACCATGTGGACTTTTTTACTCAGGAATAAAGACAGGAGGGCTTAACCTTTCTGCAACGAGAATTCTAGAGGCCATATCACAGAATATGGGCCATAATAGACACCTGTGTAAATCCCCACAGAGGATTATGGGCAGGATTTTCAAACTGGTGAAGGCTGCACAGATCAAGATGACCAAGTTTTTAAGAAGGAGCCAAATACATTCTCAAGCCACAGTAGCCACAAAAGTGGATTCTTATATAGCAACCCAAATCATTATTTTGCATGAACTGGAGAAGAAATAAATATTCATGGAATCGAGTTAGTTTGAAAGTGAACGTCTATAGAAAAACACTGTAGTAATGTGACACTTTTATAACTGGTAGGGAAATTGCTTTTTAAAATTTATTGTCTTAAAAAATATTACTTAAAAATCCTTGGCACGGTGTTTTGCCTTATAGGTCATCTTGAAACAGAAGCTAAGTGTTGATAACACCAAGTTGAAGTGGACTTTCAGCATTTTAAGTTAAAGTAACTTGAGGGGAGTTAAAATATCACGAAGGTGGGAATGTTCTGAGTTTGATACCATCATGCACTGTGAGAGTTGATTTGAACATTTTGAATCCTGAAAGTTCTGACTTGATTCTCAAAAAGTGGTTCCTTCCTCTCTCATATGAAAAAAACAAGTCCAAGACCCACTTGAAGTCCATTTTCTGCAAGCCTCCAGCTTTCCTGTAAGAGAGTATAGGAAGACCAAAGCATTCTCTGTTGAAGTGATCACTAAACCATGAAAGGCATGAAGAGAACTTTCTAATGTGGCACTTTTCAAAAGTGACTGGTTTCTGGTGAGTCTATTCTGATTTCTCATACTCTATATTTCTTTCAAACTGCTCTCTTCCAAATTCATTAGCTGTTTACTGGGAACCTACTCTGTTAAAAACACTGTGAAGAACACAGAAATTATACAACAAAATGTTGGCAACTTGGTAATGGAGACTAGATCTATACACGCAACAATCATGTTTTTCCAGTTGGTTATTCATGCTCCTAGAGAGGGCACTAGGTGCTCTTGAGGGTAAAAAGACCCACCAACAACATTGTGCAATTTTCTGGAGGGTCTATTTCACTACTTGCCACATAATTAAACAAATATTTATATTAAAAACAGGCATTTTAAAGTATGGAAAGAGCCCAAATGTCCATCGACAGATGAATGGATAAGGAAGATGTGGTATATACAATGGAGTATTACTCAGCAGTCAAAAATAATGAAATCTTGCCCTTTGCAACAACATGGATGGAACTAGAGTGTATTATGCTAAGCGAAATTAATCAGTCAGAGAAAAACAGATATCTTATGACTTCACTCATATGTAGAATATAAGATACCAAAGAGATGAACACAGGGAAGGGAAGCAAAAATAATATAAAAAGAGGGAGGGGGCAAAACATAAGAGACTCAAATACAGAGAACAAACTGAGGGTTGCTGGAGGGTTGTGGGTAGAGGGATGGGCTAAACGGGCAAAGGACATTTGGGAGGACACTTGTTGGAAAGAGCACTGGGTGTTATACGAAGGAGTCATATATGAATCACTGGATTCTGCTCCTGAAATCATTATTGCACTATATGCTAATTAACTTGGATGTAAATTTAAAAAAAATTCAAAAATAAAAAAAACAAAATAAGGTAAATGAAAAGTGAAAACAGGCATTTTATGGAGTAAAATGCAAAAAGTATTTGCAAGCAAATTTTTAGGAAAACACACAAAAACATTTCATGCCTGGGGCAAATTTGGAGGTATGTGTCAAAACCACCGAACTAGAGAAGGAGGGGATCTGGGGGTTTCTGCTCAGTGACAGTTTATTCCATTCCACCACCTTCCTGCATATGATACTTCATCCAAACCACCTTGGAGAGGTTGTGGCAATACTAGCTTTACCAACACTATGAATGGTGATTTAAACAGTTCCAGCATCAAATTCTAGCCTGAAAATATTTGCTGCACTCTGCCATGGCAATCTGGGTGGGTACTCCATACACTAAAATCTCTATACAAGAAGAAAATTTGCCATCCTTCCATCAAGTTGAACATACAGTATGTACTGTGGTAATATACAAACTTTAAGGTGCATAAGAAATAGTTGGTGAGTCCAATCTCCTTCCATCAGGAATGCCACTTCAATAGATTGGGTGGACCCAGGAGCCTAATTTGACAACTACCCTAGATGAATCTGATGCAGATAACCTCTGGACTACACTTCCATAAACACTGGTGTAATGTTTCTAAGAATCATGGCTCTGGGTTAGATCTGCTTAGGTTTGAATTCCAGGCCTACCACTTAGTTATTAAGTAATTTTGGACAAGATAATTGACTTCTTGAGCCTTGATTTCTTCTTCTTCAAATTCCATATAATATGTACTTCATGATATTTACTTGAGAAAAAATTACATAATGCATGTTAAGTGTTCAGCATCTCCTTGAAATGCAGTCAGTGCTCAATAATTAGTAGTTAGCATTAAAAATGCTCCTCCTTCTGCATTTCTTGACTCTGAGAATGACATCAAATTCTTCCATGTCCTAAGCAGGAAACATGGAAATCATCTTTTTTCCTTCTCTTTCCTCAATCTGTTTACCAGCCAAGCTCTCTAGAACCCATCACTACAGCTTTCTTAACACTGCCAATGTTTTTAGTTTTTTCATGTTTTAAATATTTAAAAACTATTTTTGTCCTGAATTACTGTAACACCTTCTTAAATGAACTCTCTCCAGATTATACTATCCTCTTACAATCTATTCTCTGCGTAGTTTACAAATGTACTTTTATTATGCCCCCTTCTTAAAGCTCTTTAATGGGTTTCCCATTACCTTGAGGGCTACAATTCAAATTCCTTAGCCTAGCTTGTACGATCCTTCAAGATCTGGCCTCTGTGCTTTTTCCTTTTTCACTCACTTATGTTCACACCTTATGAGTCAATCACACCAGCCCATGAGTGTTTATATATATGCATTATTATGCAATTCATCATATTAAATTCTAATTGTTTATTTTTACGTCTTTCCAACTAGAGTTCTGTCAGAAGCACTGGCACATAAGAAGCAAACAACACAACTTTATGAATATAAGAAAAATAATGAAAGCAGAAAGACAGGGAGAAAAAAGGATAAATTAACTTGGTTTGACAGTATGGAATAAGATGGGAGGGATTTGCCCATAGGTTGGTGATTAGGGATCAAACAGACCACCAAGCTTAAAGGACTATCTAACATCCTAAGTTGTAGATGAAATTAGTAATGATGTAATATATTGGGTAAAACAAAATAAAACCAGGAAAACATCAAGAAGTCCAACTCCAAAGTGCAGAGTGCCTGTGTCTGTGATTGATATAGTTACTGGGACTTCTGGTGAGGTCAGAGGACAAAGACAAATGGCATGACTACAGTCATGTCCCAGTCCTTTCCTGGTGTTCATTTCATCTTCACTTTTCTCCATCAGTCACAGCAGTGTTTCTTCTAGTGGCTTTAGGCTGAAGACCTCTTTTCCTCATCCCACCTTGCCTCACTTATCCAACCTATAGCATCCTTCTGAGTTTACAGGAGTGGCTGAACATCAAGGGTTTGATTGGGCAATTATGGAGAATAAAATAAAAATTGGGGAAGAAGCAGTGAATGGGGAGGTTATAATTTAACAATGCTCAGGCATGGAAATGGTGCCTGGTGCAAATCCTTGGGAAATGTAAGATGTGGTAAGTGGAAATGGGTGAAGAACCAGGAAGCAGCACAGTCTGTTGCAAAAAAGGAAGTGGTCTTCATTTATTGTGCTGCAGCTTACATGGCTGTCCTAATTACAGAGGTCCTGAAACTTCTACCTGGCTCCAGAGGCTGACTCATTAGGAAGCTAATGAAGCTTACACCTCAGAGCCACTCAATTACACTAGCTGCCTCTTAGGTCTAGTACCTAATTTTGTGTTTGAAGCTTTGAATTTCTCTTTTTAAAAAAGGGTCCCCAGAACTGTATAGGCTCCAGGCTCATAAAACTTGGTCTTACCATGGTCTGGGCCATAGGTAGTGTTTCGGGGCTTGCTGAACTAAAATAACCCTTCCTTCCTTCCTTCCTTCCTTCCTTCCTTCCTTCCTTCCTTCCTTCCTTCCTTCCTTCCTTCCTATTTCTTCTTTTCAATTGATTTCCTTCTCTTTTCTCCCCTAGAATGTTCTTTTCTCAACATTTCCAACCTTGAAATAAACTTTCTCTATTTTTTTTGCCCAAGTTCACACTTGAGGGGTGTGTGTGTATGTGTGTATGCGTGCAAAATAACATACCAATATTTGTTATATTAACACTCTTGGTATATTGTCAACAATAAATGTAATTCATTTATTTGTAAGTCTGAATGACAGCTTACCAGAGCCACCATCATGAACCAGAGTAAATTAAATGACAAAAAATATCAAGCAGCTATCATGTGCCAAGCATTATGCTCGCTCTGATAGATTAGTTTATAATAAGGTTGATTCTTCCTTATCAGCTATAATGTAGTGGCAAGATAAAATTAAGGAAGGTGTATCAGTTGAAGAAAAGAAAATGTATTATAGAGGGCTATTTTGGGTAGGTTATATAGGAATGAAGTAGCAGCTAATAATATTCTAATATGCAGGTAATATATGCAAAATGTATTGTTAAAAAGAAGTATAAAAGTCAGGCAGTCATGATGAAAGAGTTGGAGTAGGCAGAATCTTAGTTTTCAAAGATGTCTCAGATTTGCATAGGTGAGGAAGGCATTCTCTTCCTGGAATAAAGAAGGGATCAATGATCATTGAATACCTTTTATGGTTAGGAATTGCAAAAGGGGCTTTATATGTGTCCTCCCATTTAATTCTCACCATTACCTATACAGCAGGTGTTATTCTAACTTTACAGATGAAGGAACTGAAGTTCAGAAATGTCATGGAATCTATTCCAGATAAATGGGATAAGTCTGTCTGTAAAATGAAGATGAACCTAGTGTTTGAGAGGCTGGAAGGTGTTAGGAGAGAATTTTAAATATACAATGTGAAGTTGATTTTAGAGGGTACTAAAATCTGGGTAGGTGTATTTGTGTGTGATTAATTGGAGAATAAAAAGCTATTGGTGGTTTTCAGAGTAAGTGACCTGTACAGTTAGCTTTCTTCATTAGTTTTCCAGATTCCTTTCTAGAGAAAATATCACCTTGAGTCCAATATTAGGAGTTAATTCAATCAAGTCATGAAGAAGAATCAAAAAGCAAGAGTTACAATTCTCAGAGTGGGCACGCAAATAGTTCTAGACACACCTTATTTATCTTTGTATCTAGCACAATTCCTGGCACACGGTAGACAGTCAATATATGAGGAGCTTACAAATGAATGTAAAACAAGCTGCTTCTCTAACTAGCTTTTCTGTTTAACAAAATAAGAAAATTCTCAAAAATGAAGAAGAAGCAATTAAATGTCTTCTAATTCAACTATCTGCTGCGTAAATCACTTCTGGGACTTCAGGTAAAGAAGAAGCATGATCTTTGATTTTTCTCTTTATCTAGAGAGATACTGCCCAAATCTCAAACACTCGTTCGTATTTCACCTACAAATCAAGAGATTCATTATGGAACTGGAAAGGGTCCAGAACTGACTTAGGGCCTGATGACACTATTTCCAATGAAGTCTAGGGTATGGACTGAGACAGCCTCAGAAATAGCAGAATGTAACAATAACTGCAGTGTGGGATATAATGAAAGGAGGTAAGACTAGAGGTAAGGAAGGAAGCTAGGAGGTAGCTTTAATAATGTAGGTGTGAGAACAAGGAGCTGATTAAACCGAACAGAAAGGCAATGGAAGAGTCAGCAGGAATTAGACTGATTGGAAGCAGAGAGCAAAGGAAAACAAAGAATCAATGGTGACACTGAGTTTAATGCCTGCAGACAGTAAAAATGGTGGTGATAAAGTTTTCGACTAAAACTAGTATAAGACTGGGACTCTTTTATTGCCCCATCACAGCAAAGTTCCATTTACAAAATGTTAGTATGACATCTAACATTACTGAAAACCAATTACTGAAAATGCCACAGAGATTCTATTCATAATGTACAAGATATTTAATTTATTTTTTATTAAAAAATTAAAATTTTTTTATCGTTTATTCATTTTTTTAGAGACAGAGAAAGAGTGTGTGTAAGGGAAGGGTAGAGAGAGAGGGAGACACAGAAGCTGAAGCAGGCTCCAGGCTCTGAGCTGTCAGCACAGAGCCCAACGCGAGGCTCGAACTCACGAACCACAAAATTATGACCTGAGCCGAAGTTGGACGCTTAACCAACTGTGCCACCCAGGTGCCCACAACATGATATTTTAAAGTCCTCCATTCTCATCTCTCTCTAAATAGCCAACATGCGTACTTATTGATCTCCAAATATTTCCCAACTAACTTTAAGTTCCCATTAACTTGGTCCCAAACTTGGTCTGTACAGGCTTCCTCATCTCTCTTGGTTTCTCCTCCTTCCCCTCTTTATCTTCTTTTAGTTGCTGCTTATTTCATTGCAAATCCAGCTATTCTCCTACGTACAACACTAGTTTATAAAATGAAAGCCAAGGAGCCTAGAGAGAGCAAAATAGAACCCTTAGGAGCCAGTGCAAGAAGCTGTGAATATTATTAAGGGGCGAAGTGGATCCAACTGTATTTTAGACAAGAGGCTAGAGCTGGGAATTACAACCCAAGGAATGAAAAAGATATGTTATCTTCCCCAAAGTAGTCCACAAAAGAGTAAAAGGCCAAGGACAAATGTCCAAGAGAAAGGAACTTGGGTGGAAGTGTGAATAGGGCTAAGTGTTAGAAAGTAGAAACCAGTAAAAACAGGAGCAATAACTTAAAAATAAGCCCTGTTAGCTACAAACTAGTGATGCATGGGGGCATTAGTGCTGGACAAAGAATCAGCATTTTCAAGCCTGGACATTTGGAATAAATAGTTATTCTGTCAAGGAGTATCAGCCTCTTCCATAGTGAAGATGAGCACATGTAATAAGAATAATAAGGGATACTCTCACAGCATTTTTGTGAGGACTAAATAAGCTCATAAGTAAAAAGAGTTCAAGATGGTGCTTGGCCCATAGTAAGACCTCAGTACATGTCAGCAATTACTATTATCATCAACATTGCCATCTCTATGACCCTTACAACTTGTCACCTCATAAAAGCCCTCCTTTTCAGGGTCCATTGTGCCACCAAATAACTCAGCACTCAGTTTTTCAATGTGAGCTGGTAAAATGGAGGTGTGAAAGTTAATCTCCTCATAGAATTCATACGATAAGTCAACCTCTTAGGGATGCACATGCATCCCTAAATACCATTCCTATTATTTACAGTATAGCTTTACAAGGTCTCAAGGTACCTTTCGTAACAAATATAAAAATACCTCCAGATGGCTCTTATTTTTAGAACATTTTTTAAGGTTTATTTATTTTTGAGAGACAGAGAGACAGAGTGTGAGTGGAGGAGAGGCAGAGAGAGAGAAGGAGACACAGAATCTGAAGCAGGCTCCAGGTTCTGAACTCTAAGCTTTCAGCACAGAGCCTGATGTGGGACTTGGGACTCACAAACTGCGAGATCATGACCTGAGCCAAAGTTGGACGTTTAACCGCCTGAGCTAACCATGTGTCCCCCAAGATGGCTCTTGTTGAATGCAATATCTACCTCTCAGGATCAAACCTGTTGTAGTAGCTATGGTCAATGTAGAGCAAACCCAGAATCCTCCCAACTGGACAGCTAACTCAGAACCCAGTGTAATTAAAATGAGGATGGGAAGAGGACAAGACTGAGACTGCATCCACACTCTTGAATTTATGAGAAGACTCAACCTGGGGAAATTATCTAACTTTTCTGAGCCTCTGTTTGCTCAGGTATACACTAGGGAGTACATCTCACTACCCAGTGAAGATTAGAGTATACAACACATTAAATACACACACACACACACACACACACACACACACACACACACCATAGAAAGTGAAATAGAGCTGGCAATAGAGATTAATTTTCCTCTTTTTATTATTTTTTAATGTTTTATTTATTTTTACGGGAGAGAGACAGAGAGACAGAGTATGAGCGGGGGAGGAGCAGAGAGACAGGGAGACACAGAATCCAAAGCAGGCTTCGAATCCACAAACTGAGATCATGACCTGGGCCGAAGTCTGATGCTTAACTGACTGAGCCACCCAGGTTCCCAGAGATTCATTTTCTTCTACTTCTATCCATTCTGTCTTCTTTTTAATTGTTCACACCTATGTTTTCCAATATGGTAGCCATGAACCCCATGTGCTTATTAAGCACTTAAAATGTAGCCAGTAGGCAGTCCAAAATGAGATTTAATGTAAGTCTAAATTACACACTGGATCCCACAGACATAGTAAAGAAAGAAAAAGAATATAGAATACCTTGTTAATAATTTCATATTGATACATGTTAAAATGACAATTATTTTGGGTATGTTAGGTTAGATAAAACATATTATTAAAAAATTGTTTTAAGATTATTTATTTACTTTGAGAGAGAGAGCTGGGAGGGACAGAGAGAAAGAAAGAGAGAGAATCCCAAGCAGACTCCACACTGCCAGCATGGAGCCCGATGTGGGGCTCAAACTCATGAGCTGCGAGATTATGACCTGAAGTGAAATTTAGAGTCTGATGCTCAACTGACTGAGACACCCAGGCACCAAATTAAAATCATTTTTACCTGTTTCTTTTTACCTTTGATAAATTAAATATTACTTATATGGATACATTATATTTCTATCAGACAATACTGGTTTAAACAATCAACCAGATGTGATGAAGGAAACAAACATTTGGCAAGTGAAGGTTCATATGGTCCTTTTTACTTCTCATAGCCTAGATTCAACTGACTTTTGTCATTGATGCCAATAGGCACTTGAGGTCTCTTTTGGGCAGGCATCCAGAAAGGAGAATTAAGCACCCTGCCCACACACAAGATAACATTAATAATAATAATAATAATAATAATAATAATCAATATAAGTATGAAATGGCATGGAAAGCACAGCCTGACCAACTGGTGAAAACAAAGCCTAAGATGAGAATAGAGTGACAGGAGTCTTTGAAAAATTGTCTGAGCCTTGTGCTTTTCATGACTGTGAAGACCAAAGACCGATCAGCCACCAAGGACCAAAAAAATCTTTAAAAATTACATGAAAGAAAATGAACTGGATGCTAAAAATGAAACTGCAACAAGAATGCATTTATGCCTACAGAAAGGTAATTAGAAATTCTTCGACTACAATATCAGCAAGTTATTCCAGAATTTAGGAGTATAAGAGGGAATTACTCTTTCTGGAAGAACCTCTTCTGGACCCATCATGTAGGCTATTGATCAACTCCCTTGGAAGAAGAAGAAAGAGTCCATGTATTTGGTCATAAATGTGAAAATACCATTTAGTTAGAGCTGGTTTTATTGGCAACTTACAACCCATATTTGAGTTAATAAATGTAAGTCAGGGCTCACTAGATATTTTAATATATGTACAAGGAGAGAAATAAAAATTTAATCTGACCTTCAAGAAAATGAAAACGCAATTCAATATCCTAGAGAATAAAAAACAAACAAAACAAACAAAAAACTTCAAAATGCCAGAAAGAAAA
Source organism: Felis catus (assembly GCF_018350175.1). Classification (NCBI taxonomy): domain Eukaryota; kingdom Metazoa; phylum Chordata; class Mammalia; order Carnivora; family Felidae; genus Felis; species Felis catus. Next base: position 91,404,513 of record NC_058375.1, on the reverse strand, counting down.
AAAAATTGTGTGATCAATAGTGCCAGATACTCAAGAGAGGATAAGGAGCAAGAAAAATCTTTTGCTCTGTCTTGAAAAGGGTTGTCAGTGACCTTGGAAATACTTGTTATGATTGAGTGTTGATCCAGAGCCATTTTACTAGAGAATGTGAAATGCTAAAAACAAAAAGGGAGAGAGAGATTCAAAACACTCATTGGAAAAGTCTCAAAACAAAAGCAAGCAAAATGAGATAGCTTAAATGGGGAAGAAGATTAAGTAATGCACTTTTAAGAATGATCAGTGTTTGGAAAAAAAAAAAAGAATGATCAGCGTTTGCTGACAGAGTGCAAAGAAACGTAGCACAAAAAGAAAGAAGGGTTAAGTGTGAAACCAAGTTGCCAGTACCTACCCTGTAATTTTGGAAACAAAGGATACCTTCTCAATGCAAAAAACTTATGGCTAGATCTTTTCAGTGAGTAGCCAAGATGCTTTACAACTAGAATTATTGGATGAATGTCTCCTTTGTTGCTCACCTTCTAATTTCATTAATCTGCTGTGGTTAAGGCTCACTAACAGGAACCAATATAAGGATTGATTTTAAGCAATTTCAAATCTTCCTCAATATTAGTTCAGGACCATATCAGCGGAAAATTTACTTGTCCTGAATGGATTGCACTGGTCTACTCAAGTGAGTTCAGAACTGGGAAGTCAGAGATATTGAGTTTTAAATATTAGATTATTTTATATTGGACTTTGGATCTAATATTAGATATTAAAGTGTAAAATCACATTGTCCTTATTGCTAGCCTTCTTTTTTATCTTGCTGCAGGATCAGTATTATTTTAGTACAGTATTTGATGGCTCATGAGCCTACAGGGTAAGGGAAAATATTTACACTACTTACTGACTGGTGGACGACCTAAGCTTTAAGATAAATGTTGCCAAACTTCAAATGCACTAATTTATTAATGTCTGATGACCAAATCATATTTTACTAGTGTAGCAAAAATATCAAACAACATGAAACAAATCCCAAGCTAACTTAAAGAAGTAATGAGTGTGTTTATGAGTCATTTGTAATGATGGTTTCAAAAAGAAGCATTCTGCATCTATACAGTCTGGTATGCTGACACCATAAAAAAAAAGGTAGTAAACAAAAACAAATATAGAACAAAATTATGAGGATCCAAACTTGAAAAGCAAATTGGGTCAACACTACTTTTCAACTATACTATTATGAAATATATTAAGAATAATCAGTATTAAGAAATACTTAAAATTGGGGCACCTGGGTGGCTCAGTCAGTTAAGTGTCCAACTTTGGCTCAGGTCACAATCTCACAGTTCGTGAGTTCAAGTCCCTGCATTGGGCTCTGCGCTGACAGCTTGGAGCTTAGAGCCTGTGTCAGATTCTGTGTCTCCCCCTCTCTCTGCCCCTCCCCTGTTCATGCTCTGTCTCTCTCTCTCTCAAAAATAAACATTAAAAAAAAACTTTAAAAAGAAATATTTAAAATGATTGAAAGCATAAACAAAACATGCAATTTTAGATCCTCAAATGAAACACAAATACCTGATTTTTATTGAACTGCAAAAACAGCCCAAGTCTCTTCAGAAAATACCCAATGCAATTGTTTAAAACAACAGTAGTAAAAGTTTTTATTATATTATTATATTTATTGTGGACCTATTATGTGCAAGGACTGTTCTAAGTACTCTATTTCAAGTACTCTACATGTATTGAATCATTTGTCTCAAAACAAACCTGTGAGGAATATACTGTTATTCTGACTTTGCTGATGAAGAAACGGACTTAATTGCCCTGCCAAGGTTGCATAGCTAGTAGTGCAGAATGTGGATAGACCAAATCTAAGTTGCTGTTGCTGTTGGGCTTTTTGTTTTTTTTAATTTTGTTTTGTTTTTTGTTTTTTTGGTTTTTTAATGACCAAAATACTGGTACACTACAGTAGTTCCTGAACAGAAGCTAACTTACATTTTACTTTGTTTGAATTCCAGATACTCATATTCCCTGTATAGCAAGGATTTAAAATATTTTTCATGAAATGGTCTGATACCAGGCAGGTTAGCAATCACCTGGTTATCATCACTGGAATAAAAAGTGGGGAACGGGTCTTAGGAATAAGAAGGTTGTCAAAATAGGTGTTCCTATGCATGATCAAGACTAAGCAGGAAAAGTGAATTTGTGGTGAGTCGAATTATGGAGTAGATCTATTTTAAATCCCTTTAACCAGTACCAAGATTCATCCTAGAAACTGGAGTGAAGCTAGGTTCACAAGTTTTGTCAAAAGCCAAGATAGACTAGTTGCATGGATAACAGGAAAGCTGAGGCTATGATTCAAGCAGGGCTTATTCAAAAGCATATTAGGTTCTGAGTGCAAAGGGGAAAACATGGTCCTAGAAAAGAAGGAGACAATAAGTGAGATGAAAGGACAAAGAGGTTGGGAATTGGTAAGCAGGATCTTTTCAGATTTATATGGGAACCCCATGGAAAGAACTGGCAAACAGCAAGCAAAGATGATCTTCAGGAAACCTGAATAGATGGGGGTTTCCCAAAGGAATCTTGGAGGAATACTAGCCCTTTAGTTGTTCTCCCTTGTAAGGACTCACAAAGAGTCATCTGTATTAAAGATGGGAAGTCACATGGCAAGGAAACCTAATTTTAACCTAGCATTTCCCAAACTTACTTGACAATTACACCATTTCTCATAATGACATTAAGCTGGTGTTGCATAGAATAGACTCTGGGAAACACTGAAATGGACACCATTAAGAAGAGGGCACCAAGCCTATTAAGGGAGTTGAAGAAAATACTGGAACATCTATTTCTACTTGTGTTATCCTTCAAAATTTCTTATTTTGGTATGTTTCATAATGTACAATATGTATTAGTGCAGTAGAACATATATTCCATTTTTATATAAATGAACATATGTATACTAGAGGCACATGTCCCCTACTTCTTACTGATTAGGTGCACATCAAGTGGGTTTGGACACAAGCAGGAGAGGGATAAGACCACTTTTCTGGTGAACATTCCCTACCAGAATGCAACCCTAGTCAATACAGATGGGGAGACTGATCTTTATTCTTCCTCTACTTCTATTTCTTTTGGTGTTTGTCCCAGATGAATTCCAGCCCCCCAGAGTACCACCATCAGCCACCGAAAGCTGTTGGTAATAAGGAGCAATATCAACCTAACCAATGCTTTCAAAGAGAAGAATTTTTGTTCCCTCAGAGGAAATATGAAAATAAATCTAAACATTACATGGCATTTTATTGTTATTTCACTTTTTAAAGAAAAAAAATAAGCCAATAATATGACTTCTGAGTAGACACCAAGGTTACTTCTTTTCTTTCTAATACTCATATCTACTTAGGGTTTTAATTAGCAAAAAACCTTTTATTTTTTAAAGTATTTATCTCAAAAAGACCCCAGATTTTAGGTAGAAAAAATGAAAAAGAAAAGAAAATCCATTCAGTTACTGTAGTTATTTGGACTTAACAAAAATCTCTTTCCTCCCAAAGCCTTTAAAATTCCCTCTAGTAAGTTTGCTGGTGTGCATTTTATTTTATTATTTAAAAAAATTTTTTAATGTTTATTTTTGAGAGAGAGAGAGAGAGAGAGAGAGAGAGAGAGAGAGAGAGAGAGACAGCCTGAGCAGGGAGGGGCAGAGAGAGATGGAGACACAGAATCTGAAGCAGACTCCAGGCTCTGAGCTGTCAGCACAGAGCCTGATGCAGGGCTTGAACTCATGAGCAGTGAGATGATGACCTGAGCATAAGTTGGACGCTTAACCAACTGAGCCACCCAGGCGCCCCTGCTGATGTGCATTTTAAAAATATAATCTGGATTCTCAAGAATATTATTAACCTTTAAATATCCAATTGTAGCTAGTTACTAAATCTCAACATTTTATGTTGATCTGACATCAGGGTACCAACAAAATGTGAAAGTAGAATATAAAATCTGTTAACTTTTGAGATACAAATATAACTCCCAAATTTAGAAAGAAGTGCTCCACTGAGCACTTGCTTGATCTGGATCCCTTAAAAAACACAAAAACAAAAACAAAAAAAACCCTACCAATATAATTCTGAACATCCCAAAACAGATGTAACCGCTGCTTCTAACTTAAAAAAAAAACTTAAGAGTTTACGATTTGTCATAGTTTATGTTTTCAAGTACATGGCTGTCTGAATTATAATAATCATTTAGGTTTGAGGTCCCAGATCGAAAGCCCAGAGAGGGGCCAGGCAGGCAGAATCAACCCATGAAGTGCACTGGGTGCAAAAGGAATGGAGTAGTGGGGTTAAGTGAACTGGGGAACTAGAGAAACCAATAGGCCCATCGCACTGTTGCCATTTAAGAATTCAGATCCGGTTCTGCCCCAAACCCAGACTTCAGGGCATCTCTTAGTATTCAAACCTGACACAACTGTTAAAGAAATCATTGCATGTGACAGACCCACCACATATATAGACAGAATTGAACTGCAAGCTGCCAGTGTGTAACCTCTGCCCTGGCAACATGCTTCCCTTTGGCAATCAGTAATTGTATCTAATTATCTTTGATCAATCAAAGACCATTGGCTTCAGACGCACCTATATTTAAGTCTGCAGTCTTATTTTGCCACATACTAGTTCTGGAACTTGGAACAAGTTACCTATCCTCTCCAAGCCTTTGTTTCTTCAGCTGTTGCACAAGAAATTGGTAATGAAGCCCCACTGTGATGATTAAATATTATCAGCCCGACTCTCCTTTAAAACTCACTACATTCCTTTTCTTTTATTTCCTGCCAATGTTGGCAATAATGGGAAATTTGTGTGGTTGTGTGTGTGTGTGTGTGTGTGTGTGTGTGTGTGTGTGTGTGTGTATGTGTATGTGTGAAGGATCTGCATATCCACGATATTGTTTTTTGTTGTTGTTGAGGCCATACAAAGTAAAAAGAATGTAGAATAGGATTGGACTATATTCTATCACTAACTTATTACATGCTTCTTGCTAAGATACTTAAGTCCTCTGGGTTTCAGTTCCTCATCCACATAAGTGTGAAGAGAGCACCTCATCCTAAAGTCCTTCAGAGGCAGTGACAGAGTGATGACGGACTTGGCCACTGGAGTCAGACTGCCTAGATTTGAATCTTGGCTCTGCTACTTACTAGCTGTTGAGATATGTATCACATTACTTATCTTCCCTGTTTTCAGTTTGCCCCTCTGTAAAGTGAAGATAGTAAGAACACCGTACTTTTAAGAAATAAGTAAGATATGTAAGGCCCTTCAAAAAGTGTCCAGAACATAGCAGATGGTTAATAAATAATAATATTTCTATTATTCATAGAATATAAGAAATGCAATTGTATGTATCTCTACAGAAGAAAAAAATCACTTCAGATTAAATTGTGACACATGCTTTCTCATTAGAATTTTTATTTTACATTGAACAAAAATGGTTTCTAGGCCTTTTGTGCATCACATGCTACACTTTTGCATATATAAAGAGAAAAATATAAATTTAATTGACTAGATTGACTTTGCTACTTTGCTGAATCAGTGCTTTTCTACCCAATATCATCTTCTGAGTAATGAAGAGTATTAGGAATGCATATCTCCTCTCCTTCTCTTCCTGCTCCTTCCTCCTTCTTCTGATTTGTGAAGACTTTTCATTTAAAAATATTTCCAAGATGCATATTAATAGAGAGAACAGTATAATGAACTCCTATATACCCACAACCCAAGGCAACACTCAACAAGGCGCTTTTACCATCTGCAGCTTTTTTTCCAAGTCACTAACATCTATTTTGCAACTTCTGATGCTTACATTTTCTTGATCTTTCTAGAAGATGCAAATAGAAGCTTTGTAGGTAAGAATCAGGACTCATATTTCTTCCTCTTATTGCCCTCAAACGGTTTGGTTTTTGAAACATCAAGGGGCTGCCCTTATTCAGTCACGTCAACAGGAATCCCAGCCAGGTTTGTGCAAGGGCAGGAAATGACAAGTCTCTCACCACTCCCACCTGTCACACAGCAACTGTAGGACATCATTGATTAGAAGACACATCCTGACTTCAGTGATGTTAAAATGAGGTGGGGGAGTGCAACTTAGGCTCGATATAGTAGAATATTATCATAAAATATGACCCAGAGGATATCAGACCCTTTTCTTGATTTCTCTTCAGTGACTTTAACTATTTGCTACCAACTTTGGCAAAACATGTTCTTGGGTAACATATTCTCTGCTATATTACATATCCGAGGATGTCTTTTTATATGAACAACTCATGATTTCTCTGTAGGAATGCTAGAATTAACCCAAAATGCAAATGAGGCCCATGAAGAAAGGTAATGATAACTCCTGTGGAAGAAATCTAGGCTTTTCTGTTCTGAAACTTATGGAATTCATCATCACCTTCTTCTGTAATTTAGAAATTATAACAAGAAACAGCGTGTGTCATTACCCTGATTACTAAGTTACCCAGGCCATGATACAATCTTTCAGTTGCTATTTTTTGGGTCTCTTTTTTCCCCAGAATTCTAAAATACATGTTATTCCATCTTTAATGATTAATTTTGATCCATTTGTTGAGTCTATAAGCTTTATCTTCATGACTGACCTCTAGGCCCATTATATTCTGTCTCATCTTTTAAACCCATGATTTCATTTTCTCAGTATTCTGGGTATGGCTGATTTGATTATCTGCAATGTCAGGTCTGCTTTTTACTACTTTCAAATAAGATTTTTATTTCAGTTATTGTCATTTTCATTATGTAGTGTGCTCTTCTTACCCAGGCCTGCTTTTCCTCAATCGAGACAATGTCCTCTTTTATTTCATTAGGAATAAAAAGTAGATAATTTCTAAAACCATATCTTCTATTTCATGAAATAGATCAGATTTATTTCTGAGCCTCTATAACATGGTCCTGTCTGTGCATCTTTGAGATGGATGCGTTGATATTTCTATCCGGAAGTTAAGGTTTTCTTTGGATGTCTCGAGTAGCAATTGTTGTTTCGGTTAGAGATAGATATGATCCTGCTATCTTAATCTCAACCAGTGGTTCTTAAATATTAAAGCACACAAGATTCACCTCGAGAGCTTTCTAAGAATGCAGAATCCAGGGCTTTATCCCCAGGGGTCTTGATTCAGCACAACTGAAGTGGGGTGCCAGGAACGGTTATTTATTAAATAGTTAATATGAGATTTTCAAACATACACTAAAGTAGAAGAACAGTATAGTGAGCCACCCTGTTCCCATGATCCAACTGTAATAATTATTGATAGCTTACTCATCTTGTGTCTTCTATCACTGGTGCCCTTACTTTATCTTTTTCTGTTTTGTTTTTTTAGTTTTTATAATTTTTGCTACACTAATTTAGAACATATCACAGACATCAGTTATTTCACTTTTAAATCTGTAGAATGTATCCCTGATGAGGACTTAAAAAAAAAATACAACACATAACTGCAATGACGTTATCTCAATGAAAATCACAACAATTCCTTAATATCTCACATTGCATGATTGCATTTGAATTTCCTCTTGTGATTAAAAAATTTCTTTCACAGTTCATTTGTTGCATCAGATCCCAACACCATGCATAGTTTGCATTTGGTTATGTCGGTTATATTGGAGCAGCTATTCCTAAAACTTGTCCTCTAGAACCTGGATAAGATGCTGGCATAGGATCCTTCCAGAAGTGAAATGGTTTGGTTCACAACACAAGAAGATAAGGAAGACAAGGTTTGTCTTTAGCCCTGATGAAGATGGACATAGAGAGATCAATTCAAGATTTGAGTCAAGGAACACTGTCCAGGGGTGCTCAGAGAAGGAACTATCAGTTCAGAACAGGCTGTAGCACAAAGGATACTTGTTATTCATCCCTCATGCTATTAAATGATACAGTATATAAAATGTGCTTAGGATGACCTAGCATATGGTAAGCTCTCAATAAAATGCTAGCTGTTGCTATAATTACTCGGTGGGACACAAAAAATAAAGTTTAGAAGCCTGGTCAGTGACTGAAACAAAACAAAAAAAAACTAATCAGCATTTAAATGTCTTCAGTGATTTAGAGCAGAGTTTAATGGCAGGTGGCAGAGGGTAAGTGCAGGAGAGAGAGCTGAATGGAGAAGTGGGTGACTGGTTCTATAGTAAAAACAAGGCAGGCCCTGAAAGTGCAACACAGGCAATGAATAGAATTCTCTATGGTGTCCATACCTGTCCCGTTGGTATTTCAAGCACAACAGAGACACAACTTAATTCTCATTAGTTTTTACATATGCTGCTGAAGCATCTTTACTTAGTGTCTCATAGGTAGTTTAAGTGGAGTGAGGAAGGTGGAATGCCATAATTAATATGCAACACTGTGTGTTTTCTAGGCACTGGAAACGATGTGGGATAAATGATGTGAAAACAAATGAAAGTTTGCTCTCAAGGGTCTCATGCCCCAGTGGCAGAGAGGCAAGTGAGAATTTATAAAATAATGAGACTTTATGAAACAATGTGATAAATCTAATGCAGAAGGGAGTGCAGAGGTCTGTGGAGACAGAAAATAGGGCATGCTTAGCTTGGCCTAGGAACAAGGGGAATTTAGGTAGAGTGATCAAATAATGTATCGTCCAATGCCCTGTGAGTGAAAGGTGGTGCCAACATTAATCACAGGGAGACAGCAGCGGTAAACTAAGACAATCCTTGACAAACTGGAATGGATGGTCACCTAGATTAGGCCAAAGAAGTCTTTATAAGTCAGGTGATCTATGAGCTCTGATGGGAGAGAACACAGTCACCAGGGAAGAGTGTCTTTCAAGTGCAGGAAGAGTGTATATAAGGACAGAGAGGTGTGAGAAACCTAAGATGGTTATGGGGTCAGGACATAGCTTAGAAGTGGAATAGTGCAGTATGAAGGATGTAGAATGGGCAATGATGAAAGAAGAATCTAGAGTTAGGGCCAGGCCATCAGAAAATGAAGTCAACTAAGCAGCCAAGACTGAATTTTATCTTTAGCGTTACTGGGCATCATTAAGGGGAATGTGGCACAGTCAAATTTGCATGGAAAGGTACTAGTAAATAAATTTTACTAAAGTCTCTGCCTATCATATACATTTCCAAATTTAATGTTTCAACCACCTGACAATATGCATATAGCTATCCCTATTTCACAGCCATATACAAGTTCAACAATTTGCCCGTGAGAGATGGAACTGGCAAATATAGGTGTATCTAATCTAAATGTAGGTGTGTCTACCTCAAAATCTAATCTACACTCAACTGTGACTGAAGGTTTGAGAACACTGTGGTGAGGAGCCAGGGGAGTCCAGTGAAGTGCCCGCTGAAATCCAGGTAGGAATGACAGGCATTACATGTGGAACAGGCAGGAGAATGATTGAGAAAGAAATAGGCATGCCATATAAAAAGAAATAAAAATCATAAGACTTGGTTTCTTGAGTGAGTAGGAGGGGCAATAAGTAGATTCAAAGAGTCTAGATTTCTAGTTTATATGTCTGAGTAAATAGTGATACCACTCACCAAGATGGCCAATTCACTGAAGGCAGACGTTTTATGAAAATTCAATAGGTTTTCTTTTAAAATGTTGGTATAGGATTATTGGGTGGTACTTAGTCAGTAATTGGATATATGAAGCTGGTGTTTACCATTGAATTAACTGTCAAATCCATGGCAACAGATTATATAAAATGGAAAGACCAGAAGGCTGAAAATGAAACTTGGATAATACCACCATTGAGAGGATGAGCTGAAGCAGATAAGAAAATAAAAGTTACAGGGGCACCTGGGTGGCTCAGTTGGTTGAGCATCAGACATTGGCTCAGGTCATGATCTCACCATTCAGAGTTTGAGCCCCGCAACGGGCTCTGTGCTGACAGCTCAGAGCCTGGAGCCTGTTTCAGATTCTGTGTCTCCTTCTAGCTCTCTGCCCTTCCCCCACTCGTGAGCTCACTCTCTCTCTCTCTCTTTCACTTATAAACATAAAAAAAATTTTTTTAAAGTAACAGAGATAGATGAGCCAAAGGGATAAGAAGAAAATAAGAGGAATGACTCAAGAGAGTAGGAAGTTTTGAGAGAGCAAAAGTGGTTGACAGGGACAAATACTGCAGTATAGTAAAGCAAAGATGTTAAAGTGTCTTCTGAATTAGGCATCTAGTAGACCAATTTGGGAACCTAAACTGAATACTATATCTTTGTACCTGTTCAATGCAATACTTGCTGAAACACGTGTGAATCTCAATTCTGTCATCTCTTATACTAGCCAGCTGTTTCTGCTTTGTATCATCCATACACTTTACACATTAATACCTATTTTACTTATACATTCATAATAATAGATACAATTCATAAAATGCCTACAATATCCCTGGTTCTTCATATAAATTATCATCTAACTTACAAACAAGCCTGCAAAATCCATATTCTCATCTCCATTTTAAAGATGAAGAAATGGGGTGTTCCTATAGCTATGATTCAAAGAAGAGGGGAAGAAAGCTAATTAGCGCAGATATTGAGGCCTGTTCTCTATGTACTTACACCACAAGCCCATCATTCTCTTCAGGTTTCAACTGCATTAAGCCCATTTCAAATGTATCTTCTTTACGGCACAGGAAAACTGGTGACAAACAGCAAAGTTATTTAATGTTTCCATTCCATGGAAGAAAATGGATTATTTAATCTACTATAGAAGCAAGAGGATCTGCTAACTGAAGCAAAGTAAACATGGAGATACCCACATCCACAATGAATGAACAAACAGAATGTACCGAAGGTACAGGTAATGAAGCTTAAAATAATCACATCTAAAGGGAACCAGAAGAAAAGAAACAGGGTTGGGTGAGACCTACAGGAAAATCAAAGTGACACAGCTCGCTCCATTGGGCTCCTTTTTAAACTGGCAAGAGCACAAATGATTCTTCCCGCACATCCCAACCAACTCTAAGGTAATTACACAACTGCTTCCTGACACTAAAAACTGAAAACAGTGCAAAATCCACAGGATGATTTTAATTAAAAGCTATTTTCAAAGGCAAACATGAATGGATTTTACAAAAGGGCAAGTAAAAAATCAGATGTGTAAGTGTTGCAAAGATTTCACTTATTGGGTGCACTTAGGTTGACACTATTTTGGATGGAAAAAACTTCTCACTCCCATGGGGTCAGCTTCATTTTATATGTTGGAACACCCTGAATTTCAGGTGAACTCATCCCTAATAAAGCACATTATGTGCTTAAGGTAATGTTACAAAACAGTGGACAAATAAACGATACCAATGAAAACATAAGGAAAATGCTGAGGGGTTCCAAATGAACACTAAACCACCATGAACTCTCACTAATCTCTATAACTCTGTTGGAAACGCCAGAGTACCCTGCCCTCTCAAACATGAACCCATTAAACTGATGACTTTTTTTTTTTTAACGTTTATTTATTTTTGAGACAGAGAGAGACAGAGCATGAACAGGGGAGGGTCAGAGAGAGAGGGAGACACAGAATCTGAAACAGGCTCCAGGCTCTGAGCTGTCAGCACAGAGCCCGACGCGGGGCTCGAACTCACGGACCGCAAGATCATGACCTGAGCTGAAGTCAGCTGCTTAACCGACTGAGCCACCCAGGCGCCCCAACTGATGACTTTTTAAGATCACCTGCTTCATCTGATCTTCATCTACCACCATATATTGCAGTCAGTTCTCATTTCTTCTTCAAACATGCCCTCTTACTGTCTAGCAAAGGTGCTATTACTTACTTACCAATAACAGGACGTTACGTTTGGGGTTATTTGTTTAATAGTGTGTGGGGTGGAGTGGAGAGAGAAGGGAGGAGACAATTTGTTCCTTTCCATTCATGCTCCAAACTGGCCCAGCCTTGGTTAGACATATGGCAACAAATGGGCATGTAGCCTGCAGGCCCACAAATGGCTAACTAGGGAAGTCCCTTGGGGATGATGTCTGGAACTTTGGCCTCATTAACACCATGTTTTAGCCCAAGGATTCTCAAATTTTGGTGTGATTTAGAATCACAGGTGGGATAGTTATTAAAAATTCAAGCGCTTGGATCCCACGTCAGTCCTACCAAATTAAAATCTCTGGAGGTGGGGCTCTGGCATCTCCACTGTCATCAGGCTCCACCGTTGACTCAGACACACATCACAACTGCAGAACCACTGCTCTGGCCACCAGGCTGCACCTCGTCAGCCAGGACTCTGACTACTCGCTGTGTGGCAGATGGTGCTGGCTGACAGTTGCTCTGTCCTGGTGGCCCACGTCCTGGCTTCTGCTGCCGCCTGTCTGATTTACATTTTCTTTTCAGAATCCTTTGTCTGCTTTCTACCATTTGGAAATGAAACCAAAACAAAACACAAAACCGGTATACTTTAAGAATTATGAAAGGAGAAAAAATTACGAAAGAAAAAAAATCACATAATTGCAACATTCTGAGATAACCACTATTAATGCTGCCGTCAATTATTTTCACTGTATATTTAGACAGTTACAACCGTCCTTTGGAGGAATCATGTGCCTCATTAAAAAAATAATAATTTTTATTGAGTGCTATGTGCATTGCGCTAAGTACTTTATATTCATTATTTCATTTAGTCCTCACGGCATCCCTGTAAGGAATGCGCAAGTATGTCCCCTTTTATAAATTAAAAAAATTGATAGCATGGAGAAGTCATAGTAGATGGGGGGGAAGTGCTGGTTTCAACCCTGACACACAGTATCTTGTCTCATTCTGACATTTCATATATGTGTGTTTCAAAGATATTAAAAACACTTTGTAAATAACATGTATAATGACCACATACTCTTCTGCTTCAGGACTCTACCATTTGCTCACCCAATGCTTAGAATCCAACTATGGAGTGTAAATTGCTCTCATGCTGCAATACCTTCATAAATTTAGCTTTATCTGTGTTTCCAATAATTTCTTTAGGAGAAATGCCTAGAAAATGAATCACTATGTCAAAGAGTATAAATATTTAAAAAACATAATTCTTGGTGCACATTACCAAGTTGCTTGTAACAGAAAATTAGAAAAATTTCTGCATGCTTTTTTCATTTGCCCTGGCCAAAATGCTTAGGGTAGCCGTTTCTCATTTTTCCTGATTGTAAATAAATCCTAGGTGACTATATTTGTACATTTATCTTTGCCTACATTTCTGATTATTTCTTTAAGTTCCATTTCTAAAAGTGGGATTGCTGGATCAGTGGATACACATATTTTAAAATCTGTTAATACTTATGGTATTGCTGAACTGTCTGCCAAAAAGATCACAATGATACTCCCACTGGCAGGGAATGTGAGTGACCATTTCTTCACACCCTTGTCAACACAAAACATTTTGTTTCTATTTGAATTTTTAAAAGCTGAGGAAGTAGAACAGTTTTTCACATGTTTACTGACCTACTGCTTTCCTCTTTCTTTTTTTTTCTTGTAAATTTTTAAATTTATGTTCTTTGCCTTTATTTAAAAAAAATCTTTATGTTCAAGTCTCTTATTAATCATTTATTTGGAAGAATTCTTTATATTAAGACTATTAGCTCTGTCAAATCCATTGCAAAATGTTCCCTGTTTCTCATTTGCATATTTCTTAGTAAAGTTTTTGATGTAGTACAGTTTAAATTTTAATATGGTCATGTCTATCAGTATTTTCCTATATGGTGTCTACCTTTGGTTTTATGTAGAATTTAGAGAATCTATTCTCACTGCACTAAATATGAATATTCACATATATTTCCTTTAATTAATGCATCATTTAATCTTTAAATCATGTGGAACTTTTTTGGTGTAGGGTATAATATAAAAACTCTAATATATTTCAAGTAGTTAATAAATTAAGTGAGCAATATTTCTGGAAAAAATATTTTTCCCTATGTGAAATGTTATTTTTGTATTTATGAAAAAGACCCATGCATGCACATACATATACATTGTGCATGTGTATGTATAAATACACACACACACACACATACACACACTTGTTTATATACATATAAAACACTTAAAAATATCTTGTGCGTGTAATAAATATTTTAAGCACCTAATTCATTGATTCATCTATCTAGACTTTCATTTATTTATCCAGTGCATATTCATGAATATATTCTACACGTAAGCACATAATTAGATGCTTTAAACTCAATCTCATTATTATTGTATTGACAGGGAAGAGGTCTTACCATTTAATGAGAAGTTCTACTTTTCTCTAAACTCTATAGCACTGATGGTCCCTTCTGTTCATTAGACACTTAATCATCTCAAGTACAACAGCATGTCTTATTTAATTTTAGACTGTTTTGGTGTGGGTCCATATGAAGAAGATAAGCTTTGTGGAAAAGGACTTTACCTATCATCTTAGTATCCCTTACAATGCTTCAGAAATGTATGCTTCTGGGGTCCCTGGGTGGCTCAGTCGGTTGAGCATCCGACTTTGGCTCAGGTCATGATCTTGTGGTTTGTGAGTTCAAGCCCCATGTTTGGCTCTGTGCTGACAGCTCAGCCTGGAGCCTGCTTCAGATTCTGTGTCTCCTTCTCTCTCTGCCCCTCTCCCCCCACTCTCAAAAGTAAACAGTAAAACATTTTTAATAAAAAAAGAAATGTATGCTTATATGCACAGTACATTTTTGAGATAAATTTATTCTCTTAACTTTTAGTGATTAGTGTAAATCACTTACACTAATTTCACAAATGAAGCAGATTCAAAGGGGTCAAATGACTTATCCAAGATCATACAGCTAATCGATGATCATATTAGGATCAGGACCCTGTTTTTAAGCTGTCACTTTAGGGACCCTTCTGTCACCACATTCTTTTTTTTTTTTTCTGGCATTTTACTTGGCTCTTCTAGATGGGCTACTCTTCTAAAAGTCTTGGCATAAAGGCAATGCCAGTGGCTCTTGAGCCATGAGTGAGTGTCAAATCATGAGGAAACTCTCCTGGGTTGTGAAACAATTCTGTTCTATATTTTAATATGTGTATACATAAGCATTATGTGTCTGGTTGACTAAGTTATTAGTAGCATAGAAGAATTAAATACACAAACTGAAAAATTAAATACATATGGCAAAGAGATAATGCTTGTTAAAGTAAATATAGAAATGTTAAGGATGGTTATATCATATGTTGAGGTCAACACTTTCTCAGTGGAAACATATTTGAAATTATAATTGTGCTTAGTGAGAAAAATGACTTCATATGAAAATATTCCTTGCTTTCCTCCTAAAATGAATGTAGAAAAATCAATTAATGTAAAAATCAATTAAATCTAAATTTATTCTTTTGATAAATTACATTATAATACATGTACTAAGGAATCTATTAATGAGAATCTGCAAAGAATATTCAACAAAAATTTTCTGAATGCTTACTCTATGCCAGCCTTACTCTATGCCAGACTATATGTAGTATTCACTATATAAGAATGAACAGGACATATTGCCCTTTCTTTATGAAACTTAGAGTCTCTTAGGAAAGAACAAGAAGTGACTAGAAGTGTAGTAGGTATAATAAAGAAAAGTTTCAAGTCTAGGACTGAGACTCTCATGAAGAAGTGATGTTGAAGACTCAAAAGGTGAGTATGAAGAAGCTCGAGGGGTTAGAGAGGTTGGGGGCAGGAAAGAACATTCTAAGTATGGACATTTTAAGAAAAGGCAGAAGGCAAGAAGTGGTGCTATATGTAAAAAGTTGGCCAAACGTTATGAAGCTACAGAATTAACATCAACTTCTCTATAAAACAGGAGCTGGAGGAATATAAGGAGTAAAAAAGGGGGGGGGGAGGCTTTAAAAAAGTGTGGTAGAGACCTGAGCTTGCTTGATGACTGATATAAAGAGGTCAATGTGAACTTGCATATATGTGAAGTGAGGAGACGACTCAGCACAGATTCTTGAGAAGGAGGGAGGAGAGAAATCCCGTGTAGCAGGTGCCGGGGTCTGCCTGCTGCATTGTGAAAAGGGAAATGGAATAACCAGGAGACTCAAAGGCACATACGTTTCTAGATTTGATGGTGGAACGTGGAAAGAGTCAGCTGCTGGCTTGTGTTTTCTCAATGAAGTAGATTGCCTGATGGGAATGAAGAGAAGGAAGAGAAAACTGGAAGAATGCAGAAATTTTGAAATAATCATTGATGGTCAATGGAAGAGACAATGTGAGGCTTCTTGTGTGTATACCTGTATTATACAAAATTTAACTTGGCTTTAATCTATGAGGTCATCTGAGAAATTGGGGAGAAAAAATAATACAAAGAAAATCATTGAACCCTGATTCAAAAATCATGTCAAAACAACCCAATGTGATTGAATGTATATACTTCCTGTAAAATAAATCAATCAAACCTCCTCAGAATATAAACATTTTTTGAGCTTCCACTCACTACCAAACTTCTTGAAACAATATTTCATACATGTTTCCAACTCATTCCTCAATCCCTTGCAAGAGCAATTGAAGTTTTCAAAGGATATAGCTGAATTAAATGAAAATTCTTCGGATTCATCCTACACTGTCTTTCCTCAGAACTTTACATCCTTGAAACTCTCTTCTCTCCTACCATCTTGAAATGTCCTCATTGACTCTTAAGATTATTCTTTGGAGAAATTTATGTTTACAATAAAATTAAGAAGGATGTCCCATAACTCCCCCACTCCCCACATTTATAGCCTCAGTCTCCTCCATTATCAACATCACTTACCAGAATGGCATATTATTTCTAATGTTTATTTATATTTGAAAGAGAGAGAGAGAGAGTGCAAGTGGGGGAGGGGCAGAGAGAGAGGGAGATACAGTATCAGAAGCAGGCTCTAGGCTCTGAGTTGCCAGCACAGAGCCTAAAGCGGGGCTCGAACTCACACACCGTGAGATCATGACCTGAGAGGAAGTCGGACACTTAACCGACTGAGCCACCCAGGCGCCCCATAGAATGGCATATTTTTTTTTTTTTACCAAGGATTACCAGAATGATTTCCTAAATTACAGGTGTAATCATGTTACTTCCACATCAGAATCCTCCTATGGCTTCTCATTAGTGATAACTGTCATTTATCAAGCTCTTCCTTTCCTAAGTTCCAGTCAGTTTACAAAGCTTGCCTAATCTTACCATATATTAGTTATCTGCCTCATCATCACCTAAGAGTATCATCCCCATTTTGCAGGTGACAGTACTGCAGATCATACAGCCCAATTAATAAGAAAGCCAGAATTAAAACAAAACATTAGATTAACTTTATTTCCTTGCTCCTAACTCTGACTCTCCTACCTGGAGAACAAAGTAAAGGCAAATTCGCTGCTTCCCATTCAAGGTCTTCAAGGTGGGTCTCAAATACACATCTTCATCATTTTGTTCTGCTTTCATTCTTCCCAACTTCATTGAGTTTAACTACGTTTCTGGCAGGGATCTCAAGCACAGGAAAATCTTTGAGGTGCTAATTCTCCAAAGAACATGTAGTTATTAACCAAGGGCTATGAAACTTCAGTATTCTATGCTACGCCTGACTGAAATAGTAGTGAAGAACTGGTTATACTTCAGGCCAAATATTTTTAACAGTTTATTACCTCTACCTTTTTTATTTGAAGGGATATTCTAAAAGATGGTAAATAATTATTGTAATACTTTATGCAGAGTAATATTATTACACATGATGCATATTTCGTTGGGCTTCAGCTTCCACAGCTGGTAGAATTTGTTCTTCCTTTTATAGATGAATACACCTATTACTCCTTTGTATCAATAAAAATTCTACATGTGCAAGAGGAGTCTCCAACATGCTCTAGAAAATCAAATGCTGTAAGTAACTATACAGATTTTAAGAGTTTTTAGAAATGTAAAAGCATCCTTGTACCTATGTGTGAAGGATACATTGCTTAGTGTCATTTGAACACCCCAAATCTTGGTTGGCCTGAAAAGTGTATTAATATTTTGCATAAATTTGGATGATGAGATTTACACTTTTTTTGCAAAAATCTCTGGAGTTGGAATAAAAGAGATTATGGATGTCATGATGAATCACATCAATAACCAGTAATTAATATTTATCTGTAAGCTTTCTATACAAAGAAACCTACTATCAGCAGACAAAAGATAGCAGATTTACAAAGGCATTTACTCTGTTGAAATATTCACCCTAAGGAAGTGAATTTATAATTCATTTCTCTCTTCTTGTTTCCACCCATTTATTATAAAATCCTATTTGCTTCTCAAAATGTATGGCTGCAACAAATATTCATACAACACTGCTGCATAATCTGTGGGAAATCAGATATAAATTACAGAAAGACAATGAATGAGAAGCATGCAATCCTCCATGGTGTTCATTAATGGGTGTTTGTGACAAGGTATTGTCAGCTTTAGTTTGCTAATTTTTCCTTGGATGGTTCCTATTTCTTCAGCAGAAGTCACAGGCATTACTAAGTTAGCTCACCATTGGTAGCAGGAGTGAAATGACTCTCGTCAGAATGGACATGCTACAAAGCTTAGCGGTATAACTGAAAGACATGATGAGGTCCTCAGGTCTCACTCAATTAGTGAGTAGGAGAAAACTGTGTACCAAATAATCCTCCTTACACCTTCAGCCACTTCTACACCATTGAGTATTTCTCATTTTCCCATGAGCATTTGGATAATTACAGAATTAGCTTGGGAGTGGCTCCTAGATAAATCCAGATATAGAAGCTGAAACATAAATAACTCCCATGGCCTTACATCCTTCCTGAAAGGAATTTGCAACAAACACCTTCACAAATGACAAAGCGATTACAGGTCTCTATCTTCACAGTCTCTTCAGTGTGCTTCCTTCTTTTAGGAGGAAAAGCTGACATTTATTCTTTATTGTGAATTCTATTGCTAATTCCACTGGGTAGAGGTGAGAAGCTCCACAGATCCAGATGAAAAAGAGAACAAAGGCAAAAACAACAAATGAAGGTTCTTTCCCTCCACTTGGGATCTTTGAAAGGTACTGCTGGGATTGTCTGCAATTGTGAGCGTTATTTGTGGACTATTGATTCCACACCTGTGGATTCCATGCACAAGTCAGGTTTCTAAAATAACCACAATTTCATGGCTGATCATAAAGCTCTCATTGTTTTCGACAATTTCTGACCTGCTCCTATGCTGCCAATATGTCTACTGCCATTTTTAATAAGCTTTAGAGCTGGTGGATTAACACTGAATGTCAAGCACCACAATTGGAATTGCTGATCATATGCAGAAACACTATTTTCATATATTAAAAAGCTGCCTTATTCTTGCCATAAAATTCAGCACTCACTTCTGTTGTATTTGATCATTCTTACATGTACTTTTTAGCTCTCAATAACCCTTGTGTGAATACAAGCCTTTGAAAGGGAAAGAGAAAGTCAACATAAATAAAACTGACAATCATAAGTGGAACCTAATTTCCTTTCACTTTTCTAAAGGGTGCATGGACTCTTTAGCTGTTCATTTTTCTTATGATTCATCATCAACAACCACATAACCCCAAACCTATAAAAGAGCACATTTGAAAGCTGGACCTTGACAGAGTACAGTACACTTCCCTAGCATGAGTTGGAGTTGGACTTCTTATATTCTCAAATTATGGAGTATATTTCTCTAGGCAGGGGTGATGTCACTTACCCACTCTACTTCAAATTATTCTAGATACTCATAGAAAACTGTTTCTGCATTTAATCCATAGTTTTCTACAGCATCCAGTAGTATAAACTCAGTTTGGGGGAGAACTCAGCATTTTCCAACTATCTCACAAAAACTTTACATATGTCAAAATATTTTTGATATGTGTGAGTGGCAATCAATGAGATACAAATTACTTATGGAGATGTCTCCATGACTAATTTAATGAAAAACAGATTTAAAGCAGAATACTATACTCCTCCCTGAGGGACTCCATTCTCTGCCATTCCAAGTCAGAGGACTAATCAACTTAACAATAGCTATCAAAGAGTTAGATTTCTATTGGATATTTTTTCTTCCCTTTTAATCCATTTTTTTAAATTTTTTTCAACGTTTTTATTTATTTTGGGGACAGAGAGAGACAGAGCATGAACGGGGGAGGGGCAGAGAGAGAGGGAGACACAGAATCGGAAACAGGCTCCAGGCTCTGAGCCATCAGCCCAGAGCCTGACGCGGGGCTAGAACTCCCGGACCGCGAGATCGTGACCTGGCTGAAGTCGGACGCTTAACCGACTGCGCCACCCAGGCGCCCCTAATCCATTTTTTAAATACAGTTTTGTATATCCACTAAAGAAAATTTAGAATATGCAAAATACTATAACAGAAAAAACACTCATCCTTGTGGCACCACACTTAAATATTAACATTTTAGAAGTGTTTCTATCTTTCTCTCAAATCTTTTCTTACGCATATTTTTACAAAAACAATCACAATTAAACTATACATACAATTTTTATCCTGCTCTTTTCACTTGCATTATGTAAATATTCTTCATGTTTTTGTAAACTATGAAGTGTAATTTTTAATGGTGACAAAATTGACCACAATGTGAATAAATTATTAGGTCAATTATCTTAAGCATAGATTTGGTAAAGATTCAGAGACAAAACAAGCATTTCTAATTTTCTTCAGTTCAAATACTGTTATTTGCATGCATATATTAAAGGCTTCTGAAAAGTATCCGTAAATAAATAATTTAAGATAAATTATTGGAAGGGTGCCTGGGTGGCTCAGTCAGTTGGGCATCTGATTTTGTCTCAGGTCATGATCTTACAGTCCATGGGTTCAAGCCCCACATCAGGCTCTGTGTTGATAGCTCGGAGCCTGGAACCTGCTTCGGATTCTGTGTCTCCCTATCTCTCTGCCCCTCCCCTGCTTGCTCTCTTTCTCTCTCTCTCTCTCTCTCTCTCTCTCTCAAAAATAAATATTTTTTTAAAAAGATAAATTATTAGGAGGGGGGGGATGCTCAA
Organism: Felis catus; assembly: GCF_018350175.1. NCBI lineage: Eukaryota > Metazoa > Chordata > Mammalia > Carnivora > Felidae > Felis > Felis catus. The sequence goes on along the minus strand of NC_058375.1, from coordinate 91,383,605 downwards.
GGCTGTAGTTCAGTATCATAAGAATTAAGTTCTGTCACCAAGAGTGGCCCCTTTTCACTCCTTGCTTTAGTTCAAACTTTCACAAACCTACTTCATTAAGTGCCCATCTTAATATTTACTTTCTTGGTTCTTCCTTAGTATGTAACAATCAATAAGTAACTCACTATCTATTTATCGAGTGTTTTCCATATGAAAAATATGTTAGCCACTATGAGTGAACATTGATGCATGAAGAGGCAACCCATGCCTTCAAAGAGATAATACCAAAAAGAAAGGATATAAGTGCACTAATAAGAGGAAATTAAAGTAAATAAAGTAGTTCAAAAGAGAGAAAGATCACATTTGGATGATCTAATCATATGAGGTTGTCCTAAAGAGACATCTGAACTGAGCTTTGGAGGATGCATAAAAACTGAATCAGTAGAAAAGGGGAAGACACATATAACAATATGAGCAAAATTAAACATGATAATTAAGGGAATGTGACTAAATAACTGAATTAGCCTAGAGTGTAGGAATCAGTGGCTGAGTTAATGATGTAGCTTAATCATCAGGCAATGATTCTTGGACTCCATATGTTATGCCATAGGGAGCCACTATGGGTTCTTCAGCACAGATATAAGGATTCATGCAGCAAATTAAGAAACTTAGTATCTCAGGAGTACATACATTGGATTGAGCAGAGAAAAAGTAACAAGATATTTAGGTCAGATCTATTGAAATGGCCGAGGTCTGACAAGGCCAAGTCATTGGAAATGGTAAGAAAGCAACTGATCTGACTTACTCATTCCAATGCAATTGTTAAATACAAAGGAATAATGTTACCATAAAAGTCAGTAAGTGACAAACTAAAGAAGTTATTTCTTGTAACATGACTCATGTTTCTTTGGCATTCCTAATCACAGGTATTTGTACAATACCAATTCCTACCAATTCTACCAAGGTAGAATTTACAGATTAAAGATTTGCAAGGCTGGAGCAGGATCTATGAAGTTGTCCCAAGCAGTGCCCTGCACCAAAAAGGCATCCTGGGAAAGATGAACAGGTAGGTACCAAGAGAGAACAGAGCTGTAATGCCTGAGAAAGGTCACAGAGACTTTAACCAAGTTAAACTAGGGTATAGCCTATCCAGTCTTATGTGAACTGAGTGGTAAAAGTCTGAGGGAAAGTGGTCTCTATAGAGAAGGATTACATGCTGTTCTGTGAATGGAGTGCAAAGATGGTAAGAGCTCCATTTAGAAAGTAGGCCATTCCAGGATGGTCTAGAATGAAACTGAGGACAGGACCACAACATGACCTCTGGAATCTGGAGCTAGCTGAACCCAGTGGTAAACTGGCACTAGACAGTGAGCTATGGTTTGGGTGGGTTTTATCCCTAGGAGAAAAAAGTGTTCAAGACAAGAACCATGGAATTCTGAGTGCCTACAGAAGGGGGCTGATCAGTGCCTGGTTATGCCATAGCTGTTTTCAGGAGCTAGCATCTGCTCAATGGCATTGCAAAAAAGTCTTGCCTTTCATCCATGAGGAGAGATGGAGAGATTATTTCCAAACTCTGAGAGGACTTACAATGGAAGACAGATATTGATATACAACTCACTACCCACATCACTATCAAAATACACACAATGGTTTGTAGATGTCAGAGTATTAGTTAGCATTAGCTGACATGAAGTCTCAGGATGGGAGCTCTCAGGAAGAGATCTAGGACAGGCAAGGGTTGGCAACAAGTAGAGCTCTACAACAGTTATCGCTACTGTCTCATTGGCAACTTCAATGGTTGTTTTCTATTGAATATATCAAAGGAGTTTATAAGGTTTTGCCAGACTGAAAAATAACAAAACTTGCACTGTGAGAAATTAGTAAAGTTCCCTTACTGCTTTATTAATGAGATAAGTAACTAATCATCCTATCTGTGAATGATCATGGTAGTTTTCAAATTTTATTCCAAGGAAAACATGTGTCAGATACAACATTTCTTTAATGCCTTATCTGCTAGGCACTGTTCTGATTTCTATCAGTCTTCTCAAAGTGTGGCCCAAAGATTGGTGCTAATCTGCAGACTGTTACTTGTCTGTGATAAGATAAGCAGCTTTTCCCAAAATGTTAATCAATGTGCTACTTCTTTCATTGAAAAATCTCATTAGGAAAAGATGTCAGTTAACTATGGCTATGCTTAGTAACCTAATTGATTTATACTCTGGAACAAATTCCTTATATCATCATGAGTAGGTAAAAAATAACTCATGGACATATAGTAATCCACAAACCAAATTTTAAGGAGGTTTGAGTTGTAAACATTATCCCATTTAGCCAAGTAAATGAGTCAAACTGAGTTGAGAAAAATGCAGGGCAACACAGACTTCTATTTACATTTCTTCAGTCCAATACCAACAATATGAAAATTCCACAACTCTTTAAACATTTGTTTAGTGTTTCAAGTTTCTCAATTATTTTGAAAACTTGAACATAATCATTGAGTTTCCCAAAAGATGAAAACCAGCAAACAAATGCATTTTTTCTTTTGATTAGGAAGACTAGATATAAAAACTATAATTACTTAATATAATTATATTGATTTAAGAAGCTTCTACATCCATGACACAAGAACAGAATACTATGAAAAAGGAACAAGTGGGATATAATAAAGAGCTCTTCAGTTTTAAAAATATATAGTCAAAATGAAGTCAATAGAAGAGTTGGAAATAAAGCTAAGAAAATTTCTTGAAGATTGAGTAAAAGGAAAGACATATGCACACATGAGAGAGAGACAGAGAGAGAGAGATGTTAAGTGATACAATTAACCTGGGTTAAGTGAACCCAAGACATCCAAAGAATGTCCAATAGAGTTGCAAAAATAAGAGAATGGAAAACATGTAGAAATCATCAGAACATAAGAAATTATCAGAAATAAAAATGAAAACTTTCCACAACTAAAGAAACAAATTAACCTTCAGATTGAGAGGTTTCAAAGAATGACTAAAATAATGAGTAAAAAGTCCAACACCATGATACATCTGTATATCTTTAAGAAATCTAAGAAAATCAAGACTAAAAAGATTATCCAAAAAGCTTCCAGATTAAAACACACACACACACACACACACACACACACACACACACACACACACACACACACTTCTACAAAGGAACAGGAATTTAGAAAGCACCAGACTTCTTTTATTAGCAACAGAAAGGCCAAAAACCAATGGAGAATGCTTTCAAAATTCTAGGGAAATATTATTTTCAACCCAGAATTCTGTTATCAGTCAAATGATCAATCCAAAATAAAGAGAAAATAAAGGTTTTTCATTCATATAAAGTTAATTTCCAAATTTCTCTTCTGAAGAAGCTAAAGATGTAATCTAGAAAAATGAAAAAGAAACAGAGGTCAGGGGAGAAAAAAAAATTATTAAGTCATCCCAGGAGAACAGAAAGGAGGAATCCCACTGTGATGGATGTGCTGCTGTCTGAGAAGCGGATCGTTCACACTGAACTTGGTAAGCAGGGCTGCTAGTCCGTATACACTAGAATGCCCTGATTGGTAGTTTATCAAGGTCCTCTTCCTTGATTGGTCAGTGATGATAACATGTTAGGTGTTAAAATTGACTCTAGGATGAATCCAAGAGGGAGGTCAACAGGAAAAGAGGGGTGACAATATGCAATAGATTTCATTTTATATTTTATAGAATGAAAATCTTCAGGCTATGATAAACAATTTCTATTGTCAATAGGAAAGCAAAGAAGTAAAGGAAAAGCTGTAAACGAAAACACGGAGATTTTATATAAAGCAGATATGAACCAAAACAAAAAATGTGGCATAATCTTAAGCAGTTAGACGTAATTTGAAAAGAATCTATTTGACTTTGTGGTAGAAATGCTCTTCTCTGAGTGACTGAACTGTCATGACATTGGTGCTCTAGAGAATGAAATGTAATCATAGTACTCAGTTCATCCATGATTAACATCAACACAGCCATAGTGACCCCAATCTACTTGAATTCTAACTTTTAAAAGCAATTTAGGGGTCAAGCATGAAAGCCTTGGTTATGGTTACAGCACAAAATGTAAATCTTTAGAATCTTGACAATATAAAAATAATTGGAAGGTGATCAATGCAATGAGAGGAGGAAAAGTAAAGAAAGTTTCAGGGCATTAAAACTTTCACATAGGGTTAATTAAGGTGCTTACTGAAGTTGATGGAATAAGAAATCAATAAATACCCATTTTTTTAAGTAACAAAGATAAAAAAATATTAAAGGTACAAAACTAATCAACCAAAGACTTAAATTAATAAAATCACTATCAAATAATGGGAAAAAAAGAACACTTAGTAAAAATAATGATTTATTATTAGATCTTTATATTTCGTAATGGGGAATGAGTAGAAATTGTCTAAAACTTCTAATGAAGAAAGAGAGGTAAGTGCATTTTAATTATGTAGGTAAGACCACCATAAAAATGAAAACAGAAATAATTAAAAGAGGCTGTCTCTGGGTAGGTAGTGAGATAGAATGAATTAAAAAACCCTCAAACTCTTGTTTTTTTGGTCATAAACACTTATTTGGATTTTAAAAAGGCAAAATATAAACACAACTAAAGCATTTGTTGAGGATCTACTGCAGAATGGGAATACATTCCCTGAAGGGTTTTTAATCTAATTACATGACACAAGACATAAAACAACTTTAGGAAAAGTAAACCTGTGATTGAGTGCCCAGCATGGTTGTGAAATGTACCTGTATAGGAGTTAAAGTATGCAAGTACCTAGTGACATTATTTCCTCTTAGTTAAAAAAAAAAAATTGGGGCGGTTATTTATTTTTTGAGAGGGAGAGAGTGTGAGCAGGAGAGGCAGAGAGAGAGGGAGACACAGAATCTGAAGCAGCTCCAGGCTCCGGGCTGTCAGCACAGAGCCTGAAGCAGGGCTCGAACCCACAAGTTGTGAGATCATGACCTGAGCCAAAGTTGGTCACCCAACTGACTGAGCCACCCAGGCACCCCTATTTCCTTGTAGTTTTGTAGCTTCTAAGAGAACAGTTTTGTAGAAAAGACTTCATAAAAGAGAGTAGTCTACCAGCTCAAGGTATCTTCAAGGAAGTAATGGGTTCATATGGGTTGGGAGGAAATAAAAAGGCATTTTTCAACAAGATGAAACCCAGGAGAAAACAAATCCAAAGAACAAGGAGTGAATATGTGGTTGAGTGTGGGGGACAAGTAGAGTAGATACTGAACAGAGAAACCATATCATGTAGTTTTATTAGCACAACTTTCAATAAGTTCTACCTATATTATCTTGAATCATTTCTTTCTGGCATGAAAAAATGTTATATGAAATAACAGTTGGGTTTTATTTATTTATTAGACTTGAGGTTGCTTCTAAGACAGACTGGTTTATTTATAAGAATGCAAATTTAAAAAGCCTTCTGGAATTTAGAAAAGGCTTGTCATTTAAAACCTCTATAAATTAGATATGCTCTATTCTACACAACAAACTTTTACATGTTCTTTCTCACAAGATATGCAGCATCAACAATTTGTTAAATGTGATTCTTCTGAGGAAGCCTTTTGAATTCAACCTCTAAAATCCAGCAAACTATGACCTTAGTCAAACATCTACTCACTAGAAACTGCATGTAAAAAAAAAACAAAACAAAGAAACCAAACTCCTTTGATTGTTCTCTGAAACAATTTCCTGTAGTATTTTAAGTTTATTCAGTTAAGAATTTTATTTTTCTCTAAAATGTCAGAATTAGCTAACAGCCGAAGCATACCCAAGACTAAGTAACCTGAAATGTATTTAAGATGCCCAGTGTATTATGTATTGTTCTATTATTTAAAGCCTGTTTCATGTATTTAAAATATGTTTTGCTGCAAATCTGCAGAAGGGATAAAGAACCATCCTTACTGCATCAAGAGTTCCAAGCCTTCGTGGTCACCATGAAAATGTGGGCTCTCATATCTCTAACTGCAAGGAGTGTGATCGACCAAGAGCCTCAGCTGTTGGGCTCTAAAATCCATCTTTGAGTTTGACCAGAGAGTTTACACTTCCCAAGATCTGCTCCTAGACAACTGAACACAGAGGGGCAATAAGGCAACCAGTTCGTGAGAGATGTAGAGCTCCTCTGTTGGATGACTAGTGATTCAGAGATTCCCCACTAACTTTGTTGAAACTTTCTTGGAACTGCACCATTGTCTAAACCTTTTCCTACCCATCCTTCATGTCTTCTCTTCCTCCTCCACAGGGGACCTGCATGGTTATCTGACAAGTTTTCCAGCCTTCCCCAGCTTCCTCTCCTTTTTCCTCCATGCAAGTTCTCCCCACTAAATTGTTAATAATAATTAGGTAATGAATATAATTGTTAATAAATGAATATAATTGTTATGCATGTTAATTATGCATCCAATAATTATTGATTACTTACTGTGTCAAGTACAGTCCTAGGTGCTTGAGATGCAGAGGTGAATAGGACCTAGTCCTTGTCCCCTACAATTTCACTGGCTGGCAAGGAAGGCCAGTCCTGGATAAACAGTCAATGGATAAACTCTAATGGGAGTAGGTATCCAGTATTATGGGAAATCATATGAAGACACAATTGATTCTTCTAGCAAGAGGAAGGTTGAGGGTAGAGGTTCAGTAGTCTGAGCCTTGAAATTTGAGTAGGAGTTCACCAAGTGGAGAAGGCAAGAGGAAACATTTCCAATCAGAGGGTATGGTGTAAGCAAAAGCTGGCAGCCAGACTAGTTCATGTGATATGTGAGATGTGGTGAATAGTAGGTGTGGCCAGAACTTAGAGGGGTGTTTGGAAGGGCACTAGAACTGAGAAAGGGGACACTAATGGTTTGATGGCACAATGACTGACTACTATGCTGAATTCTAGTAAATAAATGTCTTGATACACTGTCTTCCTCTGCACACAAGGGAGGATGCCATTGATATGGAATTACAGAGTCTCCTTAGGATGGAATCAGCAGAGTGTTAGGGGCACAAAAGAAAAGGTCTGATCCCTACCCCTGATGTGCATGAGACTTCACAGGGATGTATTTAAATACATACACTCAAGATAACTAGAGAATGAAACAAAATTAGTTAATACCTAGATCTTATTTTGTCCAGAAAATGTTTCATGTGACTAACCTGATTATATTTAACACCTTCTATATTCTAAGCTTCCTACTAAGTTCTGGGGGATTCATTCATAGGAAAATAAGAGAGAAGCTGTTCTCCTCTGTCATTAGAGCTCATCCTTTGTGGACAGAATGAACAAAGGAAATACAAAGGCATGATGAGAGCTATAAGGATGAGGACTTACTGGTTCCTCAGGGAACACAGAGAGTCATCTATCCCACAGGTAGGAGTGGATAGCCAGGAAGCTTCCCAGAGAAAGTGTCTAAGCTGAGCCTTAGCACAGTAACTTCTATCTATAATGAAAAGCTAAATAATAAATGCTCAGGATAATGTTAATGTTACTCTAATACCTGCATAGACTCGAGTGTAAATTCCTCAGCCAATGCATCTAGTGCCCTCCACAATTTGTCAGTAGTAAGAGATAACCTGTGTCAAGTACTTTCTTATTCATTGCCCAGAGAAAGCCCTCATATGGCAGAATATGTTTGATTCTTTCTAAACTTCCTAGATATGGCTCTCATCTGGACAATCTATCCCCACTCTTTGCTGTTCCTCTAAACACTTTTCTCACTGGCTGGGAGACCTGGACAAGTTACTTAACTGTCTATGCTTCAGTTTCCCCATCTGTAAAATGGGCATACTATGTGGCTGTCTCATAGAGTTATTGTGAAGCATACATGAGTTAATTATAAACAACTGATCTCTGGTAAGTGCTATATAAGTGTTTCAAATTATTACTATTGCCCTTACTTACTGTTCAAACTCAAGTTCTATCTATGCAACCAAGTCTATCCAAATAACATGCCCACAGAGGCATTTCATTTTTTTGAAATCTGATGGTGCTTTAAACATTCTGTGTGGACACTTAGCATATAACACCTTATAGTGTTACTTGTCTTCCCTGAAGGGGCCTGAAGACAGCCTGCTGGGGTTAGAATCCCAGCACCACCTCCTGTGGCTTTGGCAAAGTTACTCCTCAAGCCTGAATTCCCTCATTTGTAAAATTGTGAATAATAATAACGTCCACCTCCACGGGTTCTTGTGCAATCCAAGTGGTAAAACATACCCAAAGTCTAACAGGGTGGCTGGCACATAAGAGGTCACTAAATGTTTGATATTAATAAATTGTAAGTGCCGAGTGCACAGAGTGTGCCTGAATTCTCAGATTCCCAGCACCTGGTCTACTTATTGATAATAATGATAAAATTGTTGTAATGGTAACATTCAGGAGAGGAAGAAAGCATTAGGAAAAAAAAAGTCATTGAGAAGTAAGATGCCAAAGGTTGGTCAGTTTATACTGAATGCATTCCATTCAGTTAACAGGTACAGTGAGCACCGACTGGGGCACTCTGGAGGACGTTGACTGTGAGTGATATACAGTCACCAAGAGCCCCACAGACCAACATATGAGATGGCCCATGTAAACCTAAAGCCATTATAAGGAGGTATATAATTCACATTCCAAATTGAGAAAAACATTCAGAATTGTGAGGAAAAAGAAAACTTTACTCATTTTTCAAATATTGTTTCAGCACCTATTAGTCAGAGTTAAAAGGCACTCTCATGGAGATTTCATGGAAAGAAGGAAGGGGAAAGAGGGCAGGAATGGCTGCTGTTCCAGTCCCACAGGTTTTGTGTTTAAAAAAAAAAAAAAAAAAAGCAAAGCAAGCAAATACATCGCCTTTGCCACCAAAACATCAAATCAAATCAAAACAAAAACGAAAAACAAAAACTACCAGCAAAAATAACCATGATGCTTTAGATTTTGCACTTCCAAAGGCATACCTCATATAATTTCCTTAAAAATTCTTAGAGGTGGGGGTGCTCTGGGTGCCTCAGTAGGTTAAGCATCCGAACCTTGATTTCAGCTCAGGTCATGTGAGTTTGAGCCCCATGTGCTGACACTGTGGAGTCTGCTTGGGATTCTCTTTCTCCCTCTCCACCCCCCCCCCCGCCCCCTGCTGCTTGCACACACAGGCTCTCTCTCTCAAAATAAATAAATAAATATTTTAAAAATATTCTTAGAGGTGGGTATGAATTTGTAATAACTTTAGGGAGTGTATACCGTGCCCTAATTTACAAACGAATAAATGCTTTCACCAGGATTCAAACCTCCTAATGTCTGAATTCAAGTTCTCCCTTCCAGTTCTATGCATTTTCTTCTACATCACTCAGCTGTTCTCTTCCCTCAGGTCCCTCACAACCTTCCCGCCCTTTTCAGGACTTGCTTGTCTTGATATCTGTCAGCTCTGGGTCACCCCCACCATTTATCAAGGCTTTATACTGTTAAAAGAGAGAGAGAGAGAGAATAAAAAGAAATAACCTTCATAGAAGGGAAAAATAGATAAGCATTTTATTCCTTTACTAAGAAATGGGAAATTATTGATCTTTACTTCTTATCATCATATAAAAAGCAAGCTGCTTGAAATACAATGATAGTAAGGCATATGCTAAGTAATCTTTAAGTATTTATGATGCTGTAGATTAGTTGTGTACTATAGACAATTTTACTAGAGCTTTTAAGTGCTTCTGACTTTAGTGTTCTAAACTGCTTAAGCATTTATACTTAATGGTCATATGATGATAATGCCTACTCTCTTGATACAACAGCACTGAAAGCCAAATTCATACATTACAGATCACTTTTAAAGACTGGCTTTTCAAGTGACTTAAGTGAACACTATCAAACCTCAACACCATCCCTCAACAACTTTTCCTTAAATACAAATTAACTTTCACTTGCTCAAATATGTACATATGGGGGAAAATGGTTCCTTCTGGGGTTTATGGCTGCCTCTGAGGGTTTCCAGGTATTCCACAGAGCCATGCTAAAACACATAAATAACCTTCCCAAGGGTGAACTTCTTCATCATTTTGCTCCATGTACCTATGGGAATTCACCGTAACAAAATGCCCTGGAGGGCTGATTTGAATACCATTTCCCAGTGGAATTCTCTGTAAAATGCTCATTTATTAGCCACCGAGGACACTGATGCGCAGATCAGTCCAGCAGAGAGCTAAAAAGTTGTGCAGCAAATGCAGAGAGTCATTAGTTTGTAATATAAACTCCTCAGGGAAGAAACAATGCCCATTATTCTATATTCTGAAAGAAGCTGCAGAGAAGGAAACATTTTACCATGTTAAAAAATATTCAAAAACAATACTGAGTAACTGCTTTTAGTTCCTTTAAGAATACTAGAATTAGTATCATTATTCAAAAAGCTGGACGACGCTATTGTTGATGGTAATAAGTAACTAGGTCATCTGTAAAGGCACAGACTTGACACTAGGAGGCACTCTATAAATATTTGTTGGAAGAGTCCCTTAAAAATATTAAGGGTATTTTACTGAAACTGATTTCCATTTGACTTTTAAAAGTTCTCTACATCACTATTTGGTCAGAAGGGAGTTTTAACTAGAAGAGACGGTTTTAGCTTAAAATTCTGAATCATTGTTTTTAGAACAGGTACTAAACTTGACAGAACAAGGTCTTACCTCCCCATAATTCCTTCTTTTCATTAATGTCATTTTTTTCAATGCATTTAAAAGACAGTGCATGCCCTAGATTCTGAAGTCACTAATATATATTCATGAGCCAAACATGATTGGAGTGTTATCCTGCAAAGCTCTATACCTTATCACGTTCTTGTCTCAGATTAGCAGCACTTTTTTGACCCAAAGATGGGGAAATGTCTATTTAACCAGACTCTGGAGGGTCAACAACACATCTCTGTGTCATGTCCTTGTTCATGTTAACTTTACCTCCATTACCTAGTTTTAATTAAATATCCATCCATAACAAAATAACTGTTTCATTGGAATATATCAGTTTGATACTATAATTAAGTTATTTAGGATTCCTAGTCATCAGCATGTTGGGTTTCTTGAGGTTTTTGGTGTCTGCCAGTTACCAAAACATGCTTTCATTATTTTTAAATACAACCTCTGAGTATCTGGTGTTCATTTTTTATAAGCTGAATCTGTAATAAAATGGAAAAGGGAAATTTGGAGGTTATAAACAAAAGTAATAAATGCTTGAAGAAGATAAATGTTTAGATCCAATTTGTTGATTTCTAACTGGTTTTGTCTGATAATAATGTTTACAATCTCAATTAAAATATATTTTGAATCGATTTATGCTACCTAGAGACTAAACTCATAATCTGTGTTTATATAAACAAAGTGATTGTAACCATTTAAATTTTCTTAGTTTTAGATTTATGTCTAAATACTGTGGTAAGCAATTAGCCTTTCAAATCCTTTTGGTTGAGTATGTAGAACATCTTCTGTTGCTTAATCAGTTCTTCAGCACTTGTAATGAAATCACCGGATGTGTAGTCCATTTCCTCATTATTAGAATCATCCTATAAGGTGTATGCTTCTTATAGGTAAAGGGTGCTTTTGCTATATGAGGGCCTTCTCTTAAAATAAATCATATTTATGCAAGTAAGGCAAACCTAGGAGCATGCTAACTTGTCTTCTTTTCAGAAGATACACTATCACTGAAAAACTTAATTCTTAATTTCAAAGAAATATGTCAGGCCTTGACAAGGAGAAAAGAGAAGACGCTGCATTTTACGGGGTCAAGTCAATGCATTCAGGCTGATAAGCTTCATTTAGGAAGGGAGCAAAAAGTTTGCATTTTAGAGGTGAATGCAGCCCCAAATTAGGAGCTTTTAATAAATAGTCTTTCTGACAGTATAATTAATAATAACAAATACTAAAAAATGCATATTAAATACTAGTAAATGCTATATACCATTTATTTCCATCATCGTAACAAACTTCCTCTTCCCATTTCATAAATGAGGAAACCGAATTTTAGAAACGTTACATAATTTTATGACTTTGCGGAGATAAGAATTCAAAGAGTGTTGTTTCAAACTGAGATCTGCCTGATGACAAAGCCTGAGCTTTGAAATCACGATAGTAAATTAGCAAGTAAGGCACCTATAGCAATCTACAATGGGATTTTTATATTTCACAAAACTATTTGCAAAAATGATAAAAATGGTTCTGGTTAAAGCATGAAAAACTCAATACAAGTGACAGGTAGAAAAATGTTAAAACATAATACAATAAAATGCGGCTCTAACTGGCTGAACGCGTTAAGTTTGTTTTCTGCTTTGGAAAGTTACTTGCTGTTTTGCATCTGTCTTCCTGCTTAAGGTGACTTGGATTTGGTTTTCACCAAATTTGGAACAGTTTGCTGTGCTAAAGCCCAACTTGAGATAAAATGGCAGTTGATGATATTTTTCATATTGGCATACTTTGTGTAATATTCAGTGGCTTTTCAATGGCATTTGGAACATGAATAGAAATTACAGAACCAGCCATCCTAAAAGCAAAACAACTGCTTAGACCACCGTTGTGAAGGCATTAATATAAGGCAGCTTTAAAGCTGCTGATGTCTACATGCTTAGTTAAATTGATGAGCAGAAGTCGGAACAAGGAAAGAAAAAAAAAAAAAACCTCTGTAAAGAACTCAGAGAAACTGCTAAGTATTTTAAAGACATGAAATGTAACATGCCCAAGAGTGTGTACATGCTAGTATATTTGTGCTGCAGAGCTAGAAGGAATGACTGATATACTAATCTCCCATGGTGAACTAAGGGCCTCATTCATTCATTTGTTCATTCAAAGAATGTTTTTCCAGGGGCGCCTGGGTGGCCTAGTTGGTTGGGCGTCTGACTTTGGCTCAGGTCATGATCTCACAACTCGTGAGTTCGAGCCCTGGTTCGGACTCTGTGCTGATGGCTCAGAGCCTGGAGCCTGCTTCAGGTTCTATTTCTCCCTCTCTCTGCCCCACCCTCTGTCTGTCTCAGACCCTCTGTCTGTCTCAGACCCTCTGTCTGTCTCAGACACTCTGTCTGTCTCTCAGTCAAAAATAAACATTAAAAAAAATGAAAACAAAGAATATTTTTCCATCACACTCTATGTACTAGATATTCTTCTAGGTGTTGGGGATAATAATAAATGAGGGTGGGGATGGGCATTGTAAAGGCCCCGTCATCACAGAGTTCCCTTCATGTAGATAAAGGAAGACAATAAACAAATAATGTATCATGAAACAGTAAGTGCTATGAAAAATAATAATAATAATAATAATAATAATAATAATAAAGCAGGGCAAACGGAATTGAATAAGCCAAGGGTAAGGGTGGGAATACTAGTTTACTTAGGTGATCAAATAAGGTTTCACTGAAAAGGTGACAAGAAAGCAGAGAACCGTGGAATAGGAGAGTGACCCATGTCAACGTGGGGGGTAAAAAAAATTCCAGGCAGAAAGAGTAGCAGACACAAAGGCCCTGGGGTGGAGGAATGCTTGAGTGTGTAGTCAGAGCCAAAAAGAGGCCTGTGGGGTTGCAAACTAAGAAAAGGAGAGATAAGCAGGAGGTAAAGTCAGACAGGTAGTAGAGCCACCATACAGACTTTAACTTTGACCCTTATTTCTTAGAGACAAGAAAAAACTGGAAAATATTTTAATAGAGGAATGGCACATTATGCTTTACATTTTACAAGAATTGCTCTGGATGTCATCTTGGTAAAAGACTATCGGGTAGAAACAGTGAGATCAGACAGGAGGTTACTGTGATTATCCATATGGGAGATGACAGTGGCTGGGACTGTTGGATTCTAGATGTATTTGTTAATAAACTGGCTGTGATAAAGAGAAGAGTCCAAGGTTTTGGAGGTGATGGGGGGAGGTGATTTAAAAAGAACCCTAAAGTTTGGGGACTAAGCAACTGGCAGAATAGAGTTGCACTGAACTGGGGACGTATGTGGATGGAGTGGTTTTGGGTAGGAAGTGAGAATTGGAGTTTTGTTTAAGATAGTTCAAAATGCTTAATAGAAACTAAGCAATAAGAAGTTGGCAGTAAGTAAGTACTAAGTAAGTAAGTAGGAATTCAGTGGTGAGGATGAGATTTGAGCTGTTTGGGGCTTATCACTCACAAAGGAGAGTGAGAAAGAGTGATAAGAGAATCAAGATAGAACAGGCCAATAAGCCAATGGAAGACAGTGTTTCAAGAAGGGGGTAGTAATCAACTAAATCCACTGTGTCAAAAAATCAAGAGAGGTGAAGCTTGAGATCTTATCATTAAATGTGGCAATGTGGAGATCAGTGGTGATCTTGATAAGAACTGATCTGTAAAAATGGTAGGGACAAAAGTCTAACTAGTGTGATCAAAGAGAGAATGGAATAAGATGTAGAGAGAAACACAGTATAGACAACTTTTTCAAGGAACTTTGTTGTAAAAAGGAAGAGAGAAACAGGATGATGGCCAGAAGGGTGAGACATTAAGTTAAGGTAGTTTCTTTCTTTCTTTTTTTTTAAAGATGGGATGTAGTTTAGCATATTTGCATACATGATGTTAGAGAGGAAAAGTGATGATGTAGGAGAAAATGTAGAATGTCTGGCACAAGGTTCTTCTTTGGTGAGAAGGGATGGGATCTATACATGTAGAGAGAAGTTCGTTGTGGATAGAATGGGGGTCAACTCATCATCCATAGTAATGGAAAGAAAGGCAAAGTTTGGGGGTTAGATACAGGAATATTGTTAGACATGGCACTGGGAACTTGTGGAAATTGATGGTTAGCAGAGTGACTTTTGTGCTTATATTGAAGTGAAGGACAGAGAGAGATAAACAGGCAACCAATACTATACTAAAAACTTACTGGAGGAAAAGCTTCTAGGCGCAAGTGTATGTGTGTTTAGTGTGTGCTCAGTGTGGAGAAGGAAAGGTGGCTGGAGGCTAAGTGTTCTACGGTTTTTTTAATGTTTATTTATTTTGAGAGAGGTAGAGAGAGACAGAGAACGGTAGGGGTAGAGAGAGAGGGAGAGAATCTCAAGCAGGCTCTGCAATGTCAGCACAGAGCCTGACATGGCGCTCGAACCCACAAACTGTGAGATTATGACCTGAGCCGAAATCAAGAGTCAGATGCTTTACGGACTAAACCACCGAGGTGCCCCCCCCCCCATAAGTGTCCTATGTTAAACAAACAGCATGTTCAAAGCCCTTGGGGCAAGACAGTGAGGGACACTGTTGGGACTGAGAGCAGCTAAAGGAATCATGGCTGAAGAGAGGTTCTGGGAATGGAGGGGTACAGTAAGAATTGAGAGGACTATGTAAGTTTGAGACACATTTGGAAGTCAAAATTGATAGAACTTGGTAGTGAATTGAGTATTAGAGTAAGTATGAGGGGAAGAAAGGAGCTACAGTTGATACCCAGGTTTCTAGCTTGAGTACTGGGTTTATCTTGATGATGGTATTGATTCAGTTACCTCTGTGCCTTCTTCATTTATGCTTTACCTCTACGCAAACTTAGCTTCTGCCTCCATATCTAATGCACACTGTAAGTCCCTGATAAAACCCCACCTGACTTTTCTCTTCCTTGGATAATGATCAAAATTGCTACCATTGGTTGAATGTCTTCCATATAACAGGCATCGCCATTGGCGTTTAACATGCATTTCCCATTAATCTCTTTACAGCCCTATAAGGTAGATCCTGTTATCCTTTTTGCAGAGGGAAGACAATGGAGGCTGAGTGTGGACATTTTAACAGAGGTCTACATGTCTTGCAAATCCATGCTGACTTGGTAAAGTAAAAGCAGCGAAGGAGCAGTCTCTGAACCTCTACTCTCTCTATTTGTTGTACACCGTACTACAATGGGTCATGACTATAGTCAGACTGTAGTTTATGAAGGTGCATCAATGCCCTTTAACTCATCATAGCACTGTGAACATACTAGGGATTCAATAAATGTTAACATGAAGGAAAGGATATTTGTGGATGAGAACCCATATCTTGAAACTTTAGGTAAATCGATAATTTTTGCGGACACATATTAAGGTTAGGGAGGCGAAAGTGCACTTCCACTGGCTAAAATGTTAACATGATTATAATACCAATTGAATAAACATGTTAAAGTTCTGAAAGCAGTCCACACATCATCTTACTTTTGATTCTTTGTAACTATTCTCCTCATCTTATAAAATTTTTAAAAAATATTTATTTATTTTGAGAGAGAGAGAGAGACAGAGAGTGAACAGGGGAGGGGCAGAGAGAGAGGGAGACACAGAATTCGAAGCAGGCTCCAGGCTCTGAGCTGTCAGCACAGCGCCTGACGCAGGGCTCAAACTCAGGAGCCGTGAGATCATGACCTGAGCCAAAGTCGGACGCTCAACAGACTGGGCCACTCAGGCTCCCCTTTCCTCTTCTTATAAATGAGGAAACTGGAATTCAGAAGGCTAAATGGCTTGGCCATGTGACAAGAAAGCTAAACTTGGAACAACTGCACATCCAGCACACTTTTCTGATATGCCATTTTATCTCCCAAATCACCATCAACTGATACTTCTCAGTGGTCCCCATCCCAGCTAAC
Source organism: Felis catus (assembly GCF_018350175.1). Classification (NCBI taxonomy): domain Eukaryota; kingdom Metazoa; phylum Chordata; class Mammalia; order Carnivora; family Felidae; genus Felis; species Felis catus. The sequence goes on along the minus strand of NC_058375.1, from coordinate 91,367,093 downwards.
ACATACTGGATATTTACAGGCAGAAAAACATTAAAGACATGCAGAACCTCACATTCCAGCAAAGGGGAAAAGATGTGGTTAAAACAGCATTCTGAAATGTGACGAACACAATTAGAATTATCTACAAAATATTACAGACGCACAGAGATTGGACAGATTAATTTTGCTTGGGGCAAGGGAAAGAGAAATGGAGGAGGTTTCAATTTGTCCATTAATTCCAAGATGCATTCTCAAATATATTGATCATTTCCAGTTACTGAATTAAAGAAAAGCACCCACTAGTAATAGGCCAATCAGAACACCAAAGAGGAAGCTCTGATTTTTTTTGCTATGCTTTCATAGTTCTGCTTTATTTTCTTATGTATTTCTTAAACAAATAATTTCTTGTACTTCTAACAAAAGAGAAGCATGACTGAAGATATTAAGACATATTTGGGGCTCATATTTCTAACTCCTCATATTAAAAATTTAACAGAAAGCCATTTGGCCTAGAGTAAGTTGTAAACAAGTGATTTCAAAATAACTAAGGGTATTGACCAACCAAATCACCTAACAGAAAGAATGTGCTGCTTTTCAGAAGTTTCCATGTGATATTCATCTCACTGTTTAGGCTTGCAGCCCTGCAAATCTTAATTCATGACAGAGAATTTTCAATGCCTTTGATTATTCTGTTAATCATAGTTAGCTGACTACTTGGTTGACTCGCTTTCAAGAAATCTTCCCACTTCCAGACTCTCACCATTCGGAGAAGTGCTGTATTTGAATTTTCATTAAAGAAAATCCTCTAATTTCTGAAAAAGTAATTTATAGAGCCTGGAGGGATGAATCCATAACAGTGTACCAGTCTACAGACACAGAGAATTCTGGGTTCCTGTCCTTGCGCGCCCTCCCTCCCGCCCCCCCTGCTTTACTATACATTTTCATCAGCTCTGCTCTTCCATAATTCTCCAGGGAATTCAAGGAGGCAGTCTTCTGAGAGAGGGCAGTGAAATCTAATATTGGAATAATGAGAAAACAAGCTATAATCACCACCCCAGGATTAGTCCTTCATGCAACATTCATTCATTTGTACATCCATTCATTCATTCATTCATTCATTCATTCATTCAGCAAATATTTGTTGATGCCTGCTGCACAGGACACTGGAGAGAAAGGTGAGTGAAGACACAGTCAAGGAAGGTGTTCCTCATCTTGTGAAAGAGGTAAATCGGCAAAATTCTCACTGCACCCAAGACACATGAAACATCTTGCCTGAATATTTGATCAAAACCTTTATGTCAGTGGAGGCAAGCCATGTGTAACGGGCAGTGCTTCCCAAGGGAATTTCACAGGTGCACAAAGGGACTGAAGTCTGGACCCAGCCACTGCTTCAGCCCTCCCTTATCACAAATGCGGCCAAACACAGAGATCAAACAGAAAAAAAATGAGAAGGAAGTGACCCAAAGATGCTTTAAACTAATGTAAATAGAGAAAATGTTGAGATCAGCCCAATAGACACAAAATAATTTCTATTTTTAAATCTGCCAATATATAAAGAAACAAGAACAAAGAGCTATAGCCAGGAATTCTGCTCAAAGAATAAAACATGATATGGTATAAAAGTCCAAAGAGTATTTATAAAAAAAAAAAAGAAAGAAAAATCCATATATAGTCTTTTAACTTCATAAGGAAAGAATGGGGGGCATCAATTACCATAGGATAGTGAAGGATTTTATTCTGTAGCTAAATGGCTTAATCCACTAGAACTCTGGGGTTGCTTTTTTAATGAAGCCATTTCTATAATGAATGGCCTCTTCAATCCTCACAAAGGAAAAATAAAATGGCAGGGAGGAGTAAACCTCCAATAAATTGTGTGGGAGGTAAGATGATCAATAGGACCGTCACCTTAAGGAACAACCAGCTACAGAACTGCGCAACAAGGTGGCAAAATGATATTGGAGGTGGGGGGGGGGGTGTGGTTAAGGATTCTGAAAAACAGAAGGGTGTGTGTGTGTGTGTGTGTGTGTGTGTGTGTGTGTGTGTGTGTTCTCCAGGCAAAGGGAAAGAAGGTGCTGTGGATCTGTGTAAACAAATAACAAAGGGATTCTAGATTAATCTCCTGTCATCCACTAACAAATATCAAACAAGATAGTTTAGTATCTATAATGCCTTGGAATGTTTGGCAAATTACGATAAGAAGACTCCTAAGAGAAATACTGTATTTTCAAGAAAGATGTGGAGTTTTGTAATATTTAATTAAGATGCGTTTGGTTCACGATTCATATGCCTTACTTCTATCATTTTTCTATGAAATTCCAACAATCCTTAAATCTAACCTCAGATTCTTGAATTCTCAAACGTTAAAGTGAATGTTAAAATGAGATTTTTTCAAAAATATTAATAAAGGCAAGTGCCGTAAGCATAACTCTCAAATACATCTTTCCCATAGGGAATATCTGGGACTGCCTCGGGTTATAAGGCTTGTAGGGAGACAAGAAACGCTAAGTGGGAAGTTACACGTACAAGACTTGGGAAGCATTTTTTTAAACTTGCCTTGTTAAAGCTAATTACCATAGATAAAAAGTGGTAGATAACTTAGAGTATTCATTAACTCTCTCACTCTGCCAAGCAGCCATCCCCCAAAGTGCTAATATCTTTCCTACTCCATTCTTAAAAGGTTTCATAGTCACTATTCATGATTCACACTTTGAAAAGACCAACTTCCTGATTAATGCCTAAATGGAAAGAGTAAAAATGTGCCTCAAAAATTAGTACAGGCCTCAAAGGTGAAAGCCTGCCTATCTTAAAGGTTTCCAGAAAATTTAAAAAAAGAAGAAAGCTAACTTAGAGATGTTACTAGCTTTCTCCACAGCCGCCCTCCCTCTCATATCCATACACCCGTTCTCCCAGGAGCCTTGGCGGCCAAGTACTTGAGGTAAACAATTGGGATTTGCCAAAACTTCGGGCTATATGTGCTCCCATTCTCCTTGGCAACAAAGGCAACATTGATTCCAAGGCTTTTTCCCCTCCTTGATCAGAACCGTTTGCAATAGTAATTCACACATAAGTCAATGGCCAACTTTGCATTTTTTGTGCTACATAATGCATTCCAGTCCTTTGTCGCCATATCTTCTAAATGGATGGATTCTCAATCCAGTCATATCTATAGCAGTTCCCTTAATTATGAACATTTACAGCCATAAATACAGTTGTGCACCAGAGAAAGTGTTTACCACCAACAGATGGACTTACAAACAGGCCTTTATTTTGTCTTTTACCTCCCTCCTTTTTGGGGTGAAGGGAGGGATTCTTTTTCCTTCTTTTTTTTTTTCTTAACAGAAGGTCAATATGCTCCTGGGAAGTATGCATACCATATGCTCAAGTCAACATAAGTGATTTTTAAGATCTTCTAATTCATGTATTTATTCCTCAACTCCCAGCTACTACCTTGAGTAATTAAAATGTACAATGTCACCCTTGTTATGTGTATTGCATCCAGATTGATTTTTCTACTTTGATCATAACACTCTCCTGCCCCCAAACCATTGTTTAATGGCATTAACTATCAGATAAAATATAAACTCCTTAGTCGGGCATTCAAAATTCACTGCAGTTAGATCCCAATCTAATTGCGTGGTCTATTCCTTAACAATAAAATAAATCTGTATTTTAACCAACTGGCCTACTGCTCGTCTCCAGGCATACCTTGAATTTTTATTATAAAATACCTTTCATTGTTTCTCTTCCCTGAACTGCCCTCATTATCTAATCCTTCACACAATGTTGCTAACCTATCTAGTTCCCCTCCCCATCTTCACTTATGTAACCCTAACTATCTGGAATCACTGATTTCATATGATTTACTCTTGGTATGACAATATGTAGTTTTTTAAAAACACCTTAATAAATCCTGATCTGTAAATGTATCAATCAGGACAAAAGTATTAATCTGTGCATTACCGTTTTTCACTTCACATTTATAGCACTTATTATGTACATTAGCTCCCTTGGGCCTTATTTCATATTCTTTGTTGGATGATTATTTTACTCTGTATCTTATTTCTCTTCCATGAGGATGAACTCCTAGAGTGTAGTTTTTCTATAGTTCACAGTGTACCTTATACAGGTCTTGTGTTTCCCTTATACAGTAAATGTTGGCCCAACAAATGTCATTCTAAAAGAGTTTACCCTTTAAAATAAATTTTCCATTTATTAACAACAGACATAGAAATAAAATATTAATTATAATATTTATTCAAATTTTTATGAAGAGACTTTTTTTAATCTTATAAAACGTGCAAATGGAAAACAACATTTTTTTAATTTAATTTTTTATTTTTTTAAATTTACATCCAAATTAGTTAGCATATAGTGCAACAATGATTTCAGGAGTAGATTCCTTAGTGCCCCTTACCCATTTAGCCCATCCCCCCTCCACACCGCCTCCAGTAACCCTCAGTTTGTTCTCCATATTTATGAGTCTCTTCTGTTTTGTCCTGTTCCCTGTTTTTATATTATTTTTGTTTCCCTTCCCTTATGTTCATCTGTTTTGTCTCTTAAAGTCCTCATATGAGTGAAGTCATATGATTTTTGTCTTTCTTTGACTAATTTCACTTAGCATAATACCCTCCAGTTCCATCCACATAGTTGCAAATGGCAAGATTTCATTCTTTTTGATTGCTGAATAATACTCAATTGCACATATATACTACATCTTCTTTATCCATTCATACTCTGATGGACATTTGGGCTCTTTCCATACTTTGGCTATTGTTGATAGTGCTGCTATAAACATGGGGGTGCATGTGTCCCTTCGAAACAGCATACCTGTATCCGTTGGATAAATACCTACTAGTGCAATTGTTGGGTCATAGGGTAGTTCTATTTTTAATTTTTTGAGGAAGCTTCATACTGTTTTCCAGAGTGGCTGCACCAGATTGCATTCCCACCAGCAATGCAAAAGAGATCCTCTTTCTCTGCATCCTCGCCTACATCTGTTGTTGCCTGAGTTGTTAATGTTAGCCATTCTGACAGGTGTAAGGTGGTATCTCATTGTGGTTTCGATTTGTATTTCCCTGATGATGAGTGATGAGCATTTCTTCATGTGTCGATTGGCCACCTGGATGTCTTCTTTGGAGAAGTGTCTATTCATGTCTTTTGCCCATTTCTTCACTGGATTCTTTGTTTTTTGGGTGTTGAGTTTGATCAGTTCTTTATAGATTTTGGATACTAACCCTTTATCTGATATGCCATTTGCAAATATCTTCTCCCATTCTGTCAGTTGCCTTTTAGTTTTGCTGATTGTTTCCTTCGCTAGGCAGAAGCTTGATGAGGTCCCAGTAGTTCAGTTTTGCTTTTGTTTCCCTTGCCTCTGGAGACGTGTTGAGTAAGAAGTTGCTGCGGCCAAGATCAAAGAGGTTTTTGCCTGCTTTCTCCTCGAGGATTTTGATGGCTTCCCATCTTACATTTAGGTCTTTCAGCCATTTTGAGTTTATTTTTGTGTGTGGTGTAAGAAAGTGGTCCAGGTTCATTTTTCTGCATGTCGCTGTCCAGTTTTCCCAGCACCACTTGCTGAAGAGACTGTCTTTATTCCATTGGATATTCTTTCCTGCTTTGTCAAAGATTAGTCGGCCATACGTTTGTGGGTCCATTTCTTGGTTCTCTGTTCTCTTCCATTGATCTGAGTGTCTGTTCTTGTGCCACTACCACACTGTCTTGATGATTACAACTTGAAGTCTGGGATTGTGATGCCTCCTGCTTTGGTATTCTTTTTCAAGATTGCTTTGGCTATTCAGGGTCTTTTCTGGTTCCATACAAATAAATGGAAGAAAAATTTTAATTGCCAGCCATTCTTACATGATGTTAATGAATTAATTTATTGTTATCAAATTGGCTTCTGTAAATTGTCCGGTGTTTTACGAAAATCTTAGATGTTTACATGGCATTTATCACATACGTGATTAAGTAATCCTGTATTTATTTGCCTAATGTCTTTATTTTGTACTAGAATGCCCATTCCATGAAGCCAAGGACCATGTATACCTTATTTCTTTCCATATCTCCAGTACTTAGAATAGTGCCTAGTACAGGCAGGATGTCAGTAAATATTTGTAGGGTCAATGAATTAGGAATGAATAACTTTGAAAAATGAATGAATTAAAGAACAACTAATATCACCAGGACTCCTCTTCTTTGGGTTCTGATCCATTGTCACTAGAGTAACTAGAGTTCTTCAGATGTACTTATTTGGGCTGAGGGTTCTCAAAATCCCTTGACTCACTTGCACGCTCCCCATAAACAAAACTTGGGAAGTGGTGCCAACTGGGACCTCCTTTCTCTATGTAAAATACTGGCTTTTAAATGGTTTTGTTTGTTTGTTTGTTTGTTTGTTTGTTTGTTTGTTTTTAGAGAGCCAGTGCAGGTGGGGGGGGGCAGAGAGAAGGGGGACAGAGGATCAGACGTGGGCTCTGTCCCAACAGCAGTGAATCTGATGTAGAACTTGAACTGATGAGATCATGACCTGAGCCAAAGTCGAACACTCAAACAACTGAGACACCCAGGTGCCCCTAAAATACTGGCTTTTAAACACTGACTTCCAGTTACCTGGTCTATCAGGCAGCAGAAGCAGCAGAAATGCTGACAGAAGAAACCAGAGCGGTGTGTGTGTGGTTTTGGAGGGAAATCTCAATTGAGTAAGTTCTGGGGATTCCTAATCACCAGCATCTTGACAATAGTATTGCCAGCTGACAATGGTGGAGATGCTCTTAGTTTGGAGCCTGGAAAAGCTAGACAGGAGGATGTCAAAACAGAGGTAAGTCCGCCCTGGCATTCTGAGCTGTAATGTGTTCTGGAAATGATGGTAGTGACTACTGCCAAAGATCCTGTTCACAAGTCAGAAGCTTCAGTGGGTCTATTACCAGCTGTAGTTACTTTTGTCCCGCTGCTGATGCTCCAACTGAGTTTCACACTGTGAAGGTCATTGTTGCTACTACAGCTGTTGGAGGCAGGGTAGACCCTCTCCTCACTAAATAATGTCACAGTGAAATGGGGATCTTCTTGTCCACACATTTAGCTTCTGAAGTAAGAAAAGAGGTCTCAAAGCAGCCCCCAAAAAGTATCGAATAAGAATTGAATCATCTTGTCCCCATCCCACAAAGCATCTTTATAGTCCATATTAGTAGAAACTGCTCTTGTCAGGGACCAATCCAAGTAGGCTATTTGGAGAGCTGGGAAGGTCAATAAACTCATTCATTTTTATATGATGTTATCACAGAAAACTACTATTGTGAAATGATCAAATGAGTGTTTTCACTTTTCAACTATTGTTTACTATCATGGATACATGGCCAAAATTTTAATTTTCAATGTGTGTCTTTTGCATTCCAGAGTTATGTTTCCATAACCTAGAATTTGCATCCAAAAGGAGAGAATGAAGTGTTCACACAATCATAGTTCTGTGGTGTCTTTCTCTCATCTAGCTTAGTTTCTGACCTCAATAAGTTTTTGTTATTCTGGAGTTTGAATCAACATAACTATAATTAAAAATAGCAGAATTTAAAATTATATTTCTGACTCAAGATATTAAAAGAATTATAAAGATTTTAATAATTATTAATAAAATACAGACTTAGTGAAATGAAATCAGTCTAAAAAAAACAAAAAATAATAACAAAACCCCCCAAAACTCTGGCATCTAAGGCACACACTAGAGAGAGGTAGTTGATTGATATTTGAATGAAGCAAATAGCAAGATTGAGGTTTTTATCTTGTGGGGAACATATAATGAGGGTAACATGGAGGTAGCAAACATAAATTATTCATTACCAGCAGAATAATAATGCTAGAGAGGGAAAATCAAGAGTTGAACTTAAGGGAAGAAGACCTAGAAATGAGTTCTAACAGATTCTGGATTTAGATCTATGAAAATTAGGGCACCTGGGTGACCCAGTCGGTTAAGCATCTGACTTCCACTCAGGTCATGATCTCACAGTTCACGCGTTCAAGCCCTGTGTTGAGTTCTGTGCTGACAGCTCAGAGCCTAGAGCCTGCTTCAGATTCTGTGTCTCCCTCTCTCTCTGCCCTTCGTCTGTTCACACTTTGTGTCTCTCTCTGTCTCCCGAAAATGAATAAATGTTAGAAAAAACTTTGTATCTATGAAAACCACACAAAGCAACAAGTTCAGAGTTCAAATAAATGACTTTAATAAGTGTTTTCTGTGTCTAATTTTAATGAGTACATGGGTTAGTAAATCAAAGCTATAATACATTGTATGCCTTATACAGTATGATTCCTAATATCGAGGGTCCATTCCAGGACCTTCGTCAATTTATTCCCGTTATGGATAACACTGTTTTCCACAATGAACATATTTGTTACCTTGACCCAAGTGAGAATTTTAGTGTGAAAGGTCCAGTGATGCATATGGAAACAACTGGAAGTTGTAAAATTGCAATCTGCTTTGGAATTTTGGTTGCATAGAAATATACCAGAAAACAGAGGGGAAAAAGAGAAAAAAAGAAAAGAAAGAAAGAAAATGGCAATAATAAGACTCGTATAAAAATTATTGGTTTCCTTAGAAACTAGTGTTTACAATTTTAATGGCTTTATGGTTTTTAAAACCCAACGAATTTTTATAGTGCATTATTTTAAGACCAGCATTTCCTAAATATTTTTATTTCCTGTCCCTAATTCCAATCAAATTTTGGTCACCCCTGTTACAGAGCTGATTAGTTTTTAGAGCTCCTTTGAAGTATTCCTTTACTTAGTGTCCTTCCCATTTTCCTGTTGGGTTTCTCAGATGAAACATTTTGTGTTCTCTGAATCCCTTTTTGTTGTTTCCTCCATCCCAAGGATCAAACCAAATAAACCATAACAACAACAGTAGCAGCAACAGCAAAATGGCTTACTTTCTTTGTACGAAGATGGTCACATTATCAAATGAAAGTCTTCTGCTGTGTAGATCAGGCTTGCCAAAGTGTGCCCACTGCTTGGAGTCTGAACTCTCCCTCTAGGCAACAGGAACTTGGTGAAGCAGCCCATTGGAACCTGTGAGGTGGACCCCTGAGATGCGATCCCATTCTGCCACTCAGTTGTTCATGAACTCCAGTGAGTTATTTAACTTCTGTGCCTCAGTTTCCTCATTTGGAAAGTAAGGATAGAATAATAGCAACTTTAAATAGGGGTTTCTTGAAGAAGTAAATGCTTGGACAAGTAAATGGGCACATTAAATTGCCATGTGAGTCTTTGCTGTTATTATAAACTGTATCTGTTTATGCACGCCCCTGAAAAAATCTAAGTTGACACCCCAATTGTTTCTCCTTTTTAAATAAAATAGTCTGTTATGGAGCTGTTTTTGTTTTTATTTTCATTCAATTTTAAAAATTATTTTGTCTAGGGAGTAGATGAAGGAACATGTTTTAATTCAGAGAGGAGAACCTGCATTATTTTTAAATACTGACAATTTTTTCAGCAACATCAAGTGGACTTTTTTCCTCAGCTACTATTAAAGTGGAAAAGAAAAACAAAAACACTTCATAGGGCTATTAAAACATTTCCTATGAGTAGCCCTGAGCAAAGCATTATATAAAAGAGCATACAATCCCAGTAAGCACATTCAACTTAACAACAGTCATCCTATAAACCCAAATATGGATGATCCTATCTATACAGGGCAACATGGACAGTGCCAAGGTAGAGAAGGGATTAGTCTGACAATGTCTTTCATGTAATGCTTTAATCCCACTTGTCCAAAATTGGAAAATGGGAATGGAGGCCCTATTAACACTGATAATGTCCTAAATAATAAAATATCTTGGGGTAAAAGGCTCTTTGTGTTGCCATAGGCCTGAGGCTACTGAAACAGAGGAAGCATGGGAGGGGTGCTGGATTATTAAAGTGAAAATGCAGGATACTTTCTCACTGCTAAGGTCATTAAGAGAATAAGATATTTGGTTCAGTGAAATTCCAGCAAGCTGTGTCTACACCTTTGTTCTCTGCCCTGCTCCACAGGACATTTGTCATACAGCTTTGCTTCCCTCCTTGCTATGTGTCTCCACAACTAACATGTGGGAAAGGTTCTTTCAGTGGGGGCCCGGACAAAGAGGGCTCTAATCCTCCCGGACCTGAAATCCTCCACTATCCTTACAGCATGTCAATGGATAGGGATCAAATTGTGTATGTACAGTCAGGCTGGTATTTTGGGATATATTCACAATCACTTCTAAGTCAAGTGAGCACTACAGCTGAGTAGCGACTCAATGTTTTTATTAAGATGTCCAAAATAACTGTATTGATGGCTTCTGGTCTTTTCATTGTTTTAAGTACAAAGGGGGAAAAATTCTCTATTTCTAAAGAGCTGACTGGGACAAATATGAAAGAGATAAGATGCATCCTTAAATGTAGACTCTTATTTCCTCATCTGCAGTGGAACTACAAAATAAATACCTGAAATGAACACACATCAAAAGACAAATTTTTCTCAAATATTTCTGTAGACCTAGTTGTTTTCTAGTCTTAAGAAAATGTTAACAAAAGTGGATTTCAGTGATATTCTGAGCAACTAAAATATCTTCTGTTTTCAGATTTATGAATTATGACCTACACTGTTTTCTAAACTGATTTATTGAATCCAAATAATTATAAAAGCAGGTAGTTAATATATGAATAGCATATCATCTTTTTAAAAATCCTGTACAATTATATGTTGAAGCAGATTCACCTTTCTAATTTAACATGGGGAAAGATATCAAGCAGGAAGCTGAGGAAGGAAGATAGAAGTTAGAAATTCAAGCCAGAAAGAAAAATCTCTCTATCTTTGAGATAAGCAAAAACATTTCAAAGTCAAATCTGTCAGAAATGGAAGCCAGCTCAGTTTGGACAATACAAAATAAAAAGCAAAACCAGTTTGGACATTTTGACAGGTAAAGAAAAGGCGTAAAGTATGGCTGATTAATTCAGTTAGAATATGATACTAATTGGACAGAAGTCATTCTCCTGATTAAATCCTTCCTTTGCTCTCCAGTTTCTGCAGAATGAAAACCAAATGCATGGCTCATAGGACCATCCCAGTCTTGCCCTACCTTCCTTTCTTGTCTCCTGTCCATCTTCCTGCTCCTCTAGGTTTAAGGAACATCTCAAGCAGGGTTCTCTCTGCAACTCCAGCAAGTGCAACCAGCCCTCTTCTGCCTGGACCACCCTTCCCTCAGCCCTTCCTCTCCAAGAGCTTTTACTATGTCCTCCCCAAGGATGCTTTCGCTGACCTCTCTGGGCTCTGTTAGGCTCATTCCAAACACTATGCGAATTGTTTGCTCCTTTGCAGCTGCTCTCACAAAACCCTGAGTTCTTTGAAGGTAGGGATTATAACCTTCATCCAAACAGAAAATAAAAACATGGGTTCTGGAATCTAGTAAGAATTTCATACATTTATTCATTGACTGAGTGAATGAATGAATGAATGAATGCTGCCCCAGAAAATACCCAGTATCTTCAACCTGTTTAGTGTCTCCCAAGAGATATCCTTCGTTACATGATGAAATTGATGAGAGGCCACTGTCCATAAAGGGAAAAGGCAATTAAACCAAATTGTGGGTCGAGAGTAACAATGAATCAATAATGCCATTTTTTTTTTGTTTTGTTTTAAAAGGACAACCACATTTAGCCATCAAATAATTACAGGGATCTTTAAAAGTCTGAGGTGTGACCATAAAGCAATGAAATGATTTTAGTAAACAATACATGGAAACGAGTTTCATTAATTTATAGATACATTTAGCTCTTACAGATACATTTAACATGCTGCTTTATAATTAAGACAACAGCTAAAACACTCCGGTGAGGTTCCAAACACATATTTTCAATTTTCTCAGAGTTGAATAATTCAATAATGTAAGCAACTTATTTATTAAAATAGGTCTGAGTTGTGAAAGCTATAATACTATATGAAAAAGACAAGGAAGATATTGGGGATACTTTGAAAAACAGGGTTCATTTCTCAGGATTCCAGTCTACTGCTAAAAGTGCTGAACTTAGAGTTTTCAAACCATGGATAATTTGTTTTAAAGCAACTTTATTCGGGGCGCCTGGGTGGCGCAGTCGGTTAAGCGTCCGACTTCAGCCAGGTCACGATCTCGCGGTCCTTGAGTTCGAGCCCCGCGTCGGGCTCTGGGCTGATGGCTCAGAGCCTGGAGCCTGTTTCGGATTCTGTGTCTCCCTCTCTCTCTGCCCCTCCCCCGTTCATGCTCTGTCTCTCTCTGTCCCAAAAATAAATAAACGTTGGAAAAAAAAAAAAAAGTTTAAAGCAACTTTATTCCCATAATAGTCTCAGCCCCACTTCCCAAGATACCAGTCTGTCAGAACTGAGGGATTTGGGGCCTGAAAACTTGAATTACTAGAATTTCCTACTGGACTTAAGAAGGTACCCACAAAGAAACAACAGGGCAGTCAATGAGAAAGGAAAATGTTTAAAAAAAAAATTAATTCTTGTCTAGTTCCAGTTTTCGAGTCACAGAGGAAAAGAAGAATTTAATCAAAAAGGCCCTAAATATATTTTCAGCTGGGCTAATGCATTTCCTCTTATTTCTAGTCTTTGCACCACTGGAGAAAGCCAACCACCCCCCAAACACTGCCCATCTCTCATCATCTTCTCATTTATCAATGTCCCATACCTGTACTCTAGGCTATTTCTCCTTTGGTAATTACTCTACCTTATGGAGGAAAACTATCTTTGCCATAACAACATAACGATTGTGATGTTTAATTGTCTTAAATTCAAAATGATGTGAAATGCTAAAAAATACTTTGTGTTTGCAAATAGCTTGCCTCCTGAAGTCTCAAGCCATAACGGAAGACTGACTGAAACATGAGGCAAGTCTTATTTCATTTTCATTATTTTACTATTGTTTTCTAATTTACCGGGATGCATGTTAGTTAAAATGCTTGCTTAGTTTTAATCCATAATATCCCAAGCCTTAAGCACTTTCAGAGGCTTATTTCTAAGAATCTGTGTTATTGTAGTTGTTTATGATTACAATTAATAGACCTAAATAATAAAGTCAAAAGAGTAGGAAAGAGAGTAATATTCTTGAATCTCTCTCTTCTGGGGAAAGATATAGTATATTCAGCAGACATGTACGTAGCTTCTTTGGGTCCTAAAACTATTTGTCTAATACAGCCATAGCCATTCAAAGTCACAGATAGGTGTAACATACAATTATGTTCAAGCAATGTATTTTTTGGTCCCCAAATAGACAGATTAGTCCAACCTTCCACTAAACAAAAGGCTGCTCTATTTTTAATCCTTAACGCATTTGTTTCTTTCAAAAGTACTTTTCTATTTAAATTTGTACAATTCCCCCATTGCAACAAAATCCTATTATCGTAAATCCTTCCCTAGTGCTTGCAGTCAGCCCTCGAACACAGCAGATAATGCGTGCTCTTATGCATCACATAACCCCCTGTAGTTTGCTATCGGGAGGCAAGCACCACAAAGGGCTGCAGTATGGGCTCTTCAGGAGGGACCAGGGGGCTCTCAAGCCCCATTGCAAGGGACAGACTCGTATAGCAGTAGTACCTGCCATGTGACAGCCACTGGGAAGTGAGGTATATGACAGTCAAGAGGTAAAATAACAAAGTCACAGACCCTGTTTTTGTTTTTGTTTTTGTTTTTTGTTTTTTGTTTTAGCTTACTGGAGACCAAGAACATCCTGGGAAGTGCTTATTCACCTCAATTTTAGAGTCCAAGTGGTGTGCTGGGTTTTCAGATTGTATAGTCTGTATTAACTCAATTTTATCATTGATTGTTTCTCCTGATGTTAAACAGATCTGATGGCTACTCTAGCCACCACTGTAGGTGTTTACTTAAAGAACACCTTTTTTTCCACAGCCTACTCTCCATTTTACAGCTCTACTGGAGCATTCTCATGTCAACCCAGCCCCCTGGGCTTTTAGAAGTGATGAATCCTAAAAGATGTTTTCCCCACAGAAACCACAAGGTAAATGCAACAAGTAATCAATCTTCTGAGCAGCAATCAGGCAACCACTTAACGAACATACGACACAAACAAAATAATTAATCTAAGCACTGTCCTGAATAGTAATTAATCTAATCGGCCCCAAATGATGTGTTTGTTCACGGTACACTATTTGGTTTCATAGTTGTCATAGTTAAAGGTGTCAGAGACAGTACAAATGTGTTAACCAGTTTAAAAGAATACTAATTTCAGAAGGAAAGTGTGACACAAATGTTTATGCAGTGTGGGATGTTCATTCCTTTGTTTGCAGAGAGGAACAACACATATCACTGTCAGACTAAAACAAAAGGGACAAATACTTTAAAATAAAATAGGAAACAGGAGGGACACCACCAAACATCAGGCAAGCCATTAAAGAGCTTAGAAAATTATAATATGATCTAGACCAATAATTGCCTCTTGGGGAAGAACAGGTAAATTTAATTTTAAATCTCCTGATGAATGGAAGTGAAATGAAATGGAATGAAAAATAGACAGCCAAAAGAATCTCTTTCTCTAAGATCTCTGACATACAAACTGGGAAGAATTTGTTGCTTTTTCTAGGAAAAATGGGTTGCATGCAAACTCATTCTGATAATTTAGAATAAAAGGCTAAACATAAATCCCTTATTAGTGGTTTCCTTTTTTTTTTTTTTGATCCTAAATTCAATAATTTCAAATGCTCTCAGCTACCTCTTATTGTTGAACTTCACTTTATGTCATGAAGACCAAACCTTTATTGCAGGGTGGCCACTGCAAAAGTTACAAGGAGCCACCGGATTTTATTTGTAGCTGACATCTGACCCGGGAGTGTGATATATAGTGGTAGTCAGCCTCACTGTAGGTCAGACTCTCTTGAGTAACAGGGTCTTTCTCAAGACTGTATTTTTAACCTCTGAAAGCTGAGTGAAGCCACCTTCACAATTTTAAGCTGTTTTTGAGAAATTTCCATTAAATTAGGATTGTGGGTTTCAAATGCTCGGTTATAAATCATTTTCCCATTTTAGTTCTTCTTGGTGAGAAAGTGAGTAAAGAAAAGAGGAATTTTAGAGGAAAACATGAAGACATACCTTCCTACCGCAAAGGTGGGAACAGGTTGTATGGCCATTTTGTGGTGTCCATACCACCAATGCCCATCTCTGGTATTGGGGATATCCTTCCCCCCACCACTAACCCGACAGGAGAGCTATTCTAAGTGGTCATATTTGTACCAGAAAAAGCTACAGTTTTGACTATAGCTAACTGAAAAAAGAGTGAACCCTTGAGACAGGGAACCAGACCGTAGTCTGATCAGAGCCCTTAAGATACTCTTTCCTAAGAATTTGGAATTCAGACACTGAGAGATTGAGTTTGTTAGTTGTGGGGATCCCTGATGCTAAACCAAGTGGTGTCCAGGTATAAATCAGTGCCTTAGCAAGCTGGGCCCACCAATGTGCAAGGATATCGGGAAACGGCAAAATCGAACAGAGAAAATCAGTCGGCTGAGAGAACTAGGGTAAGGGCCCAGGACCAGACTAAAACAGCATGAAATGCCCCAGAACTGGAAGGAGAAGTCTCATTTCAGTCTAACCCCATATGGTCTAGCTGTCTGTAATTTCTTGTTTTTAGAAGTTGGTGTGATTGCCTGTTAGATCTATTCAGTGAGCGTCATGTTTACATACATTGGCTTCTGTGACTTTCAATATAACATTTCTTGAAATAGAACAAAAAAGAATCACCAAATAGAAAATCCGGGACCAGGCATACAATTAGCAAGTAGCAAATCAGCTGCTAGGTTTAAAAACAAAACAAAACAAAACAAAACAAACCACAAAACAAAAACAGTGTGTTATGGACCTTCAGTAATAGATTTCACACAAAAAGGTATTTCAGTGAAGAATTTAACTTGGCCTGGAAAAAAATAAAATAATAGCCAACATTCATCGAATGCTTACTTTAAGTCAGGTATGCTTCTAAGCATTTACTTACACGAACCATTTAATCCTTATAATGTCCTCTGACACAGATGCTATTATCCCCACTTTACAGGCAAGGAATCCCCATTAAATTGGCAGAAAGTGAACCCTGGAGGCATATAAGCCCAAGGCATCTGTTGTTAAAAGTAGGTAATGCGAAAAAAACACAATATAGAAACATAAATTATGACAACTTTCCCCAAAGTGTATCTCTTAATACATTATACTTACATAGTGTAACTATTAATTCCAGGAGACACTCTTAGTTGTTCTTTTACAGGAAAGGTCTTGGTAGTCAGACAAATGTGGAACATTATAGGTCAAATGATGTAAAATAAGTTCATATATATAATAAATATATGAACTAATAATATATATGAGCTAATACGTAGTGCAGATCTTCAAGAGGGAGATGTTTTATGTAGTGAAAAAATCCAAATTTATTTGTCCACAATATTCTTTTTTAGGGTCGTCTCATCAAAATAATACTTTTTTGGGAACTTAAATCTTATAGAATAATTAAAGTAGTAATGTCTTATGAGATAAAGTCCCAATACATGCATAGCTCCCCAAGCTAACTTTCTAATCTCAATCAATATAATGTCTAAACTTCTGATGAAGTAAACTGGGAACATTCTTAAAATTTTAGAAATAGCTAGATATATGCACAACTATCCCCATTCTCATTCATGAAAGGAAAATATGAAATTCAGCACCGTGGATATGAAGAAACACTGTCTTCCATTTTTAACACTCTCCTGGACTTGGGATGTGACCAGAATAAGAAAACTGAATAATAATTGACAGGTTAATAAAATTGCTTATATTGTGATCATCATTATAGATTCAGTGAACTCAATTTGATAGCCACAAGCAATGAAAACTGCTTGTCTTAAATCACAGAAGACTTGAGGACAAGTGGATAGCGAATATACATGTATAATCTTAGTTCCTCGGTAATATTAACCCTTCACTACCTCTCACATCTGCTGTAGTGCCACATTCGTAATGGCAGCTAAAAATCCCAAACTTCCCTAAACCAAAGCTATCTTTACCACTTGTTATGCTTCTCCTAGCAACTGAAGAAGTCACCATGTTATATACTTGAACATCTCAGTAAGTACATGATGCTGCCACAGACCATCACTGAAGTGATCGTGAATGAATCCCCACCATTCTCCCTCTGGAGGGAAGGCCTCAAACAGAAGCATCCTGATTGGCCAAGTCACAGTCATATGGTGGAGCCCTGGCTGCCAAGAGGACTTGAAAAACAAGGTTCATTTTCCTTTCTTGACTTCTGTACTCTAAGTACCATATTTTAACAATATCACACAGAGTGGGATTTTCCCTTTAAATAGAAAGGCACATTGGCAGTACAAAGGCAAAATACTGACCAAAGTTCATCAGGGTGACCAGGGACCATTCTGAGTGACAACATCAAGTTCTGCAGGAAACTAGACTATCGACCTAAATAAAGAAACATTTGGTAGCTGAGGTTGTGTCTCAACCTTACGCATGGAGCTGTAGCCTCTGACTTCCTGGTTTTGGCTACACTTGAAAAGGTGGATGCCATATACATATTAATTGAGCAGAGAACTGCAGCCCTCCTCAAGGCCTGGCTGGTTGGTGGAACCCACAGCTGAGACCCTTGCTTCACTTGGCATTGATACTGTTTCTCTTGTAAGAGATGTCATTTGATAGGAGTAATTAAGATCCTCTTAAATAGCAGATGGTTGGCATTGCAACTTTGACATTTAGGAAGCCAAGAAAGAAAAGCTGACCACATGATCTGGAGGGAAGGGACCAGATGAAGTTCTAAGACTGGGACCTAATCCCATAGCACCCAGGCAGAAATCCATGCTTCCAAGTATAGATCTGTCTAGAAGTCATCAACGCACACTGAAAGACACCAAGCTTATAACTATATGTATCATCTCATTTAATCCTCCCAACAGTAAGATTAGGTGGATGTTATTATTATACCCATGTTACAGAAGAGACTGAGTCTTAGGTACTTGAAGTCACTTGCCCAAGTTGTATAGTTCCTTAGTGGCAGAGATACCTTTCCTCTCCTGACGCCAAGCCCTGTGCTGGCAATCAATGATCCCTTTAGCTCGCTTCTCTCCCATTCATGGTTCTGAGACCTCATTTTAAACATATGACTGAGAAAGAAACAGAGAAAGACAAAGAAATGACCAGCCAATTAAGTAATGATTATTTCTGGTAGGACTGAGGGTGCAATTGTAGTGTGACTGACTAATGGAACAACACTTCGCATTTTGTATTCAGGAAACGACCAGTCTGTGCAGATGGAAATCCTCAGAGGTATAAGACTGTTCTTATGGAGAATTACCCTTTCAGCTTCTTCCACCAGAGTCTCACAGTGGTCTCCTGAAATGTACCTCAGTGAAAAATCAAGCAGAAAGGCAGCCTCATCTCTGAATTCACTGGGTTTCTAGGGTGACAGTCACATCAATAAAGCCATGGTGAAGTGGCAGAAAATGTGACACGTCTTTCTAGGAATAAGCCAATGCCTAGCTGAAAGCTGTAATTCTCTCCAAGAAGGAAGCATACAATAGATTTTACAACTTACGTGGTGTTGTATATTGTGAAAAATTAAACTTACTATACAAATACATTTGCCTCTTATAAAAGGGATCTTGGATTTTATCAAATCCACTCGAAAGCTCTTTTAAGTGGCCAGTTTCTCTATTATAGGTAAATGGGTTTTGTATAACTTAGTACACAGGGGCCCTGAGATAACAAAATTTAAGATTTTAGCATTAACTGCTACTGCAGGACAAATTTTAGCATAAATAAAAAATAATACTTTTTAAATTATAATATATAATATTACAGGAAAGAGGAGTACATGAGAAAAATCAAATTTAAACTCAGTCTCCCAAGATTATGCCTATTCTATGAATTGAGGTTTAGATCTTTTTCCCTATTATAAAACGGGGATTAATAAATTTATAATAGTATTCCTTTATGAACAATTGCCTTTATTTAAGCTTTTACTTCCCAAATGGGCCTTTTTTGGCTTAAACAAAACAAAACAAAAACTCTAATGTAGACACTAAGATACAAACAAGTTGAACGCACCTAACATGCCCCTAGGTTATCTACCTACATACAAATTTGCATAAATTTGTCATAAAGCCACAATTAAACAGCAATTAGAAAACCAGTGTTTCTAAATACTTTAGAGCCTACTACTAAGAGTTAAATAACTTCCCATATAGAAAAAACTTTTTTTAAATGTTTATTTTGGAGAGAGCAAGTGAGCATGTGAGCAAAGGAGGAGCAGAGAGGAGGAGAGAGAAAATCCCAAGCAGGTTCCATGCTGTCAGCACAGAGTCTGATGAGGGGTTGAAACCCAGGAACTGTGAGGTCATGACCTGAGCAGAAACCAAGAGTTGGACACTTAACCGACTGAGCCACCCATGCGCTGGTTGAAATAAATGTTTTAAACTACTAACTTCGGGATTTAGAATTTACTGTTAGGCATATAAAATCAATATTGTTTTAATAAGATAATATAAAAAATACATATTATTTACTAAACACCTAGCATATGCCTAGCTCTAAATTAGGCTCTTTACATTCATTATAAAATTTAACACAACCACTTGTGGAATATGTAGGACTATTCCCCTTTTGTAGATGAGAAGATAGTAACTTAGTATTACTGACTAATTTACCCAACAGCTCATGAGAAATAATACCATGTGAGAAGCCATTCAAACCCTGATGTGTTTCTATCACCCTCATTCCCTACTCATTTGCTCCTGGCCCTGCTCTACCTAAGTGCAGTGAGAGTATTTTCCTAGGTTAGCATTCTCTGAATCATTCAAATCATTTGATGCATAGCAACATCAAACCGGAACAAGAAAATAGTATTGATTACAAGCATGGGTAAAAATCAACACAATAAATGTGAACAAAAAGAAATATATATAAATGGTGAAAAGCACATTAAACTTGAAAAATCGTTGCAATTTAAAAACTAAGCAGTGGTGGTATGAGCAGAGATTTTTTTTTCTTATAATAGCTGAGTAGGCTGATGGCTCATTTCATTGTGCAGCAATATTCTGATTTTTCTCCTGAAGCTGGAAATGCCTATTTACCAGAATGAGAAAAATACTTACACTTATGTAAACTGCGGTGGTAAATTATGCATGCTCAATTAATCCGCAAGTACAGCTCTGGGTTTGCTTAAGGTTTTTTTGAGGCATAAGATGCAGGTGCCATAATGATAATTTATCAAACTCTGGATTTTTAGTCATCTATCCAGATTAGGCTGATTGTGTAAGAAATGCTCACTGCTTAAAACAAATTGGACAGGTAAATTCCTGCAGCTGCCCCTCCCCCACCACACAATTCATTATTGAGCTCCATGGATGTGAAAGATGAACACTTCTGGGTCTCTTTTGATATAGTTCTGAGAAAGCACTGTTAGCTAACAAATCCAGTCCATAATAAATCTTTTTTATTTACTGCCCACCTGGCTATGGCTCTATCAGTATCAGCAGGAGAAAAGATAAAATCTTATCAGTAAACTGCGCTGACACCAGATGCAGTTTTCCTTTCAAGACTTGGGGTATGTGAACGGCATACTAGTTCCAGCAGGCTCCAAAGTGACAGCTAAATTCTCCAGCATGAGATGCACTGGCTGGCATGTGCCACACGAAAGGTCCTGCTGCCTCCTCTCCACACCCTTCACCTTATTCCAAAGATCTAGGAACGGCATATGTGTAAGAGAGAAGCTGATAGAGACAGAGAGAAAGACAATGAGCCAGCAAGCAGGAGAAGGAAGAAGAAAGAGGAGAGGGGTAAGAGAGAACAGAACCCCCAAATAAAACAATATACAAAATTACTGAAATAAATGATCACTTATTCCATAAGGGAAGCTAAAAATGGAAACACAGAGTGGAAAAATTTAAAGCTCTACCACAATCACACATAATGGTCTTGTCTGAGAATAAAAGGGGGTGTATTATTTCTAAGAGAGCAGTATTGGTTTATATGGAGCAGCAGATGTGGGGACATAATACAAGATACCTCACGTGGCACATTTTGAAACAAGTTAAAAGGATGGGGGTGTGAAGGGAAAACCAAATAGTCAACACTTTGCAATTTTTCAGAATTGGGAGTTTCTGAAATTATGAGCAACATAAAAGAAAAAATAGTTCAAAATTTTAAAGTTTTATCTATTTAACTAGTATTTTTATCTCCATAGGTTAACTAAATGTAGACAACACTCACACTCTTATTTACAAATTTATATCTACATAAAGAATATATTTAAAAATAGATGACCTCATATATGAAGTTATTAACCTACACCCTATCTGCAATAATAGGTATACCTTTCTAATTTATTTATTGTATCAGCATATTATTTTTCTTCTGGTAATTATTGCTACGTATTGAAAAATGCTAAATGCTTACCTCCAAGATATTTCCAGAATGGAAGCTGGCAATTTATTTTGCATTTCTAACTAAAACAAAACCTTCCTAACTTGTTATATATCCACACTTCCACTTTACTGGACAAAATGCCAAGTTTTGATGAAATTTGGAATATAAATAATATACTTACAGAGTGAAGGAGGTGTAAAGAATTGAATAGCTCTTTCTTTTATCTATGTATCTATCTTTATATTAAAATAACTCAGCACAAAGTATCATACAATGAGAAACAACTCTTTGAATCTCTTGAGCCCAACATCTTTCCCTTGCTCAAAAGCAGTGCTACTAATTTATTATGTAATTATTCCAAATAGATTCTATGCATATGTACACAAAAATAATGAGTGAAAAAATCAAAGTACTTAACAGTGGGGCAGTTTTTTTTTTCATTCATTCATTCAGTATGTCTTGAGGACTGTTCTGCTCTTTTAAACTGGTAAATAGAATTCCACTTTAAAGATGCACCATAATTTATTTAAGTAGTCCCAATTCATGTTCATTTAGGTTATTCTCAGTCTTTTTTGAGCTTCAGCATTTTTAGAGCCAAGTTTTGGGGTCACTTTTCCATTTCCAAAACTTACTGCTTTTTCTAGAAATGCTCAAATTCAATTCTGATGCTACAATAAGTATAAAGCCTGCACAAGAATAGTTGTAAAGCTACAAGGAGAAGCATACCACATGGAATATAAATGTGAGCAAAAAACATTTTGTATAATTTTTCAAAGGAATAAAAGTCAAGTTCACAAGTTATGAGGATTTTCAACAAACCCCTTGATGCTCTGATCAAGCCTTAGAAATTTAAATCAGAAACCCTCTGGCAACCTTAGTTCTAAGTAATCAAAAGCTCACTTTCCCTGTATATGACATATTGACATATGGTAACCTCTTATTCCAAAAAGTTATTTCTTCTCAAATAAGGCTTTTCATTATTTTGTTCCCTAGTTGCATTTAATCCTTCACTACAAAATCTCTTTTCTCCTTTAATTTGGAAATTCAACAAAACAAAGGTATTTCTGAAGCACAAATGTTCACTGAAGTAGCTCACTAAGATCCAGACCAGACACAACAATGAGCAGATGAGGTGGTCAAGTGGCGAAAGGAAAAGATCTTTTGTTTGCTGTAGAAAGCAAGTCCTACTTTTTATTCGTTTTCGACACAAACGATACAGCAACCAACTTATAAGTACCGAGGAAAGTTAGGATCAGAGTGAATCCAAAGCTCAAGATATGTTCATCTTGTAGACCACATACATAGAAAGCACAGGCTGGCTTGTTGTGTTAATTAACATATCTTACATTTTTTACAAAAGCTCTTTGGCTTTTGTAAAACCCAGAAGCTGATCTGCATTTGTCATATGTTTAATACAACCATGTGATAGTTAAGACTTTCTCTTGCCACAGATTTCTAAAGCCTTCGAGTTAGATGTGATTTGGATATTTGTCATAGTATTTTTCTTTATACCAGTTATGTACATGACAATATACAACTACCGTGGTGCAGGCAGTGAAAAGTTCTTTAAGTCCATTTAGACTTTTAAAGACAACTATATGAATCCCTTCCCCTTTTTGCCCTAAAACATGTTCATGGCATCAAATAATCCCCCAAACTGAGTCAAGCAATCAGTCAAATCTACTTAGGGCATGCTTGGAGTAGTAGTAGTAGATGGAATTTTCTTGAGGAAAGAGGGTGGGTCTTCTCGGGAGAAATGTGGTACATACTGATATTTTGTTGGTTTGGTCAGTACACTGCTTTGCCCTGTGTGAGCTGTTCTAGTTATAAATGCCAGGTTTAGTGTGAGGTTCTCCAGACGACTTTTAGTATGGCTCAAAGACCGTGGTTTACGGTTTGCCTGGCCCTGCCTCTTTACTGATATCCTATCACAACCTATCCTATCCTATTCAATTATATTTGGACATTCCTTGTATAGAACCTTCACCGAAGGCAATTTTTTCTGCATAATAAACATCACTGCTTCACCCTTGCCATTTATACCCAGGCTTGGCTGTTCCAGGAGGTCTCCTGTCCAAGAACCCATTAATTTATCAAAAGAGCAAATGTCATTATGCAGGAAGCCACGGGAACTACTTTGCATTTGATTTCTGGTTCTGATAGCATTATTATTGATTTAGTATTCTCCAGCATGACATGGGCTAGACACAACAGATCACTGTATTTCTGAACTGTCAATCACAAATGATCCAAGGCTTTCCAAAATATTTGAACATATGAGAGTCAAAGGTCCATCTCACAGCCTGAAAACTATCAAACTTTGAAATTCTCCAGCCCCCAAAGGATAAGTAACGAGTTGCTTTATTTTCTGTTAAGAAAGAAAGAAATTTTTAAAAATGAAATCTCAATAGTAGTTTCTAAAAATCTTTGAAGCAAATGAAGAATAAAGTAAGAAACTGTCGGAAGAAAAACAATGCAATATAATTAGTTCTTTAAAAAGATAAACAACAACAAAAAAAGTGACTTTAAGGATATTTATTTTGAACTTCTTATCTT
Source organism: Felis catus (assembly GCF_018350175.1). Taxonomy (NCBI): domain Eukaryota; kingdom Metazoa; phylum Chordata; class Mammalia; order Carnivora; family Felidae; genus Felis; species Felis catus. Next base: position 91,343,173 of record NC_058375.1, on the reverse strand, counting down.
CCTAGAGACGAAACTAAAAACAGAGAGGGCAGGTGAAAATTAAGGCACTTCACATAATTTCTAAATTAGTGAGAAATTGAGGAATTTTCCCGCTATTTGGTAGTAAATTTATTTTTAATTTTTAGTTGGTCAAACATACCTCAATTTCAGTTATTAAAAAACAAAACTCAATGTTTTTATATTATACAGAGTTTTCTCACTTTTTTTCACAAACTGAACAATGAAAAGCAAATTAGACTCATGAAAATCAAATGTTTAGCTGGGTATTAATGGAAAGCATTAAATGGATATGACATTTCACAAAGATCAAGGTGATGTGAATGTCCACATTTTTGATAAAAGTGATATTATAAAATATCTAACAACTGCTGGTGTCCAAGCAGAATGCTCAGATGCTGGCTGTAAACATCTAGAGGTGCCCACCCCCATACCCACTAGTGGCCTCTCAGTCCTGGAAATGTCCTTCAGGGCTATGTTGGAGTCCAAAGGTCAAGTGAACAAACTTTGGAACTAAGCACCCTGACTTCAACTCCTGATTCTACCATCTTACTACTAGTATGAAGTGACTTGACTTCACTAAAATTAAATTTCCTCATCTATAAAAATTAGGATATTCCATTCCACTTGAAAGGGGGAAATACCCCTACAGATATTTGTTGGTAACGTCAGACAATTATGCTGTAAGAGCTCTACTAAGCTTTACTCCTCACTGCCAAAATAAAAAAATTTTTAAAGCTGTTTTGCAGTTGTTTCTGGGAGATAATAAACTGCATTTCTCTGTTGTGTCATTACATCCCACACACTTTGAAATACTACCATTTAATAGAACTTCCTGCGTGGATGGAAATCTTTGATTTTTCTGTGCTGTTCAACATGGTAGCCACTAGAGATATGTAACTATTGAGCACTTGAAATGTGACTAGTGCAACTGAGGACGTAAGTGTTTAATTTTATGTAGTATTTTAAAAATGTTATTTTTTAATTTTAATTCCAGTATAGTTAACATACAGTGTTATATTAGTTTCCAGTGTACAATATAGTGATTCAGTAATTTTATGTCATTTTAATTAATTTAAATTTAAATTTAAATTTAAATAACTAGTGACCATGTTTTTGGACAGCACAGTTATAGACAGCCTAGTATTACAGGGCTAGACTCAGTTTCCCTCATATTGAGCTCCTCCTCCACAAAATCAAATATAATTTTTGCCCTTTTACCATCTGTCCCTTAAATAGATCTAAATAAATAAACAAGTCTGAATCTTGAGTGCCCATCCCATCTCAACTCTAACCCAACCTGATCGCCATGTCATTAGTGGACTCTTTCTCTCTCTCTAGTCCCATGAAACACCAAGCACCAAAGGTCACACACCTATATTAGTCTCTGGTCTAATGGCCCTACTAACAGATGATGAACTCTCATTTCACTGGATTTCAGTTTACACAATTGAGAGATTTTTTATCTATCATCACTGTGGTTTTCAGAAGGATAGGACTCACTCCCTAGCCAAGAGTTAATGTTCCTCCACGAAATAGACTTCTAACTCCAGGATCAAGAATGCTAAATTGTTTCCATCTCAGATGGTAATTTTTTAAAAAAATGGTAGTATCAACATGAGTAGGTCATAGTACTTAAACTCAAAATGATATGTCAGGACCTGTCCTACCCTTTCATTTCTATTCTGATCTAGTTTTCTTATTGTGTGATCTGGCCTTTGGGCCCTGAGCTACATAATCCTTGGGACTGACTTGAGAAAAAGTATGAAACATTCATACAGTTTGCTAAACCAGAAATTGCTAATGCTCCATGTCTGCCATTCATGTTGCCTGTTTAGGTTCGCATCTGACATGTTCTATTCCTCCTTCTAGTCCTAAATCTCATGGAGCTTTCCTTCACAATTTGAGACATGACTATTTGCTCTCTCACTTCTTATTTTATAGCACTTTCTACACTTTATTTCGGCAATGATTACATTGCCTGGTATGGAGAAGGTACTCCGGAAATACATGTTGAACAAATAAATGAACTTAGATGTGTTTAACTATGACTTCCTAAATGCATAGACCATGTTATGTATTCACCTTTTTATTCCTAATAGGAAACGGTGCATGGAACATAGTGAACATTAGAAATCATCTTTCACCTAAACGACATGCAGGGGGTTCCAACATTCTTTTCTGTTCCAACTACTATCTGACTAGGTTCTTCAAGTCCTAAATGTCTGGACTCTACTTTCTGTGCTTTCAGTGCCCTGGTTTCTAACTCTCCGCCCAGATCTTTAATGGCTTGAATGTCTTTGTCTGTCTGCCTATGTGGTTGAAAACCCACTGCCAGACCTTATTCAATAAGAATTTACTAAGCACCTACTTTTTGGACTTTGCCTTACTAATCATACTTAAAAAGATATGAGTATATTTGCCTAGTCATCTTTTAATAATTTTTAATGTTTATTTATTCATTTATTTTATTTATTTTTTGAGAGAGAGAGAAAGAGAGAGAGATGGGGGCAGAGAGAGAGGAAACATAGAATCAAAAGCAGGCTCCAGGCTCTGAGTTGTCAGCACACAGCCCAATGCAGGGCTCAGACTCACAAACAGTGAAATCATGACCTGAGCCAAGGTCAGATGTTCAACCAACTGAGCCACCCAGGAGACTCTCTCTTTTAATAATTGTATATTTGATTGAGCTCAGAATCTTAGTTCTGTCATTTTGAGCTTTTAGGGAAACAAAGTAGAGACATCAGTAATGTGATTAAAAACACACCTTTAATCTTGCCTCACACTTCCTCATCTCATCTTTTTCTGTTTTCTATCCTCCTAACATATCAATTATATTTACTTTAAAATTTTTTCTAGTGTGTTGTCCATGTTTCCAACAAATCCATCTTCCAATAACACAACATACACCTAGCTTCATATGTAGTACAGGTACCTACTTTACAAGGGGGCTTCCTGATCCCTCCCTCCCATCCCTGGTGACATTGCTGCCTTCATTCCATTTATCCATATGCTATAATCACTTAATACACTTAAAACATTGTTACTATTATTACCTTGAAGTTAACTTTTATATTAAGAACAAAAACTGAAAATCTTTATTTTACCTTTATTTATTCATTCTTCAACACTCTACCTTTATGTAGAATGTAGCTTTTGACCTGTAGCATTTTCTTCCTGCCTGAAGCACTTCTTTTACTTATCCTGCAGGGCAAATCAGTTGGTGATAAGTTCTCCCAGTTTTTGTTTGTCTGAGAAAAGTGCTTATTTCTCCGCTACTTTTGGGGAATAATTTTGATGGATACAGGATTCTAGGTTGGTGGATCTTTTTTTCTAGGAACACTAAATATCTCACTCCATACTCTTCTGTCTGGCATGACTTCTGATTGGAAGATTACTGTAATTCTTGCACTTGTTCCCCTGTAGGTAGAGGCAAAGTATATATCCCCCTGTCTTTTTTCATAATTTTCTCTCTTCGACTTACTGCAGTTTGAACATAAAATGCCTAGCTATGCATGTGTTTGGCATTTTTTTCTACTTGGTGTTCTCAGGTCCCTGGGTCTACTATGCCATTGCTACTTCAAATATGTTTTTTTGATCCCTCCCTTCTCTTTCTGGCATTCCATTTATGTGTATTTTCCACCTTATGAAACTATCTCACAGTTCTTGAGTCTGTTCTGTTTTTTATTTGTTTGGTTTGGTTAATTATTTTTTCAATGAATTCTTTTTTAGTTTTTGCATTTCAGTTTGGGAAGTTTTTCTTGATCTATCTTCAAGCTCACTGATTCCTCAGCTGTGTCAAGTCTATATCTGAGCCCATCAAAAGCATTCTTCACTTGCATTATAGTGGTTTTTATTTCCAGTCTTTGATTCTTTCTTAAAGTTTCCATCCCTCTGCTTGCATTACCTATCTTCATTACTATTTTATGGTTGCCTTAACTAACAAACTATATCAAACTTAGTAACTAAAAACAACACAAATTTATTACCATACAGTTCTGTAGGTAAGAAGTACAACACAGATCTCACTGGACTAAAATCAAGATGCAAGAAATGCTGTATTACCTTCTGGAGGCTCTAGGGAATAATCCCCTTCCTTCCCTTTTCTACTTCTAGGAGCTGCCTGCATTTCTTGGATCATCGCCTCCTTCCTCCATCCTTAAAATTAGCAGTGGTGGTCGAGTACTTCTCATACTGCATCACTCTGACTTCCTCTTTTCTCTCCCTCTTCCACTTTTAAGGATCCTTCTGATCATACTGGGCCCACCTGGATAATGTGGGATAATCTATTTCAAGACCCTTAACTTACTTTTTTAAAGTTCCTTTTAACTATATTCATAGTTGCTGGGTATCAGGATGTAGACACGTTGGCATGGAAGGAGGGCATTATTCTGCCTCTTCTACCATCTGTTCTTGCATGCCATATACCTTTTCCATTAGAGTACTTCACATATTAATGATAGTTATTTTAAATCCCTTGTCTAATAATTCTTGTATCTGTGTCATCTCCGAGTCTGGTTCTGAAGAATACTTTGTCTCTTTTCAGACTGTTTGTTCTTGCCTTTTGGAATATCTTGTAATTTTTTTGCTGAAACTTGGATATGTTGAATCACAATAGGAACTGATGTAAATCAATCTTTAGTGAGAGGATTTATGTTAATCTGGCTAGAAGTAGGTCTGTGTTTAATGTTTTCTATAGGTGGCATGTGAGTAAAATACATATGAGTGCCCTTGTTTTTGTGTTCCCTCTTGACTTTAAGAGTTTGTGTCTTGCAGTTTTTTCACTTGCAATCCATGGTTATTATGCTGGTTGGTGTACTGGCAGGGTGTGGGGGAGGGAGAGCATTATGTAACATTCAATTACACTCAGTGTTTTAGTGGGGTCTTCCCACTTGGGCTATGTCATTAACCCAGTAGCCTAGCTTGTTTTCTCCCCTTTTTCCTACATCCTACTTTGGTTGCAGTGCTCCTAATATAGTTCCTTGAACACTTGACCCCAACAAACAACCTCCCCCCCCAACACACACACATACCCTTTAGATGAGAATGGAAGGCTAGAAGGATCTGGGATGGGAAGAATGCCCTTTCCTTAGCTGAGCCATAGATAACAGCCATTGTTATGGAGAAAGATCTTGGCATATTTCACAATTACTCCCTGCCAAAGCAATGACGGAATGTTCGTTATGAGAGTCCCATGGGATTTCTGGAGGTAAAGTCCATTGGATCTGTGTAGGACTATCTGAGATTAAAGTCCCCCAGAATTTCTCACACTCATGCTAGTCCATAGCTCACTCATCAAAATGGTCATTTAAGTGTTCCTACTGGCTTCTGCTGTAAGTATGCAGATCTTCTATGTGTCTCTCTGAATGAACTTGTCTTTTTAAATTTGGGGGTAGCAATTGGTCCTGTAACTTCATCTCTTATGAGTTCAAGAAAAATCACTGATTTTCAGTTTGTCTGAATTTTTCTTATAAGGACAGAAGTGATGACTTCAAACTCTTTACTTCAGGGTTAAACCAGAGTCCTAGCGCAAAGCCCTCTGAATTCAGACAAATTGAGTTCTGCCATTGTCTTTCAGCAGCTATGTAATCCTGGGAAAACTGCCTAACCATTTTAAACCCCAGTTGCTGCATTGATAAAATTAGAATAATTATAAGAAGCTAACATTAAATAAGGCATTGCATTACATTGGGTCTAGCACACAGAATTGCTCAATAAAAGTTAGCTGCTGTTATTTCCCAAGGGTAGCTTTCATTTGTGCTTATCCATGATCCTTTGCTGGAGGCCTTGCCCCAACTTCTTGCAACCTGCCTCTTTGTCCCACATGTGAGGTTTGATACTGCATGAGCAGTTTCAGTATAGACAAATTTGGAAGCTGTGGGCTCAGTAGCAGTGTCCTCATTTTAATCATTTGCTTTCATCCAATGGAAGATAGTAATTCCTGACTATCAGTGTTTTATCTATGGGGACCCATTGACCTTGGGCTTCTCCAGGCATTAATATGCTGTTAAGAGTAGGTGGAGAAGGGAGTCAAATATTTCTTCTGTCATTTTCAGCTATATCACCTTAGGTATGTTACTTAACCTTTCTTTATACCAGTTTTCTTGCCAGTACAACAGGGTGGAAATAGAGCCTACTTTATGGAATAACACTACAGATCAAAAGATGTAACAAATACTGAATTTAGAACTGAGTAAGAACTCAATAAGCATTAAGTATTATTTTCATTGACCATATACATCTGAAAAAAAAAAGTAAAAAGGCTTTCTTGAACATCTAACATTCCTGGACTATTATTTCATTATGTTATTAAACTTATAAGTTATTCCTTCTCTATTACAAACATTTATCCCATATAAAGATCAATTACCTAAAAGGCCTATCTACAGAGTAGAGAGTGACAGAACAACATAGACAAAATTAGCATAGATAGTTCTTTGCCCTTTGACCTAATGCACCTCTAACTCTGAAACAACCTGTACTTCTTTAGAATACACAGCAGTGAGGACAGGAATGTAATATGGAAAGGTGGTTCTCATTTGATGGCTTCCAGTGAGTAGAACTCCCAGGAGCAAAAGAATGGGAAAAATGCCGAAAACCCAATTCTCATATCCATTAACCATCCTGAACAGGCAACAGACTATTAAGTAATTAATCTGTGTGATGAGTACACTCCCTAACCACTGTATTTAAACACTGTCTGGGGAGGAATTCTTGCTTCCAAGTGTAGGGAATAGTAGAAGACTATGATTGTCAGGGAACACACTAAAAGAACTTGACTACCATGCATAATGTTTTCCAAAGTTCCATGAGCACATTTCTTTTCCGATAGAGGATGTATTTTATCAATTGTTGATATTGATTTTCTCAGTACAGCTCATTTTTGGATGGACTTTGAAATTATACCCATCACATTTCTTTTTCAAAACCATAATCAAGGATGCTTGCTTAAGGACCTAAAATTTTGAATGCCATTAAATGATCCAAAGGCTACTTTCAGTAGGATACCTGAGTTTAAAATAGACTTCATATAAAACAACAATCATTGTGGAAATATTTAAGCTCAATGAAATTTTTTTTCTGAGACCCATAAAGCATAATAAATAGGGAAGTGCAAATGCTTAAAAAATAATTGATGAAGTCTTCTACTTGCTGGTAATGTTTCTTATCTTTTATCTCCAGGGTTTTGCTGATTTATACAAACCTGAAATTGAAATCTGTTATTCTCAGCACAGGTCTATATGCTTTAATGTTTTCATAATCTCATATTGATGTATTTTAGGCAAATGCATTAGTCATATCAGAGACAATCTTGAAACAAAGGTAAAAGTGTGTGAGTGGTCCCTAAAAGGATATGTAATTAAAATGATAAAAAGTTAATAAAAATTATATTATTATCCATAAAGTAGTAAAAATACATAGTCTGATGAGTTTTGTGTATAAGCTTCATCCTAAATAAAGCGTAATATTTGAGCTTCCAACCTTAATTTCTGCCTCTGTAATCTGAGCTATACACACTGTCATTATCAGATAATGTCTATGCAGCTGAATGCTATTAGTACTCTCCATTCTGACTAGACTATTATATTATAAAACATGAGATTAGGCAATTTTACATCTACTCCTTTTATTGATTCTGACTAGTAAGTAGGCAATCAATGGTGATTACAAGATGCAAAGCATTCTAGAGTAGAAAGAAAATTAAATTTGGCTCATCACTTCTGTTAACTATACAAATATAATACCTTCAAGATGAACAGCAGGCAGACTTTAATATAAATAAATATACCATTTAAGATCCCAAATCAGCAACAAAATTTATGAGACCACTTCAAAATGATGATGCATTTAAAAGGAGATTATATTTTCAAAGGAACTGCTCTCTTTAAACTGTTAGCGATATAGGCACATGGTGACACTAATTAGTGGGTGAGAGAACGCAAGGAATATTTATTAAAAGAAAAGAGAGAAATCAGGGGAAGCACAAGACCCAGGGCTTCTGGTTTCCACAGAAGTAGGAGAAGATATGCAGAGAAGAACTGGTTTCAGCAGATCATTCAGGGCTTCCTCTAAGAATGAGAAACAGCCAACATATTGTTGACTTTTTTTCACCTTTAAGAATTCTGTTCTAAATTAAATATCCTTTATATGTTGTTTCTCTGGATCCGAACTTTGTTTCACTTGAAAATATATTCTTACAGTAAAAAGGATTTTATCTTAAATGTTTTAGTAGCTATGAAATGAAGGTTACATATGGTAGCCCTTTATTCCACTCACCTTGATTTAATGGCAATAAAGACCAGATGAGACTAATCCTGAAATTCAGTCTGTTGAATGTTCACACAATATAAGTCTACCATCCAGAGTTTCTGAATCAAGAAGCCATTATTCTTTCCTTCTATAGGAAAACTGTCCAAAGTACAAATTACCCACAGATATATGGAAAATGCCTGGTGAGTCTTTAGACTGAGGTCTTTTAAGGCTTCCTAATGAAGGGATCAATCTATGGAACAAATGTGTTTCTTCTATGATAGCCTTATATTAATTTCATCTCATCTTCTTTGGTAACAGTATGCCTTCCATGACATAGCAGGATCCCAGATGGAACAGACATCACTGAGTAGGACCAACTAACAGATATTAGGAGTCTGATCTACTTCAATCTGCACCGTTCATTGGCCTGAAGTGGCCAGGTACCACTCAGGGATGAATCTGTTTATTCACCTTCCGTTTATACACTTCTGTGTAAGGCACCATCATTTAACAAGAGGTGAAGTTCTCGGAATTGATTAATTTGGTAATATAGGATAACTTAGTGAGCTTAGTGAGTTAATGATTAGCCATGTGAAATGAATTAGCCTCAAAATACAATAAATAATCCTAGAAAAAAGTACGTGATCTGATGTAAAAACACACAGAAATGTAGTCAACATAAATAACTTATCTGAATTAACCAGCATTTACCAGTAGTAAATGCCAATCAGGAGCTGAAATCAGACTGCTGAAGCCTAAAGCCTGTTTATTCACTTGACCTTTGCATTTCAAGATGTGCCAGAAGGGCATATCAAGGATGAAGAGGCTGGCAGTGGGGGTAGCGGTGGGCATCTCTGGTGGTTTATGCCAGCATCGGAGCTTACTAAGTAGCGTGAACTTTCATGGCCATCATCATGGTCATCATGGTCCTTGTATTCATCTTTTATTATACAGGTAGTTTATGTACATTATCTCTTTTAAAAATCTGGAAGATAGGGATATTTACCTTTTTTTTCTGCAGGTCAGGAAATTGAGGTTCTGAGAGTCAAGTACTTTGTCATACCTTCAATAATTACCAAAATCTGGTTTCAAACCCATCTTTATTTGATCCCAAAGTCCAAACTCCAGTGACTCCAAAGTTCCCACTCAATGACAATACCTCTTTCATCCATTAGAAGTCAAAATATGTATAACACATTAAAAGTTATCCATTCTAGGAGGCATCCCATATGGTACAAGGAAAGCTGGACTCACTGATTTTTGAAATTCATCAGTAATTGTACCATAATGCCATGTTATCTACCAAGGCCAACTAGTGGGTTAATGTTAACTAGCCTACATTTCTAGATTCTGAATATTAAACTAATATGTGTTCAGTTTTTCACAGACCTGGAAATAGTAACTCATTTTTTCTGATACAGTTTAAAAAACATATTCTTATAAAATACATAATTTGAGGATCACAAAAAATCATCAATTATCATTAACAACAATGTTATAGTATAATATAATATAATATAATATAATATAATATAATATAATATAATAACAGGATACTATTACTAATATCCCCATTTTAAAAAATTTTTAATGTTTATTTATTTTTGAGGCGGGGAGAGGCAGAGACAGAGGGAGACACAGAATCTGAAGCAGGCTCCAGGGTCTGAGCTGTCAGCACAGAGCCCCACATGGGGCTCAAACTCACAAACCATGAGATCATGACCTGAGCCGAAGCTGGACACTAAACTGACTGAGCCACCTAGGCGTCCCTAATATCTCCATTTTAAATATAAGGAAACATACTCAAGGCAAAAAGAAAAAGAAAAAAAAAGTGGGGACCCAGAATTTTAGAACACTTAACTCTAAAATACATACAGAGTCAGTACTCAGTTCTACTCTACTGACTCAGTCATTCCAAAATCCTAAAAATGTCCAGCCTCCAGATGCCCTGTACCTACTCTTCAGCCTACTCATTCTCCTAGAGCCCTCCCTGGTCTTCCACATGCAACAAATCCTACAAAGACGCGGACTTTCTAGGAGTCTGTCTGCCGGATATAGGCAGGCCCTCAGTGACTGACTGGAGCCTGGAAATAAAGGATACCATAGTTCTCTTTTCTTTCTGCAGTAATACTGGCACCTTATATCATTGTGAGGCCCAGGGATGTCCAGAAGTAAAAATGTCTTGTGATGTCACTAATTCTTAGGGATTTGGGCTTTCATAACTTACTTTATAAGGGCTTGTAAAACTAGTACAAAAACAGGTGTAATAATCCAACAAATAATAAGAATCAGAATAAGAAACTATGCATATTGGGATCAGTACTGGCATTATCACTCGTGTTTCATACTCAGTTTCCTTAATTTATATTCCATATTTTGCCTTAGTGATGAATTCTAGGATGAGTCTTACCATTTTTACAAATAAACCAAATTCCCAGAGACCACAGAACAGTGTTTCTTCAGAAACAAATTCACTTTTCAGGGTCATTAACATATTCCCATGGGTCTGCAGAGCAGAGCAGCTCTAAGGGAAAATGCATTTCCTTCCTCTAGGAGAGAAACCACCATATTTTTTTTCCAGCCCCTTCTCAGAGGATCATCATCATTTCCAATAGAATTCACAGCAAATGCAGAAATACACAATATGACTTAAGTGAAGGAATCACTTGGGATTCTAAAAAGAGTATTTGTTCAGCCAAAAAAAATAATCATGAAAAGTTTCTGCAAACTGTCATGGCAGAGAAAACTTTTTAGCAGTGGAAGGAAAGGGGAGATATTACAGGGCTCAGCTTCCCCACTCCTCACAGAGCAGACCAACACACCAATACCTCCACCTCGGAGCCTTTTTCCAATTACTTCTTCTTTCAGAGCAGAATCCTTTTCAGAAGTTCTCATTTGAAAATGAATGAAAACAACTTTGAAATGTACTAAACATACCCTAAGTTCCTGCAGTATAAATAAGCTGCTTGGGACAGGCAGGATTAAGAGCCTGTGAGGCCAGCAAAGGGATCCTTTCATTGTGGCTTCTGTATTACTTGCTATCTTTGATTGCCCGAGAAGGCATAGTTGATGAGAGAATGACATCAAGTGTATACAGATGTGGCTGGAAAGGCCAACTCTGGATCAACTGAGGACATGCTCCTATTGAGTGAAATATTGATTGTCCTTCAATCAATTAGTAGTGGGACTGCTAATCTAAAATGGGGCTGCCATCCAAAGAGCCCTTTTCCGTTTGTAACATTTCCACCTCCTGGACTTGCTGCCAAACCCCAAGTCCTTGCTCAATACGAGCAGTTCCATTCTGTCTGGCCTCTTGCAAGGCTGGTTGTGTAGCGACCCTTCCTTTTATCTAGCGCAAAGCCCGTCTGAGCTTTGGTATCACTGCATCCTCAAGGCATTCTTACCAATTCGCTAGTTAGAAGGAGGGTCTTGCTCTACTCAGGGAGGTTACTTGGATAGCGCGAGCCTTGATCTGCCCGACAAAGGTGCACTGGGGAAGCAATGCTCCCATGCCTGGTGGGCTGACCAAGGCACACGACCTCATTCATTACACTGTACTCCGGCCACTATGTCTATGTCCCCATGACACCAAATAAACTCCTCATGAGAGTGATATTTTTGGTTGCTCTAGACCTTACAGCCTCATCAGAAGCCACACCTGTGCCATATTTAACTTCCCTAAGCCTAGTTTCCTCATCTATAAAACAGGAATAATAACACTACCTGCCTCATTAGTTTATTGTGAGGTTATTGTCAAGTATTTAGCCCAATGGGTTGCATGCAGTAGTCACGCCGTCAACAATAATAATTATTATTGTTGTGTCTCAGCTTCTAAGAAATTGTGCTGGCTCCAAGTGGCTGAGATAACTTAACATGGAAATTATAGCCATACTTTCATAGGAATGAATTTTCTATACACATGGAAGGGGCTTACTATAACCGAGATGGCAATTTTCACTGATGTGTTCATCTAAAGAGATTGTATAGATACATTTTATAGTCCACGAGATAACAATGGAGTCTGATCACACAGATTTAAAATTTCCTAGTATGTAAAAAACCAAGCACTGAAACAGTGCTTTCTCAAATTTAGAGAGATCAAAAAAGTAAGAAAGAGAGAAAGGAAAGAGATTAATACCTAGGTTCAAATGAATTACTGGTGAAGGGGTTAATGTTTCTGTCTTGGAGGTGTTGCTTCAACTTTACTCTTAGAAAAGAATCCTTGTGATCATGTCTTACCGAGAAAAAGAAATTAAATTAAATCTTTTAAAGTTGATGCAAGATTAGCTTATATGGATTACCTGCTGCTTACTTGAATAAGAACATGAGAAGCATAGATTATCTACTATCTAGAAGCCATATAAATAAGCGTTCTTTAATAAACAACTGAAGTACATGTTTTCATTAGCCTTGAATTCTGGCCTCAGGTAATTCAAGAAGAACCAATTAACAACAATGACAGATTATTTGGGAGGTTGCATGTAGGAGACTATCATCTCACAATGATGTTCTGTTGAAACTCCAGTGACAAAGTACCTTTGAAAGAAATTTAAGAAGTCAAGTGTACAAAATTGGTTTAATAAGAAAATTATAATAGGTTTCTGACCTGCTGAAACAATGTTAAGTCTTTGCTTGTATATGAGAGTGGGGGAGAGAATGCTGGTTTGCCCCTTGAACCAAAAGTAACTTTAGCCAAGAATTCAAAAATACAGACTTATCTTGGTCTATTTGGATGCCTGCTGGAACAGTCCCAATAGGATTGATATGCTGAAGGGAACTGGGGAGCTGACCAGCAAGGAAGAATCACAAGGAAGGAACAGTAAGGCACACACACATAATTTAAGGTTAGTGCCACAGAGTTGGAGAGCAGGGCATTTCTGAATAAAGCCAAGTGCTTCCTACTTATAGCATCTCCCAGTTCATCACTGAGTCCTAAGGAGAGGAGCTACCAGTACAAATTGAAATAGCAGATTAAAATCTCTGCACTATGCTGGGAGCCTAAACCAGTTTGAGCCTAATAGGACCAGTGACCAACATGTACTGAATCTTTACTCTGGACTGGGCCAACCCCAAGAGGTAAGGACTATTGGTAGCCCCACTCTATGAAGTGAAGAAGAAAACCCAGGTGAAGAAACCTGGGCAGAGAGAGATTAAATAATTGCCCCCAGTCGCACTACAACCTGAAGGAAGGGCTGATACCCAGACCCAGGGAGAGGGCAGTCTGACCCCAAACACCTACTCTAATCTACTACAGCTTATGAAGCAAAATCTTCAAGTGGTGAACTGGATTTCCTGTATTATCCAAAACATACAGAAGTAGTTTTAAGACTTCAGAAATGCCAGAGAACACAGGGAACCATTGGTGCTTCTTAGTTGCTGGGCTCTGCAGTACTCTTAAGACCACATGTCTTTGCTAGAGGCCCCAAGAATGGAGACAACCTCAGAGACATCCCCAACCTCCATAGAGCCATGGCCTCAGGAAGTCTGAATATACGAGGAGAAAACCAGTTGGCAATCTTTGATATCAGAGGAGACTGTGAGTAAATCTCCTTGGAATAACTGAAGGAATCCTTACATAGAAATGGAGGACTAGAAATAACGAATGGGCAGATACACCAAGAAATACTGTTACTAGTGTCCCAACACTTCACCTTTAGTGTGATGAGGCCTGGTGAAACCTATTTAGGTGATAAGGAAAGTAAGGTTACTACAAATACAGTCAGAGGAGGAAATTGCCATTTGTGTGCCTGCTGGGTGCTGAACTCCACATCAGCACACAATTGCCCTGGAGGCATGTGAATCTACCTGTCTTTTATTCCTGAGAAATAAAACTTTTGTCACATTAATGACAAAATTCGTCTCTTACACAATGAGAGACAGAAGAAAAGGAACATGAACATGGCATTTATCTCAGATGCAACATTTTACTTTCTGACTGTGTTAATGATTGTATTTGAATAGCAGGGGGGCGGGAAAGACCTAAAACAGTGCATCACATTTAGCATTTAACATCTGGGATCAATTCAGTCAAATTGAGACTCACAGAGTTCACTGGGATATCATGGCGGTTCTGTTGTTGTTCTACAATATAGTCATAATATATTACATTTGTATTTCCTACAGCATTAACAGTGGATAAAAAGTGGCTTTAAAGACAACTGACTCTAGTTCAAATCCTGCCTTCTCTTGCAAGCTGTATAACTTTGGGCAAGATACTTTATGTCTCTGACTCCCATTTTATTTGCCGATAAGGTACATATGATATTTGCCTTTCCCATAGCATTAATGTGAGGTTTGCCTCAAACATTACTTGCCCAGTGCTTAGAACAGTACTGGGTCAACAGTGAGGGGTATGGGAATAGGGTAATGAGTGTCCCTTACTGTTTCAAGAATATAAGAATACTTAACCACATGGAAAAACATTATTATATGTTTTAAGTAAAATACAGTATAAATCACCATGATCCTATTTTTTTGTTTAAAAGCATTTGTGTACACACAGATAAGGGATTGAGGAATTTATTCTAAAATAATACATAGGTTATATCTAACTAGTTGCAGTATGGTGACAATTTCATCTTTTTGCCTTAACATATTGATTTTATACAAAAATTAAATAATAAACGTTGCTGTTGAATAGTGTAATGAGTGAGAAAGATTGGTATCTCTGGGATAAGGGGACTAAAAGAAGGTCTTTATATATTTTTATTATTTTTTTAATCTTTATTTTTGAGAGAGAGAAACAGAGTGCAAGTGGGCAAGGAACAGAGACAGAGAGAGAGACACAGAATCTGAAGCAGGCTCCAGGCTCTAAGCTGTCAGCACAGAGCCCGACGCAGGGCTTGAACTCATGAATCCCAAGTTCATGACCTGAGCAGAAGTCAGACGGTCAACCGACTGAGCCACCCACCCAGGTGCCCCTTATTTTTTTTAATTACAGAATATGTCTACAGCTTTTAGACAAGGCAGAGGCAGAGTGAGCTGGGGATAAAATGTTGGAAGAATCAATTTGGAATTGTGTCAGATTAAGTAGTGAGCCTTGGAATGGAGAAGAGAATCATCTTGTGAAGGAACGGGAGGAAAATAATAATGACAGCTTGCAAAATAAAGGCATTATTTATATCCAAATTTTGAAAATGATAGTTCAGTTGTTTTCAGATGCTTTTATTAGAGAACAAAGTTATGGATTTGATCCCCTAATGGGCCAGTTAACTTCTCCCTGTTCCTAGCGGCTAAATAATTTACCCTAATATCACCTGCCCGTTTTGTGGAAAGATGCCAACTACCCATTGTTAACGTGCTTCAGTCTGACACAGCAACAAACCTTACCTGAAGATCTGATGACTCTGGGTTTGAGGCTCATGGTCTAGAGGTTGCTCTCCCTGAAAAGCACTGCCATCAAACATTTGCCCAGACCTAAGAAACACATCTTCCAGAAAACTGATGCGTATGTAGACTTGCACTGGTCACTGATTTCTAAGGGTGGCAATTCAGGACATCATTTCCAACGTAATGAACCTCAGTTTCCTGGGTATTTAGACTGCCTCATCTTCTCTACAGCACCACCACACAGGGAACTCGCCAAGAGGATCACGGAGCAAAGCCCCCTGAGAAGCAGCTATTTTGGGAAAGCTTCTGTGGTCAGACATTTGTTGGTCCCCAAAGATTTTACTAAATGGGATTTGATTCAGTTTTCTTGCCTGGAATGCTGCAGATTTAAATGCTCCCTACTGGATTACTGTCTGCTCTTTTTTCTGAGGTATTGTGTGGTATTTAACAGAAGCTGCAGGATTGCAGTGTGCTTATTTAATTATGCAAGAATAATGAGAAATTAAATCGCATCTTAGTTTGTATTTTACAACCGAGGAGAAATCTATAGCACTTAAAAAAGTATGGATGTTTATGTCCTACAGAATCTAGCTTGAGACCCACTTCTGCAAATTGTTAGTTCTGAGACTGTGGCTCAGTTTCTCATCCAGTGTCTAATAGCCACTTCCCTTATAAGGCTACAGCGAGTAGTGAATGAAATAACACATATTTACCAATTAGTATAGCACCTAGCACCTAGTAAATGTTTCATAAATGTTAGCGATTACTGCTTTCACTTCTACTACTGCTCTTAGTGGATATATCTAGAGGATGCCTCTGAGAAAATAAAAGAAGACTGTCCCAAGGGAAATACTAATTTACCATTTAACCAGAACATAAGATTTAGAGGGGATGAAAATGGAAGAATTAGAAATTTCCTTTAGTGGCCCAAGATTCTGGATAAAAGCTTGATTTTGGAAAGGGTTTCTCAGGGGCATTTCAAGGATCATCAGATACCACAAAGATATTTACATCCATCTGTTCGGTCAAAGGCAGGTGAGAAGCTCCTATATATAGGCCAAAGGAAAATCGAGTGCATATTAAAACAAAAACAAAAACAAAAACAAATCTTGTCTGTGTTCAGTGATAAATTCTGTGTAAAAATATGTAAATATACCAGGGCAGGCTTCTGGGGGGTTGAGACAACATGGATTAAAGTTTCAAACCTGATTTTGGAAGTAAACAGATCTGGGTTTGAATCCCAGGTAAATTACTGTACTAGCTATAAGCCCTTGAGCAAGATATATAACCTATAGTAAACCATATCTTCCTCTTTTTGTGGGAATTAATTTAGATGCTGAAAGCAAATTAGCAGAGAGCATGGCATGAGCTAAACAATCAATAGATGTTAGCTCTATTTTTCCATGTATGAGAATGGGCCATTGGTGTGTATCCAAGCACGTAAAACCTTTCTATCCCAAGAAAGTTATCACAGGTGTCAAGATAAAATTGAGAATTTGTATTTTAATCCTCAATTACTCACAGCTACATCTTCCCCATTTCCACAGGCATTGTTTCAATCATCCGAAAATATGTGGCATATCTATTATGTGCTCAGTAGCATATGGTGTGGGGACTCTGGGGGGCGTGACTGTCACTACCAAGCAAAGTTTTAATGGGTGCTTATGATGTTTTCATTACCTTACAAGCCTCGTGCTAAGGACTTTAAATTAGGCTTTGTTATTAGTCCCATTATACAGATGAGGATGCTGAGAGTTAGCTAGATAAGGTAAGTTGTCTAGCGTCAATCAAGTATTAAATGGCAGGAACCAGGATTCACAAGAAGGCTTACATGTAGCTCTCAATCCCCACTTTGAACCAATAACTTATTTAGTCGTCACTCTGCCAGAGCTTTCATTCTGCAGTGGTTAGGAGGCGGGTACAGAGAAAATGAAGCGGAGGAAGTGTTAGCATGTGGGAAATATGGGCTACCATGGGAGTACCCAGGAGAGACATGATCCAGACTTGGTGGATGATAAGCAGTCAGAGAAGGCTTCTTGCAAGAAGTGATGCATCAACCAAGATGAATGATGAGCAGGGGTTGACTAGCGCTGAGGAAAAAGATATTCAGGGCTTATGTAACCACATGTAGAGACATTTGAGACTCGAGGAAAAGCTTGGCAAGTTGTAAGAACTGAAATAAGCTTAGCAGAGTTAGACCTTAGTGTAGGAGGGTGCATGGACGCAGGGGAGGAGGAGAAGGAAAGGCAAGAGATAAGGCTGGAGAGCTTAGAGGGAACCTCAATGACAGTATGCACAAGTTCAAGCGCACATGGGTTCGAGAGAGTTCCAGATACTAGCCATGGGCCAGGCACTGTACTGAGTGTGAGACCCATGCTTTGCATTTTACCTTCCACCTGCAGTCCTCATGCACCCTAAGTTCTAACCCAGTAAATTACCCGCTCTGTACATTCCCCCCACCCTTTCTTTGCCCCAAATGTTCTCTCTACCTTAAAAGCCTTTTCCTTGCATTTTGATAGGTAGACACAAGGCATACCTCGGGACCGAGCACAGATGTCACCCTGTCTGGTAGCAACCCTGGATTGACCAGACAGTGGTGGTCCACCTCTGCTGAGATTATCCACCACTTAACCTGTGCCTTCATTAGGGCACATATCAGTTTTGTCTTACAGATGTTTGCTTGTTTGTTTTTAAAAGAATGTTTTCTCTTGCCTAAAGGACTGTGGCCTCCCTGTGAGCTAAGACCCCAGGGTATTCTGGAATTCATCTAGGAACCATCACAGCCTTGCCCAGCCTTATCATCAAAGCTAATACAAATTGACTCTTCTCATTCCTCTGTCTGTATGAAAGCGACTTAACTCAAATATGGTGGATATTAGCAATTTCATGTGGTTAAATTCGAATATAGGCCAACTACTGAATTAAGCAATTTGCATGTGATATCTCAATTGATCTTCACAACAGCCATATGAAGTAGACACTATAATCATTTCCATTTTACAGACAACGCAACTGAGGCTTAGAGAACTTAAGTGATTTTGCTCAAGGCCACACTGACAATAACCGGAAGAGTTTAATTAAGCTAAAAACTGATTAGAATAAAACTGCTTCCTGCTGGTGGGAGTAAGGGAAATATATACTGTTTTCACTCAGTTTCTGTATTTTTCTCTTCTCCATAAGAGGAGTATAATGCCTGACTGTAAATAAGAATGCTATTAAATTAACTGAAAAATGCATAGTTGTAATAATTATTTTATTTTATTCAGCACTTACCTTGTGCCAAACACTACTCTACATACTTTAAAGCATTTCATGCTTATAATAATCCTATGAGACAGAGTCTGACAAATGAGGAAACTGAGGCTAAGAGGGCAGAGACATTTGCCCAAGGTCATACAGCTGCTAAGTGGTGGGGCCAGGCATCAGCAGGAGTCTGACCTCAATCCCGTTCGCTCCACCTTTATGCCATGCAGACGTACAAAAGCCCGCACCATATATAAAGGAGATATTTTAAATGGCAAGAAACACAAACATATGTTAATCTAAATCAAGGTTTAAAATGCATACAAAAATGTGAATGAATTTGATACTTTAATTCCCCCTTTCTATGGCTGGCATAAAATCACCGGCTGGCTCCTTTTAAAATGTTCCACTTTCAAAGGCAAAATTACTTGTTTACTACCCTCCTCAAAGAATAATGATTAGAAAAAACATAAAGGCATAGAGTCATACTGAGGCACACTTGATGGCTGAGAATCTTGAATACAGAAGTTATTTCTAACTCTGCCACAGGAATTTGTCCGCTAGACCTAACTGGGTCCAAAATGTCACAAAGGAACTAGTCGTAGCTAATTTAGTAAGTGGCCTAGGAGGATAAACCAGGCAGGTGAGGGCAAGGGAGGGCTTAGCGGGTACCTAGAGAGCAACCTGTTTGGGGGAAAAAGCAATTCCCAAGTAGGGCTTTAGGAACTACCTTCCATGCACACTCCAGCCCTCAGTCTGTATTTCTGTCTGAGATGTGGAATACAGAAACAGAGAAACCAAGGCTGAAGTTTTATAGCTTATGGTTAGCCAAGTCTTAATATATGTCCTTTAACATGATTTCTTGTGGCAGTCTCTTTAGACAAGCTGTTGTGCTTTTCATAGCTTCCAGATGTTAGAGCCATGATGCAAAAAATTGAAACAAGTGTAATGGGCTTGATTGTGCAAAATCAGATCGATTCAAATTAATGAGCCCACTAAACATTAACAGTCAATGAGTTTACAAGAGATTAAAACTGAAAACAGCACTAACTACAGTATTTCATGACAGAATAAGGAATGTAACAGCTAAAATGAAAATATTTTATTTCACTTTTATCTAGCAGCAATTTTCAAATCACTCCAGACTATGCTCCGCTAAGAAGCATATCGGCATTCACCACCATGTCTTTTAAAAGCAGAATCCAAGGTAAGCGGGAGCATTGCCCTGGGGTGTTCCCAGTAGGCATTGCCTCTGAAGGGCCACCTTCATCACCCACATAGCTTGCTTCAAGCGAGTTAATACATGCAAAATGCTGAGCATATAAGGGGCACATAGCCAGTGTTCAATATGTAATGTTTTCTTTCTCCTTTGCCTTATACCACAGAAGCTAAGAAGACTTTTCCTACTTTCTGTAGAAACTACTGGACACAAACAAATATATTTCAGGTTAAATGGAATCATACGCAGCTGGAGTTTTTCTTCTGTAAATTCATGGGAAGGTGATTGTTTGGGCTAAATCCAGAAGCTTCAATGAATAATTCACTGCTCAAAGCTCAATAACGTCAAGATTTTCTTTTAAGAAAACAAGATACGTCTATGGACTTTTCATACGTTCAGTGACATTGAATTAACCAGCAGAAAAATGGCTTGACGTTACTGCTCATATAACAAAATTAAATGAGCATGGATTTTAGAGCCAAAAGGACTTGGGTTTGAATCCAGATTTCAACACTTACTAGCTATGTGACCTTGAATAAGTCCCTTAATCTGTCTGGAAGTCATTTTAAAAGGGATAATCCTTTCCTTGCAGTGTTGTTATAAGGATTCAAGATAAAATATGTAAAGCACAGTATAGTCTCTGGCAAATAATCAGCACTCTTAAATGATATCATATTATCACAATGGGTATTTAAGCATACTCCTTACTATTAACTTCTTAATTGATAAAACAGCAATATCACAGATTTAAAAGTTTTCAACAAAAATGTGTGGGTTATTGTCACTGAAATAAGAACAAATGGGATTACTTGGTCTAAGGATCTGACCAACCCTTAAGCCTTCTAGTTCTCATAGAACGCTTTCCTCCAGGAAAACAATAATATCTAGTGCTGATTTTCTCCATAGAGATTTATGAGTATTAAATATATTTTAATATATCTATAAAGAGATTTAAGCTCTTTTTGGAAATAAAGCTGAGGGAGCCATTGATCAGAATTTGACGTGGGAATAATTTCACTGCTGGGCTGCCTTTTTCCAAATACATTTCTCCCCGTAAACTGATGGGAAATTCAGTCTTTCATTTTCTGAATATTGCCCAAATGAATTGTGGAAGTCCAGCAGAAGTGCTTGATTGTACTTTCATTAGACTTCTTTTCCTTTAGGCCATACAGGTGCAATGAAAAAGAAAGAAAATTAATTAAATTTATGGGCATGTTTATACCCTCCAGGTGTCATAAAATGTACTGGCTCAGACATTTTTCAAGTAATTAAGCAGACATCTCTGTGTTTCCTAATGAGTTGCTGCCCTTCCCTTTTTAATCTGGTGAGAGATCTCATCACCTGCCTTCTGTCAGCTGATGGGCTTATTCCCTGGACAAGCTCAGCCTTTTCCTCACGCTGCAATGTGCCAATGGGACTCCATGGATATGAATATGAGATCCTCTTTTCCACAAAAATCTTTCCTAGGGTCAATTAGTGGCTTAAAGATATTAAAAGTTGACTGGTTTGTCTCTTATATGTATTATTAGAGATGCTGGTTCAGATTATTTGAGAAATAATATGAATGAAATATGTTCATATGTTCAAATATATACACATATATATGTGCTCAAATATGTATTATAGATTGTATTATATGTATTGCATATTTTATATATGTGTATATGAAAACAGCGTGACTACTATTTCAGTCTGGGGCTTAGATGAGACAAAATTTAAACTCCAACTTAGAGGATATATTAAAGTAATTTGGACAAAGTGAGAGTTTGGCAGGATTCTAGTAGAGGTGAAGACCACATATAACTAGTTTGTTTGTCTGATGTTTATTTATTCATTTTGAGAGAGAGAGACTGAGAGACCACAGGGGAGGGAGGAAGAAAGAGACTCCCAAGCAGGCTCTGTGCCACCAGCACAGAGCCCAATGTGAAACTCGAACTATGAACCGTGAGATCATGACCTGAGCTGAAATCAAGAGTTGGATGCTTCACTGACTGAACCACCCAGGCACCCCCACATGTAACTAGTTTATATGATGCTCTGTAATTCACCTAGCACCGTTCCAGGCACCAAAGGTCTTTACGGAGCACTAGGTTCAGTTGCGAAAGCAAACTAACAAACATAAAATAAATAAGGCTGTAAGTAACAGAGAACATGCATAAGTGACAGCGTTTCACAGCGATGGTTGAGTCCAAGTGGATGTTTGGAAAAGATACACAAAGGCTACAGAACAGAGGACGGTATGGAGAAGGAAGGCACCCCAAAGGAAGGGAGGCTGAGCTGAACTCAGCCACTGGATAAATAAAGAAATGGGAGAAGGCATCCCAGAATAGGGAGTATTATGAACTTAGCATCTTCAGGGGCATGGAAGGTACTGCTCTCCCTAGAAGAGTGTGGCATGGGAAGGAGCTACAAATAAGATTAGGGAGGCACAGGGGGCCAAATTAAAATGGAAGGCTTAAGAGCCAGGAAGAGAGGTTAGAATTTGAACCTTTTGTGTGGATTCCTCGGCAGTGACATATAATCAATTCTTTAAAAAAAAAAAAAAATCACTTGAAGAAATCTTAAAGATCAACTAATCTAAACCTATCCTCCCTGCACAACCTTTTCACAGATGAAGAACTATACTGAAAATAGTGTTTTATTAAGATTCATCTGGCAGTGACAGACGCCTGAGTTCCCGGGCACTCATCGTCCTCCAGACCTTCTCTATTTCTGGTATTCCCCATCTTAGCCAAGGAGCACTTTCACCCAGGGGTACCCCAGTCCTCCTTCTCCCTCTACCCAATGACCCTACCCTAGAAGTGTTATCCCTTTATTCCCTCTTACAGCTGTCCCTCTCCTCTGTCCCCAGGGCCACTACCCCAATTCAGGTCTTCATCATTTCTGACTGAAGTGCCACAGGAGATGTCTACCTGTTCTCCTTGCCTTCAGTTTTGTCCCACTCCAGCCCGTTCTACAGATGACTGTGAGTGAAACAAGATTAGGGTGCCTGAGCCATACTTCTTTTGTAAAAATGTATATTTTAATAAAAACTCGGTATTAATGTGTTCAAAATGATGATTTGATATCCATCCACATAGTGAAATGATTACTATAGTCAAGCTAATTAACAGGTCATCTGCTCATATAGTTACTATTTTTTCGTGTGTGTAATGAGTGCACCTGAAATCCACTCTCTTAGCATATTTCTAGTGTTCGATACCGGATTATTAAGTATGGTCACCAAAACATCATTCTTAAACATCTTTTTTTTTTAAGTTTATTTATTTATTTTGAGAGAGAGAGAGAACAAGTGGAAGAGGGGCAGAGAGAGAGGGGACGGAAGAACTGAAGCGAGTGGGCTCCATGCTGACAGCACAGAACCTGACAGGGGGCTCAAACCCACAAACCGTGAGATCAGGACCTGAGCCAAAGTCGGACACTTAACCAACTGAGCCATCCAAGCTCTTTATCAAGCCATCATTCTAAAATGCATTATTTTATTATTGTCTTCAGAGTAAAATTCCAAACTCCTGTGCTTGACTGCCCCTAACTGCTCCTCTTACATCCTCTCAACCGATTTCCCTCCCCCATCAGGAACATCCCCACTGTTGATGTTTATATATTAATGCAGCCTTTGCTCAAAGGGTTTCTCCTTCCTGGAATGCTCCTCTCCTCCTCCTTGAACATGAAGCTCTGGCATCAGGTCCTTTAGGAAATATTTAAATCACACCTCTTTTAGTTGCAAATGACCAAAATCCTAACCTATCCAACTGAGAAGCTCAACCAACTTAAACAACAACAACAAAAGGGACGTACTGACAGAGAGGACCACCATGGACAGGGCACAGGCATTGCCTGATCTAATGACACACCTCTTATCAGATCCCTCTCTGGACCTGGGACTCCTGCCCGATCCCCCATTATGGGAATGGTTTCATTTTATGCTCCTACAGGCAGGCTTTCTTCATGTGGTAGCAACACGGCTATAATCAATTTCTTCTTGAACAGAGATAAGAGAGAATTCTAAGGAAAGTTCCAGGGAAATGTGTTCAGTTGGCCTGACTTAGGTCCTATGTCTATTCCTGGGCTTATTACTGTGGGAAGTTGGATGGGGTGCACGAAATCGGCTCAACCAAGGTTGTGTGTTAGAGGCTGTCACTGGGAGGTGATGAACAAATGAGTACTGAGTACAGGAAAAGCAAGAGCCAACACAAGAAGCCTTTCTTACCTGTCCAGGCTGAGTCACCCCCATAGATGCCCCATTCACACCTTTTCCGTTCTGACATAAGTCACCATTATATCATGATGCTCCCTTTTCTGCCTCCCCCAAGGATATACTCTGAGGCATATCCTCACATGACTGCAGTGCTTAGCATACAGTAGTCTCTTGAAAAAAACATTTATTGAATGGACCACAAAAATGTCAAAATTTGTGACTAAAAGAGAATAGATTAATTACCACATAGTGGTAATCAAAGCAGTAAATAAGGTTTCGAACAGAGACAGACCAGAACAGAAGAGCAAGGATCCAGGACTAATGGCATGAGGGTATTTGCTGTTGAACAGAGTGAGGAAAAAAAGTGAATTCACCAAAGAATAAAAGGCAAGCAGAAAGTTATTTAAAAAAGAAAAAAAAGTAACAGAAGAGTTTGTGATATCAAAAACCAAGCAAAAAGCTTGCAAATACAAAATGTAAAATTTTTAGGTTTATTTGTTTGTATCCTGAATAACTGGGAATGTTTTCTAATTTCCTTAAGCAGCTGTATTTCCTGGCTAGAACAAGAATCTCACAAATCAGTTGGTGGCATGTGGGCAGGGGCATGGAGGCAGTAGTGGTGGTGGAGTCCCAGAAAAAGCCTATAGAGGCTGCAAGCGTTGTTGAGAGCAGGCAGTCTGTCAGAGGAACTAGGGGACAAACCCCCACAACAGACCATCTGTCTGAGAGACTTAAGGCGCCTTCTAGGAGTGAGATGGCCCAAGGGACGGGGAGGTGAAGCAGACAAGCCTAATCCAGGACGAAAGCCTGGGTTGGTGGAAGGAAGAAAGTCTGGGTCAGCACAGCATAGTGCTGGTCACTTACATGCCTCTCGGCCAGCTCTCTGGGAATAGGGGATAGGGACAACAGATGGAAAATGACAGAGTTCCCTTGCTGTGCTGCTTGGGGACATACATGATAAAGGTTAACGTTGAAGTGAGCAACAAAGCTCTCCTGCCACTTCCGCATGAGTCAGACTCTGATCTTAACGCTTTGAGGTCTCGAGACAACACACGGTCCTCTGGCATCTTCAGGACTTCAGCATCAGCTCTGTCACCCCTCCAGTCAAGGTGAGGAGGTGGGCAATGGGATGTCCTGCAGAAACCATTCTACTATGGATTCCAGAGGCAATGACAGCACAGTCACTGGAACCAGAATTGTATCTGTTGATACCCGTCACCTCATTTTCAGTAGGCAAAGTTTTGAACCATTTTGAATATTAAAAACAAAAATTAAAACAGGGGTGTCTGAGTGGCTCAGTCGGTTAAGCATCTGACTCTTGATTTCAGCTTAGGTCATGATCTCAGCTCAGGTCATGATCTGGCAGTTCGTTGATTCAAGCCCCACATCAGGCTCTGTGCTAACAGCTTGGAGCCTGCTTAGGATTCTTTCTCTCCCTCTCTCTTCACCTCTACCCCACTTGTGCTCTCTCTCTTTGTCTCTCTCTCTCTCTCCAAATAAATAAACATTAAAAATGAAAACAGCTGGGGCACCTGGGTGGCTCAGACAGTTGAGCATCAGACTTCGGGTCAGGTCACAAACTCTCAGAGCCTTGAGCCTGCTTTGGATTCTGTGTCTTCCTCTCTCTCTGCCCCTCCCCTGCTCATGCTCTGTCTCTCTCTGTCTCAAAAATAAATAAATGTTAAAAAATTAAAAAAAAAAAAATTAAAACAGCTAGCATTTATACCCCAGACACTAAACATATGTATAGTTTCTCCACAGAAAAGTTCATTTTTGTCCTTAATTTTTGAAGAAGTTGATGGAAAGAAAAAGCAGAATCAAGAGACTCTTAAAAATGAATAATGAAGTACACGATGAGAACTCTCGCTAAGCACCGTAAAAACCTTGGCTTCATGCCATTTCCTTCCCAGTTACAGTATTCTTCCTTTAGAAGGTGGTGATTCACAACTGGAAAGCATTTCTTTAGCATGCATACCTACTGTAATACGTATCTGACTCCTTAGAGGAATTTTTCACAGATACAGGAGGAAAATGGGAAAGTGTTTCAAGCAAAATGAAATCTCTAGGTCTCATAGTTACTGCTAGGAAGAGTGTCTCTTCAGAGTGCAAGCCACAGAACTACTATTATAGAGGATAATAAAGCTGTGTCGGACAGAGAAGAGGATTTCTCTCATAAAACCCATACTGACACTTATGACTGTCCAGGATACCTGAGAAATTAGGAACCAAGTAATTGGATGTTTCATCTCCAAAACATGCTCCATACCACTTTTGAAAAAAATGTCAGTGAAAAATCTTTTTTCTTCCTTCTAGAGAATTACAAGACATAAATCTCTCAAGACCAAATTTCAAAGTGGCTGCCATGTTCATATGCTTAAAGTGCTATGTATCAGCTTCTGCCCATCCAGTTGCACCAGAAAGGTGGGAAAACAGAGCCAAGGAATTACACTTAAGGAAGGTTCATCTGAAACTAGCACTTAAGCTAGGCTGGTACATGATCTAAAATCTCCCTGAGTAAAGGAATTATCTGATTCACTCATATGATCTCCCACAACCCAGCCTTACATAGTAGCCAATACATAGTAGGTGTTGAACAAATACTTATTAATTTTTTTTAAATGGTTAAAACCTAAAACTTATATACTTGATTCTCCAGGAATAATGTTTGAGATGGCTACCAGGTGCAACCTCTAGCAGGTCTAGAAGCTGAAACCCCATATTCATTCACTTAAGCAGGCATCTGTGTAATGCTGCATGAAAAGCATTAGAAGACTTTGTGGCAGACTTTGTGCAAAGGTGAATGATACAAGCCTTCTCTAGACAGAATTCCCAGCCTAACTAGGAAAACAGACTTGATTAAAAGTTCATCATAGGGGAGCCTGGGTGGCTCAGTTGGTTAAGCTTCCGTCATGATCTCACGGTTCATGAGTTTGAGCCCCACAACGGGCTCCATGCTGACAGCTCAGAGTCTGGAGCCTGCTCAGATTCTGATTCTGTGTCTCCCTCTTTCTCTGCATGCTCTGTCTCTCTTGATCTCTCTTTCAAAAAAAAAAAAAGTTCATCATAATAAATGGCACCTTCAAATGGCCAGAAAACATAAAATGCTCAATTTTATTACCCACCAGGGAAAGGAAAAGTAAAACTACAGCAAACTATCACGATACACTCCAGAATAGCAAAAGTGAGAAAATATGAGATATTGACTGTTGGTATAGATATGGAGCACCCAGAATTTTCATGCATTGCTAGGTGGTGTGGGCAGGGTGGGAGATGAAGGAAAAATAGGTGTGGCCACTTCAGAAAACCACCTGTCTATATTGAGGAAAGCCAGAAGTAAGAGTAAGTTATGACCCAGCAGTTACACTCCTAGGTATATACATGTTCACCCAAAAAACATGTATTAGAAAGTCCCAACAGCCCTGGAAAACTACCTAAGTCTTCATTCACTGTAGAATGGACACATAAATTATCATATAGTCACAAAATGCGCAATGAGAATGAACAATCTACAACTAACACAATAAGGCAGATTAAATCTAAAACACATAATGTTAAACTAAACAAGTCAGATATGAAAGTATGCATATTGTAAGATCCCATTTCTATGAAGTTCCAAACAAGCCAGACTCATTTATGCTGTAAGAAGGCAGATTAGTAGTGAATAGTAGTTATCTTCTGGGACTGGGGGCAGTTAGGAAAGTGTTAAAGGCAGTTGAATGGGGAATGAGAGGTATTCCTGGGCATATTGGTAACGTTCTGTTTATTTATCTGGGTGATAATTGTGTAGGTGACTTTTTGTTTGTGAAAATTCATTGTTCTATATGTGATTTGTGCACATTTCTGTATAAATATTAGACTGATACAACAATTTAGCAAAAAGCCTCTTTTATACACTGAAAGAGAATTATAAAGAAAGTACTCAGGGGGTGGTTCAGTCAGTTAAGTATTGACTCTTGATTTTGGCTCAGGTCATGATCCCAGGTTAATGGAATTGAGCCCTGCATTGGGATCTGGCTGAGTGTGAAGCCTGCTTAAGATTCTGTCTCTCTCTCTCTCTCCCTCTGCCCCTCAATCCCACTCTCTCTCTCTCTCTCCCTCAAAAAAATAAAAAATAGAAAATAAAGTATTCAGGATTTGTGGTCAAGGGGGTATTATAATTTCATACTTTGGGGCTCAATATCCGAGTCCAAACATTGGACAATAACAGATACATTATAAAAATCATTATAAAAATTTTAAATAAAAAAGGAATGACTGACCTGTGGTTTTAGCTCTCAAAGAGCTTAGAAGTCATCACTCCCATCCTTATAAAAGAAAAAAACTGAATAAAGTAAAAACCTTTGACTTTTCTTGGATCTGTCAGAGAACTGTGGTTGCATGGGAAACCACCACGCTGAAATTTCCAGAAAGATACTGCTTAGATCCAGAAAGACACTGCTGGGATCCACTTACCTGGGGCAGAAATCCCTGAAGCCATAAACTGATAGGGGCACTTAAAAGGGATTGTTGATGGATGTCTGGAGGCTAAGTGTGGACTAGCATTAAGACTGAGACAGTTCTGGGGGCCAGAGCCTTAATGGGGTCTCCACCCTTTCATAGGCTTTATCTTCAGAAATCCCACCAGGTTCTCAAGATTCTCTCTGACTCTGATAGGGGAAGGGAAGATAATCTTTGCGCAATGTGCCCAGAACCTGCCCCATAGAATACTTAACGTTGAGGAAAAGACTGTCAGAGCATTACTCCAGCTGGAAGAATGGCATTTCCCCCCACGCAGCCCTCTCTAAGATTCCCAGATTACCTGACAGAGGAAAAAGCATAGTCAATAGGGGTGAGGACTTTGTGGAAATAGATTGGTAACACTGCAAGAGCAATGGAGCAAGAATGGGGGGTGGGGAAAACTAGGCCATAAGAAAAACCCTTCTGAAGGTTACAACCCCAAAAGACATAGGCAATGAAAGACACAGATTTAAATCAGAAGATCAGAGAATTCCCTTTCCCTGACACTTTACGATCACAACAGTGCTGCTCTATACAAATGGTGACTCTTAGTTGAGAGAGCTCCAAGATTCAGTTTTTCTCTGAGAAGGAGTAGTTAGGGAAGCCCAAGATCAAGAGGGGAAACAAAAGTAAGAACACTAGAGAAATCTGAAGCTTCTAATTCCTACTGCTACAGCAAACATTAAACACAGCCCAAGTCCTAGACAGATTAATGTAAACACTCACACTAAAGAACTATTTACCTCAGTTCTTATTACCCAATGCATCAAATCTGGCTTTCAACAAAACAACACATGGCATACCAACAAGGCAAAACACAGTCTGAACAAAGGAAGCATCAGAATCAGATTCAGATATGACAGGAATTATCAAAGAATTTAAATAACTATGATTAATATGCTAAGGGTTCTAACAGAGAAAGCAGACAATGTGCAAAAACAGGCAATGTAAGCAGAGAGAGTAAACTCTAAGAGAAGAAAATAGAAATGCTATATATTCTGAAACCACTACACAGGTATCCTAGAATGCTAAAATTAATTCTAGTTAATTTTAAGATTAAGAAAGTGTAGAAGCGCCTGGGTGGCTCAGTCGGTTAAGCATCTGACTCTTGATTTTGGTTCAGGTCATGATTTCATGGTTCGTAGGTTCGAGCCCCCGGTCAGGCTCTGTGCTGACAGCGTGGAGTCCATTTGGGATTCTCTGTCTCCCCTTCTCTCTGCCCCTCCTGCACTCACTATCTGTCAAAATAAATAAGTAAACATTTAAAAAAGTTTGTTAATTAAGAAAGCATATAGCAGATAGTGGAAGACAGGTTTCTCACCAGTAGAGTGGGAAATTACAGATAAGCAATGGGAGAATGCTAGTGGGATTTGTGTGCTAAGAGATTAAAACTGGAAACATTAGGGGAGCCTGGGTGGCTCAGTTGGTTAAGAGTCCGACTCTGATTTCGGCTTAGGTCATGATCTCAGGGTTCCTGAGTTTGAGCCCTGCATTGGGCTCTGTGCTGTCAACGGCAGAGCCTGCTTGAGATTCTTGCTTTCTTTCTCTCTCTTTCCCTCCCTTGCTCTCTTTCTCTCTCTCTCTCTCAAAAATAAATAAATAAACATTAGGGGCACCTGGGTGGCACAGTCCATTAAGCGCCCGACTTCAGCCAGGTCACGATCTCGCGGTCCGTGAGTTCGAGCCCTGCGTCAGGCTCTGGGCTGATGGCTCGGAGCCTGGAGCCTGTTTCCGATTCTGTGTCTCCCTCTCTCTCTGCCCCTCCCCCGTTCATGCTCTGTCTCTCTCTGTCCCAAAAATAAATAAAAACGTTGAAAAAAAATTAAAAAAATAAAATAAAATAAATAAATAAATAAACATTAAAAAAAAAAGAACTGGGGACATTAGATGAATTCATGTTTAGCTAATATAGATGTAGATGGTTTCCTACAGAAATAGTTATGAATACGTGTGTATACAGGGGTTACTCTATACATGACAGTTTCATCGCTTTGTCAGCTGAGACAGCCTTGAAGCAAAAACAGTCTAGTAGCAATAAGCATACCTTAGCACACAGATCTTAGTTTCTAATACCATTCTCAGCAAAAAGAGCCGGGCTGCTTGGGGAAATGGTTGATTTTAGGGCTGGAACTGGAAATATACTTTAAGGCATCTTGTAGTGTCAACAAGTAAAGAAATGTTAATACACATGCCATACACACACACAATGATGAGTGTATGTCAAAGGAACCTAGGAGCCAACTGAAGGAGCTCCCAATGGTCACACTTGTACCAATTTATGTAAATACTTTACCCTCAAAGAAATGAAACAGAACTCTGTGTCCTTAAGCAGGGGCTATGTGCAGTAAGTTTCTTTTTTTTTAGTTTTTTTGTGTGTTTTTGTTTGTTTTTTAAATTTTTTTTTAATATTTATTTATTTTTGAGACAGAGAGAGACAGAGCATGAACAGGGGAGGGTCAGAGAGAGAGGGAGACACAGAATCTGAAGCAGGCTCCAGGCTCTGAGCTGTCAGCACAGAGCCTGACCCGAGGCTCGAACTCACGGGCAGTGAGATCATGACCTGAGCTGAAGTCGGACGCCCAACCGACTAAGCCACCCAGGCGCCCCTAGATTTTTGTTTTTAAGTTTATTTATTTTGAGAGACAAAGACAGCACGAGTAGGGGAGGGGCAGAGAGCGTGGGAGACCAAGAATCCCAAGCAGGCTCTGTGCTGACAGCACAGAGCCCAATGCAGGGCTCGAAGTCACAAAACTGCAAGATCATGACCTGAGCTGAAACCAAGAGCCAGTGCTTAACTGACTGAGCCACCCAGGTGCCCCCTGTTTTGTTTTGTTTTGTTTTTTAATTTATTTAGTATTTTTGAGAGAGAGAGCACAAGCAGGGGAGGGGCAGAGAGAGAGAGGGGACAGAGGATCTGAAGTGGGTTCTGTGCCGACAGCAGAGAGCCTGACTCGGGGTTTGAACTTTTCAACTGTGAGATCATGACCTGAGCCGAAGTTGAATGCTTAACAAACTGAGCCACCCAGGTGCCCCATTAAGTTTATTTCAAAGAATACAGTATAAAAGAGGGATCAAAGAATAACTTTATAGTACAGAAGTCTGACAAAGGCTACGTTGACCAGGTGATCAAGGTTAACAACAGCAGTGATAGGTCATGTAAAGTACGTAGTATGTAATCTTCATATAATGTGATCAGAATGGTAGTTTATCTTTGTGGTCTTCCTACCAAAATACATAACCCCAGTCTAATAATGAGAAAATTATCAGGCAAATCCTATCTGAGAAACAATCTATAAAATACCTCACCAGTATTTCTCAAACTGTCAAGGTCATCAAACACAAAGGAAGTCTGAGCAACTGTCACAGCCAAGAGGAGCTTACGGAGACATTGACCACTAATGTAACGTGGTATCCTAGATGGAATCCTGGAATTAAAAAGGGACATTCGGTAAAAACTTTTAAAAAATCTTAATAAATTATGAACTGTAGTAATAATTATATACCAAGACTGCTTCATTAATGGTGAGGAACTTCTCTCACTAATTAGACATGTTAATAAGAATGAAAACCAGATACAGATATATAGAAACTACCTTCTTCACAATTTTTCTATAAGTCTACTCTATTATTCTAAAACAAAAAAATTATTTCAAAAAAATGAAAAAGAAATCATATGATAGAAAGGAAAAGAAAGAGAGAGAGCACAAAAAAAGAGATATGGCTAATCTCCCAAATAAGCTAAACTACTGGGGTCAGAAATGAAAGAAACACAAAGAGTAAATGCGACTGCATCTGAGAGTTTACTGTGTTTCAAGTCTGGAAACCAGCACATGTAACTGGGCAGGTTTCTTGTGTGGTGGCTGGAAGTAAAGTGCCTACACAACAAGAGAGACTATACACAAGCATGGCTCCCTCCATCTTGGAAGATGGCACAAGAATCAAAGCTGGTGCTCACATGAAGTTGAAAACCTAAGGAGTCATGAGGAAGCAAGCACAACATGGAAGCCAACTCCTGGGCCAAGCTGCTT
This sequence comes from Felis catus, assembly GCF_018350175.1. Lineage (NCBI taxonomy): Eukaryota > Metazoa > Chordata > Mammalia > Carnivora > Felidae > Felis > Felis catus. Next base: position 91,310,409 of record NC_058375.1, on the reverse strand, counting down.
TTGGCTCAGTGGCTTCATCTGCAGTATCTCCAGTACCACCTGTAAACAGGGACCTGAAAGCCTAGGGGTGGACTGGTGGAGTGCGGAAATTTAGTGGAGTATCCCCTAAACCAGTCATGATGAGTGTGTACAGAGAGTATGGGACAGGGTAGGAGGCAGGAAAAGCCAGATTCAAGATAAGTCATGTTTCCATTATCTATTGCTATGTAACAAAGTACTCTAAAATTCTGGCTTAAACCAATTAACATTTTATTGTATCTCATAATTTTGAAGTTTAGGAATCTGAGCAGGCCTCAGCTGGGTGATTCTTCTGCTCTACCTGGTATCAATTATGGTCACTTGATGATATTAAGATGGTGGCTAAGTGACAGGAGGGTCAGAGACAGCTTTGTTCACATGCCTGATTCATTAGGAGGGACACATCGAAAACCAGAATACACTCCCTTTCCACATAGTCTCAGGGCCTTTCCACACAGTCATTTGCATGTAGTTGGACTTCTTACATAAAAACTCAGATCCATAAAAGGACTATTCCAAGAGATAGAAAGTACCCAGAAACTGGCTCAGTATTACCCCCATTGCATCTTGGTCAAAAGAGTTACAGATCCCACCAAATTAAAGAAGAGATATATATCCACCAGTCAGTGAAATCTGTGACCATCTTTAATTGACCATTGTTCTCGATCCAAAACTCTAAAACAGGTGATGACAACTACTGCTAAAAATTCCAACCAAAGAAATCAACAAGTAGGCTATAAAATGTGTCCCAGATGAAATGAAAACAAGAACATCTGATAACTTCAACATAAAAATGTTTGGGATATTCAAAGAGATACAGGAAAATAGCATCAATAAAAAGAAAACCTAGGGGTGCTGCGATGGCTCAGTCAGTCAAGCATCTGACTTCAGCTCAGGTCATGATCTCGCGGTCTGTAAGTTCAAGCCCCGCGTCAGGCTCTGTGCTGACAGCTCAGAGGCTGGAGCCTGCTTCTAATTCTGTGTCTCCCTCTCTCTCTGCCCTTCCCCTGCTCATGCTCTGTCTCTCTTTCTCAGTCTCAAAAATAAATTAAAAAAAACTAAAAAGAAAAAGAAAACTATATCACAAAATACAAAGTAGCTAAGAAGAGTAAGCAGATTAGAACACTTGAGTATTAACCTTGTTTAGTAGAATAAACTTTATAAATCTTGTTTAGTAGAATAAACTTTATAGAGTAAATGCAAAAATCAGTGAACTGAGAGATACTATTGAGAAATTCACCCAAAATGCAATGCAGAAAGTTAAAAATATTTTTTAAAAAGTTTGAAAAAGCAGTTAAGAGACATAGATCAGTCGAGACTCTCTGACACTTCAAAAAATAATTCAAAGCATAAAACAAAAAGAATGGATAAAAATTTCCAAAACTGAACAAAAATAAATGCTCTCATATTGAAAGTATGTGGCCAAGCTGACAAACTAAAAATAAAACCATATTAAATAGAGCTTATCAAAATTGATGAAGAATAACTATAATTATATACATATATTCCATGGGGGAAAAAATCATTGTCTACCAAAAAAAACCCCAAGATTGTTAAATTTGCAATAAATTGCATTAGTAACAATAGGTATCAAGAAACAATAGAGGGGCGCCTGGATGGCTCAGTCAGCTGGATGTCCAACTTTGGCTCAGGTCATGATCTCACGGTTTGTGGTTTGAGTCCCATGTCAGGCTCTGTGCTGAAAGCTCAGAGCCTGGAACCTGCTTCGGATTCTGTGTCTCCCTCTCTCTCTGTCCCTCCACTGCTCACACTCTGGCTCTCTCTCAAAAATAAACAAACATTAAAAACATTTTTTTAAAAAAAAGAAATGATGGAAAATATTCTTCAAAGATGGATGGAAAATTAATGTCAATTTGGAATTCTATCTCTGGATATATTACTACTCTAAAGAAATAGAGGGAGAAAAGACTTATTCAGACACAGGCTACAAGAAATTAGTACTCATAGATTCCTACTGAAATAATTTTTAAGGAATGCATTTGAGTTTCAAAAAATTGTAAATTCATGGGCACCTGTGTGGCTCAGTCAGTTGGGCATCTGACTCTTCATTTTGGCTCAGGTCATGATCTTACAGTTTGTGGAATCGAACTCCATGTCAGGTTCCTGCTCACAGCATGGAGCCTGTCTGGGATTCTCTCTCTCCCTCTCGGTCTCCCCTCCCTGGCTCTCAAGCACACCGATGCCCATGCTTAAATAAATAACCTTTAAAAAAATCGTAAATGCAGAAAGATAGAAGGATGAAAAAATGAATATAAGTAGTCAAAGGAATTGGCAAACTCTTGCTAAATTTAATTACCTGCAAAAACAAAGAAATACTATTACGTCTTAAACTGTACAATCAAAATTCTAGACAATAGCAAAAACAGAGAGAAGGATGAAAGGTCAGAGGGTAGGGATCTAAGATCTTTTTCATTTAAAAATAGTGTGGACATATTGAATAATTTTTTAAAGTTTATTTCTTTATTTTGAGAGAGAGAGACAGAGAGAGAGAGAGAGAGAAAACGTGTGCATCCACGAGCATAAGCAGGGGAGGGGCAGACAGAGATGGAGAGAGAGGATCCCAAGCAGGATCTGTGATGTCTGCACGGAGCCTAACATGAGGCTCGATCTCACTAACCTCCAGATCATGACCTGAGCAGAAACCAAGAGTCTGACGCTTAACAGAGTCACCCAGGCACCCCATATTGAATAATTTTAAATTTGGATTGAAATTTTTGCAATTAAGATACATTTGATGTAGCTTCACATGCCTTCACAAAAGGCACTAATCTAAGTGAAAAGGAAGCCAGTCTCAAAATACTACATGCTGTGTGATTCCATTTAGATGAAAAAGGGAAAACATTTGAGACAGAAAACAGATTTGTCGCCTTAGATGGTGATAGGAAGGGCTCATGGAGGAAAGACAATTGACTTTTGAAATGAAAAATCAAGCCCTCCTTCACATCAACAGATTATGTGAAGAAGCACTGAGCTATTAGAAAAAGGCGCAACCAGTTCTTCTAACTTTAAAAAGGCTTTGAAAATTTCCTCATCAAAGAGTATTAAAAAGACAATGAATTAAAAAGACAAAGGAATCTTCAAAGGGCTGGCCAAGAAAGAATGGAGAATGATTTGGTCAAAAACTCCCTTGGAGGAATATGGGGGAGGAGCCAAGAGGGCAGAACAGCATGGAAGATTTTTGTGTGTCTCGAGTCCATGAAATACAGCCAGACCAACACTAAACTGATCTGAGGATTAACACAACTATCTGCACAACCTAAACACAGAATTCAGCAGGTGCATGGCGCCAAGAGGTGAACTGGGGGAGAGAGAGGCCGCAGAGAGCAGGGAGTTGTTTTTGCCTGTGGAGAGAGGACAGAGATGGGGGGGGGGGCAGGGGGAGAATACGAGAAAAGCACCCCCCCAAAGCAGCTGGAGAGAAAGTGCAAAAGTGGAAACAGCCGCAGAGACTGAACTAAAAAGGGAGAAAGGAGGAAGGAGAGGGTTTAAATTCTATTAAGATTATAAACAAGCGGAGCACAGAGTCTGAAACTCCGTAGCACAATACCTGACGGTGGTCTGGTGGGAAGGGCGAATCCTCAGGAGCACAGTGGAGTCCGGGGTTCTTCAGGCCACATGGGGAGAGGTGGTTCCCCTGCTAGAAGAATACCTGGTGGAGGCTGTGTGGGTCCCCCAAAGGCAGGGCCCCCGTGGACCCGGGAGAACAACCGCATTTGCGGGTGCTGGAACAAGGTAGTTAAGGATGAAGCCTGGTGCCAGATGTGTGTTGTGATTTTCCACAGTCCCTGAAATGCTGCTGCTACACTATCTCATAAACTTTTTCTATGGCAGGCTGGCACCTGGCCGCAGTCTCTGGCCATCAGCAGCAGCACAGTCCCGCAAACGTTCCTGGATGCGGCCGACACCCGGCCATTGCTCGGTGAGACCCTCTGGCACAGGGGCAAAACGCGTCAAAGCCGCAGTCCCTCAGAAGTAAGACATCGGGAAAAACAGCCGCATCTGAGACAAAACTCAGGAGGTAGGTGCTGCCTGGGGCTTGGTCACGGACTGTGTAAAAGTGGGGAGTTAACGGAAGCCGGAGAGAAAGGACGGGTGAGATATTGCTGATCGGTGAAAACAGAGTTCTGATACTGGAGACTGGTTGGCTGGGTGCAGCCATTTTCACCCTTCCCGCGCATGCGCATATGCACCTACAAGCGCCACAATTCACCCCAGTAAGCTAAGCAGCGCCACCTAGTGGAGAAAGGAGCTGTTACACTACGCCCCGCCCAACTTGGCCAACCTTGCTCTTAAGGAGCACAAGTCTCTCCGCCTGCTTAGCTTATGGACTATAAAGCGCTTCATAGTTTGACTTCTGGGGGAAAACGAAATAATTTCAGTAGTATTTCAGTCTGTTCACCGATCCATCTATTTAATTTTCTTTTTCATTTTTTTCTTTTTTCTTTTTGCACTTTTTTGTTTCTTTTCTTTTTCTTGAATACAGAGAGAAAGAAAATTCATTTTTATTTTCAATTTTTATTAAAAATATTTTTCTTTAATTTTTCTACTATATTTTTTATTTTGTGTAAATTTTTTCAAATTCCATTTTTCTTCCATCATTTCATTTTAGTCTAATTCAATGTAATCATTTTTTCAAATTTTCAAATGATTTCCTTTTTTTATTCTTTCCCCTTTTTTCTCTAATAGATCAAGCCCCTGTCAACACCCAGACCAAAACACACCTAGGATCTGGCATCATTTATTTGATTTTTTGTGTGTGTTTGTTTTTAATTTTTTAATTATAATATTTTTTATTTTAATTTTTTTACCTCATTAATTCCTTTTATCCCTTCAAAATGATGAAATGAAGGAATTCACCCCAAAAGAAACAGAAGGAAGAAATGACAGGCAGGGACTTAACCTACACAGATACAAGCAAGATGTCTGAACCAGAATTTAGAATCACAATAATAAGTATACTAGCTGGAGTTGAAAATAGATTAGAATTCCTTTCTGCAGAGATGAAAAAAAAAGTAAAACCTAGTCAGGATGAAATAAACAATGCTATAACTGAGCTGCAATCTCAAATGGAGGACAAGGCGGCAAGTATGGATGAGGCAGAACAGAGAATCAGCGATATAGAGGGCAAACTTATGCAGAATAATGAAGCAGAAAAAAAGAGGGAGTTTAAGGCAAAAGAGCACGATTTAAGAATTAGAGAAATCAGGGGCGCCTGGGTGGCGCAGTTGGTTAAGCGTCTGACTTCAGCCAGGTCACGATCTCGCGGTCCGTGAGTTCGAGCCCCGCGTCAGGCTCTGGGCTGATGGCTCAGAGCCTGGAGCCTGTTTCCGATTCTGTGTCTCCCTCTCTCTCTGCCCCTCCCCCGTTCATGCTCTGTCTCTCTCTGTCCCAAAAATAAATAAACATTGAAAGAATTAGAGAAATCAGTGACTCATTAAAAAGGAACAAAATCAGAACCATAGGGGTCTCATAAGAGGAAGAGAAAGAGAAAGAAAAGGGGGTAGAAGGGTTATGTGAGCAAATCATAGCAGAAAACTTTCCTAACCTGGAGAAAGACACAGACATCAAAATTCAGGAAGCACAAAGGACTCCCATTAGATTCAACAAAAACCAACCATCAACAAGGCATATCATGGTCAAATTCACAAATTTGAGGCAAGGAGAAAATCATGGCAAGGAGAATCATGGCAAGAGAATCATGAAAGCAGCAAGGGAAAAAAGTCCTTAACCTACAAGGGAAGACAGATCAGGTTTGCAGCTGACCTATCCACAGAAGCTTGGCAGGCCAGAAAGGAGTGGCAGGATACATGCAATGTGCTAAATCAGAAAAATATGCAGCCAAGAATTCTTAATCCAGCAAGGCTGTCATTCAAAATAAAAGGAGAGATAAAAAGTTTCCCAGACAAACAAAAATTAAAGGAGTTGGTGACCACTAAACCAGCCCTGTAAGAAATATTAAGGGGGACTCTCTGAGGGGAGAGAAAAAATACATACATAATACATACATACATACATACATACATACATACATACATACCTAAAGCAACAAAGACTAGAAAGGAGCAGAGAGCACCACCAGGAACTCCAACTCTACAAGCAACATAATGGCAATAAATTCATATCTTTCAGTACTCACTGTAAACATCAATGGACTAAATGCTCCTATCAAAAGACATAGGGTAACAGAACGGATAGGCAAACAAGATCCATCTAGATGCTGTTTATAAGAGACCCACTTTAGACCTAAAGACACCTTCAGATTGAAAATAAGGGGATGGAGAACCATCTATCATGCCAATCGTCAACAAAAGAAAGCCAGAGTTGCCATACTTATATCAGACAATCTAGACTTTAAAGACTGTATCAAGAGATGCAGAAGGGCATTATATCATAATCAAGGGGTCTATCCACCAAGAAGACATAAAAATTGTAAACATTTATGCGCCAAATGTGAGAGCACCCAAATATATAAATCAATTAATCACAAACATAAAGAAACTCATTGATACTAATACCATAATAGTAGGGGACTTCAACACCCCATTTACAACAATGGACAGATCATCTAATCAAAATATCAACAAGGAAACAATGGCTTTGAATGACACACTGGACCAGATGTGGACCACTTAACAGATATATTCAGAACATTTCATCCTAAAGCAGCAGAATATACATTCTTCTCTAGTACACATGGAACATTCTCCAGAATAGACCACATACTGGGACACAAATCAGCCCTCAACAAGTACAAAATGATTGAGACCATACTGTTCATATTTTCAGACCACAATGCTGTGAAACTCGAAATCAACCACAAGAAAAAATTTGAAAAGGTAACAAATACTTGGGGACTAAAGAACATCCTACTAAACAATGAATGAGCTAACCAAGAAGTTAAAGAGGAAATTAAAAAGTTCATGGAAGCCTATGAAAATGATAACACCACACCCAAAACCTTTGGATGCAGGAAAGGCGGTCATGAGAGGAAAGTATATAGCAATCCAGGCCTTCCTAAAGAGGGAAGAAAAATCTCAGATACACAACCTTACCTTATGCCTTAAAGAGCTGGAAAAAGAACAGCAAATAAAACCCAAACCAGCAGAAGACAGGAAATCATAAAGATTAGAGCAGAAATTAATGCTATCAAAACCAAAAAAAAAAAAAAAACAAAAAACAAAAAACCAGAACAGATCAATGAAACCAGAAGCTGGTTCTTTGAAAGAATTAACAAAATTGATAAGCCACTAGCTAATTTGATCCAAAAGAAAAAGGAAGGGCCTAAATAAATAAAATCAAGGATGAAAGAGGAGAGATCACAACCAACACAGCAGAAATAAAACAATAATAAGAGAATATTATGAGCAATTATATGCCAATAAAATGGACAATCTGGAAGAAATGGACAAATTCCTAGAAACATACACTACCCAAAACTGAAACAGGAAGAAACAGAAAATTTGAACAGATCCATAACCAGTAAATAAATAAAATCTGTAATCAAAAATCTCCCAAAAAGCAAGAGTCCAGGGCCAGATGGCTTTCCAGGGGAATTCTACCTAACATTTAAGAAAGAATTAACACCTATTCTCTTGAAGCTGCTCCACAAAATAAAAGTGGAAGGAAAACTTCCAGACTCTTTCTATGAAGCAAGCATTACCTTGATTCCAAAACCAGACAGAGACCCCACTAAAAAGGAGAACTGTAGACCAATTTCCCTGATGAACATGGATGCAAAAATCCTCAACAAGATATTAGCCAACCGGATCCAACAATACATTAAAAAAATTATTCACCATGCCCAATTGGGATTTATACCTGGATGCAGGGCTGGTTCAAAACCCACAAAACAATCAATGTGATTCATCACATCAATAAAAGAAAGGACAAGAACCATATGATCCTCTCAATAGATGCAGAGAAAGCATTTGAAAAAATACAACACCCTTTCTTGATAAAAACCCTCAAGAAAGTAGGGATAGAAGGAGCATACCTCGAGATCATAAAAGCCATATATGAACGACCCAACGCTAATATCATCCTCAATGGGGAAAAACTGAGAGCTTTCCCCCTAAGGTCAGGAACAAGTCAGGGATGTCCACTCTGGCTGCTGTTATTCAACATAGTATTGGAAGTCTTAGCCTCTGCAATCAGACAACACAAAGAAATAAAAGGCATCCAAATCGGCTAGGAGGAGGTCAAACTCTTCGCAGATGACATGATACTCTATATGGAAAACCCAAATGATTTCACCAAAAAACTGCTAGAACTGATTCATGAATTCAGCAAAGTTGCAGGATATAAAATCAATGCACAGAAATCGGTTGCATTCCTATACACCAACAATGAAGCAACAGAAAGAGAAATCAAGGAATAGATCCCATTTACCATTGCACCAAAAACTATAAAATACCTAGGAATAAATCTAACCAAAGAGGTGAAAAATCTATACACTGACAACTATAGAAAGCCTATGAAAGAAATTGAAGAAGACACAAAAAAATGGAAAAAGATTCCATGTTCCTGGATCGGAAGAACAAATATTATTAAAATGTTGATACTACCCGAAGCAGTCTTCATATTCAATGCAATCCCTATCAAAATAACACCAGCATTCTTCACAGAGCTAGAACAAACAATCCTAAAATTTGTATGGAACCAGAAAAGACCCCGAATAGCCAAAGCAATCTTGAAAAAGAAAACCAAAGTAGGAGGCATCACAATCCCGGGCTTCAAGCTATACTACAAAGCTGTAATCATCAAGACAGTATGGTCCTGGCACAACGACAGACACTCAGATCAATGGAACAGAATAGAGAACCCAGAAATGGACCCACAAACGTATGGTCACCTAATCTTTGACAAAGCAGGAAAGAATATCCAATGGAATAAAGACAATCTCTTCAGCAAGTGGTGCTGGGAAAACTGACAGCAACATGAAGAAGAATGAACCTGGACAACTTTCTTATGCCATACACAAAAATAAACTCAAAATGGCTTAAAGACCTAAATGTAAGATGGGAAGCCATCAGAATCTTTGAGGAGAAAGCAGGCAAAATCCTCTTTGATCTTGGCTGCAGCAACTTCTTACTCAACACATTTCCAGAGGCAAGGGAAACAAAAGCAAAAATGAACTACTGGGACCTCATCAAAATAAAAAGCTTCTGCACAGTGAAGGAAACAATCAGCAAAACTAAAGGGCAACCGACAGAAAGGGAGAAGATATTTGCAAATGACATATCAGATAAAGGGTTAGTATCCAAAATCTATAAAGAACTGATCAAACTCAACACCCAAAAAACAAAGAATCCAGTGAAGACATGGGCAAAAGACATGAATAGACACTTCTCCAAAGAAGACATCCAGATGGCCAATCGACACATGAAGAAATGCTCAACATCACTCATCATCAGGGAAATACAAATCAAAACCACAATGAGATACCACCTTATACCTGTCAGAATGGCTAACATTAACAACTCAGGCAACAAGAGATGTTGGCGAGGATGCAGAGAAAGAGGATCTTTTACATTGCTGGTGGGAATGCAAGCTGGTGCGGCCACTCTGGAAAACAGTATGAAGCTTCCTCAAAAAATTAAAAATAGAACTATCCTACCTCCCAGCAACTGCACTACTAGGTATTTATCCAAGGGACACAGGTATGCTGTTTTGAAGGGACACATGCACTCCCATGTTTATAGCAGCATTATCAACAATAGCCAAAGTATGGAAAGAGCCCAAATGTCCATCAGAGGATGAATGGATAAAGAGGATGCGGTATATATGTACAATGGAGTATTACTCGGCAATCAAAGAGTGAAATCTTGCCATTTGCAACTATGTGGTTGGAACTAGAGGGTATTATGTTAAGCTAAATTAGTCAGAGAAAGACAAATATATGATTTCACTCATATGAGGACTTTAAGACACAGAACAGATGAACATAAAGGAAGGGTAGCAAAATAATATAAAAACAGGGAGGGGGACAAAACATAAGAGACTCTTAAATATGGAGAACAAACAGAGGGTTACTTGAGGGGTTGTGGGAGGGGGGATGGGCTAAATGGGTAAGGGGCATTAAGGAATCTACTCCTGAAATCATTGTTGCACTATATGCTAACTAATTTGGATGTAAATTTAAAATATAAAATTAGGGGCGCCTGGGTGGCGCAGTCGGTTAAGCGTCCGACTTCAGCCAGGTCACGATCTCGCGGTCTGTGAGTTCGAGCCCCGCGTCGGGCTCTGGGCTGATGGCTCAGAGCCTGGAGCCTGTTTCCGATTCTGTGTCTCCCTCTCTCTCTGCCCCTTCCCTGTTCATGCTCTGTCTCTCTCTGTCCCAAAAATAAATAAACGTTGAAAAAAAAATTAAAAAAAAAAACAAAAGAAAGACCGAAAAGGGCAATTAATTGAGGTCCATACAGCCAGAATTCTCATTTCCTTTAAAAAAAATAAATAAATAAAAATAAAAAAATAAATAAATAAATAAAATTAAAAAAAAATCTCCCTTGGTTACACCTTCCCTTAATATACTGATGGGAATCCTCATGAAAATAATTCACATGAAAGCACCTTCAGAAAAGAACTACAGACACAATGAGTAAGACCATGCATACTGTTTGAACTCAACCACACAGCATGTGATTAGTTGATATGCTACCAAGGATAACCAGATTTCATAATATTATGTTACTTTGAAAGTAGAGGTTGCTGAGATTATCTTTCTTACTCTTGCACTCACCCAGCACACAGTGGATTTTAAAAATATTACACACAAAAAAGGTCTATTGAATGAATGAATGAGTTAGCTAACAAGGAGCCACAGTAATGTGTCAGAGACAGGAATAAAAGAAAGAAATGGTTACAAAACGAGTGTCCAAGAACCTGACATGGTTACTGGAGTACGTATCTGACTAAAAAAGGAATGGATATTACTTGTCATGTCAAGTACTTCTAACAGGTTGATGGAAGACCCCATGATTCCACCAAGATCAAAGAGAAATTAGCCCTGAAAGACTCTGGATAAAAAGTATCATTTCACAGAGACCATACACACAAATCCTGGTCCAGAAGGTTATTGATTGATAAAATGGATTATCACAAACATATTGAATAAGCAGAGAACATTTGTTTTGAAAAGCGATAATGGATTTCATAAAGATATTCCATTATAGCTTTGCTGAAATAGTCACTTCACTTTATGAGGGCCTGAGTTGGGACTCTGAATTAATTATGGTAATTTTGAAGTATCTGTGCAAGAGGAAGACTGTGTGTATGAATAAGTAAGTGTCTCTTAGTAACATTTTCTGATGAATAAATCAGTTTAAAATTGGAAATCTGTGTCCTCTGGTAATTTGTTCTAAGCCTTCTTTCCTGTGAGATCCCTTTTCAAAATTAACACACCTAGAAGACATTCATTAAACATTTGTTGAATGGATGAATTTTGATGTGACATTGAGATAGTACTTTTAGCATCACTATAAAGTAGTGCCCAGTGCATATTTTTCATAAGCAGATGTTTTGCAATGATTATAGAACTGCAAAGAAATTGAATCCTTGGGTGGAAGTTACAAGTATACAGGTTTGCAGTGAGTTAGGGTTGCACTTCACATATTCAAAAGTCTCACCTTTGTTTGAAAAAACATGACATAAATACAATATGCATAATGTATGCCAAACTATGGAACTAGGAGCAGTTCAAAAAAGAGACAATAAAATTGGTGAAGAGGGCAACGTCCTGCTACATGAGAATATATAAAAGATTTTTTCAAAAAGGCTAGGGACATAACTGAATGTAATACAATCATAAAGTGATATATAGACAGTAAATATGGGATTATTCTGGAATCCTAAAATGAGGATTTGAATTTTGAAAGTTTATCTAAGCACCACACCAAGGATATTGTTCAACCTTTCAAAGTGGAAAACAATTTCTATAATTCGTTGACTAGGTAATAGCAGTAAAAAACATCAACCAGTATCAGCATGACTTAAATAATAAATTCATGCACAGGAAGCATCCATAGGAAGCATATAATATTTTAGTATCCTATTCCTAATATCTTTCAGTTAAAATCAGTGGTTCCCAGAATAGAGCCCATTGCTCCATTACTGGGGACAGAATAAAGGTTAAACACACCATGAGCCAACTTAATGGTGGACTTGGAAAGCCTGCATGTGATATCATCAAGTCAAACAATTTTAGAGCTGAACACCCTAAGAGACTACTGCAATGTTTTCATTTCACATAATGAGAAAACTAAGGCCTGAAGAGATTAAGTATTTTGCCTGAGGTCACATAGCTAACAAAAGGCAGAGACCTGTTAGGATTAAACTCTTTTGAGTTCCCACTCCTAAATTCTTTCTATTACTGTGACTCTCCCAAATGAACATGAAGGGAAAAAAAAAAACAAAAAACAAAAAACAAAAAAAAACAAAAAAACAAAGCAAACAAGTATTGGACATTAAGGCAAATGTTATTTCTGTCCTCTCAATATAGTCATTAAAATGGCTCAGTTGGTTAAGCATCTGCCTCTTCATTTCAGCTCAGGTCATGATCTCACAGTCATGAGATTGAGCCCCACATTAGGTTCCATGCTGAGTGTGGAGCCTGCTTGGGATTCTCTCTCTCCTTCTCTCTCTGCCCTCAAAATTAAAAAAAAAAAAAAAACCTTTGATTTTGTGATGCAACTTTATTTAATTTCTGTATAATCAATCTAGAGATTGGGAATCAGGAGTCTAGTTTTAACTTTTTATTATGGAAAATTTTAAGCATAGATATTTACAGGCAGAATAGTATAATGAAAGCTCCATGTACCCTTCATCCACCTTCAAAAATGATCTCATGGCCAATCTCATTTTAGCTATTTCCTACCTAATCCCACCTCCTCTCACAATGTAATTTTGAAGCAAATCCAAGAGCACATTCATAAGTATACCAGCATGTGCCTCAAAATGTGACTACAATTACATTATCATACCTAAAGAATTTCTAATAATTCTTTAACATCATTTTAAAGCTAATGTTCAAATTTCCACTTGTTTCATACATGTCACTTTTAGAATTTGTTTTGAACTAAAAATAAGTTAAATTTTACTAAGTTATTAAAAAAAAGAATAACTAGATAAGCTATAGTCATGAAAGTCACAATAGAATCTATCTTTGATAAAAATAGTATATCACTGCACCTTGAAAAATGGGGAAATGTGTACTCTAAGGGTCTGGGAATAAGGTCATTATTTTTGTATAATCAAATTCAGTGATCCAATGTAATGCATAGAAGAGTATTTTAATAGAGATGAGTATATGATTAAAAATGCAGTGGCCAAATTGATGGCAATGTTTACGCACTATGGTGCACCAAATTATCAATTATGTCCATATATCCAAATGATCCCGGGCAAGGTGCCATGCAGAGAAAATGAAACGGATCCTACCCTGTCACTGCATGCATGTGTATTCTAACAAGTCATGGTGGGGATTAGTTAGGGTACACTGCAGGAGAAACTCTGCAGGAGAAAAACCTGCTGAAGTTGGAATCAGGGGGTTGAAATTCCAGCCTGGGCTCAGCCAGGATGTAGTTGTGTGCAAATCTGTTGAACTCCTTGGGGTTCAGCTCCTTATGGCTATATAACAAATAGTCAAGATGACCTCTGAAGTCCCTTCCATGTATAAGAGTTGATGATTTTAAGTATCGCTGACTTATTCCTATGTATTATGCTGAATTCAGATACCATAATACTACTAAATTGACCATTGAAAAGTCACTTCATTTAGCACACAGTTTCTGAAGAACAAATCCCAAAGCGGTGACTATTATGATCTCTCATTAGATGGTTTAATGGCAGGGAGTCTACGACTATGTAATTTGCTGAGGTAGAGGGTGGCATTTGGGAGTAGTAGTAAGCAACCCGAGACTGACTCAGTTTCAGCATAGCTGACCACTCTAGCTAAAGGCTGCAGAAGGAATCCCATCCATCATATTTCCTTTATCACACATCTCTGGGTATCATACAGATATACTCATGCCCCCTGCAGGTTTGCAAGATTTAGCAGATGAAAATACAACATGCTTAGGTAAATTTAAGTTTCAGATAAACAATGAGTATTTTCATACTAAAATGTTATATACTAAAAAATCTCTATACTAAAAATGCCCATTGTTTGCATGGGCTTCAAATTTAACTAGATGTTCTGTATTTTACCTGGCAACACTAAACCCCTAACCCATGCCCTTGGGAGGATTTATCTTCATTTTACAGATGTGGCGATGGAGGCTTAAGTAAACTATCCATTAACAGGGAAAAAATAAATGGCGGCAATGGAATTCAAATCCAGATCTGCCTCACTCTAAAACACAGGCATTTTTCACTACCTCTTCATTATTCCCTAAGCACCTATGGAAAACAATTTAAATTTCCTGTAAATATGCAAAGAAACTTCAAGAAATTCAAATGTAAGAAGACCACAGCTTGCATAAGGGCTATGTCTCAAAGACTCTAAGGCAGCTATTTAGAATTTGGAAGGCATCTTTCCCACAGAAATTCTGACAAATGGTTGTTAGCTTCCAAGTCAACCCATAAAGCCCTGTGTAAACCACATTCTAGCTGAATCACCATAGATATTCTTAATCAAAAACACAGTAGAAACTAAGTATGTTAGTAATAGCCATATTAATAACTAATAAGTGCGAATTAATAGGAAATATGTTCTTATTTATGTTTTAATAGTGATGTAGGAGGTAAAGGAAATCATACTGAGACAGAGAAGGTAATGAAAATATTGTGGAGACTTGAAAGAGCCTTCTAGAAAACTTTAAACACATTGCAGATGGATGCTGTTTGTGTACTCTGCCAGTGTCACTTTTCAACACTTTAGATTTTCTTTTCTTGGAAACAGATGTTGACTTGCACATATGAACTGTAACTGGGGCTGTCTCCGGACTCAGATGAAAGGATATGAGGGGAAGAGAAAAAGAAAGAACAAGAACACTGACAAGTATTCCCCATGTGCCTGAATTAACTGGAAAGAGTTTTAGGAGAAAAGGGCGGACTGGTACATATTTGTGTTTCTGTAAGGTGGCTTTGATTTAAGATGTAATTAGTTAAGGAATGATAAAGAAAAACCAGGACATTGCTGTGAATGCCAGAGGGGAACAAATTTCAAATCAAAGTATTCCTTGCACTGGTCAGCACCTGACATCATCATCCAAGAGTATTTGATTATTGAAGAAGCTCAGAGTATCACAGGAACAGAGGGTAGGGGTGGGGGTGCATGGCAGGGTGAGGGGACTAACCCTCCAGAGGAGGAGTGACATTCAGGTTGAGTTCTGTAGAATGATAGTAGTTAGCTAAGAAGACAGGACTTCTGGGCAAAGGAAGAAGTGTGTGCAAAGGCACAAAAACCAGAATGCATGATCTATTGACAACTTCAAGCAATTTGGTATACGTGGAAGCTATGTGTAAGAAAATAAATGATGAGACACAATCCTGGGCAGGATTTCGGGGACCTGACCATAAAGGGCTAAGGAGTCTGGATTTGACTGGGAAGCCATGGTGGAGCCTTTGAAAAGTTTAAGCAGGAGAGAGACAGGATTGGTCCTTTTTTTTTTTTTTCTTTTTTTTTTTAATCACTCAGAAAGGAAGGAAAGAAGGAAGGAAGGAAGGAAGGAAGGAAGGAAGGAAGGAAGGAAGGAAGGAAGGAAGGAAGGAAGGGAGTCTCGTAGCAGTAAAGAAAATGAATGTATATGGTCAAATTGAAGGCATATTAAGTGTGGGAATATTCCAGGTGAAACTTTGCTGACTTGAGCTAAGATAGTAGTAGAGGAAATATAAAAGAGAGATAAATTCAACAAACAGTATGATGCCATAGGACTTAGAGACTACTGGTAAAAGACAACATTGAAGATATGAGCCATGTGGTCTTAGTGCCAGAGCGTCTTCAACTGGAAGTCTTAGGCAAGCTACTTCACATCATTCAGAGAAGAGTTCCTCAACCGTAAACTGAGGATATAATTAAATATACTTCCAACAGCTGTTTTGTATAAAAGTGCCTGACACAGAGTGAACGCTCACTAATACTACTTATGACTTGCTTTTAGTAGGAGCGTAAGGAAGGCCTTCTGGCCAGAGAAAGATAGGGAATCCAGGAAAAGTGGGCAGTAAGGAGGGAGAGATTGAATTCAGTTTAAAGTATCCAGAATTTCAATGTGTCCTGAGATGGAAATGATTGGTTGGCAGTTGGTAATCAGGGCTTGGAGAACACAAAAAGGTTGAAGTGGAGGAAATAACAGCAACTAGGCAGAA
This sequence comes from Felis catus, assembly GCF_018350175.1. Taxonomy (NCBI): domain Eukaryota; kingdom Metazoa; phylum Chordata; class Mammalia; order Carnivora; family Felidae; genus Felis; species Felis catus. The sequence continues at coordinate 91,294,068 of NC_058375.1, read as the reverse complement.
CTTGTAATTGTAACAGTAAGACTGTGAGAAAAGAGAAGAGCAGCGAGCAAGAAATTTAATATGAGAGATAACAGCACTGAAGAAGCTGTGGAAGAAGTTCTCAGAGAAGTAAGAAGACTACCAGGGGAGAACATCATCTCCCCATTCAGGAAAGTTCTCCTATCAACAAAGGAAAAGACAATTTGGCCACCTATGAAGGTACTTTTAATTTCTGAACATAAAAATTAAGCAATTAATATATGTTTAAGGGCATTTACCTTATATTTAATACCAGTATATTTTGAATTATAATCCTCCTATACCTTATCTCATTTTACCTATTAGTCTCAATTTACTTTGTTTATGATACACATGGAATTTAAAAGGAAGAAAATTTAATTCTTTGAAAAAATTGTCAGTGGTTCTCATTTTTCAGGAAACCACTGTAGTCTAACTCCCATTATTCAGAATTAGTCAGATTTTATTGTATAATGTGAGCCAACTGAATTAAAGTGAACATTAGAACCAAATCCCATGGCATCGCCGGTAATTTCCAAGCATGCAAAATGTAGTCACACATGTGGAATAGCAATTGTAACAAAGACCATTTCATCCATCCAGGAATAGCAATTGTATCTTAAACTTTAAAACTAAATACACATTTTGGAAATAAAAGGAAAACAAGATGGGGAAGATGTGTCAGAAAAAGAGTAAATACAACTAAAGAGAGGGAGATTACAAGCTAAGGTATGTGTCTCTAGACCCCTGAATTGGAAGGAGAAGGGCTAACTTCCAGACACTGACCTTTTGGGCTAATGGTTGGAATCTGGGTCTCGGGAGTTATGAAGACTTCTGGGAAAAAAATATAGTGAAACACACTGGAACTGAAGTCATTCCCTGGGATATGGCTTTTGCACAAAGTCTACCCACCTTCCTCTTAGGAAACCCCAAGTGATCTTGTCCATCCAGGATTGGTGTCTGAAAATAAGGAAGCCAGCAGCACAAAGTGGGAATCAGACATGAGGGACACAGACTGAGTAGAAAGTGAGAACATACAGAAAGATGCTCGTGGACTCCTGACTTCTTCCAAGGCACCTTTGTTGTTGTTGTTGTTAATTATGGCAAAATATACACAGTACATTTTAATCATTTCTGAGTATACAGTCCAATGGAATGAAGTACATGCACCTTGTTGGGCAACCATCATCATTATCCATCTCCAAAACTCTCATTTTCCCAAACTGGAGCTCCCTATCCATTAAACAATAGCTCCCCATTCCCTGCTTCTCCCAGCATCTGTTACTGTTCTACTTTTTTTGTCCCCATGAATTTAACTATTCTAGATATTTCACATAAGTGCAATTATATGATATTTGTCCTTTTGTGTGCAGCTTATTTTACTCAGCATAATATCTTCAAGGTTCGTCAATGCTGTAGTATATGTCCAAATTTCATTCCTTTCTGATCATATTCCATTATATGTATATACCACATTTTGTTCATCCATTTCTCTGTTGGTGGACATTTGGGTTGTTTCCACTTTCAGCTACTATGAATAACACTTATAAATATTGGTGTATAAAAACCTGTTCAAGTAAGGCACTTTGTTTTCTTAAGTTTTGACTTGCATTTACCTCCTTGGTCATAAGTGTTTGCTCCCACTGTCTTAGGACATTAAGAACTTTCCATTTTTAGATGTGTTCAAGCTGGAACTGTCTATCTGTCCAGGGTAATATATAGGAAATTTTTATACCAGATATGAAGCTGGAAAACTGATGAATTATATGCCTATAAGGTTCTTCTAAAAAATATAGAATATTGCAATGTCTTATGAACCTACCTATACTATTAGAGTACTATGATCAAATGGCACAGACAAAAAAATTGATATTCGAGCAGCAAAGAGTAATTTGGCAGGGCTGGGAAATTTGACTCCCATTTTTATCTTTAGAGACTACTCATTGTTTATTTTCTTTAAAAAAAAAAAAAAAAGCTAAGAATTACAACTGTGTCCTTAAGCTCCATTTACATTTCTAAATTCACCCAAACTGTTAGAGGCTCCAAAATATGACTGGCTATCAATGCCCATTCTGTCATAGGAAGCCCCTCATATGGGATAGAATTAATACTCTTAAAAATTTCATTGATTTGTATGCCACTAACCAAAATGAGATTACCAGAAAGGACCATTTTAAATTTAAATGAACGCTGCCTTAGATGGAATAACTTACTCTTGATCCTCACATTTGTAATCAATAGGGAACTCTTCGGCTGCATCTGATTTTTCACATTTTTCAGCTAAGTCAGGAATCCTAATGCAAAAATCTGCTCTGTTATGTGGATTTGTGAACTGTCTAGAGGGCTCTGGGTCCATTAACCAATGGATAGATTACCATGAGACATAAGTATAATGTTTTTGTCTCCAACCGAGACAGTCTTGCTCCAATATTATTCATGCGATTTCAAGAAAAGTGGTTGCTGTTTTCTTTAGACTCACACCTGGAAATTAATAAAGAGCAAGGCATTTCTCTTGGTATTAATTCAAATTACTAAAGCAAAATTAATTACACATGCACTTTTAAAACTCTGCATCGTAGAGCTGGCAAGGAGAGCATCTTAGAATATATTCACTCAAAACCCCAGAATGCATGTGCGTAATAGGAGGTATTATTCCTACAGGGTGTGAACCAATTAGAGCAAATGGGGCCACAGTATAGACTTGTCAGTTAAATCAGAGACACATTACATCCTGGCCATGACCGAGACAAGACATCTAAGCACCGCCCTTTGTCTGAACACCTAGTGTTGCAATCAGCCAACACGTCAGGACTTTCATACCCAATGTGATAAATAAAATCCCACCAAATGCTATGAATTCATTTGGATCTATTGTCAGATTCACACCAGTGTGGGACTGCTGATCAAAAAAATATTTTTTTTTAATTTAAGAATTGTCAAATAAACTGCTTTCAGCAATGCTGAAAGTGGCAGATATTGATTTAAAAAATAATGTCTATGTTATTCCATATTACACACAGAAGTAAATAATTGGACCAATTACAAATCAGTCTTTTGTGTGATCATTCAGCATAGAAATCTAACAAATATTCTCAAGGAGATTTCTCTTCCTAGCCAAAGCTGTAACTGAGCATTTTTACGCCTAATGTGAAATATTAATGGCTTTTTTCCCCATCTCCTTTTTTTTCACTCCTTCTTGCTCCAACCCCTGCCATCCTTTCCATATAAAGGATAAAACAAAGTCATCCTGCCCTTGCTTCTGAATCATATGTGTCCTCGCCAACACCTGAGGCAGAGGAAAAAAAAAAAAAGATGAAGAAATGACAGTATCTGGTCTCAGTGTTTCTCACTACATTGTTGTAGAGATACCTAATATTTCAGATACAGCATTAACTCTTCATTGTCCTTGTGCAGCTGTGAGAGAGAACAGCTGTGCTCTGAAACCTCACCAATGTGCATGATGATCTTTTTGGAGCTAAAGCAACAGGGGCTTGTGGAGAGAAGGAAAGCCCCTGCCCTTTTGGAAACCAGTTCCGGTGGGGGAGCCACCATGTTCTTTGCAACATTCATTCATTCATTTAGCCATTCAGTGCTTAACTTTCCGGGATCTTAAGAGTCACTTGTGAAACTGCCGACTGAAATCAGCCCTGTGGCGGCAGTATGAAAATTCAAAAGAGCTATAAATCAGTCCCCAGCCCCTACCCAAACCTAGTGGCTAAACATTTACCAACACTTGTGTAGGGATACCAACATAAGTGTAGGGATCTACACTTATTTATCAAATACTTATTAAGTATCAGCTATGTGCCACACACTGCGTTGGGTGCTGGAATACAACTATGAACAACAAAAAATTCTTTGGTACTGGTGAGAAAGATAGGCAATAAATAAATAGACACATACTTAAAAAATTACGGAGAGTGATCAACAAAATGAAGAAAATAAATAGGTTCTATGTCTAAGAATAAAATAAGGGACACATCTTTCTGGAAAGGCAGCAGGGTCTAGTGGTAGAGAGGGCAGTCTCTAGAGTCAGAGAGTCCTGGGTATAATTCTAAACTCTATCATACCTGGTATATGTTACACAGCAGATGGTAGTATGATTCTGGGAACATTATTTAAACTCTTAACCTAAACCTTAGTTCTCTTATCTGTAAAATAAGAATGATAATAGTACTTCTTTCAAAGGCTGTTATAAAGATTTAAAGAGATAATTCAGATAGAATGACTAGGGCCAAAGTCTGGCAAATGTTTTGAGATAACTCAAAAGAATGCTAGCCATAATTATTATCATCACTATTGTCTGAAGAGGTAACATATGACACTTGGAGTGTGCAATATGTGAGCCCTAATGAGGAACCGAAAGAGAGAGATTTCAGGTAGAAAAAAAGTACATGTGCAAACTCTTTGAGATGCAAATGTGGTTGAGTTGGTCAAAGAATGGTTAGAAAGCCTGAGTTGCTGGGGATAGTACATAGGGAAGAAGAAGTTATCATACCTTTTTACTGAGGCACTTGGAAAGACAGGTTAGGGAAAGATTATGCACAGCCTCTTAGGCCACTAGGAGACATGTGGATTTTATTGTGCATGCAATTGGAAGCCTCCAAGGATATTTAAAAAGAAGACACTATGAGTCAATTTATAGTTTTAACAACTCTCTTCTTGTATATTGGTGGTGAACGAGTTAGAAGAGGCACAAGTAGGTACAGAAAGATTGGATAAGAATCTAACACAGTAATTCAGATGGGAGACTATGCTGCTTTACATGAGTGGGTGGTAAAGGAGGTAAGTGGACAGATTTGGGGTATATTTGGGATGTAGAATCAATAGACTTTGGTCATGGACTAGATAAGGACATGGCAGAGTGTGTTTTTTAAAGATGAACAGAACAACACCTCATACCCCGCCTTCTTCTACAATGTGGTCCTCAAAGTCTCTCATTAATAAGCGGTCTAACTCTTCTACCTTTAAGCCTAAGTGAGCATTATCGTGACTGTGTCAACCGATTGAAGAACAGCATAAATGATGCTATGTAACTTTCAGACTACGTTATAGAGACAGCATAATTCCAGTTGTACTGGGTTGAAGAGTGTCGCACAAAAATTCACATCCAACTGGAACTTCAGAATATGACCTTATTTGGAAATAGTCTTTGCAGATATACTTAGTCAAGATGAGGACATCATGGATTATGGTGGACCTTAATTCCAATATAGCTGGCACCCTTCAAAGCTGAGAAGACGCAGATACACAGAGGGAAGAGGGTCATGTGGCAAAGAAAGCAGGGATTGAAGTGATGCAGTTAGAAGTGAAGGAACACCAAAGATTGTGGGCAAGTACCAGAAAGCAGGAAGAGTAATGGAAGGATTCTTTCCTAGAGCCTTCAGAAAGAGTACAGCCTTGCCAACATTTTGATTTCAGACATCTAGACTCTAGAACTGAGACAATAAACTTCTGTTTTAGGCTACCTGTTTTGTGACATTTTGTTATAGCAGCTACAGGAAACTGGTGCATACTTTGTTGGCTATGATGCTCACTTTTGAAGCTCTGAGCTTTGATGTAGAAAGTTCAACTACGCTGTGTCAACCATGCAGTAAGAAAACTCTAGGCCATACAGAGATCCTATCTCTCTCCTGGAGAGATGCCCTATGTAAACAGCCCAAGATGTCCCTACTGCTAGCCAGCATCAACTGCTAGATATGTGAATGGAGACACCTCAAAACGATTCTAGCCCCAGCTGTGAAAATGTGCCCAGCTACTGAAGACTCCCAGCTGAGATCCTAGATATTGTGGTATAGATGAGCCATCTTTATTGTACCCTGTCTAAATTCCTGATCCACGCAAACTTTAAGCATAATAAAAGGCAAATGGTGCCACTAAATTATGTGGTGGTTTCTTATGCAGGAACAGCAACTGAAACAGAAATTTCATGTCAGAATTGAGTTCTGCCACATCAAAAGCTTAAAACATATGGCATTACCTTTAGGACTGGACAGTGGGCAGAAGTCCTTAAGGAGATAGTAGTTCAGAGTAAGTGAAAGCTAGTGAAGCAAACAGATGTTAAAAAGGACTTATGGGGGGGGGGGCACCTGGGTGGCTCAGTTTAAGCGTCCGACTTTGACTCAGGCCATAACCTCGCGGCTGTGCTGACAGCTCAGAGCCTGGAGCCTGTTTCAGATTCTGTGTCTCCATCTCTCTCTGCCCCTCCCCTGCTCACGCTTTGTCTCTCAAAAATAAATAAACATTAAAAAAATGTTTTTAATGAAAAGAAAGGACTCATGGAGTCCAGTGACAGCTAGGATGACAGGGAGGAAACTCTTATTGGAAGCTGGGAAAATACTGACCTCTGCTTTACAGCGGCAGAGAGTTTGGCAACCCCATTGCCTGTATTAACATAGAAAATAAAAAATGTACCTAATAGGGGCACCTGGGTGGCTCAGTCAGTTAAGTGTCTGACTTCGGCTCAGGTCATGATCTCTCAGTCCTTGAGTTTGAGCCCCACATCAGGCTCTGTGCTGACAGCTCAGAGACTGGAGCCTGCTTCAGATCCTGTGTCTCCGATCTCTGCCCCTCCCCCACTCATGCGCGCGCGCGCGCGCGCGCGCGCGCGCGCGCGCGGGCGCTCTCTCTCTGTCTCTCAAAAATAAACATTAAAAGAAATTTTTTTAATAAAAATAAATGTACCTAATAAACTGGTGAATTTGTCTAAGGATACTTCTCAGGCAGGATACTGAAAGCGTCCATCTATTTCTTTTAGCCATGTGCAAGGCACAGATACAAAGACATAAGGAAAAAAAGTACTGGACAACTTCTAAGCAAGCTTTAAAGAAAATATAAAAAGACTTAGTAAGTTTGAAAAAAAAAAAACAAAACTTGTTCTTTGATTGTCTCTTAGTAGAAGATTCTCAAAATAAGAAAGGGCCTCAGTGCAAAGATCAAATCAAGACCTATTAGGAAAATGTCTCATCGTTAAGATGAAGACAAGAGTGTGGCTGTAAAATTTTTCATTAAAACCTCAGGAAGATGTAAGATGGTGCCTCATAAACCTTTCAAATACATACAAAGCTTCTGGATTTAAGGGCATGCCTTTTTAAACAATAGACACCTAGACTCTTAAGGGTTTGTCTTATGGCAGCTTCACAGGGAGTCCATGGCAGAAAAAAGCCTATAAACTGAAGAGATTTCTGGACACGTTTTTTTTTGTTTGTTTGTTTGGTCTAATATGATAGATTTCTATATTAATACATTGGAAGCCGAAAATTTTTAAAGGAAATGTATCAGCTTGGACTGAAAGGAGTAGATACACCATAAAATAAAAGGGGTTTGGTCTTTGGACCCATGGACTACTTTGGGCAGGAAGCAGGATGAGAAAACTACTCAGCTGCAAACATGGAAGGTGGAATAACTCAGGGAGTGAAACCAAATGCTGAAGAGGGTGGATCCAGCAGCTGGAGAAACCAACGGCTAAGAAGTAGATTCAAGCCCATATCAAGGAACTGGCAAGATGTGCCCAACCAAATTTCAGAATTGCTATTGGACACTGATTCTGTGTGCCTCCTGCTCCTCCTCCCTTTTTCAACAAGAATATTTATAGTGGTTATCCTGCACTGCATATTGGGTATATGGAAGGAAGATCATTGGAGTCTCTTACTCACAGCTCTTCAGAGAGTGAAAAGAACCATGCTAGAGGAATTGCATCCAAAGAGCCTCGTTGGCACTTGGAATTGATTTGGATGACCACGTCCTGGACTTCAAGTACTAAGATGAGACTTCGGGAATTTTGAGGGAGGGGTCAGATGTCTTTTGCATGTGGAAAGGATGTGAATAGCTGTGGACAGAGGATAGACAGCAGTTGATAGTATTTTCCAAAAATGGCTACAATATCTTTCATCCCCTACTCTCTTCTACTTTATACAGCAATAAAGTGATTTGTTATACAGCAATAGTACTCAGACCATAAAGATGAGAGAAAAAGGGGACCAAGGATGCCCACTAGCGTTTTGACTTACACAAATGGGGGAACGGTTATACCACTTGCTGAGATGATTAGTAACAGTTTTTGAGTGAGGGGAAGGGAAGTGGGCAGAATGGTAAATCACAGTTGTCTTTTGGCCATGTTAGTTTTGAAATGTGTATGAGATATTCAAATGTAATCTCTTTAGTTCATTCAGGATTGTGAAATCACAGTAACGCTTCTACAGTGGAAATAGCTCACCAGTGACATTTTTATGAAGCATGGCACTACAACCTTATTATGACATTAACAAATATAAAAGACTGATGTCGTCCAAATGGCATAATCATCCCAAACTAATACAACTAGGTATAAGCTGCCCCAAATTTTTAATATTAATGTTTGTTACTTGAAAGGTCACCATTTGGCCCTAATGAAATAAGTGCAAAAGAACTTCATTATTTGAAAACGTTTGAGTGCTTGAAGTGGAAAAATATCTTTCAAGAATCATGCTTGCAAGAAAAACACAATTTGAAGTTGACCTAACTGGTCACTGGCCAAAAATAAAATCTTGGCCAGGATTCCAGTTTCAGTCGGATGTAAATGAGGGCTATTCAAAAATGGTGTTCCTTAAGGGGATGCCAAAAAACCTTAAACATTGCAGTGAGCCAGAAACAGCCATAAAGGACAGAAGTAGTTGCTTTCCTTCACAGCATTAATCACAGGAACCAGACAAGAATAAACAGCAGTTGGGGGAGGGGGTGCCCCATGAACAAGGATAATAAATGCTTGTGATGACCTCTTCCACCAGTGAATTAAAGGCCTTGAGAGACACGAAAAAGTCGAGCAAAAGAATCAATTTAATCTTTTGGTACCTGTGTTGAAACAGTGTGCAATTTGTATGAAACCTCTACTCACAAACAAACCATCCCAGCCTGCCAGACACCATGCTCCTGGTTACAATGTCACCCTGATACCATAGAAATTCCACTTCATTTTGGGATGTTGTGATTGATCCACGACACTAAATTTGCTGTAATCTTCTACAGAATGCCATCACTTGCTCAGGGGGCAACTGAACAGCGATAAATCAGCAAGTGAGAGACTGAGTCTCTGACTCCTCTGTTCCCATCTCTCCTGAGAAGGATAAAGAAGGCTGTCATCCACAAGATGCCATGTTTCCCCTTTGTCAATGCACCAGTGGTTCAAACTGAAGGTGAGATTGTGGGTCAGATTGTACCCCAGAATCCTGAAGAATCGCTCAAGTGCATAAATAAAGCCCTACATCACCCCTGCCAAGGAAATGGTGAGTGCTCGGAAGATTACTATGACTATGGGATATTAAGACTATAGGCCAAGGGGGGCACCTGGGTGGCTCAGTCGGTTAAGTGTCCGACTTCGGCTCAGGTCATGATCTCTCAGTCTGTGAGTTCGAGCCCCGCGTTGGGCTCTGTGCTGACAGCTCAGAGCCTGGAGCCTGTTTCAGATTCTGTGTCTCCCTCTCTCTGACCCTCCCCCGTTCATGCTCTGTCTCTCTCTGTCTCAAAAATAAATAAAGGTTAAAAAAAATTAAAAAAAAAAAAAAAGACTATAGGCCAAGGAAAGAAGGATATTTTATTGCTTTTCTTGTTCCTATCACAGGAACTCTAGAGACCGGCAGAGCTCTACCCACAGTAGGACATCATCAATAAACTTTTTTTTTTTATAATGATAGGGCTATTCTTAATTGGTCATTGCTTCTCAAGAGAAAATGCAAGACAAAATTTCATCACTTGGATTTGACCATCAAGAGGGGAAGAATTTATTACCAGCAGTATCTTCTAATCTGTGGCATGTTCTGTTGCTAGGAAATTTCTCTAAAATGAGATTTAGGGAGACTCAAATGTTGTACTTGTGCCTGTATTTTTTTCCCACTCCCTCCTCCTTCTCATTCCTAATGTTAGATATAGATCATAAATAAATGTCTCATTTTGCATTTCAATAAAATATATTTATGTATTCAGATCTTTCATCAAATGTTAAAGCTTTAAATATTTTAAACACAAAGGGGAAAATCACATTGGTTTGGGAATTTGGGGGTGTTTAGGATTTTTTAAAGAGGAATTGCAAATGGTGCAGGACAAAATCTAGGACAGCAATCAAGCATAATTCCCCTAATAATTATTATTAATATAAAAAATTGGGGGAATGTGGAGAGTTCTTCAGTATTTTTTCACCTAAAGGAGACAACCAGAATGAGATGCAAATCATTGCTCTTATCTAATGAATAATGCAAATGAGTGTTCTGCATATAGCAAGTCAGTCTGCAGGAATTCTCTCTGCCTCACCTCACATTTCTTGTGGATTTAAGCACCGTGTGTCACAAGAAATTAGAGAAAGGTATTGCCAAGTAATGACAGAGGTTTGGAGCCCCAAGTCATTGTAGACCTCAAGGACATTAAGATGCATGGTACAGCAAAGGAGGGAGCTGACATCTCAGTAAAATGAAAATGTTGCTATTTTTCCTTCACCTGGAGTTGTATGACACCATAATCTGTGATTATTTGTGTGGCTATTACTTAAAAGAATCTACAACAACACTTCTTTGGAAGGGTTCTGGAAAACTAAAAAGCAAGCCACTACCTTCCCAACCCCCAGTAGAGGTAGAAAAACCTAGAAGTAGTTTACTTTCTCTTTTGTGTAAGTTAACCAACACTTAAGATTTTTCAGTAACATGACAGAATCCACTTAAAACTGAGCACTTTCTGCAACTTTTCTTGCTACTTGAAAGGTACTCAATTCCCCAAATAACAATTGAAAACAAACCCTCATTTACTCAACATATAATCAATTGATGTTAACCATGGGTGTGCTCACAGTTCCTTTTCAGTCATGGGTTATTTCACTGCAATGTATTTTTGATTTAGAATTCACTGCCATTGTCTCTGTTTTCTAAGAAAGCTGTCCTGAATACAGAGTTATTTTCCTTGTATAACATAACACATGCCTCATGTTTTCTGTTGAGTCATTTGCTCTGCCAGTCCCAGATTTTAATCAATCTTGAAAGAGTGCTCAACTTAATCTTGTGCAAATGTGATACACTTTTTTTTTTTTTTTTTACCAAAATATTTAGGAGAGGTTCAGGCACAGCCACCTGGCAGAGGGGAATCTGTAGCACAGTCCTTGGGCTATTTGTTTCTAGCCATCCTTACAGTTACCTCAACATATAGAAGTGGACCAAAATTGAGCAGCAACACTTAAATCTTCTTAATGAAAATTGTTTGATGTATGTTGCAAATCCCATTCTCCCTCAAACAAGCAATCTGACCATACAATATCCCAATTAAGACAACGACCACATATATTATTACACTAAGCAACCATTGGGGTCAATTCTTCATTTTAGTTTTGTAAGTTTTCCTTTAAGTTTGAATTTTGGAGAAAATACACAGATAACAAAGCTTGCTAAGAATTGTTATGTTAAACACACATAATAAGACTCTGAGCTTTAAGGGGCACCTGGGTGTCTCAGTCGTTTAAGCATCCAACTCTTGATTTTAGCTCAGGTCATGATCTCATGATTTCCTGAGTTCAATCCCCTCATCAAGCTCTGTGTTAATAGCGTGGAGCCTGCTTGGGATTCTCTCTCTCTCCCTCTCTCTCTCCCTTCGCCCCCCAACTTGCACTCTCTCTGTCTCTCTCAAAATAAATAAATAAACTTAAAAAAAGATTCTGAGTTTTAAAATGATGTTAAAAAATGAAGAAAATATCTTTAGAGTAGGGAATTTATGACATTTACTTGAAAACCCAGAGAACATTTTTATTTACTTCATAGAATTTCTATAGCACTGTTTTATATATGATAAAATATTAGTGAGTCATAAAACACATCTAGTAAGTGTTGATCAGAATTTTAATATCTGAAATATAAAGGAAAATATAAAATTGGTTTGTATATAGTATGGCATTTTGTGAATTTTTATTTCCATTAAGTGCATATTTACGTTTATATGCATTACTGAGTCTTAATGTAAAATGCATTACAGTTAATCTTAGATTAAAAAAATGTGAAAGCTTGTGCTCTAGGGCCCTTCATCAAATCATCTAACATTCACATTGACATTGGGAAAGAGCACAGACAAGCAGACCAGCTTAATTATTATGCTTACTAAGTCAAAGGGTTGATTGAGTCTTCTATACCAGTATAAAATACAAGCTTTGTGAAATCCACAACCTTATAGAAATGCAAATACATTTTCATTTCTTAATGGGCTCTTCAAAGAGAAGCAGGCACTTTGTAATTTGTAGCTTATTCCCAAGGGTGGGTATCAATCCATGTTCATATCTTTGGGCAGGAAAATATATGGCACTCTCTGGAGTGTATCTGGTAAGGGTTAGAAAAAAACCTTGAGTTAACTGTGTGAGCAAAGGTGAGGCTCCTGTTTGGACACTGTAGTCTCAAAGTGGAGCCTTGGCATTCTGGTCTATCAGACAGACATCACCAGATATAGTGCTTCTAGAGGCCAAATTAGACTAATTCCTTCATAGTGCTTCTAGTCAGAAATTCTTTTTTTTCTTTTTTTAATATAATTTATGGTCAAGTTGGCTAACATACAGCATATACAGTGTGCTCTTGGTTTTGGGGGTAGATTCCTGTGATTCATCGCTTACATAGAACACCAGTGCTCATCCCAGCAAGTGCCTTCCTCAGTGCCCATCTCCCATTTTCCCCTCCCCCCACTTCAACCCTCAGTTTGTTCTCTGTATTTAAGAGTCTCTTACGGTTTGCCTCCCTCTCTGTTTGTAACTATTTTTTCTCCTTCCCTTCCCCCATGGTCTTTTGTTAAGTTTCTCAAGTTCCACATATGAGTGAAAACATATGATATCTGTCTTTCTCTTCTAGTCAGAAATTTTTGAAAAGACAGCCAAGGTAAACAAGCAGAAAAGTGCACGCTGAAGGAAATGGAGATAATTCAGGAAATAGAAAAGGATATTAAAATGAGCAGATTCATCTACTCAGAGATTCAAGAACATTTTATATTCATAAAACAAGAACAAAATATTTTGAGAGAATAAAAATCAAAACAATAATTTGTTATTGTCAAATTTGTTTAAAGATCAATTGAAAATAAATGTCTCAAAAAATATCATAAGGCAAAAAGACAAAATAATGGAATATATGTCTAAAAAATAAAAAAGATAAAAACATACATATAAAAGCAATTCAGGTGGTTCAATTTCCTGGAAGAATGAGTGAAAAACAGGAAGGAGGATTTACTAAAGAAAGAATTGAGGAATCTTTCCCACAAGAAGGATATGAGTCTTTGGATTATAAAGATCCACCAAGTGCCTAGCATAATGGATGAATAAAAGAACCATCTCAATACATAGTCATAAAATTTCAGAACTCTAAGAATAAAGAGAGTAAACCCTAAAATTCTAAAATGTGGTATGTTATATTATTCTTCCTATTTATTCACTCTCCCTCTGTATAAGGCCCATCCCTCAGACCCTTCCCTGGGGCTCCTTCCCATGTGATGGGTATGGGATGCTGGAGAAGGAAGACTTTTGGAGGCAATGATTCCTGCTCCATTGGTGTCAGGTTTGGACATGTGACTGGTTTCAATGTGAATGGTAATAACGCTAGTAGGAGCTTGAAGTGTCAACATTTTTTGGTTCTATCATAGTTCCTTTCTCTTGTCAAAAGTTGAGCATTCTCTGCTAGGGACGACTTCTGGAGTCTAGATCCCATACTTAGAAGACAAATGAGGCCAAAATAGAGATACCCACAGTTAACATGTGACAAGCTACTGACATTTTGGCACTGCATATACCGTAGCCTAACTTATTGACACCAAATACAAGAGAGAGAAAAATATGTCAAGAAAACATGTATGCCTTTCAGCAGCCCTGGGTCTAACTGTACCTTTAGAATTGTAAACAAAATTATTTTTAGCTTAGAATTTTATGTTCAACCTACTGGTCAGAGTGAGGGTAGAAGAGAGAAGTTTTTAATCACTCAAGACTCTTTTTATTTGTAAGTTACTTGCAGCTATACTCTAGCAAAATGAAGATAAAACAAAAATTACAAAGACATGGGATTCAAAACAATAATCACAAAGACATGGGTTTCGGGCATCTGTGGGTCCAACCGAGGAAAACAATGAAGAGAAGCCCTAAGGGTGGGGTTGGGCATGTGGGAAAAGAGATTAATCAGCATGATAAATGTGAGGATATGGTGAAGAAAAATAGACAAGCAGTGCAAAAACAAAGCAAATAAACACTCACAAGATCTAATGCACAGTGTGGTGACTATAGTTAATAAGACTGGATTGTAAACTCAAAAGTTGCTAACAGAGTAGATCTTAAAAGTTCTTATCACAAGAAATGAACAGACTCTTAACTATAGAAAACAAACTGATGGTTATCAGAGGGAAGTGGGGGGATAGGTTAAATAGATGATGAGGATTGAGGAGTTCACTTGTCATGATAAGCACTGAGAGATATATGGAAGTGTTGAGTCACTATATTGTGCACCTGAAACTAATATAACATTGTGTATTAACTAACTGGAATTAAAATAATGACTTAAAAAATAAAAAATAAAAAAGTTCTGGTTGTAAGAAAAACAGTGTAAATATGTATGGTGATGGATGTTAACTAGACTAAAACAAAAACTCACAAGAAAGATATGGGCTATTTATGAATCAATGTAAAATATGCCATGATTTTTCGGAGCTATGAGAATTGAAGAAAGAAGTTCTCTGACATTAACACTGATCTTTCTCCTTCAAGTGAATCAAGGATCATGCCACTGAACAATGGAGAAGGAAATAAAATTATAGCTCTATACTTGACCTGGTACAGAGAAATGTTTGCATTGTCATAAAATGTAAATTTGGTTTATTGGCTTTCAACTTAAAGGGTCAAGCTAAGAAGATGGCATAGAAGACTTTGTTGTATTTGCAAGAAAGAATGAAAATGTCAACATTGTAAATGGGAACGTAAATAAAAGTATTGCTGACAGAAGGTGGATATGGAAAGTGAGGAAGATAAGGTAAAAGCAGTGAAGCTCCCATCTTACTAAGTGGGAAGGTTGAGAGATATTATCAACTTGGTCTCTATCTCACTCAGCTTGAGGGGGTGCAACACTGTGGTCTTGAAAGTTGGTTGACCAAAAATATATTATTTTTTAAAGATTACCATGTATGACTAGAAATAATCACCTACATGTCAAAAAATGGAAAGGAGAGAGGGTAAAAGCCAAATTATATACCTGAGCTATAACCCCATCTTTAAAACAAATAGCCAATAGATTTTGCCTAAAATTGATAAGTCAAATAAACAGAAGTGTAACTAAACCTAGAACTATGGAGAAAACTGGAAGTAAGTCAGAAACAAAGTTTTTAAAGTTGCCTCTCAGACAGGAGAGAAGAGAGGAATAGAACAGGAGGCCTCTTTTCATGGCTCTTCTGTACTCTTTTACTCATTAACATGTGCATGTAGTATTCTGCTAAAAATGAAACTTAAAAAAGATAGGGGTGAGGGGGATAAAGGTCTGAACTAGGGTAAAAAGTCACTAGAAGTTTAGGGGCACAGGAGTAACAGAATGAAAGCAAGGCCTAGAACCATTAAAATGGCAGCTATCATGAACAGAAGTGAGACTGAGGAAGAATATTTAGAAACCTGCCTTAGATGAATTGTTTTCCACTGGGGCAATTTTGCCTCCCAGGGGGACATGTGGCAGTGTCTGGAAATACTTTATTTGTCACAGTTGGGGGTGTGTACTCCTGGTATCCAGTGGGTAGAGGCCAGGGATGATACTCAACACCCCCACAATGTACAGGACAGCCATTTCCAAGGAATTATCCGGCTCCAAATGCCAACAGCACCAAGGCTGAGAAACCCTGGTTTTGGCTCAGGTCATGATCTTGTGGTTCATGAGATCGAGCTGTGCTTTGGGCTCTGTGCTGATGGCATGGAGACTGCTTGGGATTCTCTCTCCCTCTTTCTCTTTTCCTCCCCCTCAAAATAAATAAATAAACTTAAAAAAAAATCTCTGCTTTAGACTATGTACATTTGTTCAAATGTAAGGTAGAAAGTCATCAAAATAGGCAAATGGCAGTAAGAACTGAACAGAAGAAACATGAGGAAATGGCATTTGGAGCAACCTGGATGTGTTACATGAAAATCAGAAACCCTTGCAAATACAGAGTGTGAACAATTATATTCCTTTTATCCACTTTAGTGAATTCCCTATTGTAGTACAGCACTGTATTTAACCTGCAAATTTTTAGTATATTCCAATTCAGATAAATACCATGACATCCTTAAGCCTTACTGTAAGGAGTATATGCAGTTCATTCCTGTCAGCTAATAAACTTAATGGTGATGTTAAGTACACACTTTGCTAATAAATGAGTATAGGTAATTCTTAAATTCCTTAGTTGAGAATCAATACAACTGAGTTATTTATAAGAGTTAATTCAGTAAAAATGTTCCTCCAAGGCATCTTGGATTCAGATACCTAGAGTAAAGGTATCTAGACACATAGATATCTAGATACATAAAGATCTATGAAAATGCTTAGTGATTTTTACCTTATTTCAGAAACAAATAATGTATAGAGTAGACCACCTTATCTGTGGTTTTGCTTTCTCAGGTTTCAGTTACCCTTGGCCAACTGCAGTCCATAAGCATCAGATGACCTCTTCCTTCTGACATATCATCAGGTCAATAGTAGCCTAACACTATGCCACAATGCCTACATCATTCACCTCACTTCATCTCATCACGTAGGCATTTTGTCATCTCATATCATGACAAGAAGAAGGGTGTCTACAGTACCATAAGCCATTTTGAGAGAGAGAGAAGGAGAGAGAGACCACATTCATATAACTTTTATTATGGTATACTATTATAATTATTCTTTTATTTTCAGTTATTGTCAATCTCTTATGGTGACTATGAATTAAACTTTATCATAGGTATAATACATATAGGAAAAAAAACATTGGGTTTGATACTGTCTGTGGTTTCAGGTATCCACTGAAGGTCTTGGAACATAACCCCCACAGATAAGGGACTCCAGTATCTTTCTTATCAGATGAGTTGCTGACTACAGTTGAATGGGGGAAAAGGGGTATCCATAGGGAATGGGCAGTCATTTGATTTTCCCTAAATCAATCTCCATACCAACGTGCTACTCTATAAGCCATTAGTTTCTTTGCAACAAGACTTGACTTTATAATCAAAAGCTGTCGCTTTCCCATGCCAGAGAAAGTTCTTTGAGGGTAGGAACTTTGCCTTACTCAACTTCCTTTCCCTCTCAGTGCCCAGCCTTGAAAATAGACGGTCCTCAATAAGTAGTTATTGATTTGTACTGAATTGGTGAATTTAATTTCAAACTGCCCCCAGCAAGAATCTGTACTTGTCAACACTAAAATTACTTATGATCCTATGAAGAACATAACCAACTGACAAAGTTATGAATCTTTCCCAAACTGGCCTTAGAACTTCTTGTGATTCTCACCATGCATGTTGTAAATGAGTTTGGAATTTGCATGCCAAGTTGAAATATGGTGACCTAGAGAATGTCTATGATTGATCTCATTCAAGCAAATTTACTCATTGTCCCCCAACACCTCACTATAATTAGACACTGGCTTTTTGTTTCAAATTACGTAATGGTTTTTCATAGGAGACATCTGTCTTATAACTTGCCTGATTCTCTTAGGAAAAAAAAAAAGAAAAGAAAACAAACTGAAAGGAAAGGGAAAAACAATACCTTAGTGACATTAATTATACCAGCATGTTTTCCAGTGCTTTGAAAGGGGGACTCTGAGCATTGACTACCATTGAAATGAAGCCTAAAGGGTACACTACAGTTCTGAAAACCCCACTTAATGTTCTTATCGCTCCAAGAAATCTAGTCATATCCTGATGGCTACCTAGCGTGACAATCAATTTCTCCTATTAAGTTGCCCAAGGCAGTAGCCTGGTGTGTGCTAGTGCCAGGATCCCTCTGCAGGTTGTTGAATTCCGTAATGCCTCTTGCTTTCCAACAAAAATTGAGCAGGATATAACATACCAGTAGGTAAAGGTCCTTCCAACCCCAGGATAGACTTGAAAAGAAACCTTACACTCTGATTGCAGTATTGCTGTACTTCATTCATCCCAATAAACTGCTGCTTCTTGTGTTTGGAGTTTTTATGAAGCATCTAAGAAGAATTACTGTGTTGCGATCTGCTGGGCGAGTACACCTTAGTTGTGAAATTCAGAAAGCACTAGCTTAATTTGAAGCTAGTAGTATAAGTGCTCTTGAATACTTCATAGTATTTGAGCATTCATACATTCATCAATCAAACATTGATCAAATAAATAAATAAAATATTTATAATGCAAAAATCAGGGTAGATCAACATTTTAAAGTTCATTCATTCATTCATTCATTCAAGCAACCACTATTAAGTAACTATTATATATCAGGTATGGTACTAAATTCTATGAATATGGCTGAATTATCCTTGCCCTTGAAAAATGTATAGGCTGATATTTCACCCTCAACTCTGAACTTGCTTTAAAATTACCAGAGCAATTAAAAAACAACCTGTGTACTTCATCTCCAAAGGTAGGTCCCAAACACTGGCACTGCTTTTTTTTTATTATCATCTTAATTTGTTTAATATATTTTCAAGTGCTTTTTTTTGGGAAAGCATCCATCATCTCTTAACCATGTGAAACTTAATCGCTTGAAGGGGAACAGGCTCAAATTTACTTCCATTTCACCTATATCTTAGAAGTCTCTAATTGTTAGAAATATTAAATATAAAATTAAAAACAAAAGAATCTTACAAAACAGAATATGCAAATACATTTAAATGATTGACTTTAATATTTATACTTTTCAAGAATATCTGCAAAGCAGTAGAATATAATGGTTAAGTAAACAGCATTTAGAATCACATATTTGGCTTTGAGTCAGTCAGCCATTAATTATTGGCAATAAAAGTTCAAGCTAGTTTAATAATTTCTGTAAGGATCTAAACATTGGCATTTAAACACCCAGCAGAGAACAAAATCCTTGCTCTAATAGGTGAACTACACAAACAAACAGGAGGTCATAGTATAAAGTAGTA